>NC_083897.1:83183051-83783051 GCF_032452875.1 Bos javanicus | reverse complement strand
GTGACCTTCTAAGGGCTTTTCCACCTTAGGACCCTGAGTTCTTGGGTGGTGGCTGCTCAAAAGGAAGAGCCAGCAGGGAGAAGTGTTTATTTGCATTGCCCTGACAGCAGATGAGAGGGGACCCGTTGTGGAGCAGGAACACTGCTTTGATCAGCATGCAGCATGCATCTGTTTCTCTCTACTACCTCCCTCTCCCCAACCTTCCCCATCTCCTTCCAGAGCTTCTTGCTGAACACAGTTCCTACTTTGCAACAGAGACTTCTGGGGGCACAATATATGTGGGCTGCCCATAGTGGGGAAAGGACAAACTTCTCTATTTCAGAGACACCAGCTGCAAAGGCTAAAAAGAAACCCTCAGGTCCTGAAATAATGACCTTTCCCAGAAAAAAGCACTGGCAGAAGTTGCCAGGTTGCCTCATTAGATTGTCTGTGCCAGGCTGAGTTGCCAGGGCTGCATCCCGGGAGGGTGGGCACCAGGTGGCTTGAGTGGTCTGTGTTTTCTAGAGGAAAGAGGAGTGTCTTTAAGAGGATAGGGCCAGGCAGAAGAAGTTGTCACCTACAGAACTGAGCTAGAACTGACTTTTGTGCTGCTTCTCTAGGTTAAAGTTTGAAAATGTCTATTTAAGGACAAATGTGAACACATTGCCTTAGGCTGATTGAAAGCCAATCTGGAACAAATTAAGAGTTTATGTGGATATGGCAGTGGAAGCAGCAAGACACCAAAAATCAAAGGACCTGGATTGTAGTCCTAATTTCATAAGCAATTCACTGTGTGGGCCCAGGCATGGAACTTCCTCTCTCTGGACCAGTGTCCACATCTATAAAATGGAGCTTACTTCATGGGGTTCTTGCATGGAGTGTAAGAAATGGTGCATTAAAAATATCAAAGTTCTGAGCAAAAATGATTATTTTTGAGGTATAGCTCAGGGAGGGAGAGAACTCTTGATTTATTATTGATTTTGGGGGATGAGGTTATGCTTTCACCTGTTTTAAAATTCAAGAGATATGAAAATACAAAATCTCCCTATGCCTATCTCTTCACCACTCAGCAATCCTCTCTGATATGACCAATGTTACCAGCTTCTTGGGCCCTTGATGAGTTTAGAAGCTCTTAAAGAAAGGGAGCTGTACTAGCCAGGAGTTCAGTGGAGGCTATAGATGCCTGCTTTGGGGTCAGATTGAGGGGAATGTGCCAAGAGGGCAATGAATAAGGAATTGCAGGGCAGCAAATGTGAAATAAGCATTTGGGAATCAAGAAGCCTGGGATCTAGTCTTGACTGCACAACTCATGTTTGAAGGATCTTAAGAACCTTCCCCTCTCTGACTCTCAATGTTCTATCTGTACACTGAGCCTGTTCTGTTCTCATATGCCATTCTTGTAAGTTTCCACCAGAGTAGAATGGAAATAGTGAAGGGGAGGACTGACCAGGGACCTTTTAGAGAAGAAAAAGCCAAGACATTGACTCAAAGCTGATGACTGAGTATGCTTTGCATATGTAATCGTCTTCCTATTAAGATTAGTCAATCAAAGGTTTCTCTGTCATGCTACTGCTTCTCTCCTAGTGGTTTCATGGACAGAGCAAATCTTTGGTGCCATCTGCACAGGAGAACATTCAGTTCAGTTCAGTTCAGTTCAGTCACTCAGTCGTGTCCGACTCTTTGTGACCCCATGAATTGCAGCACACCAGGCCTCCCTGTCCATCACCAACTCCCGGAGTTCACCCAAACTCATGTGCATCGAGTTGGTGATGCCATCCAGCCATCTCATCCTCTGTCATCCCCTTTTCCTCCTGCCCCCAATCCCTCCCAGCATCAGGGTCTTTTCCAATGAGTCAACTCTTTGCATGAGGTGGCCAAAGTATTGGAGTTTCAGCCTCAGCATCAGTCCTTCCAATGAACACCCAGGACTGATCTCCTTTAGGATGGACTGGTTGGATCTCCTTGCAGTCCAAGGGACTCTCAAGAGTCTTCTCCAGCACCACAGTTCAAAGGCATCAACATTAGGAACATCTAACTGGCTTCAACATATATAATGCTGCCCAGGCCCAGGAGGATGGCTTGAATGACCTTTGATGATCCTGCTATCATGGCCCAAGCATCCACTAACACAATATTCTCCAAGTTTCACTTATTGGTGAACCAACTTCACAGTTTTTGCCATCGTTTCATCCTGTGCAGTATGTATTTACTGTGTTTCTTTACTTCAGACTGATTTTAAACTATAACCTCACTTCAGTGTAGGAGACCCGGGATCCCTGGGTCAGGAAGGTCCCCTGGAAAAGGAAACAGCAACCCACTCCAGTATTCTCACCTGGAAAATTCTATGGACAGAGGAGCCTGGTGGGCTACGGTCCACAAGGTCACAAAAGAGTTGGACACGACTCAGCAACTAAACCACCACCAAGCTGTAAATATCTATGAAATGAGGGATTGAGATACTGGTTACAGCTTTCCTAATACATAATGAATTCACATATATCTATCGTAATTCAAAATATTGATATATCACTCCAAATCACCCCTTGCATATATACCAAGCATTGGAAACCACAGGTGGTGATTATACAAACTGTCAGGTCAAACGGGCCTTTAGGCCTCTGTGGCTCACTCCAAGACTTGCTGAATGCTCCCGGGCTCCCTACAGCACTCCATACTCCTTATTCCTATTACTTAAGAATGAATTGCTCCTGAGATGGAAATAAGTTCTGGAGCCTAAAAGGAGCCCCTTCCCTCCAAACAAATTCTGACCTGAACCATTCTGAACTGCCTCACAGGTACTGAAGTGAGAACACTTGACCAGAGTACCAGAAGTTCTAGGTTCCCATTTTGTCTCTGTCTTTGACCAGTTGTGTGACCTTGGGCCTGTCCCTCCCCCTCTCTCGGCCCTAGTGTTCCCAATTATAAAGTGAAGTGCTTGGTCCAAATGAACTCTAAGGTATCTTGCTGCTCTGAATGAAATTTAATGACTTCTTGACTTATAGAACCTATACTTCTGTTTAACCCATTAGTTCCCCTTCCCAGCATCCCACAGAGATGAGAAGCCTGCTGACCTTCCCTCCCACTGCCCTACACCAAATCCTCCCTGAGGCCCCCTGTTCCCAGTGCACAAGACTTTTTTTCTTGCCTATAGCCATTTGGGACTTCTCTCCAAGCTCCTGTTGAAATGGCTGAGGTGACCTGGTGAGGGGGTGGGGATAATAGTTGGCCTGTAACAAGAGTCCTGGTTCCCCAACCCACCTGGCTTCAGCCTGGCTGCAGGTTTGGCCTGAACACCAGACTTCATCCATCAGATGCCCCAGACCTGTCCCTCCAGCTCTGGGAGAGCAGAGAAGACTAGTTTAAAAGGGAGAAAACAGAAACAAAGACATTTATTTAAGTTGCTATTAAACATCACTTCTAAGGCTCAAGAGGAGAGTATACCAAAACATTGAGCCTATGAAAATTACCAGAATAATAATAATTAGCTCCATTTCTTTTGAAAAAGACCAAAAAATTATTGTAACTAATTCTTGACAGATCTGGCCCATTTAACATTTGCCTTTTGATGAAGAACACTGGCAGGCCATAGCTTATCTAGCAATTGACAGATATTTTACCCAGCAACTTGGAGTAGTATAAAAATCGACTGAGTTAGTGGGTTCCTGGAATTGATTATCATTTGAGACAGGAAATCTTTCAACTGTGGTCTACAGTGAATTCAGCCAAGGTAAATAACATTGGACTATGGGTTGAAAATTCCAAGATCTAATCCCCAATCTGACATTAACTCCTTCTGTGACCTTGAGTTAGTTGTCTCCCCTGCCTGAGCCACAATTTCCATGTATGAAAAATAAGAAAGTTGAACTAGAAGGTCTCAAGATCATCTGTACTATACTCTGTGTCATCCTCCACCCCTTGTTCCTGCCAGAGTCAGACTGAAAGAAGGGAGAGGCAAGGATAGGGTCAGAGGAAAGGGCAATTTCAAGATGTTTTTTGGGATAAGGAAAGGATTTCCAGACCCATAGAGGAAAGTCTAATAGCTTCTTTTGGGGTCAAAAGGGGATGGGAATTCCAGGTCCCCGATGCTTGCTTTCAGGAATGCAAAATAGAAAGCCAGGGTTACAGATGGGCCAGGCAAATGTCCTGATGCACAGCTGAGTTGACCACTTTTGCAGCCTGGGCCAATCCAGAAGATCAGAATAAGGGCTGTGTGGCACAGGACAGCTACCCACAGGCTGGGTGGAGGAATGGGAATTGCAAATGAAATGACAGATCTGGAAAGGACCTGAGAAGTGTTATTGGACACTTCTACCAGGAATTCACATGAATCCTTCAAACTCAACACTAAAAGTCATAGTTCTTCATCATTCTCCTGGAAACCTTCTCCTTCTCTAGGATTCTTTTTCTTGTTGAATGTACTATCATCCACCCTGTAACTCAACAAGAATCATGGAAATTGCCTGGGCTCCTCCCTCTCTTACTGGCTACCATCCAGTCACCAAATCATGCCCATGAATCTTCTCTGTAATGTTTCTCAAATCTGTCCCTTCTTTTCCACCCACACCATCATAGTCCTCCATTTTGGCCCTTAAGAGCTCTGTCATGGATGGTTTCTATGGTTCCTAACTGGTCTCCCTGACAGCTTGCTTTCCCTTCCGGTCCACCTCCCATACTGCTGTCAGAGTTCTCTCTTTAAAAGAAAAATTTGGTCATGCTCAAAAACCTTTGATTGTTCCCTACCTTTGGTCAAAATCCAGATTTTTTGCATTGGCAACTAAGGTTCTTCACAACTTAATGACCTATCTTTCTTTCTCCGTCTGCCACCACACCCACACATTTCTGAGCCTCGTGGGACAGTATTTCCCATATGCATACAATGAACTCTCATATTGGACTCTCCACTGCATGTATCTTTGCCAGCCCCCCTACTTGGCTTGTCAAGCCATCTTCTGGTTCTCTGGACAAACCCATCTTGTCGATATCTCTATTATAACACAACATGCTGTTCTGCATTTGCTTCTTTTCTTTTCTGTATATCCCATGGTTCATGAGTTGTTGGTGTACAAGAGCTACATCTGACTGACCTCTATATTCCCAGAACTAAGTAAGCACAGGGCCTCACATAAACAATGAATCTGCAAGGACTGCCATTTATTTTTGATGGCATAGTGAAAGAACTGCTGGTAATTAGACTAGTGACTTCTTTCTCAGCAGACATTCTTCCCTATCTTTTCAGCTCTGAACTAGCTATTACAGATCAACACAGAGCCCCCACTGGCTCCAGATGGCAAATTGTCTTGAGACAAGGCTTTGAGGGGCTAAGAGTTGCAGTCAATGGTACAGATCCATGTAAAACACATTTCCACCAAACCCTTGAAACTTGGAGGTTGCCTACATCTCAAGACAAGAAGGGCACTTAAAGACCATATTTATATTAACTGGTAGCTTACAAACTGAGTTCTGAGGAACTCTAGAGTTCCCAGAGATTCACTGGGAGATATGAGGGGAGGACAGAGCTGCAGGGTTGCTTCACTCAACCAAATCTACTTCACCTCTTGGAGGTTCCATAAAGGTTTCATTTGGAGACTGAAGTTGGTCACATAAAAGTAAATATTGGTGACTACTGCTCTAGTCATGTGGTCAATTGCTAACAGGCTCCCTTTTTACCATTCCTGCTATATATCCACTCAGGCTCAGTCCAAACTCCAGGTATGGTCAAGCATTCCTTTTCATTCTGTACTCAGTTGAAAGTCCTTCTTTATGTGAAGCCAGAATCTTCCTCACAACTTCCACCCAGTGGTCTTGTTTTCACCCCTTGCAGTCTCATGGAAGTTGTTATATTCCTCCTCTCTATGACCAATCTGCTGGCGCTTAGAATTTCCCAAAGTCTGAGATGGAAGGAACCTTGTAGCTCATACAGTCTAATGTTCCCACTGCAATTGGTGAAACTGAAGCTCAGAGTAGGTAGGTCATCTGAAAAACAGAAGACGGCACTTAGTAGTAAAACTGAGACTAGAACCCAAGTCCCCACTCTTGTATAGTATCCTCCTAGAATCTGTCTTTCCAGAGAGCGAACAGCACCAGCTCCCAATTTCTCACAGCCCTGATGATTCTCCCCTAAACTTGCTCCAGACTGACAGTACCCAAGGGCTGAAGATCAGTAGCTCAGCTGATAAAAGTTCCATGGCAACCTGGTTTTGATCAGCCTGGGGTAAGGGCAAAAGCAAAGAACAAACAGGCATCAGAACCAGCGTTGGCTGCTTCCTCATCACAGCCTGGACGCTGTTCTCCTCTTTCCATGGGACTAAAATTCCATCCCAACAGCCCTCCTCCCATGGCAGGGCAGCCAAGGGGCAGCTTTCAGAGGCCCCTTCTGACCTGTTTGCTAGAGGGTCCCTGCTGTGTGACTCTCCACATCCCCAAACCAGAAACAGGAAGAGTTGGTTTGGTTTATGTTTCAAGAGGAAAAATGAAAACATAGGAAGTAGGGCTCCTGAGAACAGAGGCTTCCAACTCTGTGTCATGTGCCCCTGGAGCAGGATATTCCAGGGAATACATTCCACCAGGGAAGGGAAAGGCCTCCTTACTGAAAACAAAACACAAAGCCCTTCAAGGTTTGGAAAAATAAAAAGGCCAAAAGGGACTCTTAAGGAGTGGAGGAGAAACCGTTTCAGAATATCCAATGCTCCCCACCTCCCCCTTCTGCCACTTGGCGCTATTATACTTTGACCTCACTGCTGTTATCAGCACATCTGGACCCCAGAGATGCCCTGCTCCCTTTAACCTATGGCCCCAGAGAAAGTCGGAGCACCTTTTCTTGTTTCCCTGAAGATCATCAAAGTAGGCTGGCATGCAGAACCTTTCTCTAAAACAAAGGAAAAAAAGCAGAATGAATAATGAGTTCATTAATCCATTAACAGAGCATGCAAATGGCAGAACAACATTCAAACTTTATGAAACACATGCTTCTTGTCTTGAGAAAGCCATCAAAAACAGGGAAGCACTTTACCAGTCCCTAAATATCTCTCACAGGATAACTACTTCATCAACCTACATAAGCAGCTGTAAGCTTGCCTGATTTTCTCTCCTCTCAGCTCTCTGTTCCTGGGATGTGGATGCCATCTTGTTTCTCAATCACAGTCACCAAAAGGTCTTTTAGGAAGTAAAAAACCTTTGAGAATCCCTGGTGTCCTTTCCAGTTCTGGTTTCTGGGCTGAGGAACATGCCTACTTCACAGCTAGTTGGCAGGGTTGAAGTGTGGATCACCTGGGTGCCAAAGAAACATGGTCCTGCAAAGCAAACAATTCTGGCTACAGAGCTTCTATATGTGTCATGTGTGTGAATGCATGCACACACATGACCTCTTTACCAAAATCTTGACCTTCACCACACAAAAGCCTACTACTGTCTGTTGCTTTTCAATGGTATCTCTGTCCCCCTGGGCTAGAGGTAAGCAGAAGATTTTCCCAGAAGATGTTTCCAAGAGCATCTGCTTGGAATAGCTCATTCTCCCTAAAAGATCTGAGGGGAGGGAAACATCATTTTTAAATTAAAACAAGCATAAATGTAGGTAATGGAATAGCATGCAAAATTTACACGAATTTGTAAGATAAATATAGAGACGTCCAGGAAATTTCTCACTTGTGACTGGCTACATGGACTTCCGTGGCTCCTCAGGGCTGTGCAGGGAATGACTTCATCCTGTTCAGTTGTTTGGGGGTACTATGGTGCAAAAGTTTGAGAAGCACTCACTAAGCAGGTAGGTTCCCTGAGGGTAGAAACTTTGTCTCATTCCCCTCTGTATCCTCATGCTTAATACATAGCCTCAGATATGTATATCATATCTAATATATCAGATATCATATTGATATCATATCAAATATAAATAACCTCAGATATTCAGATGACACCACCCTTATGGATAAAATAAAGAAGAAATAAAGAGCCTCTTGATGAAAGTGAAAGAGGAGAGTGAAAAAGTTGGCTTAAAACCCAACATTCAGAAAACGACATCATGGCATCCGGTCCCATCACTTCACGGGAAATAGATGGGGAAACAGTGGAAACAGTGTCAGACTTTATTTTTCTGGGCTCCAAAATCACTGCAGATGGTGATTGCAGCCATGAAATTAAAACACACTTACTCCTTGGAAGGAAAGTTATGACCACCCTAGATAGCATATTGAAAAGCAGAGACATTACTTTGCCAACAAAGGTCCGTCTAGTTAAGGCTATGGTTTTTCCAGTGGTCATGTATGGATGTGAGAGTTGGACTGTGAAGAAAGCTGAGCGCCGAAAAATTGATGCTTTTGAACTGTGGTGTTGGAGAAGACTCTTGAGAGTCCCTTGGACTGCAAGGAGATCCAGCCAGTCCATTCTAAAGGAGATTGGTCCTGGGTGTTCTTCAGAAAGAATGATGCTAAAGCTGAAACTCCAGTACTTTGGCCACCTCATGCGAAGAGTTGACTCATTGGAATAGACCCTTATGCTGGGAGGGATTGGGGGCAGGAGGAGAAGGGGACGACAGAGGATAAGATGGCTGGATGGCATCACTGACTTGATGGACGTGAGTTTGAGTGAACTCTGGGAGTTGGTGATGGACAGGGAGGCCTGGCGTGCTGGAGTCCATGGAGTTGCAAAGAGTTGGACACGACTGAGCAACTGAACTAAACTGAACTGAATACATAGCCAGCCACAGAGACAGTGTTTGAGGGCTATTTGCTTTATCCTTCCATCCACCCATCCACTTATGCGTCATTCCCAAGATGCCAGTGAAAAAAGTAGTTTAAGGTTGATGCAAAGGGCTCGGTTTCTGAAGAATTCGGACATCTCTGGGTCTGATGTCTGACTCTGTCACTTATCAACTTTCTGAGCCTCAGTTGTCTCCGTTTGAAAGTAAAGATCCAAATACCCAATTCTTGGTTTGTTGTGGGAACTAAGTGTGATAGTGGGAGTGAGACAGCTCAATAAGCTCCCAAAGTGAAGGTGTTAGTCAATCAGTCATGTCTGATTCTTTGCGACCCCATAGACTGTATAGCCTACCAGGCTCCTCTGTCTATGGGATTCTCCAGGAAAGAATACTGGAGAGGGTAGCCATTCCCTTCTCCAGGGGATTTTCTGGACCCAGGAATCACTTTCAGGCAATATACAAATAATAGTTATTAAATGATTATGAAAATTACCACCATGACCAGTCCAAGCAAGAGAGTGGGGGGAGGGAGAGATGTTTTCTCCAGTCCAGAAGTCTGATTTGAGATTTAAGAAGGCAGGAGCTGAGATCTCAGGAATGAGCCCCTGGGCCTCTGGGATGGGGAAGGCCCAGGTTAACTATCTTTGCTCTGGAGCCCCACCCCCACTCCAGGGAGCCAGTGTATAGAGGCCAAAGGGCAACTTTGGGTGGAGTGATGGAAGTATCAGATGTGCTTCTGTTCACCTCCCCGTCTTCAAAGACCAGATGTGCTGCTTTCTCCTATTGGCCAATGAGCCCCTTGAAGGCCTGGCTCACAAGGGTCGTTTGTCAGTAGGGTGAAAGTTGCAGTCAGGCACAATGGCTTGGTGGCTAACAGCTCTGTGACCTTGGGCAACTATCTTCTTCTCGGCCCTGACTTCCCAATCATTAAAATGAAGGAATTGGATAGAGCAGCTACTAAGGCCTTTCCATCTCTCACACACTATGGTTGTGTGACACTTAATTGAATAGGTGTTTGACCTTGTTTTTCCAAAAATGTGAGCAATCTGATCATCTGATAGTTTGACACTGATCCTGGACCTTAGGGAAAAGCAGTGTGGGAGGCCTGGCTGGGCCCCCTTCTGTATGCAAAGCCTCCTGGTCCCCATGGCTCCTTCTGCTCAAGTGTGGCTGGACTGGCCCACCCCCAGAGCCATTCGTGATCATGTTCCAGGTGAGGGGCAAGTGGGTGA
Organism: Bos javanicus; assembly: GCF_032452875.1. Taxonomy (NCBI): domain Eukaryota; kingdom Metazoa; phylum Chordata; class Mammalia; order Artiodactyla; family Bovidae; genus Bos; species Bos javanicus. The sequence continues at coordinate 83,773,151 of NC_083897.1, read as the reverse complement.
AGCAGGTGTTTCCCAAGGCTGGGACTCAGGCCTAGGTAGCTCACAATATAAAATGAAGAAAGGAAAGAAAACAGGAAATCCTGCCCATTTTATGTACTTAATTGTTCAGGAAGAATTCCTTCTAGTCAGCACAGTTGTCTCAGAAGTTACTGACACCTGCTGAGCTGGAGTGCTGCTGGGGTCCCTGGGATTCACAGACTCCCACTTCCATCTCAGTCTGTTCAGACCTTTGCCATTCTTTGAAACTCAAGTCAAATAGTATGTCCTCCAACCTTTAAGTCTCTTGCATACTGTGTATACTTGTCTTAGAGAATGGATCATGTTCTGCCTTGTACTGGAGTATTTCCTTCACATGCTGTGCTGTGCTTAGTCGCTCAGTCACGTCCAGCTCTTTGCAACCCCATGGACTATAGCCCACCGGGCTCCTCTGTCCATGAGGATTCTTCAGGGAAGAACACTGGAGTGGGTTGCCATGCCCTCCTTCAGCATTGCAGGTGGATTCTTTACCTTTGGAGCCACCAGAGAAGCCCAAGAATACTGGAGTGGGAAGCCTATCCCTTCTCCAGGGGATCTTCCCAACCCAGGAATAGAACTGGGGTCTCCTACGTTGCAGGCAGATTCTTTACCAGCTCAGCTACCAGGGAAGCCCATTTCCTTCACATACTGGTTAAGAATCATTCTCAGAGGAAAATCCTTAATGAATATCTGGATATAAGATAGAGAGCCAAAGTCCCATTAATCTTCACTCCCATTTTCCAAGTTAGCCACCGTTAAGAAGTTATTCTAGTAGCTTCCCAGAAAGGTTCTATTATCAAGGTTATTGAAAATCTGAGAGAGCATGAGGCTTTGGAGGGAGCAGTAGCTCTGAAGATTAAACACCTGGGTTTGTCTCTCAGCTCTCCACTCAGCTAGGGTCAATTCTCTCCTATCTTTGACTCTCAGTCCTTTGCTCTGTAAAATGGGATAACAGTTCCTCACCTGCTATCTCACATCATTGTTGTAAGGACCAAGTGAGACAAAATCACTAAAAGTGTTTGGACAACTGTAAAGGATGCTCTATTTATCTCCGTGCTGGTCTCTGTAACTTGACTGTCAGCACATTGAAAACAGAAATCTTGGCCCATCCAGGGTTGGGTCCCCATTGCCCCTAGTTCTGATGACTTGTCTGGAACAGGCAGGGGGTCACTCTTGGAAGGGATGGGGGTCAGGCATGGAGCTCAAGCCCAGGGGCTGTACTACACCTAGAGGAGTTGGTGCTTTGCTGCTTCCTGGGTTCTAGACAGACACTTCCCTGAGCTTCCTCTGGAATCAAGCTCAACCTCAAACAAGGGAACCATTTTTCTAAAGTCACTTGGCTTTTAAAAGAGACACAGATGTGTAGAACAGTCTTTTGGACTCTGTGGGAGAGGGAGAGGGTGGGATGATTTGGGAGAATAGCATTGAAACATGTATAATTTCAAATATGAAACGAATCACCAGTCCAGGTTCGATGCATGATACAGGATGCTTGGGGCTGGTGCACTGGGATGACCCAGAGGGATGGTACGGGGAGGGAGGTGGGAGAGGGGTTCAGGATGGGGAACATGTGTACACCTGTGGCGGATTCATTTTGATGTATGGCAAAACCAATACAATATTGTAAAGTAATTAGCCTCCAATTAAAATAAATAAATTTACATTAAAAAAAAAATAAAGTCACTTGGCTTTTAACATGCTGACCCACTTTGTAAAGCTCCCAGTTCCTCAGATTCTGGCCCAAAGTCCTGTTTTCTGGGTTCTCAGCACACACACACACACATTCATATCAGTTCAGTTCAGTTCAGTTCAGTTCAGTCGCTCAGTCATGTCCGACTTGGCGACCCCATGAATCGCAGCACACCAGGCCTCCCTGTCCATCACCAACTCCCGGAGTTCACTCAGACTCACGTCCATCAAGTCAGTGATGCCATCCAGCCATCTCATCCTCTGTCATCCCCTTCTCCTCCTGCCCCCAATCCCTCCCAGCATCAGAGTCTTTTCCAATGAGTCAATTCTTCGCATGAGGTGGCCAAAGTACTGGAGTTTCAGCTTTAGCATCATATACATAGATACAAATGAGAGAGAGAGAGAAGTGGTCAAGAAAATTCAATTTTCTAAATGGATCAGATATAAAATGGTTGTAAATTAGAGCTAGAAAACTCCTCAGATATCATTTAGTCAAATCACCACCTCCCCTTCAACCTTTATCAGATAGAGAAACTGAGACTCAGAAAAGAGAGGGGGATGCACCCAGGGAGTTAGTGGCTCTGACAGTCAAGCAAAGGTAGGCAGAGGGACAAAGCTTTGGGCTTTGAGTTCAAGTTGAGGGAACCAGCTGGGGAAGGTTAGTGAACCCCGAGAAGAGATGACTGTGGCCAGAATGTGATCATTTAGGAGAAGAAGTTAGGACCAGCTGTGAAATTCCCCTGCCAAGCAGAAATATAAGAAATATGAGAGTTCTGGTTTGGCAAGTTATTATGAGCCTTGCTGAACAAGCAGAAGGAGGAGAGAGGAAGAGAAAAACAGAGGGAGCCAGAAAAGGAGATGAAATGGAAGAAGGAAGGCTGACCTGGGCAAATGGAGGGCAATTAGAGTGCTGAGTCAGTAAGGGCTGAACTGAGCACGTCAGCAGAGCCTCATCGCTGTGGGACATCCAGCCACCTTACAAGTTTCCGCTGGTCTGCTCTCTGGTTTCCTCTAGGCTCTGAGCATGTAAGCCAGCACTTATTTTCTTAGCAAACTCACCCTTTTCCCATTGTGCACTGTTTGGGGAAGTGGCCTCAAACCATAGGCTTTAGCTCTGCAGATTTAGCTTGAGGGCATACTGAAGCCTGGCCTGGCTGCCAACACAGGAATGTACCTGCTCTACAGCCATGGTCTGGTTTCAGGCACACAGTCACATTGAGAGGTGGAACTCAGCCCATTTTGCAGATGAAGGATAAGAGAACATGCCAATGGAAACAACCATAAGAACAGCAAAAATAAATAAATACGTATTGAGAACCAAGAGTAGGGCTGATCAAGGAGGGCCCTAGAGTCAAAATGCCTGTATTCAAATCCCAGTTGCACCATCCATTAGCTGTGCAATCTTGGATAAGTTGCTTAACTTCTCAGTTGCCTCAGTGTCCTATGTGTAAAATGAAGATAACAATTGCGCCCTCTTGAGAAGATTTGGAAGGAACAAATAAGTTGACTCTGGTACAACCTTTAAACAATGCCTGGCACTCAGTGCTCAATAAATAATAGCTATCACTGTCACCATTGTTACATGCTGAGCACTGCTCTAAACGTTTGACTTGTATTATGGCCTGTAATGATCACTCAGAAGGGAACTGAGGCCTAAGTGTGAGGACATGTCTAGTCCATTTGCTTTTTTTAGGTGTAAACTAAATCCTATGTGGAAGCTCAAAGTATAAAACAAAAAGCAGCATGACTCTGACTGAAGCAAGGTGAGATAGGCTCAGCCTTCCTTTGTTCTCCCTTCCTCCAACATCCCCACGATAGGCTTTAAGGCTCCTTCCTAGCCACTGTGAGGCACAAACTGCAAGCCTGCTGATCTAGTCCATCTAACCTTTTTATGATCAGATGAAGATATCATTAGACCTGAAAGGGCAAGTAACCTGCCCAAAGGTTATATAGCAGGTCAAAGGCCGAAGGGAACACAGATGGCAACACTGGGCTTGAAGGATAATAACTTGGTCAAAGAGAACAACCTCCTTGGTTAAATTAGAACATAGACCATCCAGGCTTGGATGGAGAAGAGCCAGGAAAAGAGGGTGAGCAGGAGGGAGGGGGAGGCTGACCCAGAGACCCTGTCTCTAGGCCCTGAGTGTGAACAGCCCCTCTGGACCCTCATATCTGGCTGGGCCCACCCCTGACTTTAAGACAACAAGACAAGGCCCTGTCCTCACAGAGCCTCTAACTACACAGGGTTTGGGGTTTTGTTCTGACAAAGGATGTGGTCCCTGTCCCTGAGCTCTCCAGTCTGGGGGATGTAGCTGACACAGGGGCTAAATCCTGCCATTTAGCCTTTCTGACTGAACTCTTGGCATGAGAGAACACTTTCAAGAGACTCCGCCTTCAAGGTTCTGGAACAGCAGCCTGGTTTTCAACTCACTGTTGTTGGGGAAGTACAAAGGGACAGCCTGACTCCCCACTCCTTTCACTGCTACACTTGTGTTGCAAGTGGTGTTCAAGGCTCACCACTGTTTATCTGACAACCTGCACTTTGTCAGCTTTTCTTTGCAGACTTTGGCATGGGTTAACTGAAGATACCACACGGAGAAGAAATTACAGATGTTCCCCTTAGAGATATTCCCCCCTAGTGATAGAATTCCAGCTCAGCTATTTAAAATCCTAAGAGATGATGCTGTTAAAGTGCTGCACTCAATATGTCAGCAAATTTGGAAAACTCAGCAGTGGCCACAGAACTGGAAAATGTCAGTTTTCATTCCAATCCCAAAGAAGGGCAGTGCCAAAGAATGTTCAAATTATCATGCAATTGTGCTCATTTCACATGCTAGGAGGGGCTTCCCTGATAGCTCAGTTGGTAAAGAATCCGTCTGCAATGCAGGAGACCTGAGTTTGATCCCTGGATTGGGAAGATCCCCTGGAGAAGGGAAAGGCTACCCACTCCAGTATTCTGGCTTGGAGAATTCCATGGAGAATTCCATGAGGTCACAAAGAGTCAGATACGACTGAGCAACTTTCACTTTCACATGCTAGGAAGATAATGCTCAAAATCCTTCAAAATAAGCTTCGGCAGTAAAGGCAGAGGAACCAGGGATCGAATTGCCAACATCCATTGGATCATAGAAAAAGCAAGGGAATTCTAGAAAAAGACATATACTTCTGCATCACTGACAACGCTAAAGCCTTTGACTGTGTGGATCATGACAAACTGTGGGAAATTCTTAAAAAGATGGGAATACCAGACCACCTTACCTACCTCCTGAGAAACCTGTATGCAGGCCAAGAAGCAACAGTTAGAACCAGACATGGAAAAACGGACTGGTTCAAAATTGGGAAAAGAATATATCAAGGCTGTATATTGTCATCCTGCTTATTTAATTTATATGCAGAATACATCATGCAAAATGCGAGGCTGGATTACTCACAAGCTGAAATAAAGATTCTGGGAGAAATATGAACATCCTCAGATATGCAGATGATACCACTCTAATGGCAGAAAGCACAGAGGAACTGAAGAGCCTCTTGATGAGGGTGAAAGAGGAGAGTGAAAAAGCTGAATTAAAACTCAACATTCAAAAACTAAGATCGTGGCATCCAGTCCCATCACTTTATGGCAAATAGATGGGGAAAAAGTGGAAAAAGTGACAAATTTTATTTTGGGGGGGGGGTTTCAAAACCATTGCAGATGGTGACTGCAGCCACGAAATTAAAAGATGCTTGCTCCTTGGAAGGAAAGCTCTGACAAACCTAGACAATGTATTAGAAAGTGGAGCCATCCCTTTGCTACAAAAGTCTGTACAGCCAAAGCTATGTTTTTTCCAGTAGTCATATATGGATGCAAGAGTTGGACCATAAAGAAGATTGAGCACTAAAAAACTGATGACTTCAAACGGTGGTGCTGGAGAAGACTCTTGAGAGTCCCTTAGACTGCAAGAAGATCAAACCAGTCACTCCTAAAGAAAATCAACCCTGAATATTCACTGGAAGGACTGATGCTGAAGCTTCAATACTTTGGCCAGCTGATGTGAACAGCTGACTCACTGGAAAAGACCCTGATTCTGGGAAAGATTGGGAGCAGGAGGAGTAGGGCAGACAGAGGATGAGATGGTTGGATGGCCTCATTGACACAATGGACATGAGTTTGAGCAAACTCTGGGAGATATAGAAGGACAGGGAAGCCTGGCATGCTGCAGTCCATGTGGTCACAAAGAATCAGATATGGCTTAGTGACTCAACAACCCCTCAGAGAAATGTGGGACTTCTCTGGATCCCTTCTGACCTGATCATTTGAACCACTCAGACCCATAAGACCTCAGGAGGATGACAGAATCTGCAGGACAGGGCAAGGCAAGAGCGAATACTGAAGGGCAAAGCCTGGGTACAGGGCCCTGGGTTTCTTGCCCCTCCCTGGATGGGCCTAGGACCTCCATCTGTATAATGGGGGGGTGGAGCAGATGCTCTCTGAGGGCACACCAACTCCATGCTGGGCTTCGGTTGAGACCCTGGCCCATTGGGTGCTCTCTCATGCACTGACCTGGAATCCTAAAGGAACACACCTAGTGATGGATGCAAACAGAGTCTGCTTACTGCCATGACTTGCCAGTCCTCCTGGCTAGTCACACAAAGGTGAGGATGTAGATGACTGACTTCCCCATCCCCGCCAAACTGCAAACTCTTTCCCTGACACAAAAGCCATTCATGGCAAGGCCAGCTGCTTAAATGGACTGAGTCCTGGACTCCTGAGCCAAACTGCAGGGTCCTTGTTCCTGTTTGGTGGTACTGCATCTTGCCAGGTAATGGAGAGAGGAGGAGGGCTTCCGCAAGTTCCATTGGGGTAAAATTGTGTGTGCTAAAGTTGGGGAGTGGGAGTGGGTGCGACTGTGGGTAGGTGCTATGACTACTTCCCACATAAAGCAGAAAGAATTAGTGGACACTAAACTGATCAGCCTGTGTGATACAGGCTGACAAGGAAGGAAGGACAGGAAGGAAGCAGCGAGGCAGGTGAAGGGCTAAGGGATGGGTTTGCCACTGACAAGCTTATCTTATTGATGATATATTATTTGGGTCACATGACAGTTTGGGGAAGTAGGAGTTGAGTTGAGTTCAGTTCAGTTCAGTAGCTCAGTTGTGTCCGACTCTTTGTGACCCCATGGACTGCAGCACGCCAGGCCTGCTGTCCATCACCAACTCCCAGAGCTTGCTCAAACTTGTGTCCATCGAGTTGGTGATGCCATCCAGCCATCTCATCCTCTGTTGTCCCCTTCTCCTCCTGCCTTCAATCTTTCCCAGCATCAGGGTCTTTACCAATGAGTCACATCAGGTGGCCAAAGTATTGGAGCTTCAGTTTCAGCCTCAGTCCTTTCAGTGAATATTCAGGACTGATTTTCTTTAGGATTGACTGGTTTGATCTCCTTGATGTCCAAGTAGGTGTTTACCATCTCCCTTTAATAGTGATGAAACTGAAGCTCAGAAAAGTGATATGACATGTCATCTAAGTAGCATTGATGCTGATGTTCAAAGTCCAGGCTGCTTTGACGGTTGCAGTTCTTAGGGTCCTCTTCTCTGGAGCTGATAAAATCTGTGCAACTTATACACTGTTGCAGCCCATCCAGTAACTCTTATAAGACTAGTCTTCCAGGACCTAGGAATGATCCCTTCTATTTTACTAAGGCCCAGAAAAGGCTAATGATTGGGCTATAGTCAGACACAGCCAAGAGGAGACAGGAAAGACAGTCTCCATCTTTCACCTTTCTGCCTTCAGTTGGAGGCAGAACACTGATCCAAGAAGTACTCCACCACAATTCTGAATCTGGTCATTTTCCATTTAAAAGTGCTCTCAGGTCCATTATCTAGAGGTTTCTGGGGCAGGAAAATATTGTTTCCATTTTCTAGATGAAGTAACTGGGGTTCAGCAACTCGCCAAAAGTTACACAGCTACTGAATGATGGAACCAGGACTTGAGGCCAGAGTTGTGCCCAAACTGCCCTCTACTTGTCTACAGAGTGCATTTGGCCAGTATGGGAAGAATAGAGCAAGTTGACTGAAGCATAACATTTGAGCCTTAAAGCAGCAAACCCCAACTCCCTGGGGGAATGACATTTACGCTCTTTTCCATATGAACCTCTGAATTGCAGACAGTTGTGGAGACCTTGGGAGGGAACCACAGAAACCAGTGAGGTCAATTCTCTGGAGCAGAACCCAGAGCTGCCAGCTTTCATGGCTTGCTAGATGTAGATGCCCCATCAGCTCAAATGGCTCTGTGGTCAGGGTGCCAGGTTTGAGTTAACCACACAAAGGGCAGGAAGGGATGCAGAGGCCTTCTCTGTCTTCTCCTCTCACCAAAGGTAGCTGCATTTCATATTTGGTCACCAAGCCATCTTGATGTTCCTCTACCCTAGTAATGTTGGGGAGAGAAGACCCCAAATCTTTCTTCCATCAGTGAGTTTGGGCAAGGCTGCTTCTGAGTCATTCATTCAGCCCTTGAACAAATGTTCCCTAAATACCTAGTCTGTGCCAAGCTCCTTCCTGATCAATGTATATGCCATAAATAATAAAACACAGTCCCAGGCCTCAGAGGATCCAAATTCTTATTGGACAAGGAAGGCATACAGATAATTCAATATAGAATTATTGCTGATGAAACTGAGCTGAAGGAGTGACTGGAAAGGGAATGGCTTATTCTATTCATAAGAGGGGCTACAGGGTCTGTGGGACTTTGCCCAGTGAAGGAGGTAGGGCAAATACCTTGACCTCTTTATGCCTCAGTTTCCTCATCTGTAAAATGGGATAATAATAATACCTACAGGGTTTGTGTGATGACTGTATGAGTTAAAATGTACAAAGAGCTTAGAGTAGTGCCAGGTACACTGAAAGCACCCTGTAAATGTGAAATGAGTGAAGGAAATAAGGATAAGCGTTGTGTGTGTTTGTGTTGAGAGAAGAACACATGTAACACATTAGGATAGTTAATGAAGTTTAGTGTGTTCTGGGAGTGCCAGCTGCTTTGGCTGGGTGAGCTTGTGTGGAACTATGAATGCCAAACTTAGATGTGTGGACTTGTCCCTGTAGGTGATGGATAGCCCTTTGTGAATCTGGATCTTTGCTATGGAGGTTGGCAGAGGACTCCTGTGTGAAATGCTAGTGCTCTTTCACCAGCCCAACAGGTGCTGGGTCCAAGAGATTGCTGGAGCCAGGAAACAGTCAGTCGCCACAGATGAGCGGAGAACCAGCTCCTGGCTGGGTGGTGGGGAGAAGACAGTACGTCTCTGCCCCCAAGGAACTTCTCATCTCATTTGAATAAGGTCTGCATCTGCCAATTCAATTTTCCTGGTTTGAAGTTGTGGCAATGCATGGGCGAAAGGCTCTGTCGTGGCTGGAGAGGCAGTGTATATAGTGATTACTAACCAAAGCTGAAAGATTTGTCTGGGTTTAAAGCCCAGTGGTCACTTCCCAACTGTGCAGCCTTGGGCAAATTACTTAATCTTCTGTGCTGCAATTTTCCCACCAAAAATGAGGGCAATGATAATAATTTGACCTCCTCACAGAGCTTTCGTGATGCTTCAAGTGTGATCGTACATGGAAAGTGTTTATAACTTTGACTCACGTAACAAGTGCTTCATAAATGTTACTGTCTATTCTCAGTGACTGAGGGCCTTCCATGTGCCTGGTGTTTGGTACCCCTGGGGTCTAAGGCAGGGGCTTAGAGGCGTATGGATGCACAGACCAATGTGGCTCATCTTCCTGGAGTGTCAACTTTCCTCAAAGGCTTAAAGGATTAAAGCACCATTTTTATATGAAAACAATATGGATGCACACCGGAATTAACTGGAAAATTCAAGAAGATGTTGAAGAGCAGGTATTTTAAAGACATTGCCTGCTTGGATACAAAGTTACAACTTCAGCCCCTGGGGGTTCTACACATTCTTCCCCCTCAGCCTTATGGGTTCTTGGGTACAAAAGTTCCAACCAAACAAAAGTGAGCTCATGGAACTTTTACAGTGGATTATTCTCTGGGGTAAGGGTGATTTCCATGTCACATGGGTGAAAACTGAGGTTCAGGGTTCAAATTCTGCCATCATCACTTTTTAGTTGTGTGAACATAGCAAGTTATATTATCTTTGTTGGCCCTCACTCTCCTCATCTATAAAATGGGATGATGATGATAATTAAATGCTTTATTGGTTGTGGTAAGAAAATAGATTCATACGCAAAAAGTACTTAGAACAATGCCAGGCATATATCAGGCTGGCCAAAAAGTTCATTAGGGTCTGTTCATAAGATGTTACAGAAAAAAGAACTTTTTGGCCAATCCTATAGTTAGTGCTTAATACATATTAGCTTTTATTTATTTTTTTTAAATTTTATTTCCTTATTTATTTTTGGTTGTGATGGGTCTTCACTGTTGTGCAGGCTTTTCTCTAGTCATCCAGACTCTAGAGCACAGGCTCAATAGTTGTGGCACATGGGGTTCATTGCTTCCCTGCATGTGGGATCCTCCTGGACCAGGCATCGAAGCCATGCCTCCTGCATTGGTAGGTGGACTCTTCACCACTGAGCAACCCAGGGATGCCCTGCATTAGCTTTTATTAAATCCATTCTCACATTTCCTCCCACAACAACACTGTCAAGTAGGTGTCATCCTGTCCATTTGTTGAGACAAGAAGTTGAAGCTTTGACAGGAAGCTGAAGCTGCAAGAGGTTAAGTCAGATGCCCCCTCCTATTTATTAACAGAGGGCATTCCTGCAATGGGATGGAGATGGGAATAAATGATCTCTGGGGATCCTTTCTAGTTCCTAGGTCCTGTGATTCAAATTAAATTTTGAAGCCCTTTCATATTACTGTTCTGGCCAGAGCCCAAGCAATGGAACTCAGGAAATAGGGGAAGGACTGGCCAGGGAGAGAGATGCCTTAGCAGGGTAGGAAATGACTGCTGCCATCCTTCCTTCTAGGCTGCTGCTGCAAGGGACTATTGCCTGCACGCCAACCCCACCAGTGAGCAAAAGGGAAACTCCTGTCCTTGGATGAAGCTGAACAAGGCCTCCTTTTCCTCAGAAGGGACCTTGCCTTTGTGGCAGGCTCTGTATAGGGGCTCCAGAAACTCAGAAGTCAAAGGCTTGGCAGCACCAAGCTAGCCACAGATGGGGCCCTCCTGATGGCTGTTTTTCCAGAACGGGGATTCCTAATAGGCCAGTGGGTGCTGGGAGAGAAAAGTGGGCTCCTTACTGATTTGTGATCATACAAGGGATAAACAAGAACTCCACAGGCAGAATGGAAGTAGACAGGAGATGTTTCAATTCTGAAATGAATTCACTGTGTGACCTTGGGCAAGTTCTCTTCCCCATGTGAAGAATATATTCATTCAATAAATATTTGTGAACACCTACTGTTGTGCCAGCTCTGTCCTGGCAAAGGGCAAATGACATGGCGATCATCATGTTAATCTTTCAATCCTTCCAACTCTGCCACTGATACTGTGAAAAATGGGTGCAAATTTCAGACAAATAAGCACAAATCAATTCACAAACCTCTTCCTTTTCCCAGCCTTCCCCTCACAAATGGGTTTGCTAAGCTCTCATCTTGTGGCACAAAGAAAAGAGACAGTAGAGGGAGGGGCTGTGAACTTCAACTCTATATCCTATCCTTATTATCACCATGTCCTTATGTTGGAATTATTATCTTAATGTTGGAACTATTATCCCCATGTTACAGATGAGGAAACTGAAGCTCAGAGAGGAAAAATGGCCCAGGTTATGCTGCAGTTAAGGTAAAATCTCCACCCCCTTACTAGATACCACCAGAAGTGGAATAGAAATGGCCAGGTCTGTGAGTTGGCATCTTACTGCCTTTCATCCATTGTAAACAAAGGCTGATAGGACTGCCCACAATCCTCAGTCAGGTAGTGTAAGTTTGCTTGTTTAGGTGGAAGTTAAAGGTAAGGGAATGGGTTATATAACTTAGGGTCCTGGGTCCAGGCTCTTTTTGGTGGTAGATGCCCAGTGCTGATATCTTTGAGGATAAAAGCAATTTTTTTTTTTTTTTATGGAGACTGTATTCTGTGCCAGGTACAATGATTAGCCCCTTTAGATTCTCATAACTGTCCTGCAACATATCATCCCTTTCTTAAGTGATGGCCAAGTCATTTGTATTCTTGGATCTCAGTTTTGAGACTGTAACACAAAACAGTCTTTAAGGAATGCTCCTGCTCATAAGCGGAGAAGGCAATGGCACCCCACTCCAGTACTCTTGCCTAGAAAATCCCATGGATGGAGGAGCCTGGTAGGCTGCAGTCCATGAGGTCGTTAAGAGTCAGACACGACTGAGCGACTTCGCTTTCACTTTTCACTTTCATGCATTAGGGAAGGAAACGGCAACCCACTCCAGTGTTCTTGCCTGGAGAATCCCAGGGACGGCAGAGCCTGGTAGGAGGCCGTCTATGGGGTCGCACAGAGTCCGACACGACTGAAGCGACTTAGCAGCAGCAGCAGCAGCAGCCTGCTCATACGGTCCAAGGTATTCTTGGCACTAGGAGAGTTTCAAGGGGTACCTTTTGGAACCCAGGGTCCAGTTGCTCTTGTCAGACAGAAAACAGGGGTGGTGAGAAGTGTGGGAGTAGAGTAGGCTGAGGAGTGAGTCAGTCAGTCAGCCAAGAAGGCGGGAACCATTGTTTCCTTGACCATCTGGCTGTTGCACAAGGTCTTCCGTCATGCCACATGGTCTGAGAGATCTGGGGTAGACAGGAGGCTGAGGGGCTGATTTGCTGACAAAGAAGACCGTCACTATCTCAAACTGGAGTGGAAGAAATGGTGGTGGTGAGACACTTCTCAAATAGGGGGTCCGGTGGAGAAGGCCAGAGGGGGACTACAACATGGCCGGTTGGTGAGGCAGCACAGTGAAGCCAAATGACTTAAAGTTGGTGTAAGATCGCGAAGTGGGAGTTTCTGCTCAAGGTGGGGACGGGAGCTCGCTTGGCTCCTCCCAGCCTCGGTGCTGCCAACCGCGCGCTGAGTCCCCGGCAGCCACCGGAGGCGCAAGCGCCGCCGCGAGCTCATGGCCCAGGCTCTGGGCTGCGGGCGGAACTTGCGGATCCTGAAGCTCCGGAGTGGGACGCCGCGGGATGTGAAGGGCACCCGCTGGGACCCGCAGAGCTGGAAACCAGGTGATCAGAGCCGAGCGGACCCTGCGGAGGTCAGGGCTCGGCTGCACTGCCGCAGGCTCTGCACTCCCATTCTCCTCGCCGCCTCCCATCTCGTCTGTCCCATCTCAACCCCGCGCCTGACTGGCAGCCCACTCCCCCCACCACCCCCGTTTCAGAGCTTTCACCCCTGCAGTCCGCTTGCTTATAATTCCTAGCCATCTCTCGCTCTGTCCCTGGGTATACCATACTTTGATCTCTATAGTCCGTCTGGCTTTGTCCCTCTCCACCTCTCCTTGGGCGGGCATCCTACTCTCAGAAAGAGCAAAAACTGTCTACTATGATTATTAACTGTGGAAAATTCTGAAAGAGATGGGAATACCAGACCACCTGACCTGCCTCTTGAGAAACCTGTATGCAGGTCAGGAAGCAACAGTTAGAACTGGATATGGAACAACAGACTGGTTCCAAATAGGAAAAGGAGTACGTCAAGGCTGTATATTGTCACCCTGCTCTTTTAACTTATATGTAGAGTACATCATGTGAAATGCCAGGCTGGATGAAGCACAAGCTGGAATCAAGATTGCCGGGAGAAATATCAATAACCTCAGATATGCAGATGACACCACCCTTATGGCAGAAAGTGAAGAGGAACTAAAAAGCCTGTTGATGAAAGTGAAAGAGGAGAGTGAAAAAGTTGGCTTAAAGCTCAACATTCAGAAAATTAAGATCATGGCATCCGGTCCCATCACTTCATGGGAAATAGATGGGGAAACAGTGGAAACAGTGTCAGACTTTATTTTTTTGGGCTCCAAAATCACTGCAGATGGTGATCGCAGCCGTGAAATTAAAAGACGCTTACTCCTTGGAAGGAAAGTTATGACCACCCTAGATAGCATATTCAAAAGCAGAGACATTATTTTGCCAACAAAGATGCATCTAGTCAAGGCTATGGTTTTTCCAGTGGTCATGTATGGATGTGAGAGTTGGACTGTGAAGAAAGCTGAGCACTGAAGAATTGATGCTTTTGAAGTGTGGTGTTGGAGAAGACTCTTGAGAGTCCCTTGGACTGCAAGGAGATCTAACCAGTCCATTCTAAAGGAGATCGGTCCTGGAAATCGGTTCATTGGAAGGACTGATGGTGAAGCTGAAACTCCAGTACTTTGGCCACCTCATGCGAAGAGTTGACTCATTGGAAAAGACCCTGATGCTGGGAGGGATTGGGGGCAGGAGGAGAAAGGGACGACAGAGGATGAGATGGCTGGATGGCATCACCCAAACTCGATGGACATGAGTTTGGGTGAACTCCAGGAGTTGATGATAGACAGGGAGGCCTGGTGTGCTGCGATTCATGGGGTCACAAAGAGTCGGACATGACTGACCAACTGAACTGAACTGATGGTTATTAACACGTAGTAGGCAGTTTTAATAAATAGTATGTTCCCGGCTCCCTATTCCTCTAGCACTTTGTCACTGTCTCTGGCATGGCATTTGGACCCTCCTGATGTCTTCCTGTCCCACTATATGTATTTTTACCCCTTCATTCATATATCTGTCCATCCTATCCCATGTTTTGTCTCCATGTCTTACTACTGAACCCATAGCTCCCTACACTCTCCATCACTCCAAGAGCACTTTCCTCCCCCACTCTGTCCCATAGTTGTGTGACACAGCTCAGCCACCCTGGCAGCACCTTTTTAGTCAGCTAGAAAAGCCTAAAAGCTCCATCCCCATGGTCTCTTTCCACTCCAGAAAGTCTCCAAGAGTGCCTGGCACTTTGTCTTTTTTAAAACGGAAAAAAATATATATTTCTTTGAGCACGGAAAAAAACCTTTCAGGTTCTGCCCGTTCTTTTCCCCTGGTAATTTCCCCCTTGCTCCCACTCAAATGCCACATAAGGAATAGCAAACCAGGTTTAGATTTGTCATGGAATGTGTGAATGCATTGAAGGATGGGGGCTGTGGAGATCCTCAGATCAGACCATCTTATTACGTGGGCACTGAAGACCAGAGAGGGCAAGATTCTCAGCCTAGTCACACAGTATCCTTGTGGTAGAAGCCGGGTAGAAGCCAGAGTTGCAGTGTCCTGTCCCCTGATCCAGGAGTCTTGGTGGGAATGGGACCCAGGAGAAGCTTTCCTGGTGTTTCTTGGGGGGCTGCTTGATTCAGACACATCAAATGTCCAACCTTGCTGTCTTTTCTTCTCTCCCTGTCCTTTGGGACCTCACCTGGCTGCCTGCCTGCCTGGGTTGAGCATTCTCCATCTAGGGATGCTGTTGCCTTCTGCACTGGCGTGGTAGTTCCAGGAATGCAGGGACCCTTGTTGGGCCTATCTACCCTGTTCCCTACCCAAGCCCCTAAGAGTGCCTGGATGCCCACCATGTTGACTGACAGGTTGTTGTGTATGTGTAGGGGAGCCCTGGCCCTGGCTCAGGGTCGAATTAGAATATGTGTGTGTGTAGGGATACCAGGGAAGGGGGAGAGCTGTGATTGCTTAAGGGCACACTGAGATGAAACAGGAGTTCCAAGCCAAAAATCCAAGCCATTGCTGAGTGACCTTGGAGCCACATCACACATCCCATGCCCTCTCCGATGCCATCCTGGGACCTCTGAGGGCTATCCTTCAAGGGAAGGAGACAGGGTGGATAGGTGGCCACACGTCTGGTACTGTCTGCCTGAGTTGAGATTACCAAACCCCAGAGACCCATAATCACGGGGTTGATCTGGGCCAGGCTGTGGGCAGGAACTGTAAAAGCTACTCTCTGTCCCTTTTCACTCCCTCATCCCAGCAGCCCTCCAACTTTCTGGGCTGCAGCATGAGGTCAGGCTGTGGTGGGCTGATGGTGGGGACTGTGGGTGGAAAAGAAGAACCCCTCCTCCTTCATCTCCTCCTCACACTCCCAGAGTTTGTCTTTGGAGCTGTTTCCCGGGAGGGACATGTGGAAGGGTCCTGGCAAGGGGGCAGGATCTTGAGCTTAGTTCAGAGGCTCTGGGTGTCCACTGCTGCAAGATGAGCTGAGGACAGCACTGGAGGCAGAGGACAAGTCTCCAGTCCTCTGGGCCAGCTTGGCCTCAGCCCCTCCCTTTCTCTGAATTTCATCTCACCCCCCTCTTCCTTTTTCACTCTTTCATTTGCTCTTTCTTGCCTGGCCCCCTGCTAATCCCCACCCTCAGAGGACCCTCATACCCCACCATCCCTTCCTTTACAGAAGATCCATGCATGTAATTTTCTGGGAGTCCTACTCCCATGGGAACACACAGAGAGATTCACAGGAGTAGAGAATAATCTGGAAAGAAGGGACCATAGAAACCAGGACCCAGTCCTGTTTTTTCAGATGAGGAAACAGCCTAGACAGGAAGGAGCAAGTTTGAGGACTGAAGCTAGATTGGACAGAGGTGGCTGTTGGGAAAGGTAGAGGGAGGTTCCTCTGACCTCAGCTGCTTGTTTGTGTGCATGGGGAAGGTGCAGGGCAAGGTGACAGTCTCTAGCTGGAAGTGGGCTTGCTTTTGCTTATTTCCCTTCAGCACATTGTGACCTTCCTCTGAAGGACAGGAATGGCGTGGGCCGTGGGGGCTGGGGGTGGACATCCTGCTCTGGGAGTGTGTACCCAGTGTGAACCCACCTATTTTTTTTTTTGACTCAAGGCAGGCAGACCTCCCCAAGGGAACTGAGCGTGGGGATGGGGGTGGTATTGTGGGCCAGGGATGGGGGGCTTGCAGCAGAAAACCTCTAGCTCCTTTGAGACAGTCCTATAAAGCCAGACCAGAGTCACAGCCTGGATGTGAAAGGGATCCATTGCTAGGTCTGTTGTGTGCATGCTGCAGGCCTTCAAGCTGACACTTTTATCTGGTGTTTGGAGGTGTTGAGGGGTGGGATGGGGCAGGCTCTTGGATGTCTGGGGAAGAGCTGAGGACAGGGACTAAGTGGGCCTGGGTTTTCTGCCTCCAGTTGCCTAGTCCAAGTGTCTGGAGGCAGTCATGAGCTGCCCCAACACTCTCCTCTTGATGGCTGCAGAAGGCAGGCGGGAGGTAATGATTGCCTCTGTATCCTAGCTCAGAGAAGGCAAGTGACCCTTGAAACTCCCCTAGCCTGTGCTTGGCTCAGCCAGTGCTCAAGCTGCCCTTGCAGCCAGCCCAGAGGTCCCAGCCTAGCACAGAGCCCCCTTGCACGGTGCTCTGGCATGCAGGGTGAGCACAGCCATGCTGGTCCCCTGGGTTGTGGGCTGACAGGGGGTCTTTGTGCTCATCCCAGGACATAGCTCTCTGTCCCCCACCTCTACTTGGCAGTGCTCAGTGAGGTGTGCCCCTCACCTTTGGAAGCCACTCCCCCCACTACATTCCCGCCTCCCTACATCTGGCCCTACTCCAGCTGCCCCTCTGAGTGTGAATCCCCCTGACGTGGCCATGGCTTCTCAGGAATTTTTTAACAAGCTGTAACAATCCCACATTGTGGCAACCTGATCAGAAGTCCCCTTTCATGAGGCTGGGGGCACCCTAAACCTCCAGGAAGCAGGCCTTTACCCTCCCAGGCCTGACTGGTGGGCTTTCCATGAGGCCTGTTTGAATGTGTGTGCAAGTGTGAGTGCATGTGTCAGGGCACCCATGGTCATGTGCTGGGTGCTGCTGCTGCTGCTGCTAAGTCGCTTTAGTCGTGTCTGACTCTGTGCGACCCCATAGACGGCAGTCCATCAGGCTCCCCCGTCCCTGGGATTCTCCAGGCAAGAACACTGAAGTGGGTTGCAGTTTCCTTCTCCAATGCATGAAAGTGAAAAGTGAAAGTGAAGTCGCTCAGTCGCGTCCATGTGCTGGGTGGGGCTGGTCTAATTTATTTTTCCCTCACAGCTCCTCCTCCCCATATTTTCTTCCCTACTGAGTTCCCTGGAATTATTTGCTGCTGCTCTTTAGCTGCATGGGAGAGAGTAGTGGAAGAGTCTTTTGGGTTATTTCCTGATGTTACCCTGGACCATTCTGGAGTGGGACTATGGGTCTGACGGCAGTAGCCCGAGGAATTCCCATCTGGACAGGGATGGGTGTAGGGACTGTTGTTAATTTCTCAGATAGGCACTTATTGAGACCCAAGTGTCTCAGAGTAAGACTCAGGGTAACAGCGTATGGAGTTTCTCTCTACCACTGCCTAGAAGGAAAGGGTTGATTGGCTTTGGCAAAAGCTTAGCTTTACAACACCTTCAGTGCCATCCTGTCACCCTTTATAGTACTCACATCCATTGTCTCAACTTTGCCCACTAGAGATTGTGCTCTCCCCTCATTTTACAGATGAAACTGATGGTTGGAGTGGCACAATGACTTTTCCTGGGTGACACAGACAGAAAGCCATGGAGACTAGCACCTAACTTCCCTACTTCCTGATCCAGGACTCACTCCACCATTGCTCAGTGCCTCTATCATCATATCTGACACTTAGAAGCACATTCTAGGTGCCAGTCACTGTTCTAGGTAATTTAGTCTAGTGGATCTGCTTAGCAGCAATATAAGGTCAGGATGTGATTATGGTCCATACGTTTCAGATAAGGAGACTGAGGCACAGAAAGCTGGAAAGTAAATTTGCCCAAGGTACACAGCTAGTGTACCTAGCAGAGTTGCACTTCTGTACTCAGGCTGTCTGACTCCAGAATCCACTGTCCTGCCTTTTGTATGACACAGTGGGCTATGGTAGTGATAGAATGAGGGCAGCCACATGCCTCAGGCATAGAAATACATGCATGCACCCTGAGACTTAGTCACCTGCCCTCAGCCTACCCTCATGAAGACTACACTTCTCTGCCTGATGGTTCAGCTGGCATGTGCGGCAGCAGCAACACTATAAGACACACAGGAAATTGGGGGCGGGGTTATAGGAAAAGGGATGGCAAGAATCTGGAGGTTCCCATTATCTCCAGAGTCATTCAAGATGCTGCCCACAAAGGGACCTGTGAAAAGGTACCATGTTCTCATCTTCCAGGAACCGTTGCTGAATATCTGTTCATGCAAGACTCTGGCTTAGGTTGGAGATCTTGGGGAGCAAGGGATGCTGGTGTTTGAAGGAGATGAGTTATCTTTGTTTTTCTGAAGAAACTGAGCTCTCCTTGCTTTTCTGAAGCTCATGGGATAAGGGAAAGAGATTTTTTTTTAAAAAGACCCACAGAAATAGCCTAGACATCTGCTTGGGCCATTTCAGAATGTCACAGTGCTCATCGCAAATATTAGGATTGTAGCTTTTGCTGACTATTGTGTTCACTCATGACCAGATGTTTTTATTGAGTACCTAGTCTATGATAGGCATTGTGAAGCTCTTGTTCTAATTACTTATAGAAATTGCTCCTTTTGTAGTTTTTCACTTCCTGTAGTTTTCCCTTTTGTAGTTTTCTGGTTTGATAACCTTTTTTTTTTTTTTAAAGAATTGGGTGTCTCAGAACCCATCATATCTGATTCACTTAAATTTATCTACCAAAAGGTAACTTGAGTTTTTTGCTCATCATTCATTTATTTTTTCATGTATTTATTCATGGTTGTCCCTTGAGTATCTTTTAACATTCATTCACCCATTAGCAAACATTGAGAAGCTACTGTAGGCACTGTGCTTGGTGTCTTGTGGCGGATGGAATCTGTTCTGATATGGTTTCCTGACCTTCAGTACAGATCAGATGAGATCAGTCGCTCAGTCGTGTCCAACTCTTTGCAACCCCATGAATCGCAGCACGCTAGGCCTCCCTGTCCATCACCAACTCCTGGAGTTCACTCAGACTCACGTCCATCGAGTCAGTTATGCCATCCAGCCATTTCATCCTCTGTCGTCCCCTTCTCCTCTTGCCCCCAATCCCTCCCAGCATCAGAGTCTTTTCCAATGAGTCAACTCTTCGCATGAGGGGGCCAAAGTACTGGAGTTTCAGCTTTAGCATCATTCCTTCCAAAGAAATCCCAGGGCTGATCTCCTTCAGAATGGACTGGTTGGATCTCCTTGCAGTCCAAGGGACTCTCAAGAGTCTTCTCCAACACCACAGTTCAAAAGCATCAATTCTTCGGCACTCAGCCTTCTTCACAGTCCAACTCTCACATCCATACATGACCACAGGAAAAACCATAGCCTTGACTAGACTTGTCTAGTCAAGGCCTTCAGTACAGTTCAGTTCAGTTCAGTTGCTCACTTGTGTCCAACTCTTTGCAACCCCATGAACTACAGCACTCCAGGCCTCCCTGTCCATCACCAACTCCCGAAGTTTACTGAAACTCATATCCATTGAGTTGATGACGCAATCCAACCATCTCATCCTCTGTTGTCCCCTTCTCCCCCCACCTTCAAGCCTTCTCAGCATCAGGGTCTTTTCAAATGAGTCAGCTCTTTGCATCAGGTGGCCAAAGTATTGGACTTTCAGCTTCAACATCGGACCTTTCAATGAATATTCAGGACTGATTTCCTTGAGGATGGACTGGTTGGATCTTCTTGCTGTCCAAGGGACTCTCCAGGGTCTTCTCCAACACCACAGTTCAAAAGCATCAATTCTTTGGTGTTCAGCTTTCTTTATAGTCCAACTCTCATATCCACACATGACTACTGGGAAAACCATAGCTCTGACTAGATGGACCTTTGCTGGCAAAGTAATGTCTCTGCTTTTTAATAAGCTGTCTAGGTTAGTCATAACTTTTCTTCCAAGGAGCAAGCATCTTTTAATTTCATGGCTGCAGTCACCATCTGCAGTGATTTTGGAGGACAAAAAATAAAGTCTCTCATTGTTTCCACTGTTTCCCCATCTATTTGCCATGAAGTGATGGGACCAGATGCCATGATCTTAGTTTTCTGAATGTTGAGTTTTAAGCCAACTTTTTCACTTTCCTCTTTCACTTTCATCATTAGGGAACCTATAGGACCACTGCAGGACCCACATTCTTATATCCCTCTAGCCTTTTCCACAAACATGGTAAGTTTGGCTCCAACTCAGAGCCTTAGGGATGCTTACAAATATAGCAACCCAGTGTCAGGAAGAAGGTCATCTCCCTTCCCACCCATGATAAAGATTTCTGACTCTGGGTTGGATTTTGTTTCCAGGAGTTAGTTCTAGGATTCAGGCTTCATCCATACCCAAGACCCAAGAGGACATTGCTCATCTTGAACAAAGTGCCAGCTGTGTGCAGTCTTGTCATTGAGAGGAACAGACGTGTACACACCTTGCTTCATCATTTCTCCCCTCATTCTCATCAAGGCTGGCAGGGAAGGAAGGTGGAAGAATTCCAATTTGGCCTAGCGTACTGAAGGCCAGGCAAAAGGGGGGCACCTGGGGCTAGGTCTAGCTCTGCCATTGCCTCAGACGACTTTAAGAAAGTTGCAGCGTTAAAAACATTAATTTTTGCTCTTCTCTGTGTTGTGTACTCTGGGCAACAAGTTGGATGCAGTCCTTGCTTTCTATGAACTTCAGCTTCATTTCTCCCATTTGTTAGGTATGAAATCTCCCATCTATTAGGAGAAAATGACTAGTGTGCAGGTATTATTCCTGCCATGGATTTGCTGGGAAAACTTGAGTGAGTCATTTCTTCTTAGTTTCTATTTTGTAAATGTGGAGGATAGTGATTGAATGGCATGGGGTCTTGGGTACTCCCATCCCTGACTAATAGGAGTCTCTGATTCAACAATGAAATGAAAGTGTGAAATTGTGTTGGACCCTTGTGAGGAAAGGCAAGAGAGAAATCAAAACTTTACACTCTGTTTCTTACTGAATTTAAACAGGCTTTCTGGTGGTACTTGTCACAACTTTTAGGAGCCTTCTCATTTCATGATTAATGCATCTTCCCAACCCAGGGATCAAACCCAGGTCTCCCTCATTCTGGGAGGATTCTTATCGGCTGAGCCACAAGGGAAGCCTAAGAATACTGGAGTGGGTAGCTTATCCCTTCTCCAGCAGATCTTCCCGACCCAGGAATCGAACAGGGGTCTCCTGCATTGCAGGCAGATTCTTCACCAACTGAGCTATGAGGGATTTTTAACATGATTAATGCAGATAACCCAAATGTTCCCTACATTTCTCTGCACAGAGTTTGGACACGGGGCAGAGAGCTGGGAATCGTGGGGGAGTTGCAGAATGCTGAGGCCTGAACAAGGTGGGAATGGCAACTTGCTTCTCAAATACCTAATGTTCTTTTAGTTGACCCAACTAATCAGGGATCTCACTAAAGTTGTGTCTTCCGAACTCCTGGTAAATTATCCTCAGCAAGCAACTGAACCTTCCCGAGTTCATAGTCTAAGTATTTAAATCCCCGACACGAGTGCCAGACACAGAGCTCAATAGATACTAGTTTGCTCACCAGTAACCCCGCTTGTTCACCCTTAGTTGCTGGCCCTGAGTTTGTACCTTCCCCCAATGCCGCCCCCCCCCCCCCCCAGCGGTGTGACCGGAGGTAGAGGCAGAGGCCCAGGGATTGGAAGAACTTGAAGGCAGAGCCCCACCCACCACAATTTGGGCCGCTTTCTGGGGAGTTCGGTGGGCCGGACTGCGCCCTCATTGGTTGAAGGTCCCATAGGTGGGCGGGGCGTCCCCGCCGCCCGACTCGCCGCTGCTCCGTCCCCACCTGCGCCGAGAGTGGCTCCGGGTTGACACCAGCTAAGGGGCCACAGCAGCTGCTCCTCTGGCTGGCACCGTTACCCTCGCCCGACCCCAGGCTCCGCGCGTGCCTCCCGCCCGCTGGTAGCTGCGTCGGGACTCGAACCCACAGCGACGGACGCGGTCTTCAGGTGGGAGTTAGGGCGACGGCCGGAGGAGGTCGGGGCCGGCGAGGCGCCCGGGCTCCCTTGCCTCGCCTCTCCAGCGCGCTCCAGCCCCGCTCTTAGCGTTTCGGCTGCGCGGTGTCCACAGGAGGCGCAAGGGGAGCGAGCCGAACCACTTGCGTCCCCGGGATTTGAGGCCCGAGTCGCCAAAATTGGGGGACTCCCAGAGCCGCCGTCCGCGATTCTCCCGAGAAAGCCCCGCGAGTCGGGTGGTGGAAGGCAGCTGTCCGCGCATTACCCGGGCCTGATTGGAGCCCAGAGCCGCGGCTCTGGGGCTTCGGAGGCGGGCTGAAACTGAGCGGGGTGGCGGGGCTTGGGCTCTGTGGTCGAGTCACGCCGCTTTTCCTCTATTCTCCTTCCTCTTCTATTGAGCACATTTCCAGGAAGCCCCTGGTTGGGCGGCCTGGGCTTTCCCCTCAGGTCACTGCCTTCCCTTCTGAGAAACGCCCGGACTTTCCTGATATTAAGACAGCGGCGGGGATCAAGCGAAATTCTTTGGATAAGTCGCGTCTTTCAGGGCTGCTTTACCCCGTGAAGTCCAAGATGGTTTTAGATTAGAGAACCTGTGAGCCAGTTAGTGGAAGCTTTGGGGATTTCCCCATTTAGATAGTATGAGGTTCTCTCCTCCATTTCTGTTCTCCCAAGACTTTTTAAAGTACTGATTTACAACTCAGAAAACCAAAGTTCAGCCACTAATTCATGTGACCTTAGGCGAGTCATGCTACTTCTGTGGGCCAGTGTTTTCAACTGCACCTTGGTTAGTGGGCTGGATTTCAGTATATAAGGGGCCAGTCTCTTCCACCCTGACATCTGGTGACTTGCTGCGTGGGTCCAGGCTCTTAAGCTGGCAGGTAAAGTGTTGTTTCTGAGATGCTTGGGGTGACAGGAGCTATGCAGATGGAGAGCATTGTCGTTATTATGCAGCTAAGCCAGCTGGAAAACTAGTGGTACTGGGAAAGGCAACCAAGACAGCAGCCAGACTGAAGGTGGAGAGTAGTGGGGCCAACCCTGAGCCCTGGGCCCCAGAGGTTGGGCTGGAGGGCCCTGGCTTGTCTCCATCTCACTCAGAGCACCGATGTCGGGGGTCCCTGCAGGAGACGGTGATGAATCATACCAAGGGCTATTTTCAAACCCTGACTCCTACTGTGGATCTGTTCCTGCCCCCACTCTAGGGGTTGATGTCCCCACCCATCATCTGTCTTACTGCTCTGTGAATTTTCCCTTCACTTTCATCTTCCTGGAATAAAAGATCATTCTTATCTGGGGATGAGAGGAGGCAAAACAAGAGTGTAGAGAAGTAGAGGAGATGGCATCTGCAGGTGCTTTCTGAGTGGTTGATGGAGTAACCCAGAAGAGTGTGATGGGAATGATGATTTTGGGGAGTGGGGGGCTCTCACCCGAAGGCTACAGCTACCATATTGCTAGACATTCTGGGCTGGTCCTCATTTTCAGGATTTGACCTTTGTCCAACTATGTTCTGGATTTGAGATTTGGAATTTCTGTGCCTTAAAAGCCAGAAAGTCCCAAAAGGAGGAGAGGGAGTCTATAATGGGGATGCTGTGGCAGATGTCAAGGTTCAGCAGGTGACAGGTTTAACAAAGGCAGGGTGTGCCCTACCTTCTTGGGGAAGGTGAGCCATGGGGTCTCTCACTAGAAGAAGGAGTTGTCTCTGGCTTGAATAGATTAAAGATAACTTTTTTCCTGGGCTCCCAGTTTGGGTAGGATCCAGCGTCATGGCCTTTGGGAGGCTGTTATCAGATAAAGTAAAGAGGGGATGTGAAAGATGCAAGGGCTTTAGGATGGAATATGTGAACTCCTTCACCCTGCAACTGTTAACAGAGGAGTTGAGCACAGGGCTGGGCACATAGTTATTGGTGTCAAGTGTTTATTGCAGCTTTATTCATCTGTGACTTGGGGCCTTGGTTTATGTGTGTGTATTAAGGGGGAACAGGTCCTAGTAAATTTGAGTCACTGGACAGGAGGCCCCAGTCTGGGTCCTTGTCACCAGTCTGAAGTGCTGTGTGTGTTGAGCCTCCTCCTGCCCAGCCTTCCACTTTGGAATTTGCACGCCCCACTGTTGCTGTCCCTGTTTACCCCGACCTTGCTGGAGCTGCAGAACTGAAGGTAAAGTTCCTCAGGAGTCTAGCGTGGTGTCAGGCAAAGAACAGGGGACTGGGAGCAGGACACATGGAGGTTCTAACTCAGGCTCTGCTGTTCCATTCGATCTCTTTTCTTGGTTTCTCCCTGCTTTATCCACTTCAGCAGATTAAATGAGAAGGTCCATGGCTAAGAGCTCGGTAAATTACCAAGTGCTGTAGAAATTATTCGTCATTAAGTTCTGGTACTAGTTCTTGTGAAGGACACAGAGTGTAACCCCCACCTTCTGGAAATCTGCCATCTAGTAGATGGGAGTTAGTGGCATGGATACATGACACACCAAGCCTTTACCTTGGTGAGGGCTTTAAAAAATTATTATGAAGAATTTCAAACATACATAAAAGTAGAGATGATCGATGGAGTAAAGTCCCATTAGCCACACATGGCCAATCCTTCCCTATTTATACTTCACTCTCTTGTTATTTTGACATGAATCCCAGACACCTTATCAATTTGTCTATAAATAGTCATATTACATATTATATGTATGAATGCTGCTATTGCTGCTGCTGCTAAGTCGCTTCAGTCATGTCCGACTCTGTGCGACCCCATAGACAGCAGCCCACAAGGCTCCCCCGTCCCTAGGACTCTCCAGGCAAGAACACTGGAGTGGGTTGCCATTTCCTTCTCCAATACATGAAAGTGAAAAGTGAAAGGGAAGTCACTCAGTCATGTCTGACTCTTAGCGACCCCATGGACTGCAGCCCACCAGGCTCCTCTGTCCATGGGATTTTCCAGGCAAGAGTACTGGAGTGGGGTGCCATTGCCTTCTCCGGTATGAATGATAGAGACTCAAATGATAGATACTGCACCACTATCTCACCTGAAAACAGTTCCTTAATATCATCAAATACTCTAGCAGTTCATATTTCCCGTTGTTGAGGATGTTTTGCCCTGGGAAGACTGACCTGGGCAACAGTGAATTTTGACCGATGGGAAGGTGACTGACAGAGGCAGTGACATTTGAGCTGAACCTTGAAAGAGAGGCCTACGAATGGTCTGAGTTGGAGGGATTATGGAGCCCTAGCCCCCTTGTTTTAAAGTGCCTGCCACTGTCTCTGAGGTTTCAGCTCTGGGGCTTGGGCTCCCAAGGTTGACTTGTGGAGGAATCTTGTGGAAAGTATGTGCATGCCTTAGTTCTGTAGGGGTAAATGAGAGTTCTGACTTTCTTGCTGGCCTCCCTAGTTTCAGGGCCACCCGGGAGCTTGAGGTCGCAGGCCTGGGAGAATTCCTGGGAGGCTTCTCACCTCCTGGCCTTCCCCTGCCCCTGGCCCCCAAGGCCAGTTCCAGTTCAGAGCAAAACAGGATGCATTCAGGATGAGCGTCTTTCCCAGCTTGTCATCTAATCACCATGACCCAGCTTGGAGCTTCCTCTCTCATTCATGATAAAAACCCTCACTGTCTCGCTTTTCCCTCCCACCCCAGTAAGGGTGTGCTGACTTCCTCCGTATCCGGGCCAGCCCTCCTCCACCCCCTTGTGTAGCTGAGGGAGAGTTTCCCTCATCCAGGCCTTGCTACCCCAGAGCCTCCTGCTCTTGGGCTGTCCTTGGGAAAGGAGTGGCTCCTTTTGAGCAACCCAGGGTCCTGCCACTGTGTGGTTAATGATTGAGCCACATAATAACCACCTTGGAAAGTCACCTCTAGGGATGGCCATTAACTAACTCTTTGTCCACCCCAGGCCTTAAAGGGACCCCATTTTAAGCCCTTACCGTCCCCCAAGGGGACATTAATGAACATTCAGGCATGAGAACTTCTGGGGCCAATTAAGCTTCTGCCCCTGTGTTTTCACTTGGGGAAACAGAAGTAGTCATTCACGTTGCTTGAAGGATGCATATGCATCTTGGGTGGTATTATAGAGACAGGCAGGGAGTTGAATTAATAGAAATTCAGATGGACAATGGGGTAAGGTTTTTGTTTGTTTGTGTGGTTTTTTAGGCGTCAGAGTCATAGGGGGTGGGGGTGTTTCAAAGAGCAGTTGAATCCCTGATCTCAATTTGAAAGTCTAAAAGAGCAAGAAATGCCCACTCAAAGGGTTCGCCATTACTGGGGGTGGGGTGGGGCTGTGTGTGTCTGTTTTCAGTCCAGTTGTGGGTCCCTTCACACCAGACTGGGACATAAGACCTGAGGCCTCCATAGTGGAGGAGGAGGCATTCCTCAGAGAGCCTGTATCTTGACAAGCAGTGGGAATTGGGAAGGATCAAGCTAGGACACACGTCCAATACAGATAGCTCTAGACCAGGGGTTCCCAACCTTTAGGCCACAGATCAGGAGCAGTCTGTGGTCTATTAGTAACTGGGCCACACAGCAGGAGGTGAGTGGTGGGTGAGCGAGCAAAGCTTCATCTGTCTTTACAGCTGCTCCCCATCACTCTCCCATCACCCCCAGATGGGCCTGTCTAGTTGCAGGAAAACAATCTCAGGGCTCTCACTGATTCTGTGTTATTGTGAGTCATATAATTATTTCATTATATATCACAATGTAATAATAATGGCAATAAAGTGCACAATAAATGTAATGCACGTGAATCGTCCTGAAACCAACCCCAACCCCCCCCCACCCCCATCCGTGGAAAAATTGTCTTCCACATAACCAGTCCCTGGTGCCAAAAAAGTTGGGCACCACTGCTCTAGACCACAAGTTTTCTGCAGTTTCAGTGAGACAAGAAGGAACCAACATTTAGTGAACCCCATGGGCCTGCGATAGGGTCAGGAAACCTGGCTTCTGGTTGTGCCTCTCTCTAGCTACCTCTCCATGAGTGACTTCAGAAAAGACAATATGCTTTCCCTGGGCCTAGCTTGGGTAGATGACATAGACTTGGTGGTCTCCCAGGCTTCCTTCTAGCCGTGAGACTCTGCGTTCCCAGTCAAGAACGTTTCCTTATCCACAAGGCAAAGGTGAACGGGTTTCAAATTGTACCATGCCTAGTCACTAAATACTCTCGGCTGGCTGGTCAGTTAGGGTTGGCAGGGCCTTGAACTACCACAGCTTGGGTTTTCCTTGAGCGTGGACTTTTGTGCAGTTTGCTCTCTTGCCCCTCCTCATGCTTGTGTCTGCCCCAGGTGGCCACCCTCGACCCATTCAGCCGCAAGTTAATGAGTGACCTGCTCCCTCCCTGTGTAGTACCAGCCCGCAGTGCTCCTGAGATCCCAGGTCTCTGTGGGAACCGGCCAAGGGCCTAACCAGTTCTGGTCACCTTTATGCTTCTCCCGCAATACACTAGAGGTAGGAAGCAGACAGAGCTCAGGAAAGAAAGGCCTTTAGAGGGCACTGGGTCTAACTCTCCTTCAGTAGCTCGGGTTTTTCGCTCCAAGTATTCGAGCAGTTCCTGTCACCCATTTTCAATAAGCGGGAGCACAGTGTTTCAAGGCAGTTGCTTACATCCATGGAATCTCCAAAGTTTTTTTTTTTTTTCTTTCCCCCAATGTTGAGCTGATCTCTGTCTCCCTTTGGCTTTTACCCCTGGGTCCCAGCTCTGCCCCCTGGGACCGCCTAGACCCTATCTGTTCTCTCTGATCTGTGGATGTCTAAGGATAGAACCCGAGTCCCTCTGTGTTTTCCCCAGGCCAAACAGCCTCAGGTCCTCCAAATGTTCCTCAGGGGACCTGGGACCAGTACTTCCCAGCCTCATTACTGGCCTTTGCACATTCTACCATTTGTGGCTCTGGGGAGCCCCTTACTCACCTCCGTTTATTTGTACCCTCAACTTTTCCAGACTTCTCCATTACTTTTTCATGGTGACTCCAGCAGGTTGATTCTGAACCCCAGGAGTCCTGGGTCCAAACACCTCATATAATTCTCTCTGATTTGTTTGTCATTCTGGTCCAGCTAACTCCCATGACTGTGGTGCCCTTGGGAGGGTATGGCCTTCTTCTTGGTGTCCCCACATCTGAGGGCAAGCCTGAGGAGAGGAGGTGCTCACTGGGATGGGCTGACTGCATTGTACTGTGTGGGGGCTGACCATATAGCCTGCTTTTCTGCCACTTGCTTTTGTCTCTTGAGCTGGTGGGGGGTGTAGGAAAGGGATATTTTAAGGAGCATCAAAGCTGGAAATGAGTCTGAGCCACGCCCACAGTGGGGCCTAGAAGTGTGAATCAGATGGGGAGAAGCACCAGCTCAGCCATGCCTCTAGCAGTCAATGATGATGACAGTGACGAGTCCTACCATTTCTTTAAAGTTTCCAAGGGACTTTCAGTTCCATGACCGCATTCTGTTCACAGAGCAACCCAGTCAGATAGACCATGTGATCCCTGCAGCAGGTTCCTGGCTGATCCCCACCTGAGGCCCAGAGAGAGGAAGCGCTCAGTCTCCAGGGAGGAAGGATTTGGAACCCATGTCTTCTGACCCTCAGCCTTCCCCGTTTCCCCCAAACCACACCCCAGCAGCCAAGGCTGCTGGGGCTGACTTGGCAGCTTCCCCACTGCAGAGGAACCTCTGCCCAGGCTGTAGTTCTGTTCCCATGGTAGAGGGAGGGACCTCTAGGGGAGGTGCCTGAGGATTTCCTGTCCTTTATCTGGGCTGCAAAGGCAGGCCTGTCTGAGGTGCGAGAGAGGCACTTGCAGCCAACTTTTCTGCTCTAGGTTGAAGTCAAGTCAGGCAGGCAAGGGCAATGAGCTTGGGAAGCACGTTGCCCCAAACATCTGGTCTGAGCAGCCCCCACCTGAGTAGTGTCTTGTAAATGGGACAAACAGAGAGGGTCATGTGGGAAAGGGGCCAGAATGGAGTCAAAGCAAAACACCCCCTGAAGTGTACACAGGATGCCCGGGGCAGGACAGTGTCACTGTGAGGAGTGGCGACTCTGGTCTAATGCAGCACTGGGTGACTTTAGGCAAATTCTGTAACCTCTGTGAGCTTCCAGCCTCTGTCAGCTGTGAGATGAAGGTATGTACTTACCTCAGGGGTTGCTGAATATGAAACCCAATAGTATAAGTGGCACTCTCACTGTTACTGTTGTTTAGTAGTACTTTCTTCTACCTTGTCACTGCTATTTCTCACTAACTTGGAGACATGCTATACTCAAACCTGCCACCTCTCGGGCCTAAGTCTGGACTTTTCTGTCATTTCAGATTCTGCCTCCTCCTGAAAAGCTCTTCCTGACTGTGCCTGCCTCCAGGGCTCCCTTCCTCCGGGCTCCTTTAGTGACATTTATCACTCTGAAAGAGACTTAGTAACAATGGTAACACCAAGAACAATAGGGAATTCTTCTCAATTCTTGACACATTTGAATTTACTTAGCTCCCATGACAATTCAGTAAGGTGGGTACTGCTATAATCACCCCCATGTTATGTATGAAGAAACTGAATCAGGGAGAGGTTAAAAGAACTTCCCCAAGGTCATGCGGCTCGAGGGTGATGGAGCTGGGATCAGGACACAGGCAGTCTGAGTCCACCACCCACATCCTTAGCGACTGTGTCATGCTTTCCCCTTCCCTTTCCCAGATGCCTGCCTGGGAGGCAAGAGCCAAATCTCGAGTCTCCCACCCCTGCCTGACTGCTCCCCACACCCACCAGCAATCACCGAGTCCTGTACATACAGTCCCCAGGTCCTTGCATGTTCCAGACCCCCAGGGTTGACAGATGAAGAGGAGAGAAAACACTGAGGGCTGGGTATCTAAAGCAGAGCTGCGCTGAGGTGGGGGCGGGTGTGCAGGAGGGAGTGGGGATTGTTCCGATGGCAGCAGGCCTGCCTGATTAGCACTTTCCTGCACTGAGGGTGGAGAGCAGGCTGCTAGGTGGCATTAGGAGAAGAGACATTTTAGTGAGCTATCTTCACAACCAGGTTGTATTATTTAGAAGGTGTGGGTGGTTAGGGGCACGTGGGTAGCTGGCTGGATTCACTTTTGTGAGCCCTGCAGCTGGCCTGGCACATGCTAAATTGGGTATGTATGTGAGGGGCTTTTGTCTAGATGCTCTAGTCCTCCCTCCAGTGTTCCCACCTCAGGGCTCTCGGGTGCTGCGAGCTTACTTCCCTCAGGTTTTACCAGCTGCCAGCTCCGTTACTTTCGAGCTCATTCTGTTACTTGCCTCCAAATGAGCTCCAGGGGGTGCTTCAAGGACAGTCCATCTTAGCCTCTGCCTCCCTGAGAAGGAGGGCCTAGTACCAGCTCTTGCCAGGTACTTTAGGAGAGTTCAATGTTTGTTCAGTTTTCAGACCTTGGTGCCTACCATAGGGCCCAGTGCAGAGTAGGTGCTCAGGTAATATTGGTTGAATAAATACGCAACCAAGGGGGAGTGGATTTGGAGGGGAGAGCCTGGGGATGCTGACGTGAGAACAGATCAACAGGAGGGCTGTGGGCATTTACTCAGTTTCTTGGTTTCATCTGTAGTCCAATAGAAACCATTTGACCTTTCAGGGGAGCCTGGCATGCTGCAGTCCATGGGGCCACAAAGAGTTGGACATGACTGAGCAACTGAACTGAACTGACGTTTCATAGCCTTAGTTTCCCTTTTGTCCAGCAGGCCAGCCTTGGACAGGGCTGTTGTGGAGACCAAAGAGATACAGCATGATCAGGTGCTTCTCTACTACTGGGAACTTACTTCAAGTTAATGGTTCATACTGCAGAAAAACTGGTATATGTTTTTTTATGTCTGTGGCCTAGAAGATTTCTCCTATTTAATGAGGATTCTAATGTGGTGGCTCTGACTCTGGAGCCAGACTGCCTCAGTGTGGATCTTGGACCACCACTTCTTCACTGATGACCTTGGGAAATTACTCTGTAGCTGTGGGCCTCAGTTTTCTCATTGATCAAATAGAGATATTATCAGAGCACTAACCTCACAGGGTTGTTATGAAGGCTCAATAACATAAATCATATAAAAAGTACCTAATCTAATGCCTGGGACAATAATGATGACTTGTTGCCCTTTGGCTGCTATGATTATTATCTCATTTTATATTTGCAAATACCTCATTTTGTCAGTACTATGATTGTAATGCTACTTGACAGATGAGGATACTGTGGCATAGAGAAATAAAGTCTTATCCAGTATGATCTATATAAAGTCCTTAGCTCAGGGTCTGGCACATAGTAAGTAAATATTAGTGTCTATCATGAATTATTCTTAATACACAACATAATTACATTCAGTATCATAAAAATTGTTATCAATAATGATCACAGCCAGAGCTGAGAAGTAGCAGAGCTAAGACTAAAAGTCAGGTCTTCAGATCACTAGCTTGTTACTCTTCCCACTCACCGTACTGCAGAACCTGTATGCTCTGGAGTCCTAACACGGCCATCAGGCCACTCTTTGGGGTTTTCCTTCCCTTCACCTCACCATGGCCTGAGCATTCCTATCATCACCCCTGTCCCCACCTTCTCCTTTGAACTCCTTGTCCCAGCCCTCCCTTTGGCCACTGCTGGGCTCCAAGGCAGGCTTGTGTCTGTTGGCTTCCAGAGGAGAGCAGACCTGGCCTGAGGAGGCTACTTCTCTCAGGCCTATATCTTTTCTGTCAGAGACAATTTTCTCTGGATCTCAGGGTGGGGCCAAGCTCCTTCAAGGCATTTCCTGCCCAGAAGTTTATATTTGGCCTCAGCAAGAGGAAAGGGAAGTTGGGTTTAGGAAGGGGGGTTGGGATGTAGAAGTGGTGGTACAGGGTCAAAACAGGTGAGCACCAACATTTTGCAGAACAGGAAAGGGAAGCAGAAGATGGTGATTGTCCCTTCTCTTAAGTAAGTTTGCGTGCTCACAGGAGCTTGGGATGGGAGAGCTAAGTGCTCCATGAGGCAGAATGCCTCCACCCTCATCCAGAGTTTATCTTCTATTCTCACACCTTTGGTCCTTGGTTCCTGAATGTATGGTTTCTGCCCTGGGG
Organism: Bos javanicus; assembly: GCF_032452875.1. Taxonomy (NCBI): domain Eukaryota; kingdom Metazoa; phylum Chordata; class Mammalia; order Artiodactyla; family Bovidae; genus Bos; species Bos javanicus. The sequence continues at coordinate 83,740,589 of NC_083897.1, read as the reverse complement.
CAAGGTGGGCTGCCAGTCAGCCAGTCTGCTGAGTTGCAGATGCGTGCTCAGTTCTGTGGAGAAGGCAATGGCACCCCACTCCAGTACTCTTGCCTGGAAAATCACATGGGCAGAGGAGCCTGGTAGGCTGCAGTCCACAGGGTCGCTAGGAGTTGGACACGACTGAGCGACTTCACTTTCACTTTCACTTTCATGCATTGGAGAAGGAAATGGCAACCTACTCCAGTGTTCTTGCCTGGAGAATCCCAGGGACGGGGGAGCCTGGTGGACTGCCGTCTATGGGGTCGCACAGAGTCAGACACGACTGAAGTGACTTAGCAGCAGCAGCAGCTCAGTTCTGTGTCCCCACTGTGGAGATGCCAGAGGAGGGGGTGAAGTCGAAGGTCTGCACGATGTTTAGTTGGGAAACAGGACTTCCTATCTAGGTGTTGCCAGAACATGCAGTAGCCTACACCACATAGCACTGGGGAGACTGAGATACAAAGGACCCAATTGCTGGAGCTCCAGTGGAATGGGGGAAACAGATACATGCTGTCGAGAAGGTAATGGAAATATTCGGGGGGGGGGCACTTAATTTAACTGGGTGTTAGGGGGTTGGTGAGAGATCAGGGAATGAAGTCTTCATGGGATAGGGTGTCTGACCTTCATCGTGATAAATAATAGGAATTTGCAGCTTCAAGTCAGGCCGGGTCTTGAGTGTGGAGGTGGAAATCAGTTTGATGTCTGCCCCAGCTGTGGGCAGTGGGGAGCCCATTAGGTTGCAGACTAGGAGAGTGGCCAGGTCAGAGCTGGGCTCTTTGGAGAAGAAGCTGGCAGGATGACCTGTTGAAAGGACAGCCTGGAGGCTGGGAACTTGCAGGGCGGAAATAATCCAGGCATGAGAACTTGGAGCACGATTGGGCATGGGAAATCGTGACTGTTGGATGGAAAAATGGATAGAATTTGGTGGCTAAATACATGAGCAGAGAGAGGACAGACCAGCCTGACTAGAGGTTTAAGCCTTAATGTTTGGTGCCTTTGGAGGCCAGAAATCAGGAGAGCTGAATTGGAAGGGAAAGATGGGTTTGTTCTTGGTCCCTATTGAGGGTTCTTTCTTGAGTCTCCCAGAAGAGAGCATGCAAGAGGAGGCTCCCCTCTCTACCAATCACACATACTTCTGTTCTGGGTCTAGATTTTGGTGAGTGGCCATTGAAAGATAGGGAAACTGCCACTTAGATGGAGGTACTGGCTTGCCCAAGGTCATCTGACAGGTTCCTGGTGGAGCTAAGATCAGAATGTAGTTCTCCTGACTTTGGATCCAGTACCCTGTTCACCCATACCACAGTGGAGGGCAGTTCCATCTGCCCCATACCAGTTAGGCTGGTATCTCTTGCCTCCAGGCTGGGAACTGGAAGTGATGGAGTAGCACGTGAATTATTAAAACACCTGTCTTTCCTTGTCTCCCATGACCTTGTCAGAGCACCTGGGATGAGATAGGGGACAGGATCCCCTGAGGGCAAGAAAGCTAATGGAGCCTCTGTGGCAGAGCAGGTGACAGCTTTGACCTTCACTTTCACAAGGAAGCCCTGTGCCAGGCAAAATGTCAGCTGTCTGCTTTGGCTCTGCTGCATCAAGTGCTTGCCTAGGAGACCACAGACCGGGCCGTCTCTGGACCCAAATTCTCAAGCAGCCCCAGCAGGCCAGAAGTCTGGCTTAGCCACAGGGCCCTCATGGCCCTCCTCCACTTATGGCTGCATACTGCAGCTTGGGCTACAGCTTTGTGTATGTGTGTGGAGACAGAGCACAGTTGGAAGTTCCTTATATCACTTCCATATTTATAAAAACTCCAAAAATAAGAACTGTCACCTCCCCTGGCTGATGCTGAAAGGGGTCCACAGTGTCCAGAGATAAGGGACCTACAGTGAACATTGCATTCATTCTTCACCTCACTTCTCAGGACATCCCCAAGGTGGGCTGGGGCTGCCTGGAGGTGCTTGAGGCCCCCAGGTAAGGTGGAAGGAAGCTGCTGTTCCTGGTCTCTTACACTTCAGGTCTGGAGTCAAGCTTTCTTTTATTATGGGAGGTGTCCTGTGCATTATAGGATGTTTAGTAGCATCCCTGACCTCTACTCGGTAGATACTAGCAGCATCCATCCCCAGTTGTGATGACCAAAAATGTCTCCCAACATTGCCCAAGGTCTCCTGTGGTAGTGATGGGTGGGGGGATTAAATTGTCTCTGGTTGAGAATCCTTGTGGCCTCATGGCCATGGCATGGACATGGAGTGTTAGAGAAGGAGGGCCACACCTGTGAACCTGCCACTGGCCAGCAAGTAGATTTTGTGGCTTCATTTTGTTGCCACCCAGTCCCACAGTAGCTCTAGCTGAGACCAGGGCTCACATCCGAACAGGTGCAGCAGGGGCCCCGAGTTCTGCCCAGCCACCAGAGGCCAGTCAGTGTCTAGCACTATCAAGCTCGGCCACTTGACATCAGCAGTCCTTGCTGCGGCACCCCTCCTGCAACGGTTGGAATGTGGGATAAGAGTTATTTTGGTCTCAGTCTCCCTTTCCCCCTCCCCTGGAAGAACCTAGTTAGAGTTGTGATTCCAGCTAAGAGCAGGAGAGACAACCAGTACACCTGACCTCCCAGTAGACAGAGCATGGTAGACCCCGGCATGTCTGCTGCAAGGTCAGGAGGGGAAGTCTTGACAGTCCCGGCATCCATGACAACTCTTAGTCTTGGCCCTTGTGAAGGCCCTTCTCCATCAGTCTCCCAGACAGAGAGGTGCATATCTGGGTGGTCACCTGTTGCAGCACCTTTGCCAGGGTCAGAACAAATCCCACAGACCCCTTTGTGCAAATTCAAATGAAGTACTGCCTCGGGGCTGAGTGGACACATTTCTCGTGGCCAAGGCCCCTTAGTGTAATCTTATGGGAGAGTGGAAGGAGCAGGTCACAAGCACTTGGGGTCAGCTGAGATCCGAGCCCTCTGCTGGAAGGCCAACACCTCCTCAAGTGAGGTCCCTCTCTAGGAATAAGGGGTGGGCAGAAGACCTGAGAGCTGCATCAACCAAGAGAAATGATCTGAGAAGCTCTTTGCTAGGACTTGGCATTTCCCACGTGCAACAGCAAGACGAGTGGTCAGTGGCCCCTCTGCCTACCTTGGCGACCAGCTTGGCCTCACAGAGTCCACCCTGGAAACTTGAGTTGTCACATAGATACCTGGGACCTTGGGTTGTCACATAGACAGCAGCCTCCCAGGGCTTTCTTCACCCCTCTGAACATTGGCTCTTTCCCCTAGGCTCACTGGAGGTGGGAGACACCATGCTGAAACAAACCTTGTTTTGGAGATACCCATCCTGCGTTCACCCTGGAGAAGGAAATGGCAACCCACTCCAGTGTTCTTGCCTGGAGAATGTCATGGACAAAGGAACCTGGTGGGCTGCAGTCTATGTGGTCACAAAGAATCTGACATGACTGACTGACTATCACTCATCCTGCATTGAGGGCCACGGGGGAGATGCCCTTCCAAATAGGCAGCTAAGTAAGAGAAACGAAACCAAGTTTGTTGAAAGCTGCCTCATGGAATAAGTCAGCTAACTGAATAAATTGCCTTCACAGACACCTGCAGATGTCTATCACATGCATTCATATCACTGTTCGTTGGCCCCAAAGAGAGCATGAGCCAGTGATAAGAACAGGCCTGAGTGTAGCCTCTGGATAGAATCTTTCTGAAGACCTATGCTGTGGCTTTTTTTACCAGGTTATGTCTGTTTTGGGCAGCGGTTCTCGATCCTGGGTGTGCTTTCAAATCACCTGGAGAGCTCTCAAAAACAAAACAAAACTAATTATATCTCCAGAGAGTCTGATTTAATTGGTCATGATTTAATTGGGCCTCGGGCACTGGCATTTTCAAGTTCCCCAGATTATAATATGTAGCCCAAATCGAGAGGGGACTGCTCTGGTAGTAACAAGAACACTTTGATTTGGGCCTCTGTAACATCTACCCCTTTCTTGTCCTAGGCCCTGGATCTTGCCCAGTCCTGAGGCCTGAGCCGGATTTTGGGTTGGGAGGGAGCAGGCTGAACCAGGACTTGGGCAGCAGCTATCTCACAGCCCACAGGGTAACCAAAGGCATAAAGGCCTTGAGTTCCCCGACAGTGGTGTGAAGAGGGGTGACTGGCGAGTGAGGAGAGTGGCTGGATGAGACCCGAGTTCTGGCAGCTTAGTTGTTGATTGTCTTTTCTTCTCCTAGCTCACTTTCCCACTTCTTTATACCTAGGACACAATCTGAACTGAACTTTAAAGACTCTGGATACAAAGTTCAAGTTGTCTTATTAAAAGCAGCCCTCTCTGATGATAACTTTCATACAGCCTCTCAAAATCAGACAGAACCCAGCCAGATGCACACAGTAACCTCAGAGGTAGGCAGTAAAGTTGTTAGTCCCCAAATTGTAGATTTGGAAACCAAAGCTTAGAGAGTAAAGCAAGTTGTATATGATGATTTAGGCAGCAAGTGGGAGAGTCAGCTTGATTGGACAAAGCTTTTTCTCCAACTCAGGTATCATCTTTGGGTGTTATTGTATTTCCTCAGTGGGAAATAGTGCTGCCTTTTTCCTGAGTACATAAACTCTTCCCTTGTTCATGTAGAGTTTCTCTAAAACAGAAGCCCTGCTTTTCTCTTCATTGTATCCTCCTCTGTATAGAAAAATGTGCAGTGCTAAGAAGATCCCTGGATGTGGCCTGTGGAAGTGTAGGTGTAGATACTGTCATTTACCCCTGAGACAGTACACTGCTGCTCAGCTAGTTCTTCTTTGTCGTTCCCTCTGGGAGACTGAGGCATGATTGACTCTGGAGCATTCTAGTATGTCCTCTCCCCCAACCCTTGAGGGGATCGGCTGGGCCCCTCCCCAGGGAATCTCGGCTTAAATCTTAGTGGAATACAGCTTGTGCCAGCTGGATGCAGTCCCTGACCTGTCCTGGCATATTACCCTAGTCTTGGCCAGCAAAATGGCCTGCAGAACATAGTAGTTAAAACTGTTGGAATTCGCACATCTGGACACAGGCAGGACCAGGGGCCACAGACATTCCTCCATCACTCGTCTCAGCCTGCCCAGTGTCACTCTTCCTGCCAGGCACATAAGGCAATCGTTGGTCTGGGCTCCCTGAGCCCCAGCCCCAGGGAGACTGACTGACTACTGGGGATGGGTGGTCACTCCTGGCCCCAGCCTGGCCAGGCTAGGATTGGTGGGAAGGACAAAGCAAAGCACCTTAGCTCAGCCCTTAATCACTAAGACAAAAGCCCCTGACCACTCCATCTGGGAGGGAGCCTCAGGGCCTCTCAAGCCTCTGTGAGGTGGTCTATTGTCAGGAGCCAAAGTCCCTGACATCCTGGCAGGTAATAAGCCATTACATTCTTTAGATTCCTGCCAGGAGGTGCTGTTGAGGATTCATTCAGACCCTGCTTCTAACTCCTTGGCTGCTTTGTCTTTTGGAATTATTGTGGCCTCTTTGATAATTCTGCCTCCTACTCTCACTTCCTTGAGCCATCTAGTTCCAATTCTGACAGAGGTATAGATGCAGCCATTATCCAGGCCCAGAAAAGAATACTAGTTGGGTCTTTTTCTCCCATTTTCTCTTTTTCCTTGGGACCCTCCTGTCAGTGTTGGGTAGTAACTCTCTGCTGAATGCTCGGTACAATGTGCCAGTGCTTTTTATCCCTGGTATTTTATTTAATGTTCTCAGTAGCTATTAGAGGTGGATTCTATTTTTGTCATTTTACAGAAAAGAATACTGAGTCATAGAGAGGTTAAACAACTTGCCCAAAGTTAGACAATTAGCTAGTCAGACTGCTTAGTCAGAGAGCAAGTGACTGACCAGGATTTGAACTCAGACTTGTCACTCCACTAGATCAGAAGGGCAGAAAAAAGTTTGGGGACCTGGAGTTGGTTCCTTTGAATCTAAGCCTTTTGTTTATGTGGCATCTGAAGGCAAGTGCCATAATACAATGGAAAGAGCACAGGACATGGAATTAAAAGATGGTAGTAATTTCAGTTGTGACACTTAATTCTGTGTGATTTGGTAAAGTCCCTTGGGCCATTTCCAGTATGTCTATACTGTAGCTTTTAAAAAATACTGATTTGGAGAGTCTTACCACAGATCAATTAAATCGGCCTTTGGGGGTGGGGCTCCCAGGGATTGGTAGTTCTACAAAGCTTCCTAGTTGATTCTAATGTGCGTCCACGGGTGAAAATCCCTGAGCTAGCTGATTTGTGCCAGTGCTTCCCAAACTCTAATGTGCATGCAGATCACTCAAGGACTTACTTAAATGTAGATTCTGTTTCAGAAAGTCTGGGATTCTGCCTTTCTAACAAGTTCCAAGGTGAAGCCGATGCCGCTAGTCCAATGATCACACTTTGAATAGCAGGAAGCTAGAGGGCTCTAAGGGCTTCCCTGGTAGCTCAGCTGGTAAAGAATCTGCCTGCAATGCAGGAGACCATGGTTCGTTTCCTGGGTCAGGAAGATCTTCTGGAAAAGGGCTAGGCTACCCACTCCAGTATTCTTGGGCTTCCCAATTCTTTGGCTCCCAATGTGGGAGACCTGGGTTCGATCCCAGGGTTGGGAAGATCGCCAGGAGGATAGCAACCCACTCTAGTATTCTTGCCTGGAGAATCCCCATGTACAGAGGAGCCTGGCGGGCTACAGTCCATGGGATCGAAAAGAGTCGGATGAGACTGAACGACTAAGCACAGCACAGCACAGAGGGCTCTATGTATGAATGAAAAGCCTTGGCACCCACCTGAGTGAGCTGGTTCCCTTCCCACCAACCCTGGCCAGGGCTACTGCCAAGCACTAGGGTAGTGGGCAGCCTTCCCCTCTCCCACGGCCCCTTGTGACTCAGGTGAAATGTGCAGATGTGTAAGATCAGGACTTCATTTCTGCCGTCTTCCATCTCCTCCAGGCTCAGGAAGGGCATCCAGATGTGTCTCCCTCTGCTGCCTCCTCCTTGTTCTGCCTCTAAGCCATGAGTGACCAGAGGCTACAGTGGTCTTCGAGTGTGTGTTCCTGACATGCAGACCTGATCCTGAAGGGTGGTCCCCCTGCCTCGGGTGGCCTTTTCCCGGGGGGCTGGTAGGAGCAAAAGACAGGGAAGTGGCTGTGGCAGCTGGCTCAGCTGTCCTACCAGCAAAACCATGTCCGTCAAATGCGGCCTGGGCTAGAGTGAAGTTCCTTAGGGCTGTTCTCACTATGTCCCCGGATCACCACTGACCTAGAGATCCAGATCCTTTTCTGGTCTAGCATTGCCCCCTGCCAGAGGGGCTGAGGTACTGCTAGCTGGGCTCTGTGGGAGCAAACAGTTTCCAGTACCTCTCAGAGGTCCTCATGATTCCTAAATCTCTGTCATAGGTTAGAAGGTTATAGTGACGTAAAACACGTGTGCACACAGATGCAGGTGTGGGTACAGACTGAGGTGGCTGAGGGGGAGTGTATCCGGGTGCATGGTCCCACACTGATCTATGTGGATCACCGACATGAGCAAACTTGGCTACAGTTACTTGCAGAGACAGATACTGGGACAGCAGCAACCAATGCACACGCTCTCAGAAATGCAGAGTGTTCATTCCCACCCCTGCCCTTGGCCCATTAAGCCCTTAGGGGCTCCAGAGGCTTCAGAGCCTTTTCTTCTCTGCAACAACTCCTCATTAGTGACCCTTGGTCAGGCTATCTTTTTCCGACCAACTTCCACCTTCCCACATTCTTCCTTCCCTTGTCTACCCACCTAGGATCTCTGAAATACATTTGTGTCCTTTACTTATGATTCCTGGCTGCCAGAATCTCATCTTGGATTTCCCTGTGGGAGACCACTGGGGAGAGAGCTCTTCCTGTCTTGGAAAATCCCCACCAGTCTCCTTGGAGGCTCCTGGTTATAGTCTGTAAGGAAGTGGAAGAAATGTGGGGGCAGGAATCCATGGGCAGAGCAGCTCTGCAGAGGCGGCAGCCTCTCTGTGGCCCCAACATCAATGACAGCTCCCACGGTCCCAGCCCCACTGCTCCCTGGCACCATGGGTGGGGAATTGGGCAGTCCCAGGGTTCTGCTGCAGATATTCAGCCTGCCATGGCCAGGAGCGCCTCCACTGTGGCTTTAGTCCACCTGCAAGTCTCCACTGAGGCTATCAGGGGTACCTTACCCTGTGCCAGGCACTCCCAGGGCAGAGTTGGGAGGCTAACCCAGCCACTGCCCTCCAAGACTCCCATAAGCCAGCACTGTCAGCTGGACAGTCAGCATTGGGTTGTGCCACAAAGAGGCCAAGCCATGGGGGAGGACTGGAGCAGTCCGGGGAAGCCCCATGGGGATGGAGGCATCCTCACCTGGACCTTGGTGATGGGGGAGAAGAGCTGCTTTGTTAGAAGGGGTCGGAACCTTGAGCGGGGATCACACTGAGCTTGAACTCTGGCCTCTGCACTACTGCCTTATGGTGTGAGACTTACAGATGAGCCCTTCCTTTCTGAACCTATTTGGATATGTGTAAAATAAGCATATTAAAATCCGCACAGCTTATGGTGTCTGTTAAATGAGATTTGTTATCAGAATGCTGGGGAATACTAGGTATGATGATGGAAAACAGAATAACGCTGTTGAACATTTTGTATCCCTAGCTGGACCTGGGCTGTGGAAGGGGGTGCCCCCCCGGTGGTGGGGGAAGGAGTGGATGAAGACACAGTGGTGGTTTCTTCCCCTGGCAGTATTCCTTGACCCCAGATGTTCCTTAGAGTTGTTGCTGGTGGTGGTCCTGTTCTTGGGCAGAGAATACGGTGTGAGAGAGGTGTCCCACCACATCCAGGGAGTAGGGTTTGGGGAGCAGAAAGGAAATCCTAGCTGTGACATGGAGGGAATGCGATAGCTCCTTTGTGCTTCTCTTGTCATTTCCAGGTCACCAGAGCTATAGGTGCTTCCCTGCTGGAGGTTCAAGTGTGCATATCCAGGGTGGCTTGCCGCCAGCACCTGCTAACCTTCTTCCTCTGCCTGTCTCTCTTCCTCTCATCTGTTTTAGAAGCTGAGGCCAAAAAAGCATGCAGGTGGCTCCGAGCAACAGGCTTCCCTAAGTATGCTCAGCTTTTTGAAGGTAAGGTCACTCAGTGGTTCCCCCTGCCCCACCCCAGAGTTGCCTTAATCCCTCCATTTTTCAGTTGGAACATGGGGCCCGTAAGATTTTTTTTTCTCCCACCACACAAGAAGCTGTTTATCCTGGCCTGCTCCCATCATTACAACCTCTGTCCTGTCTTTTCTCCTGCCTTCTCATCAGCTCTCACAAGTTCTGGGGTCTCCCATATGTTAAAGCACCTTGTCTCAGGCAGGACTGCTGCGCTGCACAGCTCCCGGGGAAGGTATTTATGTAGACGTAACATGGAGGGTGCACTCGGGTAGCCCTGCTTTCACCTCCCCTCTCAACGGCCTTATTTCTCTGCTTTCCTTCATTTTTCTGTTTTTCTCTAAAGTTGTTCATACTTGCTGTTTCCATTCTTCCCACATCCCCACTTGTATCTTGGCTTCATCCCCACCTCACTAACAAAACAGTCCTTGTCAAGTTCACCAGGGACCTACATGTGGTCAAATTCAGCGGTCACTTCTCAGACCTGACTTAATCTCGCAGTAGCATTCAGTGCAGTTGGCCATTCCAGCTCCTGGACTACCCTCTTCTCCCGGCTTTCTGGCAGCCACTCTCAGTCTCCTTCACCGGCTCAGCTTCCTCTAACTATTCTCATTGTTAGAGTGTCCCAGGGCTCTGTCCTAGCCCTTCTTCTCTGTGGACATTTATCTCTGAGGAGATCCTTTTCTGAGCACCATGTATATTCTGATGACTCCCCAATGTCTCTCTGTCCAGCCCTTAGGCCCAAACTCCAGATTCATCGCTTCAACTCTCAGTTCAGTATCTTTGCTCAGCTGTCTGACAGCCGTCTAAGATGTTACCACCTGATGGCGCCACCACCACCTAAGCCCCACATCCCGACATCATCCTCTGGTTCTCTTTTCCTTTGTGCCTGTATCTAACCCTTCAGCAAGACCCTGCTCCCTCCAGACTATATCTTGAATCTATCCACTTCATATGGCCTTAACTGTCACATTAGTGTGATCTGTTCGCCCAGCCTAGTGCTACAGCCTCCTTTCTACACTCAGTCCTCTACTCTAATGTTCAGCAGCTAGAGTGACCCAGGGAGTGCAGGCCTGACCACAGTATACCCCACTCCACTCTGTCACTCACTCCTCTGTGGGCTTCATGGCACACCCAAAATGAAGTGAGCGGCAACGCTTTGTTCTAGCCGACAAAACTGCATCGCCCAGCTTCCACGTGCTTCTCTCCACTTTGCTCACTACTCTCTGGGCTTCTTCCTACCACCTGCTCACACCAGACTCTCGCCCTCCTTGGAGCCTTAGTTTTGGTCCTGCTGGAGACTTTCTCCCAGACTCCTGGCCCAGTTGACCCCTTCTTGCTCTTCAGGGCTCAGCCTTAGTAAGGCCTCTCTTTACCCTGTCACCCTGGCTCATGTCTTTGCTAGCATTTGTAACAGCATACTTTGTTTCTCTCGCATACTGTTCACCATCTGTTGCCCCTGTGAGAGCGCAAACTCCATGAAAGCTTGGATCATTTTTGTCTCATTCGCTGTTGTGTCCCCAGTGTCTAGCAGAAAGTTGGTGCTCAATTAACATTAGTAAATGAGTTCATGGGCTTGTTTTACCAGTAGGCAGAGAGGTGTGAGATTTTGCAGGTATTCTCTCCTCTTCCTCCGCTCCTTCCTCTCCCCCTTTCCCTTCTCAAACCCCAGGGAGCAGGTGCTCTTGCTCTGAGCAGAAGGGAAAGGGAGCTATTGTTTGACTGCACAGTGTCCTTGTTCTTTCCCTGGTCCCCCTGGTTCACCTTGGGCCAGAGAGGAGGTTCCCCGTCTTGAGCAGCCTCCCGCATGAACCTGCCTCACTGACTGATGGGTCCTCTTGTCCAGCTTGACCTTTCTGTCTTCTCCTTGATCTTCCCCCTGTGGCCAACCGTGAGCTCCCTGGGTCCCTCCTTCACTGCAGCCTTTCTCCTCCTCCTCAGCTCTCGCCTGCCTGGCTCCCTTCTGCCTGCTCCCCCTTCTTCTCACTGCAGGGTCCCTGGCACTGAGTTTCTAACCTGCTGCTCTAGACTCATCTCTGCTTTTCTCTGCCATACAGAAGGTTTGTTTCCTGTGGATATTGGCTCTGTGAAGAAGGACCACAGTTTTTTGGACGAGGACTCTTTGGGGGCCCTGTGCAGGTAGGGGGGCTAAGGGCTAGGCCTGGGAGGTCATGGGCCTGGCTTGGGGCTTCCTCGTGGGAAAAAAAAGCCATCCTTGCCCCCCTGACAGAGTAACCTGCCTATTAACAAAGCTTATCTGCTGCTCTCATGCTCTTCACTCTTCACTCTGTCTCTGTGCCTGTGATATCCTCACTGCCCACCCCCAGGCACTAGAAAGCCAAGGTCTTTGGCCTTTTATTTCCCTTCAGTTAGAGCCTCCAAACATTCCTCTAATTTGTCCCCCTCTACTTTTTGAGGCCAAACCACGACTTCTTGGATCCATCCTTCTAACTGGCCTTCCTATCTTCCATCTCTGCATTCCCATCCTTGCTCTGATACAACTCCACAAGAGCCACCAGAGTCAGCTTCCCAGTGAGTGCTCCTCTGCTTGAAATATGTCGCCGTCTGCAGAAAGAAGTCTAAAGCTTTTTTAGCATGACACCTGAGGCCTTTTGCAACATGGCTCTGCCCAACCTTATCAGCCTCAGTCTACCCCTCACACATGCACTGGTCTGTTTATTGACCATTTCCCTCTCTACCTTGTCACAGGCTTTGGTTGAAGACTGGGATAGGAGTCTCTGTCTCTCTGTCGATCCAAATCCCATTTCTGTTCTCCAGCAAGACTTCTCTCTGACTGCACCCCCCTGCCTTCAGGGAAGTTGCTCGTCCCACCCTCTGTGTGCTCTCTATGCCTTCTGTCTGCTCTGTTCTTGAATGTGTCCCATCTCTGTAGTGGTTGTTTTTATTTTTTGTCTCACATCTGTAAGTTCCTAGAGGACAAGAGCCCATAATTTCTACAGCATCATGTCTAGCACTGAAACCTTCATGAACACAGGGACTTGGGAGATGTTTTGATGTCTTGAGCATGTGAAGCAGTGGACGGCATCTTCCTAGTGTCCTAGGCTAGTCCCTGCAGGCTCGGTGGCTTGTGACCCTTGGGTGAACCCTGCTTTGTGTTACTTGCAGGAGGCTGATGACCTTGAACAGTTGTGCCTCGATGAAACTGGAGGTTCATTTTCAATGCAAGCAGGTGAGTTAGGGCAAGGATAGGGTCTGTGGTCTTGTGGCACCATGGCGAACCCAGGACGAACACAAACAACTTATGAAAATAGTCCAGTGTCCTAGGAGGCTGGGCTGTCCAGGGTGGTGCCTTGCTCCAGCCTGGGAGTAGGATGTACGTTTATGAGGCTGCTGGGTTTCGGCTAGCCTGGTCTCAAAGTTGGGGTATGAGAAAAAGTACCCTGACTCATAGCATCACTCAGCCTTATCAGCCCACCACTCCCTCCTGGATTTTCTAATAACTTGACCTAGTGATGGACATCCCTCAGGGAAGTCCATCTGCCTACATGCCTTCTCTGTGATGGCAAAAATTCCTTCACTGGGGGCAGAGACAGAATAATGTGATGGAAAATCATGGCCTATATGATCTTAGAAGATCTTAGAAGTCAGGATGTCCAATCTCACTTCACGAAGTCTTACACTAAGCCTCATTTTCTCCAGCTCTACAATGAATTGAGAGCAGCATTAATACCCTCCAAAAACCTTTCTGACTCTGCTAGTCTGGGATTGTAGGAACTAAGATGGCTCTGAGTCTGCATGTAGCCCTGGAAGGTGGGGAAATGAACCTACCCTTCCCTGGGGTCAGGCTTTATGGGTTTTTCTCTGGAGCTTTTTCCACCAGAGGCCTGCCGTAAACAAGTCGCCAGGGAAACAGGAGAGCTTGGGCTCCTAGCCCCAGCTCTGCACTGAATTTTCAGTGACTTTGGACAAAGTTCTTCCCCTCTCTGTTCCTCAGCGTCCCCACTTTGCAAAGTAGAAAACTAGAAAATGTAAAATATCCTTTCTAGCTCTGGCATTCTGGGATTCTTATCTAAGACTATAGCCTCAAGACTCGCTGGGAGGCTGCTGAGGACAGGATGTCAGGGATGCTTGGATTCCAGCCCTGCTGTGTCATTCACTTGAAAGTGAAATTGTTAGTCCCTCAGTCACGTCTGACTCTTTGGAACCCCATGGACTATAGCCCTTCAGGCTCCTCTGTCCATGGAATTCTCCCGGCAAGAATACTGAAGTGGGTTGCCATGACCTTGGGCAAGCAGCTTCTCATTTGTTTAGGTTTCCCTGTCTGTAAAAATGGGTAGGGATTTCATTGACCAGATGACCACTACCCTCCATCCAGGCTTTCTCCATGACTCCTGGCTTCTTCCGGCACTCCCAGAGTGCCGAGGAGTGCCTCCTACTCTGAAGATGTGTTCTCAGTCAGAGAGCAGGGCCCTTTGCCCCCAAGTCCCCAAAGAGTTTGGAGGCAGAGAGTGGAGCCCAAGAAAGGGCTTGTGGACTGGCTACCCGTGACCCTACCCTGTGATGCTCTTCTCAGAATGAAGACTCAGAGGAGGAAGAGCACTGTACCATCAGCAACCACTGGACCTTTGAGCGAGAAAATAAGCAGTGGTCTCGCATGGGTTCCTCTGACTTGTTGGCCCCAGCAAGCCCTGACCTGCCAGTGACCTCTAGCTGTGAGGGCGTCCTCACTGAGCTTAGTGCCACCTCCCTGCCTGCCATCACTGTGAGCCTACCACCTGAGCCAGCGGATCTGCCCTTGCTAGGCCATTCTTCCAGCCCAAGTCACTGGCCCTTCTTCAGCCCCACTCGGGGCCAGGAGGGCCCCCGGGACAAAACCAAGAAGCACCGTTCCCAGAGCTTCCTCAAGCACCTTGAGTCTCTCAGACGGAAGGAAAAGGGTGGAGGCCGGCAAGCAGATCTGGAGCACAGCTCAGTCACCTCAGAAAAGGTTGCCAAAGCCTTCTCTTTCCGAAGTCGCCATGGCTTCCTCTATCGGGCCAAGAACCAGGCGGCCACATCAGCCAGTGGCAGTGGCGCTGAGACTCAGAGGGCCTGGGAGGCCTGGCCTGTGGCCATGTTCCAGCATCCTCCGCGGGCACACCAGGGTGATTGCCTGGTGCATGTGCCCAGAGACCACAAACCAGGCACATTCCCTCGCTCCTTGTCCATTGAGAGCCTGTGCCCAGAGGATGGACACCGCCTGGCAGATTGGCAGCCGGGTAGGCACTGGGGCCATGAAGGGCGCCGGGGCTCCTGTGGCTCCACAGGTAGCCACACCAGCATCTATGACAACATGCCAGAGCTGTATCCAGCTGAGCCTGTACTGGCTGGGGCCGAGGCTGAAGAGGAGGAGGAGGAAGGTGGGGACAGCTACACTCACCTGGATGACATCCTCCAGCACGTGTGGGGGTTGCAGCAGCGGGTAGAGCTCTGGTCTCAGGCCATGTGCCCAGACCTGGGGCCTGGAGATAAGGAAGAAGAGGAGGAGGAGGAAGTAGAGGAGGAGGCCACTTCACCAGTAGAAATAGCCACCGATGGAGTGGAAGGCCAGACTGGTGAGACTCGGACCCAGGGAGAGGCTCCAGCCCTCAGGGAGTCCCTAGCCCTGGGCCAGGTGGATGTGCAACTTGGAGTCCTGGCTCAGCCTCAGACCCCTGCCAAGGCTAAGTTCCTGGCACAGTCAGAGACTGGGGCCCCAGACTTTGCCCAGGATCATGAGGAGGAGACACATTCAGTGGGAGAACCAACCTCTTCCTCCAGCCTGTCTGTGGAAGAAGGACACGTTTCCGACACTGTGGCCTCCTCCAGTGAGCTGGATAGTAGCAGGAACTCCATGAACGAGGCTGAGGCTACAGGGTCCCCAACTGGACTCCAGACATCAGTATCCCGTGAGCGACGAGATTCAGGTGTCGGGGCCTCACTTACCAGACCCTGCAGGTGGGAGTTCAGGGTAAGGGTGGGGCAAGGATTCTGTTGTCTCTCTTTCTCCCTTCTCCCTTTCCCTCCCCCTCCTCTCATCTCTTCCCTTACCCCTTTTCTCCCCTCCCTTCCTTATCTGCCCTCCATGTCCCCCTTTCCCACTTCCAGTTTTTTAGTCACAAGGCGCAGGGGAAAGTTCTTAGGGGCTGAGTGATTGCCTGCCTGCAGCCAGTCCCAGAAGAGAAAAAGAAAGTACGGGACTCGGGAATCTAGAATGTAAGCTTTAGGACCTGCCTCTGCTACGGCCTGTGCAAACTGTAGCTCCTTTTGGGTTTTAGGTAGCCCATGTGTAAATCAAGGGCATTGCAGGAGATGGTCTCTGATCCCCAGCTTCAGTATTCTGGGTTTTTCAGAGAAGCCCCTCCCCTGCAGTCTTGAATGGAAGAGGGGCTCATACTGCTTGCTGGCACTAGATGGGCCCGATCTCTGTACCACCCTCCCTGACAACATCTTGGCCTCTGGGCAGCCCTGGAAATCAAGACTAAGCTTCCTCCACCCTGGAGCCCCGCAGCAGTGCTGACAGTGGTCCCATCTCTTTGTATATATTTTCTTTGGCGGGGGGAGGAAAAGGACCAGAAGAACACAACTTTTCCTAAGGTTTGCTGAAACCTGCTCCTCCAGCCTTCTCTACCCCCTCGCCTCTCACTAGGAAGCTCCGTTGGCACAGCTTTCAGAACTCTCACCGGCCCAGCCTCAACTCAGAGTCATTGGAGATCAACCGGCAGTTTGCCAGCCAGATACACCTCCTGCACAAGGGCTCAGTGCTGCGGCTCACCACTTTCATGGAGAAGTACACCGTCCCCCACAAACAGGGCTGGGTCTGGTGAGTCCTCCTGGGCCAGAGTGGGCACTGAGCTGCTTATCCAGGTCTTAGATCCCTCCCTGCCCCACTCCAGGGTCCTGGGAGGGTCATCCTCAGAAAGTGGGTCAGGCAGGCGGAGCCCTTATGTCAGTGGACTGGTGGGATGTGCTGGGGAACTGGAGAGGCCAGCATGACTCCAGGTGCCTTATTTTTTTTTTTTTTTAATCTCAGTTTTATTTATTTATTTACTTTACAATATTGTATTGGTTTTGCCATACATTGACATGAATCCACCATGGGTGTACATGTGTTCCCCATCCTGAACCCCCCTCCCATGTCCCTCCCCATCCCATCCCTCTGGGTCATCCCAGTGCACCAGCCCTGAGCACCCTGTATCATGTGTCGAACCTGGACTGGCGATTCGTTTCACATGTGGTAATTTACGTATTTCAATGCCATTCTCCCATATCATCCCACCCTCGCCCTCTCCCACAGAGTCCAAAAGACTGTTCTATACATCTGTGGCTCTTTTGCTGTCTCATATACAGGGTTATCATTGCCATCTTTCTAAATTCCATATATATGCATTAGTATACTGTATTGGTGTTTTTCTTTCTGGCTTACTTCACTCTCCAGTTTCATCCACCTCATTAGAACTGATTCAAATGTATTCTTTTTAATGGCTGAGTAATACTCCATTGTGTATATGTACCACAGCTTTCTTATCCATGCGTCTGCTGATGGACATCTAGGTTGCTTCCATATCCTGGCTATTATAAACAGTGCTGCAATGAACACTGGGGTACACGTGTCTCTTTCCCTTCTGGTTTCCTCGGTGTGTATGTCCAGCAGTGTGATTGCTGGATCATAAGGCAGTTCTATTTCCAGTTTTTTAAGGAATCTCCACACTGTTCTCCATAGTGGCTGTACTAGTTTGCATTCCCACCAACAGTGTAAGAGAGTTCCCTTTTCTCCACACCCTCTCCAGCATTTATTGCTTGTAGACTTTTGGATTGCAGCCATTCTGACTGGCGTGAAATGGTACCTCATTGTGGTTTTGATTTGCACTTCTCTGATAATGAGTGATGTTGAGCATCTTTTCATGTGCTTGTGAGCCATTCCGGGTGCCTTATGTATGTCTGTGGGAGATGCACATGGGATTTACATGAGTGTGTGCCATGGATGAGGAGGGGGTGAAGGGGGACCCCAGGCCCCCCAGCTATACCTCTTCTATCTCAATTTCCATGCTGCCACCAAGGAGATTGTCCTGAAATGCAGCTTTGGTGATCATTTTCCTGATAAAACCCTCCTGTGTCAAAGAATAAGATCCGGCTTCCTTCCCATCATGATCCTTTCACATTTCAACCCTGCCTCATCTGTCAGGGTCTTTATTCTACCATGCCCAAACAACACCACCATTCAGGCCAGCAGACCAGTCACCCTTCTCTGAATGTAGAATTTGGTTCCTGCCTCTTTACCTTTGACCATGCTCTTCTGTCTGCCTGGAATGTCTTTTTTCCCCATTTTTCCTGTGGGACAATGCCTACCTATCCCTCAAGAGCTGGCTGAATTTCTACCTTCCCTCTGAAGCCTTCCCTGACCTGCTAGGTATAGTTACCCTCCCTTGTGGGTCTTCCTTAAGTTCTTGGCTCACTTCTGGCCATGTGTATTGTCACTGCCTATCAATGCAGTCATCTCCTTGACCAGACTGAGAGCTCCCTGTGTTCCTCTGGGACTCCCTAGGACTTGGCCTAGAGTGGATGCTCAATGAATGTTGACTCTGGGCAGCTGGACCTGAGTTCCCAAGACTAGAGACAGTCTCCAAGCTGTGTCTGGGCCTACCCTGTCCCCATTCCTGATCTTTTATCTCTCCCTTGAATAGGTCAGTCCCCAAGTTCATGAAGAGGAACAAGACACCAAACTACCGGGGCCAGCAGGTATTTGGGGTGCCACCCCTCATTCATGTGCAGCGCACAGGCCAGCCACTGCCCCAGAGCATTCAGCAAGCCATGCGCTACCTGCGTAGCCAGTGCCTGGACCAGGTGAGGCCTTCCAGGGAGCATGAGGAGAGATGGCAATGGGAAAGAAGTCCAAGGCTGAGGGATCGGGGAGGGAAGCCACTCTGGCCTTCCTCCTGGGTCGGGCTGGCCCAACGGAGACTTTTCCTATATTCATGAAGGCCAAAGAAGGATGGACCCAAGCTCCCTTTCACCTGGCTCTGTGCCAGCTTTTTCTTGCCCAAGTGCAGTAGCCCCCATCTACCAGGAGCCTGCCTTAGCCTAGGACCTTGTTTTCCTACTCATCTCCCTTAAGGCCATCTCTTTCCTTGGACCCAAAGCTATAAAAACTCATCTTTTTGGTTTTTCCACTTCTCTCCTACCCTGCCTAGCAGGAAGCTTGCCAGGCTTGGGGGTCTCCGGGGTGGCCTACACTCCTGATACCCAGTCTATGGCTGGCCTCACAGTCTCCTTCCCTCCCCTCCATGGGCCAGGTGGGCATCTTCCGCAAGTCTGGGGTGAAGTCCAGGATCCAGACCCTGCGTCAAATGAATGAGACCTCCCCTGACAACGTCTGCTATGAGGGTCAGTCAGCCTATGATGTGGCTGACTTACTGAAGCAGTATTTCCGGGACCTGCCCGAGCCCATCTTCACCAGCAAGCTTACTACCACTTTCCTGCAGATCTACCAGCGTGAGTCACCCACCTATCCCCGGTAACTTGCCAGGTTCTCAGCCTTCCTGAATCCTAGGGTTTGTGGAAGATAAACCTTGTGCAGGCAAGTATAGCCATGCCCATGAGCTCAGTGAAAGATTTTCTATGCTGAGTTGTAAGGTTGTTAAAGACCACATTGTATTCCCCAAACCCATTATATGGAAGGATAGACTGAGGCCCTGAAGAAAGGCAGGGACTTCCACGAGGGTACACTTCACATTAGAGCCAGGCTTGATCTAGCACCCAGAGACCCCCCCAGAGTCCACCTTCCCCCTCACCAATTTCACATTGGGATTGCTGTGCCTTCTGCATTCCTGGAATGCAGAGGCTCTTGGGGAATAAAGAAACCCTTCTGTCATGCCTTCCTCACAGTCCTCCCCAAGGATCAGTGGTTGGCAGCCACACAAGCCGCCACCTTGCTGCTTCCCGATGAGAACCGAGAGGTACTACAGACCCTGCTCTATTTCCTAAGTGACATTGCCTCTGCTGAGGAGAACCAGATGACAGCTGGTAACTTGGCAGTGTGCCTGGCACCTTCTATTTTCCACCTCAACGTCTCCAAGAAGGATAACCCCTCACCCAGGTGAAACAGGGCAGGGCATGGCAGGGAGGGTTTGGGGCTCATTGGCTTTTTGGCCCTGGTTGGCTGGCACGGCAGTTCCCAGGCATCACCACAAGGGGTCAGTCTGACTCTTCAGGGGCCTGAGGCTGGTTGGACGCTGTGAAGCAGGGGCTTGGAAAGGGCAACAGACTGTTTTGTGTTCAGGACTGGCAAGCAGGCTTCTGGGGAGCTTGTCTTGTGCCCTTATGCCATCTTCTCTTCCTGGCCCTCTCTTCCTGGCCCTTCCCTCCAGGATCAAGAGCAAACGCAGCCTAGTTGGCCGGCCAGGCCCTAGGGACTTAAGTGAGAACATGGCTGCCACCCAGGGCTTATCACACATGATCAGTGACTGCAAGAAACTTTTCCAGGTGAGTCACTCTAGGCCATGTTGCCTACTTCCCAGACCCAGTAGAACCAACATACCTGACCTTTGCACCCTAAATCAGGGATAGGGCCGATCTTGACCACATATGCCTCAATCTCCTACTTTCAGCTCTTCCCCTGTAGTTTTTCATCTACCACCCTGCAGCATCCAGAGCTCTGCTCCCTTAAAATGAACCTGGCAGACCCCATAGGCTCTAGGACCGGAGGTTCCTGACCTTCTGCCACTCCCCCTGGCCCCCAACCCAGTCTGTGTATGCCCTCCCAGGTGCCCCAAGACATGGTGCTGCAACTGTGTGGCTCCTACAGTGCGGCCGAACTCAGCCCTCCAGGCCCAGCCCTGGCTGAACTGCGGCAGGCCCGGGCTGCTGGTGTAAGCCTGAGCCTCTATATGGAAGAGAGCATCCAGGAGCTGCTGCACAATGCTGCTGAGCGCTTCAAGGGCTGGATGAGCATGCCGGGGCCCCAGCACACGGAGCTGGCTTGCAAGAAGGTGAGGACCTTGCTGCCCAGGCTGGCCATGGGACCAAGAGGGGGCAGAGCACAGGCTGTGTGCAAGGATCCCCAAGGAAGGAGCTGCCCCGCCTCTCACTGTGCTTCTGCATGGAGAATGGAGAATGGCAGGCAGCAGAGCAAGCACCATAAGGAAGTGAGAAGCAAGCGAGACCAGGGCTCTGTCTTGGGGAGCACCTGCTGGCATTACCTTCCCGAAGGCTCCTTCCAGAAGGCCGCACTGACTAAAAGGTCACTACTTTTAGAGCCTCACTCCCATCCCTCCCTGCACCGCAGTCATGCTGAGCTCCTTACATTTCCACCTTTGTGCTTCTTACCGCTGCTGTTCTTCTGCCAGGACAGACCTGCCCCAAGCATTATATTTCCCCAGCCATTTCCAGCCCCAACTTGATATGCCCCCTCCTCTGTTTAAAGGCTCCAGTCATGCCCCAGGCTGGAGGTAACTTCTCTCTGTCCTTCTTGACATGAGCCATGTTCCTTCTCCAATTCTGATTATAAGTAAGGCCACAAGTCCGAGGTTTGCCATGGTCATAGTAAAAACCCCCTCACAGGATCAGGGTAAGAGGCTTGTACAGGGCCTGGCACATGCAAAAGGCACCAGGAGTGGCAGCTTTTGTTGCTTTGCACGTGCTCCACTTTCCATGGTAGGTGGAGGAGTTCATTGAGGATGACCATCATCATTGGTTCCAGAAATTCCAAGCACTGTGCCCATTGCTTGGTAGAGCCTAGTAGGCCTTGGAGAATATGTGTCCTGTCATCTTTTGTGCTCTTGAGCAGGAAGAGGAGCAGAAATCTGAAAAGGAGGAAGAGGACAGGAAACACAGGGCTGGTCTGTCTGGATCTGGCTGGAGTTAGCGGAGTAGCCCTGCAGCCTTCCCTTGTTGGGGGCTGGAGTGAGGGTAGGCCGTTGCCCAGGGGTGGAGTGGGAGTTCTCCAGGCCTGACAGCCGCCCCTGTCCCTCCTCTTGTTGCTCACAGGCACCAGACGGGCACCCGCTGCGCGTGTGGAAGGCATCCACAGAAGTGGCAGCCCCTCCAGCCGTGGTGCTACACCGTGTCCTGCGGGAGAGGGCCCTCTGGGATGAGGATCTCCTGCGGGCCCAGGTGTTGGAAGCCCTGATGCCGGGTGTGGAGCTGTACCACTATGTCACTGACAGCATGGCACCCCATCCCTGCCGTGACTTTGTGGTGCTCCGGTGAGGGGCATGAGCTGTCACTCTTGTGTGCTTGGGGGACTGGGGAGGTGGGGAGGAAACCAGTGCCAGGAAGCTGAATGTGTGCATCCCTTCCCCACAGGATGTGGCGCTCTGACCTGCCCCGTGGGGGTTGCCTCCTCGTGTCTCAGTCCCTGGATCCTGAGCAGCCTGTGCCGGAGTCGGGGGTGCGGGCTCTGATGCTCACGTCCCAGTACCTCATGGAACCCTGTGGCCTGGGCCGCTCCAGGCTCACTCACATCTGCCGTGCTGACCTCAGGTACAAAGCCCCCTCAGCCCTGGTGTCCCTTGCCCCTGCTCCGCCCCATGCCCCTGATCCTAGGAGGCAAGTCCTATCTTCCTTGTCCCTGGAAGGGGCTCAAAGGAAGAACCCACAACTCACGCCTTCCTGCTTCTACCTCCTCAGGGGCCGTTCTCCTGACTGGTACAACAAAGTCTTCGGACACCTGTGCGCCATGGAGGTGGCAAAGATCCGGGATTCCTTCCCGACCCTGCAGGCAGCTGGCCCTGAGACAAAGTTGTGAGCCTCAGCCTGATCCCAGAGTGCCACTGCTCAGGCCCCCTGGCACAAAGGCAGTGAGGGGGCGATGAGAGCAGAGAGCTCCCAGATGGATGCTGCTCCTAAGGGTAGAGGCAAGGCCATGCAGTCCCCTTTACTTCCTGAAGTTCCTCCATATGTACAAGGGAGGAAAAGAGAATTTCAGTGTCCGCTCTCCATTCCACCTCCACCCCTGAACTTGTGTTCTGCCCTTCTGAGAGAAAGGAGTCATTTTCAGAGCAGGAAGGCAGCTACTGCCCTCTGGGTCCATGGGGCGACCAGTCAGTCTAAAGTCTTCTCAGCTCTCCTGCCTGTGGGTTGAGGAGGCAGAGAGCAGTGTGTGCTCCCAGCTCTCTGCTATTCTGAGAGGTTAAGTCATCCTGTTTGCTGCTAGGGTCCTTTTGAGGTTGGACAGGAGGTTCTGGTCTTGCCTTTGGGCCCAGCACTGATCCTGAACTGGCTTTTGCAGAGAAATTGAACTGGAGTGGACAGGCACAGGGGCAGAGCACAGCACAGCCCCAACCACCATGAACTGTTTGATTTGTGTAAATAAGATACTGATTTTTACGAGGCTGATTTAAGGAGGGGGCAACGATGGGTCCCAGTAGGTGACATGACGATTTGGGTTAGCTTGGGATGTGAGAGTGGGGAGAAACTTCCTTTATCAGATCTCAAGAGACCAATGAGCCAGTCTCCCCTGACTTGGGCCCCATACTTTATCTGCCACTCCCTGGGGTCCCATGTAGCCGTTGGCCACGCACTGCCATGTCTAGTGAGTAAACAGACACCGCACAGGCTGAATAAAAGCAGATGGTGGTGAGGAGACACTATCTGTGTTTGTATCACTTTTTCTGCTCTTCTTGCCTGTGGTAGCAGGCTGATATGACAGCCCCTCCCTCCAGCAGAGACCTGGCCCCTGGTTCAAGCAGCCAGCCCGTCAGATGGAAGGGCTTAGTGTCATCTCAGCCCACTGGGACTTGATCCAAACCTGATCTATCCCACCTACCAGTCATGTTGGTTCACATGCAAAGTCAAATGCCAAACGCCAACTGGTGCTTTGTTATTTTTGGCTGAATAAACTGTAGTGGGATGGGTTCCAGCCAACCAGTTGTAATGTTTAAACCTATCTATTTTATTTGTACCTATAAATACTGTACAGTCAGTATTGTATCAATATTAAAACTGTGTTATGTACATATAGATAAATATATATATATTATACAGTCACATCTATCTATATATACACACACACATATTCTATCATGAGTGTACCATAATCTGTGGGTGGGGGCAGAGGTCTAGCAAGCCTTGGGGGGCAGGGCACTTAAGATGAGACAGGGGAGGTGGAGAGCACAGTCCATGTGATACCCCTCAGTGCAACAATAAAGCATTCCTAGAGATGCACTCTACCTGTGTGGTTGTCTTTGCGGAGGTGATTGGCCAGGGACAAGGGACAAGTTACGATGCAAGTTCAGTTCAACTTCAGGCTCAGATGTTGTGAACATTAACACAGGACACCAGGGGAGGCCGCAGGAAAAATGGGGAAAGGCTTCAGTCTTTCTCTTTGGGAGTTTATTGGGGCTGGGGGGAGGTAGGATTCCAAGAAGTCAGGGCTTCAGTAGAAGCCACAAACCCTATTCCCTGACTTGACCAGGTCCCCTATCTGAGCAGCTCCTAAGCATGACCTTATGCATACTAATGATAGCCCTATGGAGGGATGCCTTTGGCTATGCTGTCCTTTCTTCCTCTGTTGCGCACAGCTCAAGCTGATGGATAAAGAGTTATGACCCAGTCTCAGGAAGCTTGGGGACCCTGTTCTACCCACAAGACATGTCTCAGTGCCTCAGGGCAGCCCCTGATTTGGCTCCAGTGACCAGCAAAGAGAGGCCTCCTCATATTGACTTCCTGTAGGAAGCACTTTTTTGGTCACATTGCTGTAGCCATAAAATTCCCAAGCTCTGAGGGGCAGCTGGAGAGAGTATAGGCTTTCCAACCAGTCTGTTTGCACCCTTTGAGTACTGTTGAGCAGCCTGGAGAAAACAAGTCCTGCTCGCTTGCTCACGGTGTCTCTCTCTCTCTCTCTCTCTCTCTCTCTCTCCTCTCTCTCTCGGAACCTCAGCTTCCTCTTGGGCCAAACAGGCCAGTGATCACCTCGTCACAAGTCTGACTTGGTAAATGTTCAACATGGCCCATCCCAGTCTGTACCTCTACCCTGCCTGAACAGATCAGGGTACTTTTCAAGTCCCTTTCTCTGTCACCTTCTTCCAATCTCTCCTGGGTTCAGCCATACATACATGTCATTGGCCTTTCCTCACTGCTGCTGCCTGGGGGTCTTGGCTAGACCTGGAAGAAAGTGGAGCAGAGGGCCTGTTAGCCCCTTGACTTTGGGAAAACAATGAAGGCAACCCAGGTATGATGGTAGGATAGGAAATCACTCAAGCAGCTCTGGTGTTAGGCAACACTGGTGTGAAGCCCAAGCCAGTACTTTTCCAGGCAGGCAGCTAGGGGACCTTCTGGCACAGTGCTGCCCCACTTGGTCATGGAAGGAGGCCATGGTGATGGTAACAGAGAATGAGGTTGAGCATGCTGTTCATGGGTGGCATGAAATTGACCTCCCAGGTGATGGCCACTAGGAGACAGAAAAGAGTTACAGAGGAGGCTCTTAGAAGGGCCAGAGAATTCTAGTCTTTCAGCTCTGGACTCTGAGGCCCTGGACCAGTTGCCTGGTGTGGCTCCTCCATGTTTGTCTTTCTGAGAGAGGTAGTACCAAGCAGGGGAGCTTCTCCGGGCCTTAGTGTTATTCCCCTGCGTAAAGCAGAGGCTTCCATTCCTCCATCCCTGCCTCTCTGCCTGGCCCGCCATGCAGTCTGTGAATGGACTGCCATAGCTTATAGACGTGGGAGTAGATGTCATGATGATGAGGGTCACCCAGGCCGCTCCCACACATGGCAGGCACCACTCATGGCCATTTGTAACCCTCAGTCTTATATCTTGATCCACCTTGAGTTGGCCTTGCCCTGTTGCCAGAGAATTTTCATCTTCAAATTCCCAACCCATATAGTTCCCCAGATCCACTACTTCAATGAAACCAGACTGTGGGTGAATCCCACATGGGAACTGGACAATCTATCTGCGAGCATCAATTTGTTATTTTCTAGTCTCCAGTGCCCTGTTGCCAGAGTGGCTGAGGGTAGATGGTAGACAAACCCAGACAAGATCTATCATCACCAGGTTCTGTGACTTTAAGTGGCACATGAAACCTTTCTGATTTGGTTTTTCTCACAGAAGACAAGGCTAATGATTGTTTGTGTCTTTAAGGTTGTTGTCATATTTAAATAAACCAATGATTGTGAATATGGCTACACAGTGCCTAGGACATGGCAGACATGAATAAATCATAGTCTCCCCTGTCCTGCCTCCTCCCTGCCAATCAGCCTCTGTGGAGGGCTTGGGCCTGGGTGTTTGGCTGGGTGGGGGTGGGCTACATATGCATATCATTTCCTGACTTGCACCAAAGCCCCACCTACCCTTTTGACTCTCAGACCCCCACAACCTTGGCTTTCACCATTCTGGACACAGCTACCTCTTGACCAGGCCCTAAATATCCTGGTGATCTCTTTGTGTCCTAACCACTGATTGGTTTTCACCCTACTTCCTCCTGAAGAAGTTGGCCCCATGGGCTGATCTTCCTGTTTATCCGTCCATGCCTTCCTTTCTTATCCTGTCCCCTCTGTCTCACCTTGTTCATTAGGGACCTCGCTGACATCCATTGTTTCAGTTTAAACCTCTGTGCAGATGCCCCTACCATCATGACTGACAGCTCCATCACTTCTTTTGGCTCTGGCCAATATTTCCCACTATATAAATGGACCTTTCCACCTGGAGGCCCCACCTGCATATGAAACTTAACAGGCTCAAGCCAAACTCACCATCTTCCCACACACAGTCTGCTCCTTGCTTCCTGCTCTGTCTCAACTTGTGGTGCTGTCTCTTCCTGGCTGCCCAGCTCAGATCCCCACATCAGCCATGATCCCTCCTTCTTTCTCAACCAATGCATCCATCCATACATTCATTCAACTTCTCATCCATTCTGCCATTTGACATGTAGTTGTGGAATGTCAGTTTTTTGCCAGACTCTGCTGAAGCACAGAGAATACATCAGTTAACAAGACTGATAAGATTCTCACCTGCCTTTAGTGCCCATTCTAGTAGATGGATGGGTGGAGGGAGGTGGATAAGCTAACTTCAGCTATGATAATGGTGATGAAGGCATTAAAACCTGCTGAGGTAATAGTGACTGAGCACTTACTCCAATAGGGTGGTCACAGAGGGCCTTTTTGAGCAGGTGATATGGAAGCCAAGACCCGAGGAGAAGGAATGGGCCATGCAAAGATTTAGGGTAAAGAGTTATGGGCAGAAGAAATACAGAGCAAGTACCATGACTTTAAGGTGGAGACAGAGTTGACATTCCCAAGTCAGGGTGGCTGGGGTGCAGGGAGTGGGGGAAAGTGGGAGAAGGTGGGGTCAAAGATGTAGGGCCAGATCACGTGGGCCTAATGAGGAAATAGCCACATCTGGTTGAGTCTTGCTGCAAGCCGTCCCCCTTTCAGCCCCTGCCCCAGTGTCTGCAACAACCCAGTTCACTGTGCATTTCTTTCTACATGGATATTCAGCAGAGGTCCTTACCTCCTGTCTCTCCTCTTGCAGCCTTTTCCACCTATACCTCGTACTAGGTTAATCTTCCAAAGTCGAGTGTCTTTCTGACTCAAAAACTGTCAGTGCCTCCACTTTCCTTCCCCCTCCAGTTGACTACTAAACTATGGCATTCAGGACCCCACAATGCAGCCTTGATCTGTCCACCAGGTTTCTTCCCCCTTCACTTCTGTTCTCCAGCCATGTCCTGGGCATGCTCCTTTAGTTCCTTTTCGTAGGACTATCTTGGACTCAGTAGACCCAGGTTCAAGTCTCTGCCAGTTCTTAGCTGTGGGGCTATGGACAAATCATTTAATCTTTTGGGGCCCCAGTTTCCCTGTACATAACTAAAACAAGCTTCAGAGAGATGTGTGAACTACTTAGCAAGGTAGGTTGATTATTGCAAGGTACTCTCACCCTCCAGCCTCACCAGTCTGGCAACACTCAGGCCCAATATGTCTCTACAATAAAGTCATTCCCAGAACTTCTAGCAAGGTTTGTTCTGTCCCTCCTCTGAGTTGCCATTGCCCTTTGCATCTAAGACCTCCATCTTGCTGATGCCTCATCTTAGGATTCTTTGGGTACCAGTCACATTGCCAGTATCCCCATTAATTTGGGAGCACCTGGGATCCAGATCCTGGTGAGATTCATCTCTGAGTCCTTCATAGTGCCCAGCTTGAGGAGGCTGGGAGGTCCAGGGAAGGCATCTGGAGACACAGAAGTGGGATCAAGTTCTGGTTCTGCCACTTGTTAGCAGTGTGAACTTGACTCTGAGCCTCATCTGTAAAATGGGTTCAGGAATGCCTACCTCTCTACGGTGTCGCAAGGAACCCACATATCCAGTACAGTGCCCAGTATAGTCCTAGGCAGAAAGGGACCACTTCCCTGTGTTTCCTGTGTAGGCTCCTTTACTCCAAGCCCTTGCTGTCCAAGTCCCACTCCCTGCAACTTGGTTTGCCCTCTTCTATCCTCTCTGTTTACACCCTTCCAGGCTCAGCTAGCCTCCCCCACCCAGCCTGCCTCTGAGCTCATGAAGTATTTTTTTGAGTGGAATTTTATCACATAAAACTGACCTCAAATGTACAAGCTCATCTCTTCGTCTAGGCTATGACATCCAGAACAGGGGCCAAGTGAGAGGCATCTCTGTAGTTCCAGTGGCCAGCACCGGGTCTGGTCTAGAAGAGCCAACATCAGGGAGCTCAGGGAGTGTGTACTGAATGCAACTGAATGTGTGTAGGAGCAGGGAGACATGAAAGAACATGAAATTGGGGTTGTGGGAATGGGAAGGGGCCCTGGAGCTCGAAGGAACCTGGGGAAGGTTGAGTAAGGACTGCAACAAACTTCCGCCACCCAGGAGGGAGCACATGGATACTGATTGCTGACTCTATACCAGGCCCACACAGGATATCCTTTAACTTCAAAATTCCCCTGTGCATTGTTATCATCCCCTTTTCCTGGATGGAGATCTGAGAGTCTGAGAGGCAAGGAGACTTACCCTGGGGTGCACAGCAAGCAAGTGGCTCAGCTGGGACTTCCGCCCAGACTCCCAAGGTTGTCTTCTTCCCACTCCCCCCGAGAGCGAAGTGAGAGGATGCTCCCACCTCTTGCTGGTAGTGTCAGTGTGTCTGCTAGAATGGTGGAGAGGGAGCCGCGAGTGGTAAGCATGAGAGCTATTGAACAGGGGGGAAAAGCATTTGAGGAAAGCTGAAACCAGGATGGAGGGCAGAGGGACAGGGCTGCAGGGATGCACACTAGTCATGGAAGTTACTTTCCTCTGCCCCAGGCCACCCCCACAGGCTGCTGGGGGTTGGTCTGCCTGCCCCTAGGATTCCTGCCCTGCCCAAGAAGGACCATAGGGTGGCCTTGGGCTGCTGCAGCCTCTAGACAGGTGGATGTTATCTCAAGCTAATGGAAAAGGCCTGGGATTGAGCACAGACTGGGGTAGCATATGGACTTTCAAGGCCCTGCCTACTTTTGTCTTCATAGGCCCTTCCTTCCTAAACAACATTTTAAAATTGCATTGATATAAAGACAAATATTGTCTGGGCTAGACTAATCATTATAAATATATCCATTGGCATTATATTCATTTTTCTCTTCTGATAATAAAATAAAGTTAAAACATTTTTGTGGGCCCTGGATGCTGGGCCTACAAAACTAATAATAAGCTGGACCTTGCAGAGGGCAACACAGAAGCTGTAAATGAGTAAAAACACCTCTGCTCAGGGGGAGAGAGGTCCTGAGGCCTGAACAGCTGGGTGTCTATCTTTACATTTCTCTTTGGGCGCATTGAACAAGCATGTGGACACCCTTTATCATTTCCCGGCTCTACCCCAGCTATACTTCCTAGTCCAGAGAGGCAAGCAAGTGCCTGTCAGGGCCTCTAACTGGCTTATATGACCTCAGACAAACTCTTTGCTGTCAGATGACAGTGATTTATGGCCCCAAGCTCCTGACTGGGAGGCAGAGCCCCCAGCTCCTAGCTTCCCCTCTGAAGGGCTGGGGAAGAACTGAGCCTGGCCTAAGACTGGCCTCCTTCCAACAAGCTCCCCCAGGGGGCGGAGTCAGCTGAACCAGTGGCTCCAGCTTGTCCCTGGGGTGGGACATGTTGTCCAGGTCACAGAAAAATATCAGCATAAACAAGCACTGATTGTGTAGTCAGAGGAAATGGCCATGTCCCGGCCTGTGACAGCTTTATGAGGAGGGGAAGCAGAGTTGAGGGGAGACAAAGATAGGGGGTGGAGGGGCAGGGTGCTGAGAAGGGAGACAGGGCCCAGGGCCCAGGGCAAGGAGGGGGAGTCACAGAAATGAAACCCAGCCTGCTCCTCCTCAGTGTAGTTGACTCAGTTTGCCTCTCTGTTTTCTCATTAGATGCTCACAAAACCTCTGGTGGCTCAGACAGTAGAGAATCGGCCTGCAATGAGGGAGACCTGGGTTTGATCCCTGGATTGGGAAAGGAGGGCATGGCAACCCACTCCACTATTCTTGCCTGTATAATCCCATGGACAGAGGGGCCTGGCAGACTGTAGTCCATAGGGTTGCACAGAGTCAGACATGACTGAAGCGACTTAGCATGCATGTGGGGATGGGTCTGGAGCAGAGGCTTGCCCCTACATGCCCAGAGGGAGACTTTTCATTTAATTAATCAGGAATTTCAAGAGGAGAAAGCCAGGAGCTTGGGGCTCAGCCATGGTGTGAGCACCTAGCAGGACAGGCAAAGTCTTAGAAAGACCCAGCTGGGTTACAAAATGTAAGTGATGCATTGGCCTAGGACTTGGCATTGAAAATCTAGTTTTACTACTGATATACTGGTGAGTCCCAGTGTCCTCCGCCAGCCTCTGTCCCCTTCCTTCCCACCAGCTCTCACCCCAAGCCACCTGAGTCCTGAGGTCTTGTGTGGATGGGAGTGTCCAGGCCTAGCCACCAAGTGTTAGCCCTGGAGTTACAGGATTTAGTGGAAACAGGAAAGGAACATGGCAGAGAAAAGCCATCAGAGAGGTACTGGGAGCTTTGGAGATGGACTAGCCCACCACATGGTAGCCTTTCCAGAAAAGGGAAGCAGAACCACAGTAGCTGCCTTCAGTCTAACCCAGTGCTTCTCAATGGAAGGCAATCTTGCCTCCCAGGGGACATTTGACAATATCTGGAAATGCTTTTGACTGTCACAGCTAAGGGGTGGCGGGGGGAAGGCGTGTGCCAATGGCACATGGAATGGCAGAGAGGCCAGGGATGCTGCTGCTTAGAACACAGGACTGGCTCCATAACAGAATTTCCCCAGCCCCCAAACACCTATAGTGCCAGGGCTGAGAACCCCTGGTCTAACCCAAAGCCTTCTGGCTGTGATTGGGGTTAACTGGCCAAGACCGAAGTCTAGAGCTCAAGAGTGAGAAGGTAAAGGGAGAAGAAAAGAAGGGCTACAGGGAACTGACTGTACCACATAACCCTGCTCTCGGAGCTCTAAAGGAGCAGCCCTCACAACCACTGCAGCTTGGGCAGCTGGGTGCAGACAGAAATGGCAGGATGTAAGGAGAGAATTATCAAGCTGGTGCCTTGGCAGTGGCAAGCAAATAGACAAGATTGAGTACCCTCCAGGAGCTCAACACTCCACCAGACACCCAGGGAAGGACAGTACCTAAGAGTCATCTCTCACAGCCACACAATCCTTTACATCCAACTATGCACTGCTCTGTCCACTGGCTTCTGTGGTTCTCATCAGTGCTTCAGGGATAGGCAGGATGAAGGTGCTTCTGTCTGCTCTGGGGTAGTAGAAAAAACCCTACTCCATGAGTCAGGAGCCGTGAAGTTGTGAGGGGTCTCGACTCAACTCTTTTGCTTCTCAGCTATGTGACCCTGAGCAAGACCTCTACAACCAGCTGTTTTTCTAAGCCCACAGGATCTAGGAGGCTGAACCAGAGTATGCCCTCCACATTCTCCATCAGAGGGTAGATGTGGGGGCTTCTGGGCTCCTGTTCCCTGAGAAGAAGCCCCTGGCCCTCTCCTGGGTATGGGTATAGAGAGCTTCTTGTGGCTCAGAGGGTAAAGCGTGCCTATGCATATACACGTGTGCCCATGGACATGTGTGTTGCACACACATACTCATGTGTGCACACACAAAGTCATAGACACAATCCAGACTCTTTGTTCCCTGGCTCAAGCAAATGTGAGGAGAAGAATGGATAGAGTCAAGAACTTACAGAAAGCAAGGATCTTAGCCCCAGGATGGATTCAGAAGCAGCTGAGTGAGCTTACTGCTATCCAGACTTCTTCAAGGAAGTGAACCTCAGCAAGGGGGTGCAGCAGGCGGCTGTTGCTCAGGCAGGAAGACCAGCTCTCAGGTGGGGTGCAGTCAGAAGCATGGCCTCCAGTCAGCCTTTCTTGGACTGCAGCCCTCCTCCTAGACAGCCTCCAGGAAAGTGTCACAGAGTTGCCCTGACAACGTGGCCAAGAAGTTTGTAAACATCTGAGATGATGTCTCTTTCCGAGTGGGGTTCTTGCCAGGACCTCAGCCTTGTGCTATCCTGCTTTGCCTACACACAGGGGGTGAAAACCAGCAACCAATGTGTGGAGAGGTCTCTCTGTGTCATTGTTCATGGGGTGCTCAGGCTGTGCAGCCAAGGTTAAAAAGCAAATAAGTGCCACCAGGGTAAGAGACCAGTGCATGATTCCAGGTTGCTGACAACAGAGGACAGGCACGCCAGGTTTTACTTACAGCAAGAGAGGAGAAAGGGTTCTCAGGATTCAGTCCCTTGCAGAGTGTGGGTCCCCCAGGGCTGGAGGATCTGTTCTGAATCATGACTACAGGTGCTACACTTCATGCCGCAGCAGAAGAACCCCATTCTTCCCCTCCCTGCCTCCAGGGGCTGAAATACAGAAAGTTGGGAGCATACTTGAGGGTCACTGATGGTGGGGATTAAGCAGAACAAAGGAAAGTACGTAAAGCCTGGAACAGAGAGAGAGTCCCTCACAAGGCCGTAAGCCCTGCACAGCATTCCAGGTCCAAGACCCAGGGTGGGTAGGGGGTGGACAGCTGCAGGAGACTGCCTTTCCCAACATTCACTGAGCCTTTTCTTATCTCTCCTCCATCTTGCTCCCATCCCCAGAAGGACAGAAACCTACTCATAGCCACTAGGGAAAAGTCCTGAAAAAACCAGGGAAGGAGTGCCAAAGAGGCCCCAAAAGCCAGAGCAGACCAGGGGCAAGAGCAGGGCTGGGTTTAGGGCTTATGTGGGCAGTGGGTGTGCTGGAGGGCACATGAGGGCTGGCTTGAGTGGAAATGTGTGTGGGCTGCAGCCTTATTGGATGCCAATAAGCCAAGAGCCATTGACCATTTCTAGAAAAGCTGCATAGAGCATCTTATATAATGTTCTGTTCTTCTATTTCTAATCCATTAGCTTGGCACATAGAAACTGGGGCACTACAAGGGCTTCCTGACCAAAGCTTTCATATACTTGCTTTTGCTCTCTCATTCCCTCTCTCTACTCCCCTTAAGCTCTCTTTCTCCTTTCTCTATTGCTCTTTCTGTCCCATCTCTCCATCTAGCATTCATCAAGGCTGGGCTCTGGGCCCAGAGTTGAATAAAGCCCAGACTGCCTACAAGGAGTTCAAAATCCCATGCAGGAGGCAAATATGGAAATTGTTCAATACATGGCAATAAGTCACAAGTCAGACATAGGCACAGCCTGGAGAATAAAGGATGAAGAGTGGGTAGGGAAAGCCAGAGTAGGTTTCATAGAGGAGGCACAATCTAAATGTCTTCAAAGATGTATAGAACAGTCTTGTGTATTCTGTGGGAGAGGGAGAAGGTGGGATGATTTGGGAGAATGGCATTGAAACATGTATAATATCATATATGAAATGAGTCACCAGTCCAGGTTTGATGCATGATACTGGATGATTGGGGCTGGTGCACTGGGACGACTCAGGGATGGTACGGGGAGGGAGGAGGGAGGAGGGTTCAGGATGGGGAACACATGTATACCTGTGGCAGATTCATGTTGATATATGGCAAAACCAATACAATATTGTAAAGTTAAAAAAAAAAGATGAGTATGAATTAGGCGACAATGGGAAGGCCAAGGAAGGCATTCCAGTTGAGGGGACAGCATGAGTAAAGACAAAGGAGCTGGAGGTGTATGCAAGCACCAGATTGTAAATGGCATTCAGAGCCAGTGTTTCTCAAACTGGGTTCTGCTGAGTGCTATGTCCTATGAGAAATATGGGATAGATGACATACATATTAGCACAGTACAAATGCTGATCTGCTCTACAATAAAGACATCTGTTTTACTTTTTTGAATGAAGCATTTTCCTAACATATTTGCCCTGGGAACCCTTTTTGTATCCAGATCTCAGTGATCATCCCAGGCCACATAATTTGGGGACTGTTGCCATAGACTCAAGGGAACAAGCAGAGGGTTTTAGGTTGCGAGTGACAAGATTGGGCCTGTTTTTTTGGAAGGCTCACTCTGGATGCTTGTGTGGGTT
This sequence comes from Bos javanicus, assembly GCF_032452875.1. Lineage (NCBI taxonomy): Eukaryota > Metazoa > Chordata > Mammalia > Artiodactyla > Bovidae > Bos > Bos javanicus. Next base: position 83,707,047 of record NC_083897.1, on the reverse strand, counting down.
GTGGACATGAGAGGGCAAGAAGAGCTGCAGGGAGATCAGGGGAGATAACTGTAATCATGAAGGCAGGAGAATTAAGAGTCCCACTCATAGCAAAGGTACAGCAGGGATGGTTCATGACATCAGAACCAGCCTCGTCTTTGAATTGGGCCCAGTCCATGTGCCCTGAAGCTTGCCCACAGCCCAGGACTGAGCCCTCATGGTCAGCCCAGTCCCACTTCAAGTCTGCCTGTATTCTCCCTGACCAGTCCTACTCCACCTTTCCAGCCTCAGTTCCTCTGAACTGCCCAGGATGCCAGTGTGCTGACAGTTGAGGAGGTTGGGTTTCTGGCTTCTCTCCATCTTAAAATCTTGAAAGACTGGGTTCCCACAACACCCACAGTCCTCAAATCCATTTCCCCTAATGCAATTTGTAGTATGAATATGACTGGCCCCAGGCTTCCTTCTCTTTTATGAGACATTTTATGATCTCCCACTAGAGGGATTATTTTGGGAAGGCTGGCTGAACAGTGAGGATGGAGGTGCAAATAGTAGCTCATCTTCCCATGGATTAGCCTCAGTTCCACACCCTGGTAAAGTGTGGAAACACTCTAATGGGCTATTGCTGTAGGCAATAGCAATGGGCGCCTTTCTCCACATGAACACACACTGCATACACTGAACAAGGCCCCCAGCCTACAGGTGCCTGACTGGCCCAAGTGCTCACAAAAAGAGCATGTAGCCAGTGACACTCATATACTCATTCAGACACACATACACACACACACATACATAACATCTTGACCTGATTGCTTATATGAATTCATTTGGACACCAGGAATATTTTGTTCTGACTGCTTTAATGGGGTGGATTTGACACAGATATTTTTATAAGGCCTAAAATTAAAGCATTAAATTTTCACCTAAAAATGATTATTATTATCAAGTTCTATTTGAATAGGACATCCCAAGTTAGATCCTGTAATTTGGTATTGGTAGTGAATAATTCTCTTAAAACTGTAGTTTAAAAGTTAAAAATGAATGTAGTAAGTATAATCATAGCTAGTTGTTATCCACAAGTTATTATTAGCTTAAAATAAGATGTTACAATTTTAAGATAGTTTATATATGCCTCATGGTAACTGTAAGAAGAAAACCTCTACAGATTTTTACATAAAAAGAACATTTAACAGAAGCACATGATAAAGAAATCAAAGCATACTGATACCAAAATACATCAAAACATGAAAAAGAGATAACAGAACAAGAAATAAGGAACAGCATATCTTCAAAACAACCAGAATACAATGAATAAAATGACAACAGTAAGTTCTTAAAAAAATTATAATGGTAAGTCCTTGCCTATCAATAATTACTTTAAATATAAATGGATTAAATTCTCCAATCAAAGGACATAGAATGGCTAAATAGATTTAAAAAAATAAGATCCAATGATATGTTGCCTACAAGAAATTTGCTTTAGCCTTAAAGATGCAAATAGACATAGTGAATGGATGGAAAAAGTCACTTCAAATAAATGGTAGTTTAAAAAAATCAAGATACCTATAATTATACCAGACAAAATAGGTTTTAAACTAAAGATAGTAAAAAGAGACAAATAAAGTCATGACAAAATGATAAAGGGGTCAAATTCATCAAGAAGGTGTAACAATTATGAACATTTATGTGCCTCATATCAAAGCACCTAAATATATAAAACAAAAACTAACAGAGCTAAAAGGAGAAATAAACAGCAATATAACAATGATTGGGGACTTTAATACCCCCCTCTAAACAATGGATATATCATCCAGATAGACAATAAGGAAAAAGCAGATTTGAGCAGCACTATATACAAAATTTATCTAACATACATATATAGAAAATTCTATCCAGCCACATCAGAATGCATTCTTCTCAAGTGCTCAACAGAAAATTTCCAAGGAAAAACCATATATTAGGCCACAAAACCACTCTTAGCAAGTTCAAGAAAATTGAAATCGTACCAACTATCTTCTCTGACCACAATGAAATGAAACTAGAAATTAATAAGAGGAAAACTGGAAAGTTCATGAATACATGGAAATTAAGCAACAACCTCCTGAACAACAAAGGGATAAAAAGAAGAAATTAAAGGGGAAATGAAAGACTCTCTTGAGATGTATGGAAATTGCAACACAACAGACCTGAATTTATGGGGTGCAGTAAAAACAATTCTGAAAGGGATGTTCATAGCATTAAACATCTACATTAAGAAACAAGAAGGATTCCATAAGCAACCTAACACTACACCTTAAGGAACTAGAAAAAGAAAAACAAACTGAGCCAAAAGTTAGCAGGAGAAAGGAACTGATATATATGAAAGAAGAAATAAATAAAAGAGGGAACAGAAAAGATCAACCAAACTAAGAGTTGATTCTTTGAAAAGATAAACAAAGTTGACAAGCCATTAGCTAAACTAATCAAGGAAAAAGGGGATAGAACCCAAATCAACAAAATTATAAATAAAAAGGAGACATTTCAACTAATAACTACAGAAATACAAAGGATCATAGGAGGCTGCTATGAACAGCAATATGCCAATAAACTGGTCAACCTAAAAGAAATGGAAAAAGTTTTAGAAATATATAACCTACCAAGATTGAATAAGCATGAACTAGAAAATTTCAATAGACTAATTACTAGTAAGGGGATTAAATCTGTGATCAAAAATCTCCCAATGAAGAAAAGCTCAGGATCAAATGGCTGCATTGGTAAATTTTACCAAACAATTAAAGAAGAATTAACACCAACCCTTTTCTGTCAGTCCTTAACCCTAACCCTTTTCAAATTCTCCCAAAAAACCAAAAAGGAAGAAATATTCCCAAACTCCTTTTACAAGGCCAGCATTATCCTGATACCAAAACCAGAAAAGGATACTACTAGAAAAGAAAACTACAGACCAATATCCCTGATGAATATAGATGCAAAACTTCTCAATAAAATACTCGCAAACCAAATTCAGCAATGCATCAAAGGATCATGCGCCATGATCAAGTGGGATTTATCCCTGGGATGCAAGAATGGCTCAAAATACACAAATCAATAAATGTGATATATCATGTTAGTAGAATGAAATAATCATATGATCATCTCAATAGATGCAGAAAAAGCATTTGACAAAATTCAACATCTATTCATAATAAAAATCTTTGACAAATTAGGCATAGAAGGAGCATATCTCAACATAATAAAGGCTGTACATGAAAATCTCACAGAGCTGCCCAGATATCACTAGTGGTAAAGATCCCACCTGCTAATGCAAGAGACATAAAAGACACAGGTTTGATCCCTGGGTCAGGAAGATCCCCTGAAGAAGAGCATGGATCCCACTCCAGTACTCTTGCCTGTAGAATCCCATAGAAGAGCCTGGAGGGCTACAATTCATAGGGTCACAAAGAGTTGGATACGACTGAAGTGACTCAGCCTGCACACACATATGAAAAGCCCATAGCTAATATTCTACTAAATGGTAAAAAGTTGAGAGCTTTTCCTCTAGAATCAAGAACAAGAAAAAAAAAAAAAAAGAACAGGATAAGTATGTTCACTCTCACCACTCAACTCAACATATATTCAGCATAATGCAAGAAGTCCTAGCTAGAGTAATTAGGCAAAAAAGAAATAAAAGTTATTAGAATTGTATAAGAAGAAGCAAAATTGTGTCTATTTGCAGATGACATAATTTTATATTTAGAAATCCTAAAGACTCACCAAAAAAAAAAAAAAAACATTAGATGGATTCAATAACACTGCAGGGTAAAATATTAACATATAAAATCAGTAGCATTTCTATACACAACACATTTTCTGAAAAAGAAGTTGATTTCATTTACAATAACATTGAAAACAATAAAATATTTAGGAATAAATTTAACCAGGAAAGTGAAAGATCACTACTCTGAAAACTGTAAGACACTGATGAAAGAAACTGAAGAAGACACAAAAAATGGGAGAGTATCCTGGGTTCATGGATTGGAAGAACCAATATTGTTAAAATGTCAATACTTCCAAAAAACAAATGTTGATACTTCCCACCAGGGAAGACTCAAGTTGATACTACCTAACTGCCAAAAAACTATAGATTCAAAGCTTATTTATCAAGATTCCAATGACACTATTTATAGAAGTAGGAAAAAAACACTCCTAAAATTTATATGAAACCACAAAAGACCCTGAATCGCTGAAGAAATCCTGACAAAGAACACAGAGTCATCATACTTCCTGGTTTCAGGTTGTGATATAAAGCTATAATCATCAAAATAGTATAGTCAGTTCAGTTCAGTTAAGTTCAGTCGCTCAGTCATCTGACTCTTTGCGAGCCCATGAATCGCAGCAGGCCAGGCCTCCCTGTCCATCACCAACTCCCAGAGTTCACTCAAACTCATGTCCATCGAGTCAGTGATGCCATCCAACCATCTCATCCTCTGTCATCCCCTTCTCCTCCTGCCCCCAATCCCTCCCAGCATCAGAGTCTTTTCCAATGAGTCAACTCTTCACATGAGTATTGGAGTTTCAGCTTTAGCATCAGTCCTTCAAATGAACACCCAGGACTGATCTCCTTTAGAATGGACTGGTTAGATCTCCTTGCAGTCCAAGGGACTCTCAAGAGTCTTCTCCAACACCACAGTTCAAAAGCATCAGTTGTTCGGTGCTCAGCTTTCTTCACAGTCCAACTCTCACATCCATACATGACCACTGGAAAAACCATAGCCTTAACTAGACAAACCTCTGTTGGCAAAGTAATGTCTCTGCTTTTGAATATGCTACCTAGGGTGGTCATAACTTTCCTTCCAAGGAGTAAGTGTCTTTTAATTTCATGGCTGCAATCACCATTTGCAGTGATTTTGGAGCCCCAAAAAATAAAGTCTGACACTGTTACCACCGTCTCCCCATTTATTTGCCATGAAGTGATGGGATCAGATGCCATGATTTTAGTTTTCTGAATGTTGAGGTTTAAGCCAACTTTTTCACTCTCCTCTTTCATCAAGAGGATGAAAGTGAAAGTTCTTCTTCACTTTCTGCCATAAGGGTGGTGTCATCTGCATATCTGAGGTTATTGATATTTCTCCCGGCAATCTTGATTCCAGCTTGTGCTTCTGCCAGCCCAGCATTTCTCATGATGTACTCTGCATAGAAGTTAAATAAGCAGGGTGACAATATACAGCCTTGACGTACTCCTTTTCCTATTTGGAACTAGTCTGTTGTTCCATGTCCAGTTCTAACTGTTGCTTCCTGACCTGTATACAAATTTCTCAAGTGGCAGATCAGGTGGTCTGGTATTCCCATCTCTTTCAGAATTTTCCACAGTTTATTGTAATCCACACAGTCAAAGGCTTTGGCAAAGGCTTTGGCATAGTCAATAAAGCAGAAATAGATGTTTTTCTGGAACTGTCTTGCTTTTTTGATGATCAGCAGATGTTGGCAATTTGATCTCTGGTTCCTCTGCCTTTTTAAAACCAGTTTGAACATCTGGAAGTTCACGGTTCACGTACTGCTGAAGCCTGGCTTGGAGAATTTTTGAGCATTACTTTACTAGCATGTGAGATGAGTACAATTGTGCTGTAGTTTGAGCATTCTTTGGCATTGCCTTTCTTTGGGATTGGAATGAAGACTGACCTTTTCCAGTCCTGTGGCCACTGCTGAGTTTTCCAAATTTGCTGGCATGTTGAGTGCAACACTTTGACAGCATCATCTTTCAGGATTTGAAATAGCTCAACTGGAATTCCATCACCTCCACTAGCTTTGTTCATAGTGATGCTTTCTAAGGCCCACTTGACTTCACATTCCAGGATGTCTGGCTCTAGGTGAGTGATCACACCATTATGATTGTCTTGGTCGTGAAGATCTTTTTTGTACAGTTCTTCTGTGTATTCTTGCCACCTCTTCTTAATATCTTCTGCTTCTATTAGGTCCATACCATTTCTGTCCTTTATCGAGCCCATCTTTGCATGAAATATTCCCTTGGTATCTCTAATTTTTTTGAAAAGATCTCTAGTCTTTTCCATTCTGTTGTTTTCCTCTATTTCTTTGCATTGATTGCTGAAGAAGGCTTTCATATCTCTCCTTGCTATTCTTTGGAACTCTGCATTCAGATGCTTATATCTTTCCTTTCCTCCTGTGCTTTTTACTTCTCTTCTTTTCATAGCTATTTGTAAGGCCTCTCCAGACAGCCATTTTGCCTTTTTGCATTTCTTTTCTATTGGGATGGTCTTGATCCCTGTCTCCTGTACAATGTCACAAACCTCCATCCATAGTTCATCAGGCACTCTGTCTATCAGATCTAGTCCCTTAAATCTATTTCTCACTTCCACTGTATAATCATAAGGGATTTGATTTAGATCATACCTAAATGGTCTAGTGGTTTTCCCTACTTTCTTCAATTTAAGTCTGAATTTGGCAATAAAGAATTCATGATCTGAGCCACAGTCAGCTCACAGCCTTGTTTTTGCTGGCTGTATAGAGCTTCTCCATCTTTGGCTGCAAAGAATATAATCAATCTGATTTCGGTGTTGACCATGTGGTGATGTCCACGTGTAAAGTCTTCTCTTGTGTTGTTGGAAGAAGGTGTTTGCTATGACCAGTGCATTCTCTTGGCAAAACTCTATTAGCCTTTGCCCTGATTCATTCCGTATTCCAAGGCCAAATTTGCCTGTTACCCCAGGTGTTTCTTGACTTCCTACTTTTGCATTCCAGTCCCCTATAATGAAAAGGACATCTTTTTTGGGTGTTAGTTCTAAAAGGTCTTGTAGGTCTTCATAGAACCGTTCAACTTCAGCTTCTTCAGCGTTACTGGTTGGGGCATAGGCTTGGATTACCGTGATATTGAATGGTTTGCCTTGGAAACGAACAGAGATCATTCTGTCGTTCTTGAGATTGCATCCAAGTACTGCATTTCACACTCTTTTGTTGACTATGATGGCTACTCCATTTCTTCTAAATAGTATAGTACTGGTATAAAATTTCAGCTTCTTCAGCATTAGTGGTTGGGGCATAGACTTGGATTACTGTGATATTGAATGGTTTGCCTTGGAAATGAACTCAGATCATTCAGTAGTTTTTGAGATTGCACCCAAGTAGTGCCTTTTGGGATGGAGAAGGAAATGGCAACCCACTCCAGTATTCTTGCCTGGAGAATCCCAGAGATGGAGGAGCCTGGTGGGCTGCCGTCTGTGGGGTCGCACAGAGTCGGATACGTCTGAAGCAACTTAGCAGCAGCAACAGCAGCCGTGCATTTTGGGAACTTTTCTTGACTCTGAGAGATATTCCATTTCTTCTAAGGGATTCTTGCCCACAGTAGTAAATATAATGGTCATCTGAATTAAATTCTCCCATTCACTTCCATTTTTGTTCATTGATTCCTAAAATGTCGATGTTCACTCTTGCCATTTCCTGTTTGACCACTTTCAATTTACCTTGATTCATGGACTTAACATTCCAGTTTCTTGTGCAATATTGTTCTTTACAGCATCAGACTTTACTTTCACCACCAGACACATCCACAACTGGGCATTGTTTCTGCTTTGGCTTGGCCTCTTCATTTTTTCTGGAGCTGTTTCTCTGCTCTTCTCTAGTAGCATATTGGGCACCTACCGACCTGGAGGGTTCATCTTCCAGTGTCATATCTTTTTGCTTTTTCATGCTGTTCATGGGGTTCTTAAGGCAAGAATATTGAAGTGATTTGCCATTCCCTCCTCCAGTGGAACATGTTTCATCAGAACTCTCCACTATGACCCGTCCATCTTGTCTATTTTTGCTTCATTGATTATGCTAAAGCCTTTGACTGTGTGGATCACAACAAACTATGGAAAATTCCTAAGCAGATGGGAATACCAGACTACCTTACCTGCCTCCTAAGAAACCTGTATGCAGGTCAAAAGCAACAGTCAGAACTGGACATGGAACAATGAACTGATTCAAAATTGGGAAAGGAATACATTAAGACTGTATATTGTCACTCTGCTTATTTAACTTATATGCAGAGTACATCATGCAAAATGCCAGGCTGGATGAAGTTCAAGCTGGAATCAAGATTGCCAGGGGAAATATCAATAACTTCAGATATGTAGATGACACCAACCTAGTGCCAGATAGCAAAGAGGAACTAAAGAGCCACTTGATGAAGGTGAAAGTAGAGAGTGAAAAGCTGGTTTAAAACTCATCATTTGAAAAACTAAGATCATGGCATCTGATCCTCTCACTTCATGGCAAATAGATGAGTGGGGGAAATGGAAACAGTGACAGATTTTATTTTCTTGGGCTCCAAAATCACTACGGACAGAGACTGTAGCCATGAAATTAAGATGCTTGCTCCTTGGAAGAAAAGCTATGACAAACCTAGACAGCATATTAAAAAGTAGAGACATTACTTTGCTAACAAAGGTCCATATAGTCAAAGCTATGGTGTTTCCAGTAGTCATGTATGGATGTGAGAATTGGACCATGAAGAAGGCTGAGAACTGAAGAATTGATGCTTTTGAACTATGGTGCTGGAGAAGACTCTTGAGGGTCCCTTGGACTGCAAGGAGATCAAACCAGTCCATCCGAAAGGAAATCAACCCTTAATATTCATTGGAAGTACTGAAGCTGAAGCTGAAGCTCCAATACTTTGGCCACCTGATGTGAAGAACTGACATTGGAAAAGACCCTGATGTTGGGGAAAACTGAAGGCAGGATAAGAAGGGGGTGACAGAGGATGAGATGGTTGAATGGCATCATCAACTCAATGGACATGAGTGTGAACAAGCTCTGGGAGATGGTAAAGGACGAAAGTCTGGTGTGTTGCAGTCCATGGGGTCACAAAGAGTCGGACATGACTGTGCAACTGAACAACAACATATATGAGATAATGGATGTTAGCTGAACCTATTGTGGAAAACACTTCACAATACAATTAAATCACACCATAACCTGTATGCCTTAAACTTGTAAAGTGATGTATGTCAATTATTTCTCAATAAAACTGAAACAAAATTGGAAATAATAAAATAAGCATTATGGATATATTTTATGCACACTAAAAAAGATGCATAAAATCAAGTAAAAGTCTTGGCCCTGCACTATAGAAATAGCAATTAATGAACATTAATGCTTTGCTAGGAAATATAGAAAAGGGCATCCCCGAACTGACCCACTTCACCTCACTTTATTGGCGACCCTACCTGTGATGGAGATTGATGAAGGAATTCAGGAGTGAAGGGAGGATCAAGGATGTCAGAAGAGTCCATTGCCTGATGATAAAAACAGTGCTTTTTTGTCATAAACCAGCAGCTGTCTGGGCATAATGTGTTCAATGGCTCCAGCAGAATGTTCCTCAAAATGTGTGTTAAAATGTGCTAAAAAACTAAAAGTAGTTACTATATGAACTAGCAAGCCCACTCCTTGCTCTCATATAACTTTCCAGCTATATGAAGCTGGAAAAGATGAAAACTTTAATTCAAAAATATACACGGATCCTTATTTAGATTTTAAAAGTATCTTCAATATTAATCTCTCATTTTGATATTGATTTCTGATTTAAATGCTTTGTTCTCTGCAATCACCCTCTGTGTTTTTTCATTCTTTTAACTTTATTGAGGCTTTCAATAGCTAAGTCAAAGATGTCTCTTGATAAATGTCACATTGCACTTGAAATTATGTGGGTTAATTTCAAATATGTTTTGATATTGATTTCTAACATAATTCCCCAGTGATAAGAGAACAGACTTATGATTTCAATACCTTTAGATTATGAAATTTTTGCACTTCGTGTTATGTCCCTGGATATGTTTCAGTGTCTCCTGGTTTATAGTCTATGGGAACTTGAATAGAATTTGTATCCTACTGCTATGTGAAATTTGTATAAATCTTAATTACATTGAGTTGGTTCATAGTGCTTTTCAGGTCTATTATATCCTTATACTTTTCTGTTTACTCATTCTATAAATTTTTGAGTTTGATATTGAAATTCTAACTAAAAATATGAATTTAACTACTTAAAAATAATTACAATATGAGTTTACTTAAAAATAATTACAATATGAGTTTACTTAAAAACAATTACAATATATAGTGGAATTATATGTAACTGTGTTCTGTATTTTTCAATCTTCTGTAAATGTGTTATCATACTTTCATAATTTAACAAAGAAAGAAAAATACATGCATCTCAATATTCATAGCATCACCATTTTTGATAGTCAAGACATGGGAGCAACCTAAGTATCCATTGACAGATGAATGGATGTAAAAGATGAGGTATACATCGAGAATGGAATACTACACAGCTATAAATAGAACAAAATAATACCATTTGCAGCAACATGGATGGACCTAGACATTCACATACAGAGTGAAGTAAGTCAGAAAGAGAAAAATTAATATCATATATCCAGTATTTGTGGAATCTAAAAAAGTGATACAAATGGACTTATTTACAAAACCGAAACAGATTCACACACTTAGAAAATAATGTTATGGTTACCAACAGGGAAAGGGAGAAGGGATGAATTAGGAGTTTGGGATTAGAGATACATACTACCACATTTAAAATAGATAAAAACAAGGCCCTACTTAGTATAGCAAAGGGAACTATACTCAATATCTTGTAATAACCTATAATGGAAAAGAATCTGAAAAGGAATATATAATTAATATATATATGCATGTGTGTGTGTATGTGAGTCACTTTGCTGCACACCTGAAACTAGCACAACACTGTGAATCAACTCTACTTAAGGAAAAAAAAAGAAAAGATATGCTGATTATGGTCATGCATGGAGATGCAGGGCAACACAAGCACGTGTTCACACGGTGGCACAGAAAAACAACTCCAGACACAAAGATACACAGGTGCACACGCAGAGAGACACATACCCCTGCAGAGATGCACGAGTCTCTGACATGCACCCTTTCCTTTCTCATGTACTGGGTTATACAGCCCTGGGTTGTGGTGTGTCCTGCTGTGCCTCTGCTGGCATTAGATTGTGTAGTGGGCACATCAGTCACAGGGCAATAGCAGAGGCAGGCCAGCTCTTATACCCCTTCAGAATGTGGATACTGGATGAACTGCTTGTCTGGGAGCCGGTGGAGCTGAAGGAGGGCTGGAGACCTGGACCTGGGCCCAGACACAGACCACCCTGTAGCCCTCACCCAGCAGTAAATCACATACGTGGTCAGTCCTGCTAACAGAGGTGACAAGGCTTATGTTGGATGGTGCTTTGCATGCCCCTTGCAGGGCCCAGGGAATGTCCTTATCTTCAACTACTTGCCTGTCAGGGAAGGAGGCAGCCTATCTGGGAAAGGGAAGGGAGGGGGCCTGGGCCTCTGGCCAGATGAGGACTATGTAGAGGAAGGAGACAGGAGGGCAGTACTCTTCAGGCTGAATGAGGTATTGGTCTGGACAGGTCCCAGATCAGGCCTTCTAAACAGACCACATTGACAGGGGACAGGGCTAGTGATATGCTTTCACCTCTCACTTGGGTGAGGCCCAGCAAGATTACAAAGGGAAGGGGCCTCTACTTTCCAGAGCTTAAAAGTCTTCACAGCTGTTCTGTTACTTACAGGCCAAGCTGGCTCTGCAGCTGAAGGGGACTGGCCTGGCACATTGTACCATCTCTCACCACACCCCCATTCACACACACACACACACACACACACACACACACACACAGGCATCATGCCAGTCCAGCCAGAACCTTCTGTTCTGAGGGGACTGTTGCAGTGCTCCTGACTTTCCATCCTTATGGGAACTTTGTTCAATTTCAGGCGAACTTCTGACCTTATCAGTTTTATTTTCCCAGAGGCTTTTGTAGCTCCTTTTAGTCAACTGTCATAGAGTTGTTGTGAGGGTTAACTGAGGTAATATTTAATAAATAATTAGAACAGTGCCTGGCATATAGTGAGAGTATATTTATGTGTGTTAATAAAAACTCATAGCTACTATGCATCGAGTACTTCATAGGCATTTGGTACTTTACGTATATTATTTCATTTCATCCTCACAACTGAACTCTGAGGTTGGTACTATAATTATCCCCATTTTAGAGATGAAGAAATTGAGGTCTATAGAGATCTAAGAACCTGTCCAAGGTCATTTATGTATTAAGGGGCAGAACAGTGTTTACAATCCAGGCAGTCTGGTTCCAGAGCCTCAGTGTTTCATCTCTAGGCTATTGTGCCATGTGAGCTAGGTGTGCAACTCTGGGACACTCACCTTCTCTGCCTTAGGATCAAAATGAAGGATTCATGAGGCTGGCCCTTCAGTGGTTCCCTCAAGCCTTCAGGATAAAATCTCAGATTTCTGACGTGGCATACCAACCATCCCACAACTGGCCCCTGCACGTGCCTCATCCGCTCTTATGTTCTTTGCTCTGGCCATGCTTGACCTCTTGCAGTTCATGGAATATGTCATGCTTTCATTTATTTCCTAGGCTCTGATCATGCAAGTCCTTCTGCCTGGAAAGCCCTTTCTCTTCCCTTTTCCCTGGTTAACTCTTATTCCTTACTCAGATCTCAAGTCAGAATTCATTTCCTCCGGTAAGCCTTCTTTAGTCTTCCTCCCAACCCTATTCTGGGGTATGTGCCCCGTGCCTCCTTCACATAATGCTGGCCTGTTTGTGTGCCTGTCTTCTCAACTATGGATTGTTAAAAGGCAGAGACTCAGTTCCTCAAGTCCCCAGCACTTAGCCTGGGCCTGGTCTGATTGGAGCTCAGGCCATGCTTTTGAGCAAATGACTGGTAATATCAGCTGAACAAGGCAGAGCTGTGACTCTAGAGAGAGGGGTGCAAGCCAACCATCTGAACTGACTCAGCCACTGAAGGCAAGAGAAGACATTTTGAAAGACTTTGTCACCCCAACACTGGACCATCAGAAGGCAGAAGCAGGAATGATTCTCCTCTTGTGGGTGAGATGCAAGAAACAAGGTCAATACTGAGGAGAAAGATGGCAATGAGGAGAGGGATGAAAGAAAGGAAAAGGAAAGAAATGTAAGAAGAGCATCTCCATCTACCAAATGAGTGCCAAATATATGAATGATGGGTTACTATGTTGCATTCAGACACTCCATCTGTGGGTATCTTCTCTCCTAGAAAGAAAACACTTCTGGGGTTACTGATCTGGGGAAGTGGCAGATCCAGATACAGAAACTCAAACTGCTAGAGATGGCCCTTTGGTAAGACATAACCTCTGTGGCCCTATCAGATCCATGGATGCCATGGGTGGCACCTGCATTGTGGAGGCAGGCAGGCCAGGAGCTGGAATGGGACTGGCATGGGCCTCAGGAATAGCTTCTTTTGTAAGCCAGATAATGCAATTTTATGTCATTTCTATCCTATTATTCATGTACCTGTAGGAAAGCCTTAACTATACATTCTACACTGAGGACAGAGAATGAAGGAAAATGTTCTAGATCCCCCCACAGTCCAAAGCATTAACTGGGTCCTGCTTGTGTGAGTATGAAGTCCAGGGAGACTAGATATAGCAGTAATTAATGAGAGGTCCCCAAGGTGAGTCTCCCTCCACTGCCAACCCTGGGCCATCTGGGCTTTCTTATTCTTTTTTAACAGATGCCAAGTTGGTTCCAAATGGGAAAAGGAGTACGTCAAGGCTGTATATTGTCACCCTGCTTATTTAACTTATATGCAGAGTACATCATGAGAAACGCTGGGCTGGAAGAAGCACAAGCTGGAATCAAGATTGCCGGGAGAAATATCAATAAGCTCAGATATGCAGATGACACCACCCTTATGGCAGAAAGTGAAGAGGAACTAAAAAGCCTCTTGATAAAAGTGAAAGAGGAGAGTGAAAAAGTTGGCTTAAAGTTCAACATTCAGAAAACGAAGATCATGGCATCCGGTCCCATCACTTCATGGGAAATAGATGGGGAAATAGTAGAAACAGTGTCAGACTTTATTTTTGGGGGCTCCCAAATCACTGCAGATGGTGACTGCAGCCATGAAATTAAAAGACACTTACTTCTTGGAAGAAAGTTACGTCCAACCTAGATAGCGTATTCAAAAGCAGAGACATTACTTTGCCAACAAAGGTCCGTCTAGTCAAGGCTATGGTTTTTCCAGTGGTCATGTATAGATGTTAGAGTTGGACTGTGAAGAAAGCTGAGCACTGAAGAATTGATGCTTTTGAACTGTGGTGTTGGAGAAGACTCTTGAGAGTCCCTTGGACTGCAAGGAGATCCGACCAGTCCATTCTGAAGGAGATCAGCCCTGGGATTTCTTTGGAAGGAATGATGCTAAACCTGAAATTCCAATACTTTGGCCACCTCATGCGAAGAGTTGACTCATTGGAAAAGACTGATGCTGGGAGGGATTGGGGGCAAGAGGAGAAGGGGATGACAGAGGATGAGATGGCTGGATGGCATCACTGACTCGATGGACGTGAGTCTGAGTGAACTCCGGGAGTTGGTGATGGACAGGGAGGCCTGGCGTGCTGCGATTCATGGGGTCGCAAAGAGTCGGACACAACTGAGCAACTGAATTGAACTGAACTGAAGGGTAGTTTTTATAAGAAACGGAAAAGAGGGCCCAAGAGAATGAGAAAAGGGGAAGACAGATGGAAAGATGAGAGGAACAAAGTCTTATAAACACTTGCAGGGCTCCTAGGACCCATATCTCTTTGACTGTTAAATAATGTCTCTTTAATAAGAAACAGTTAGGAAGAAGTTTTGGCAATCAGAAGCAAATAACAACCTTACAAAAAAGGCTTATGCAAATAGGCTGCCTGGAAATGCTCTCCATTCACAGGTTTGTGAGTCAAGAGGCTGGACGACCTGGCCCACTCTGAGTTACAGACTTGAGCAAATCTCTGAAGAGGTTGAAGGAGGGAGGGATGAAGGGAAAGGTGGAGGGAGAGAGATGGGGGAGGGGTGTGAATTGATTTGGAGAACAGGGTCAGAGCTGCCTGCTTGCCAAACCCAGAGCAGAATCATGTCCTTGTAGCTGGAACTTGAATATATCTGGGCCCAAGTCCCTGGGAGATGGCTCCATGGAACAGATCATTATGGATCCACCATTGTCTTATGGCTGACTGCATCAGTAGCCCACCAAGGTGGCAGGGCAGATATTATTCCCATCTTTACAGACCAATGTACAGAGGCTATCAATGGACAAATGTCCAAGTGATCATAGCAGAGCAGTGGTAGAGTCAGAATCTGAACCTAGGTCTCCTGATTCTAAATCTTAGGACATCCAAGGTAGAAGGAACTCAATGTCTAGGAGGAAATGGGTGACTTGGTATATTAGTAAGGGGTCTCTGGAGAAACAGAACCAATACCATAGATAGACAGATAGATAGATAGATAGATTTATCATAAGGAATTAGGTCATACAATTACGAAGACTGAAAAGTCCCAAGACCTGCCATCAGCAAGGTGAAGACCCAAGAGAGCTAATGTTTAAGTCCAAAGGCCTGAGAACCAGGATGACTGATGATGTAAATACCACTCTGAAAGCTGGTAGGCTTTAGACTCAAGAAGAGCCAGTGTTACAGTTCAAGTCTGAAGGCCAGAACAGACTGATGTCCCAGCTCAAGCATTTGAGCAGGAGTTCTCTCTTATTCATACCACAGGGGAGGGGGCATGGCAGCCTTTTTGGTCTATTCAGGCCTTCAACTGATTGGATGATGCCCACCCACATTCAGGAGGCAATCTGCTTTACTCAGGCTACAGATTCAAATGTTAATCTCATCCAAAAACACCCTCACAGACACACCACAGTAATGTTTGACCACATAGCTGGGCAACCTGTGGTCCAGTCAAACTGACACACAAGATAAACTATTACATCCATGGAGAGGATAAAGCTGAGCCTATGGCTCCCTCCCTGTTGGAAGTTACTCATTGCATGGGACTTGGTAAAGTGTGTTTCTGGGGAGGTAAAAGACGAGGAGAGGGAAAGAACAGAGAAGCAGGCCTTTTGGAATGAATAAGGAGATAGTCCATGGGTCAGGTGCCAGGAGGTTAATGGGAGGCCATGGAAGACCAGGCCGTTATGAGTGTGTGTACATACATAAAATGATGGGGCCACTAGGGGCCCCTGGGTTGGGTGGGTTGGCTAAACGTGGGAGAATGGGCAGGAAGAATTCACCAAAATCCTCCTCATCAGCCCTGATAGACACAATCCCAGCTCAACATGTACTGCAGGAGCTGAAGAACTATGGATGGAGGTTCATACATTTGTTATAGGAGAGAGTGACCAAAACCATCCCAAAGAAAAAGAAATGCAAGAAGGCAAAGTGGTTGTCTGAGGAGGCTTTACAAATAGCTGAGGAAAGAAGAGAAGTGAAAGGCAAGGGACAAAGAAAAAGATATACCCAACTGAATGCAGAGTTCCAAAGAATAGCAAGGAGAGATAAGAAGACCTTCTTACATGAACAATTGAAAGAAATAGAGGAAAAGAATAGAATGGGAAAGATCAGAGATCTCTTCAAGAAAATTGGAGATATGAAGAGACTATTTCATGCAAGTACGTGCACGATAAAGGACAGAAACAGTAAGGACCTAACAGAGGCAGAAGAGGTGGAAAAAGTACATGGAAGAATTATGCAAAAAAGATCTTAATGACCCAATAACCCCGATGGTGTGGTCACTGAACTCGAGCCAGATATCCTGGAGTATGAAGTCAAGTGAGCCTTAGGAAGCATTATTGTGAACAAAGCTAGTGGAAGTGATGGAATTCCAGCTGAGCTATTTAAAATCCTAAAAGATGATGCTGTAAAAGTGCCACACTCAATATGCCAGCAAATTTGGAAAACTAAATTTGAAAAATTCTGACAAAATATGGTCCTTTGGAGAAGGAAATGGCAAACCACTTCAGTATTCCTGCCTGGAGAACCCCATGGACAGTATGAAAAGGCAAAAAGATAGGACACTGAAAGATGAACTCCCCAGGTCGGTGGGTGCCCAATATGCTACTGGAGGTCAGTGGAGAAATAACTACAGAAAGAATGAAGGGATGGAGCCAAAGCATAAACAACACCCAGTTGTGGATGTGACTGGTGATGGAAGCAAGGTCCGATGCTATAAAGAGCAATATTGCATAGGAACCTGAAATGTTACGTCCATGAATCAAGGCAAATTGGAAGTGGTCAACCAGGAGATGGCAAGAGTGAACATCCACATTTTAGGAATCAGCGAAATAAAATGGACAGGAATGGATGCATTTAACTCAGATGACCATTATATCTACTACTTTGGACAAGAATCCCTTAGAGGAAATGGAGTAGCCATCATAGTCAACAAAAGAGTCTGAAATGCAGTACTTGGATGCAATCTCAAAATGACAGAATGATCTCTGTTCATTTCCAACACAAACCATTCAATATCACAGAAATCTAAGGCTATGCCCCAACCAGCAATGCTGAAGAAGCTGAAGTTGAATGGTTCTATGAAGACCTACAAGACCTTCTAGAATTAACACCCCCAAAAGATGTTCTTTTCATTATAGGGGACTGGAATGCAAAAGTAGGAAGTCAAGAAACACCTGGAGTAACATACAAACTTGGCCTTGGAGTACAGAATGAAGCAGGGCAAAGGCTAATAGAGTTCTGCCAAGAGAACGCACTGGTCATAGCAAACACCCTCTTCCAACAACACAACAGAAGACTCTACACATGGACATCACCAGATGGTCAACACTGAAATCAGACTGATTATATTCTTTGCAGCCAAAGATGGAGAAGCTCAGTATAGTCAGCAAAAACAAGGAGCTGACGGTGGCTCAGATAATGAACTCCTTATTGCCAGATTCAGACTTAAATTGAAGAAAGTAGGGAAAACTACTAGACCATTCAGGTATGACCTAAGTCAAATCCCTAACGATTATACAGTGGAAGTGAGAAATAGATTTAAGGGACTAGATCTGATAGACAGAGTGCCTGATGAACTATGGATGGAGGTATGTACAGGAGACAGGGACCAAGATCATCCCCAAGAAAAAGAAATGCAAAAAAGCAAAATGGCTGTCTGAGGAGGCCTTAGCTGTGAAAAGAAGGGAAGCGTAAAGCAAAGGAGAAAAGGAAACATATACCCATTTGAATGCAGAGTTCCAAAGAATAGCAAGGAGAGATAAGAAAGCCTTCCTCAGCAATCAGTGCAAAGAAATAGAGGAAAACAACAGACTGAGAAAGACTAGAGATCTCTTCAAGAAAATTAGAGATACCAAGGGAGCATTTCATGCAAAGATGGGCTCAATAAAGGACAGAAATGGTATGGACCTAACAGAAGCAGAAGATATTAAGAAGAGGTGGCAAGAATACACAGAAGAACTGTACTGAAAAGATCTTCATGACCCAGATAATCATGATGGTTTGATTACTCACCTACAACCAGACATCCTAGAATACAAAGTCAAGTGAGCCTTAGGAAGCATTGCTACAAACAAAGCTAGTGGAGGTGATGGAATTCCAGTTGAGCTATTTCAAATCCTAAAAGATGATGCTGTGAAAGTGCTGAACTCAATATGCCAGCAAATTTGGAAAACTCAGCGGTGGCCACAGGACTGGAAAAGGTCAGTTTTCATTCCAATCCCAAAGAAAGGCAATGCCAAAGAATGCTCAAACTACCGCACAATTGCACTCATCTCACATGCTAGTAAAGTAATGCTCAAAATTCTCCAAGCCAGGCTTCAACAATACGTGAACCATGAACTTCCAGATATTCAAGCTGGATTTAGAAAAGGCAGAGGAACCAGAAATCAAATTGCCAACATCCGCTGGATCATCAAAAAAGCAAGAGAGTTACAGAAGAACATCTACTTCTGCTTCACTGACTATGCCAAAGCCTTTGACTGTGTGGATCACAATAAACTGTGGAAAAATCTTCAAGAGATGGTAATACCAGACCACCTGACCTGCCTCTTGAGAAATCTGCATGCAGGTCAGGAAGCAACAGTTAGAACTGGACATGGAACCACAGACTGGTTCCAAATAGGAAAAGGAATATGTCAAGTCTGTATATTGTCACCCTACTTACTTAACTTCTGTGCAGAGTACCTCATGAGAAACGCTGGGCTGGATGAAGCACAAACTGGAATCAAGATTGCTGGGAGAAATATCATTAACCTCAGATATGCAGATGACACCACCCTTATGGCAGAAAGTGAAGAAGAACTAAAGAGCCTCTTGATGAAAGTGAAAGAGGAGAGTGAAAAAGTTGGCTTAAAACTCAACATTCAGAAAACAAAGATCATGACACCTGGTCCCATTACTTCATGGCAAATAGAGAAACAGTGGAAACAGTGGCAGACTTTATTTTTGGGGGCTCCAAAATCACTGCAGATGGTGACTGCAGCCATGAAATAAAAAGACGCTTGCTCCTTGGGAGAAAAGTTATGACCAACCTACACAGCATTTAAAAAGCAGAGACATTACTTTGCCAACAAAGGTCCGTCTAGTCAAGGCTATGGTTTTTCCAGTAGTCATGTATGGATGTGAGAGTTGGACTATAAAGAAAGCTGAGCGCTGAAGAATTGATGCTTTTGAACTGTGGTGTTGGAGAAGACTCTCGAGAGTCCCTTGAACTGCAGGGAGGTCCAACCAGTCCATCCTAAAGGAAATCAGTCTTGAACGTTCATTTGAAGGACTGATGTTGAAGCTGAAACTCCAATACTTTGGCCACCTGATGTGAAGAGTTGGCTCATTTGAAAAGACTCTGATGCTGGGAAAGATTCAAAGTGGGAGGAGAAGGGGATAACAGAGGATGAGATGGTTGGATGGCATCACTGACTCAATGTACATGAGTTTGAATAAACTCCGGGAGTTGGTGATGGACAGCGAATCCTGGCGTGCTGCAGTCCACGGGGTTGCAAAGAGTCAGACCCGACTGAGCGACTGAACTGAACAGCAGTGGCCACAGGACAGGAAAAGTCAGTTTTCATTCCAATTCCAAAGAAGGACAATGCCAAAGAATGTTCAAACTACCATACATTTGCCCTTATTTCACATGCTAGTAGGGTTATGCTCAAAACCCTTCAAGTTAGGCTTCAGCAGTTTGCGAACCAGGAACTTCCCAATGTACAAGCTGATTTATAAAAGAGGAACCAGAGATGAAATTGCCAACATCTGATGGATCACAGAGAAAGCAAGAGAATTTCAGAAAAAACATCTATTTCTGCTACACTGACTATGCTAAAGCCTTTGACTGTATGGGTCACAACCAACTATGGAAAATTCTTAAACAGATGGGAATATCTGACCACCTTACCTGTCTCCTGAGAAATCTGTATGCCAGGTCAAGAAGCAACAGTTAGAACTGGACATGGAACAATGGACTTGTTCAAAATTGGGAAAGGAGTGCAACAAGGCTTGTATTGTCACCCTGTTTATTTAACTTACATGCAGAATACTTCATGCCAAATGCCTGGCTGGATGACTCACAATCTGGAATCACGATTGCCAGGAGAAATATCAACAACCTCAGATATGCAGATGGCACCACTCTAATGGCAGCAAAGGAAGAGAAACTAAAGGACCTCTTTATGAGGGTGAATGAAGAAAATTAAAAAGCTGGCTTAAAACTCAACATTCAGAAAACTAAGATCATGGCATCCAGTCCCATCGTTTCATGGCAAACAGATGGGGAAAAATTGGAAACAGTGACAGATTTTATTTCCTTGGGCTCCAAAATCACTGCGGACAGTGACTGCAGCCATGAAATTAAAAGATGCTTGCTTTTTGGAAGGAAAGCTATGACAAACCTAGACAGCATATTATAAAGCAGAATCATCACTTTGCTGACAAAGTCCATATCGTCAAAGCTATGGTTTTTCCAGTTGTCATGTATGAATGCGAGAGTTGGACCATAAAGAAGGTTGAGTGCCCCAAAATTGATGCTTTTGAATTGTCTTACTATAGAAGACTCTTGAAAGTCTCTTTGATTGCAAGTAAATCAAACCAGTCAATCCTCTAGGAAATCAACCCAGAATCCAGGAAGGACTGATGCTGAAGCTGAAGCTCCAATACTTTGGCCACCTGATGCGAAGAGCTGACTCACTGGGAAAGACCCTGATGCTGGGAAAGATTGAAGGCAAAAAAAGATTAGATATCATCACTGATTCAATGGACATGAATTTGAGCAAACTCTAGGAGATAGTGAAGGACAGAGAAGGCTGGCATGCTGCAGTCCATGGGGTGGCAAAGAGTCAGACATGACTTAGTGACTGAACAACAGAGAAGGAGGATATGTATCAAGATGATTTCAGGACTTACCTCCCTGTGGTTTCTTGGTTCTCTATGGCTCTTCTCCGATCCATATGGTGGCTTCATCCTGAGTCTTGTTGCAAGATGGCTGCCACTGCTTTGGATATCCTTTTCAGTAGAACAACATCCCACAGAAGACAAGAGAGATCATCTCTTCCCACATAGCTCTGTTATAAAGCAAGAAGATCCCAGAAGGGCCCTCCATAGGGCTCCCCAAAGCATCTCACTAGTCTGAACTATGTCACATGCCCGTGGCTAAGCCAATCATAGGCCATGGGTTGACACCTGTATGATAGGTTTAGACCAATCAGACCCATCTTTTGAAGCACATCATCATGCAGAGGAATATGGGTACTGTGAACAAAATCAAGATTCCAATAAGAAAGAGAAAGGTATGGATGGCCCTAGTTTTCATACTTTGAATTGTACATAACCAGATAGATTAACTATGGAACACTATGTGCATCTGTAGCTGCTGTTGCTTATCAAGCTAAGTTTGGAGTGTGTACAAAATGTTTTGCTCAGACTTCAGAAGGCCATGCAATACTAGATCTAAGGAGATTACTGCTCAGATGGCTTATCTCCTATTCACAGAGGGCAGCTGTGATCTATCATCATTTTTTTATTGAAGTGAAATTCACATAATATACAATTAACCACTTTAAATATACAATTCAGTATCACTTTATGCATTCACAGTGTTGTGCAATCACTACCTCTCTGTCATTTCAAAATTTTATCACCCCAGAAGAACACCCCATATCCATTAAATATTCACTCCTCATTCACCCCTCCCTACATTCCCTGACAACCAGTAGTCTCTTTTCTGTCTCTATGGATTTGCCTATTCTGGATGTTTCATATAAAAGGAACCATAGATTATGTGGCTTTTAGTCTGGCTTCTTTCACTCAGCTTATGCTTTCAAAGTTCACCCAAGTTTCCTAGATAGATACATAGCTCAGTGCTTCATTCCATTTTTATCTCTGAAGAGCAATTCATCGTATGGATAGACCACAACTTGTTTATTCTTTCATCTATTAATAAACACTCTAGTTGTTTCAACCTTTTGCCTGTTATGAATAGTGCTGCCATGGACATTTGTGAAAAAGTATTTATTTAAAAACTGGTTTTAACTCTTCTGGGTATATATTTAGGAGTGGAATTGCTGAGTCATATGTTAACTCTATGTTTAACTTTTTGAGGAAGCAGCAAGGTGTTTTCAGTAGAGGCTGCACCATTTTATATTCCCACCAATGGTGTGTACAGGGATTCCTATTTCTCCACACGCTTGTCACACGTGCTGTTTTCCTCTTTAAAAAAATTATAGCCATCCTACTGGGTGGGAATTTGTATCCTACTGTGGATTTGTATTTCCTCAGTGATTTGCATTTCTTTAGTGATCAGTGGTGTTGAATGTCTTTTCCTGTGCTCGTTTGCCCTTTGTGTATCTTCTTTGGGGACATATCTGTTCAAGTCCTTTGCCCATTTTTGAATTGGGTTATTTGACTTTTTGTCTTTGAGCTGTAACCATTCTTTTTTTTTTAATTTAATTTAATTTTATTTTATTTTCTAACTTTACAATATTGTATTGGTTTTGCCATATATCAAAATGAATCCACCACAGGTATACATGTGTTCCCCATCCTGAACCCTCCTCCCTCCTCCCTCCCCGTACCATCCCTCTGGGTCGTCCCAGTGCACCAGCCCCAAGCATCCAGTATCGTGCATCGAACCTGGACTGGCGACTTGTTTCATATATGATATTATACATGTTTCAATGTCATTCTCCCAAATCATCCCACCCTCTCCCTCTCCCAGAGAGTCCAAAAGACTGGTCTATACATCAGTGTCTCTTTTGCTGTCTCATATACAGGGTTATTGTTACCATCTTTCTAAATTCCATATATATGTGTTATGTCCAACAGCAGATGAATGGATAAGTAAGCCAGAGAGCTGTAAGCATTCTATTTTGAGTATGAAACTGTTATCAGACATATGATTTACAACTATTTCTCCCATTCCGTAAGATATCTGTTCATTTAACTGTTAATGTTCTTTGAAGTGCAAAAGTGTTTAATTTTGACGAAGTGCAATTTATCTGTCTGCAGATGGACTTATTTGCCCACAGATGCCCAAGGCTTCTGACTCAGGCACATTGTAAGAGAAGCACCACCAAGTACCCTGAGCCAGTATGGAATTCAGACTGGGACCCTTTGGGGTTAAGTTTGATTCTTTTTTTCTCAGTCTCACCTTATTTTTTAAAATTTAATTTATTTTTATTGAAGTATAATTGCTTTACAATGTTGTGTTAGTTTCTCCTGTACAACAAAGTGTATCAGCTACGTGTGTATGTATGTATATATATATATATATATATATATATATATATATATATCCCCTCCCTCTTGAGAGTCTCACCTTATTTTACTCTCTAGTCCAGCCTTGAAGAGCAGCATTTCTCTGTGTATTGCTGACCCTGCTCACAGCATCAATTGTCTCACTGTGTCTCACTGTGTGCGCTGTTTGCTGAATCCATGGTAGAGAAGGTGCAAGCTAAGAGTCTGGAAGGAGACTCAGGGAGCCATAGGAACTGCAGACACATTTATTCTCTCCTGGCTGGCCAGCAGCTGTAACCCAGCCTCTCTCCTGGCTGATGCAGCAGCCATAGCAGCAAACACACTTTATTGGGGCGAGAGAGCCTGATAATGCCATTTTTGTAACTCGCTCACACCCCACACTCTGGGACGTTTCTCCCAGAAATATGCTATTCTTCAAGGCAACCCTGCTTTTCTAAAATTTTCTACTCCCAAATTTCCCTTCTTTCTGAACATATGGTTCAGCAAACCCTTTCTTTCTTCCTTCTTTTCCTCCTCTATCCCTCTTTCCTTTCCGTTATGCTTTCTTTGCAATCTCCAGGCTAAGTAGACTGAAGATGGAGGAGCAGAGGTTTGAGTGAGGGAGCTTGAGCTGCTGAAGGTCACCCTCAGACAACTTTAGGGAGCCTGAAATCTAGGCCTCACACAGACATGGCCCCAGTGCCTGTTCTCTCACAGGGGGCACTAGTGGTAAAGAACCCGCCTGCCAATGCAGGAGACATAAGAGACAAAGGTTCGATCCCTGGATCTTCCCTTGGAAGATCCCCTGTTGAAGGACATGGCAACTCACTCCAGTATTCTTGAGCCATGTGGTCTACAGTCCATAGGGTCACAAAGTCAGACAAAACTGGAGCAACTTAGCATGCAGCATGCGTGTGAGTGACCAAGGCAAGTCCTTACTCCTAAGATTCAATTTCTTCTTATCTATAATATGAAAACATTGAAACTCATCTGTGGTTTCTACACTTAAAAGAATCCTATGGCCCAGTGAAATCTAACTCAGGAAAAAAAAATGAAGCAAATCAAAGCAGATGGCCTCTGGTGAAGGGGGACTGTCTGCTCAGCTCAGCCAATCTGCCTCTCAACAGCTCGCCCTGAGGTGTATCCTCAGAACCCTGAAACTTGGCATATTTATTTATTGAATGAATATTTTTTGAGAATCTACTATGGCTGACCTTAAAGTTGCTGCTCTGCCATTCTCTGTGGCACTGGATATTAAAGAGATATGTTACAGATTCAGACTCTGGCATTTGTGTCTGTGGCTCTGTGTCTTCGATATCTGCCCTATGGGGGCACAATTCAGTGCCCAACAGCACCTTACACCTAACTGTCCTCTTGCCACTCCCTCTTCCTTGCTTCTCTACCCCTACACCCAAATTCCTGCTTGTCTGCCCAGCACTGTCTCCTCCAAGGCATGAGGGGAAAGCTAGACTTATTGCGAGGTTCATTCCAACTCCATTCTCCTATGTTTCTCTGCAGGTTATTCTGGGATTAGCAGCTATTAAAAAAGTAGAAGAAGCATCCCCCAGGGCTGAGGCCTCATCTATACTTAATGGTTGCCAAGGCTTTGAGTATCTGCTTCTTGCTCAAGTAACATTCTATCATATAATGGTCCAGGGCAAATGGCTCTGTGAAATGCCCCACACCAACTCTTCACCACAACCTGCACACAGAGCTTTCCATGAGGCTCATCTCTAGTGGGGAGAATAGAAGGAGCAGGGGGAAGTAACATTAATCCTACATCCAGTCAGAAAGAGGCCCAACTAGATAGGATAGAGCCCCAAAATGTGAATGTTTAACAAGTACCCCAGGTAATGATTCTTATCGCCAGGGATGTTTAAGAAACCCCAGATCAGGGCTTCTTAGCCCTGGTTGCATATCAGAATCACCAGATGCCCAGGTCACACCCAAGACCAATAATATCAGAGCCTCTGGACGTGGAACTCTGGCATCAATATTCCTTTTAAGTTATCTAGGTGATTCTAACATTCAAGCAGGACTGAAAACCACAATCTTAGATGATCTGTGAACGCTTTCAGCCTCAAGTTGTATGGCCTAGAAATGACATGTGGCTGATAAGTCCCCTAGAGGAGGGTGAGAGGACACTGAGGGGCAAGAAGAGCAGGCTTCTTTGGGGAGGCAGCATATTGAAAGGGAGAGAGCACTGAAATGTCTTTGATCACTAGCGTAGATGGTAGAAGACAGCAGGGAAGCCTGCCTGCCCAGGCAGAATGAATACCCAGCTTGAAAGCCCAATTTTTGGAGTAGTCAGCAACCCAGATGGTGTCCTCAAGGAAATTAAAGTCTAGTGTGGGAGTCTGATGGGCCTTTGCTCTGGACACTTCACCCGGAGCTCTCAGCCTTTCACAGAGCATCTCCCTTTCCACATCTCTGGTAGACAAGGACTCAGGCAGAGGGAGGAGCCTTGCTGAAGCTCACATCTTCCTAAGTGCTGCAGGTACTACCC
Organism: Bos javanicus; assembly: GCF_032452875.1. NCBI lineage: Eukaryota > Metazoa > Chordata > Mammalia > Artiodactyla > Bovidae > Bos > Bos javanicus. Next base: position 83,681,002 of record NC_083897.1, on the reverse strand, counting down.
ACACCACCCCCTGCCTCTACAAATGCATCCAAGGCTCACCTTCACCTTCAAGACAAAGTCCTTACTTCTCAGGCTGAAATTCCAGGCTCTTCCCGATCTGGTAGTAAGGAAGAATAAATCTGACTTCATATTAGATTGGTTTATTTATTACTTTAACCTTTGTATTCTGCTGCTTTTGCTTTCAGTTAAGAATGGAATGATCTTTCCTTTTCTATTAAATATTAGTGCCAATTGCTATTTATTGAGATTTCAAGTATCATCTGTATACTATTTCAAGAGCTCTACATGTATTAACTCATCAAATTCTCATAGTAGCCCTATACAAAGGTCGGATAACTGCCCCATTTTGTAGATGAGGAAACTGAGACCAGAGAAGAAAGGTAAATCTTCCATGGTTACATAGCTGTAAGGACAAGAGTTACAGCCTCCATCCATGATTAATGCTTTATTCAGTGTTCAACCCATCAAGCCATGTATCTTTGAACTGCCTTTTCACTTCTTTTCCCTTATTTTATCTATCTGAAATTATATAGGATCCAGGGCCTTGCTGGAAGGCTTTCCTGATCACCCCCATTCACACTGCTGTGAACATAGCAGTTCAGTGAACAGGAACTCTCTTGTGACTCTCATGTAGCATCATGAACCAAGCTTGGCTTTCCAAGACAGACAGAGCTGTCTGTGATAGCTGTGGCCATGGGCGAGTCACTTCACCTTGCTGAGCTACCTCATCCCTATTATGCAGCTAATGATAACATTTGCCTCAAAGGCAGCTGGAAAGATTGAGTGAGGCAGTGGATAAAAACAAGGCCTCTGCAGAAAATATAAAAACAGTAGATTAAATAAGTCAAAATCCTGGTTTTTTGAACCAAATCAAGAAAAGAAATGAACCACTAGCAAATTTAATTTTTAAAAAGGAAAAAGCACAAATAAAAGGACAGGAAAGAAATAACTAGTAATACACAGCAAATTTTTAAGAAGTAATAAAAGAGTACTTTGTATAAATATATGTACATAAGTTAGAAAACCTAGATGAAATGCATCATTTCATAAGAAAATATAATTTACCAAACTTTAACATGTTGATAGAAAGCATAAGCAGAGCGGTTATAACAGAATTAAAGCAAATTATTAAGAAATTATCCCACAAAATTCAGTAGGCCCAGATATATCATAGGGGAATCCTGCAAAAGACACCAGATAGCCTTAATGCTATATAAATTGCTTCAGAGAAAATAAAGGAAAATGTCCACATTCTTTTTACAAAGTGAGTATAACACTAATATTTAAATGTGATATGATACATGCTATGTATGTTTCCCTGGTGGCTCAGATGGTAAAGAATCCGCCTGCAATGTGGGAGACCAGGGTTTGATCTCCTGGTTGGGAAGATCCACTGGAGGAGGGCATGGCAACCTACTCCAGTATTCTTGCCTGGAGAATCCCCATGGACAGAGGAGCCTGGCAGGCTACAGTTCATGAGGTCGCAAAGAGTTGGATATGCCTGAGCGACTAAGCACACCACAGTACATGCTATAATATGATAAAGATAATTTTAAAAGGACTAAATTTCAGATGAATATCACTTATGAATATTGACACAAAAAATTCCAAAATTAAATTTTAGTGAGCATATTTCAACAGTAAGTTAAGAAAATATCATGACCAAGAACAGTTTATGAAGAAATGGGAAGTTGATTTAATAGCCAAAAATCTATTAATATAAACTGCTATATTAATACATTAATAGTTCTGAAAAAAACCTTTGAAAACATTCAACATTCATTCCTAAAAAGAAAAACTCAGAAGAAAATTAAAAAAAAAAAAATACAACAAGAACAATAAAACCAAGGCCTCTGGCAGTGGAAGTAAAATCTCTTGACCAAGACCTGACTGTGGCTTGCTGGTTTCCTCACGCCATTTGGTTGGCTGTCTGAGAGAGTGAGGCTACAGGTTAGGGAGGCAAAGGCCCTCGAGTGGCTCTGTTCCTGGAGAAAGGTAGGGAAGTGGTCAATTACTGCAGCCTCTCCACAGGCAGCTCCATATTCTTGTGTTCTAGATAGCTTTTCTTTCGGACCTTCACAACTATCCTGTGGGGCAGTGTCACTATTCCCCTGTCCCTAATGAAAATGCCAAGGCCTCTGAAATGGAAGGGAGGGTACACAATAGGAGACAACCTGAGGCTCAGGCTCCCACGCTGGGAATCAGGCCCCAGTACACTGTGGGAGAAGGGGTTCCATTATCACAGAAGGGCCTAAGCCCTCCCACCTGCCAGAGTCTTGGTCAAGAAGAGGTCCCCTCTACTTGCATGGTGATGGTGCCCACTGTGTCTGGTGAGTGTTGCCCTAAAGGCTGCATGTGCCTTTGAAGCACACCTGGGATTCAGCCACTTACCAAACACTCCCGAGTGGACACCACCCACAATATCACTGAAGATCTCTATGCAGACAAATAGTCATGAATGATAAAGATGTTTCAAAACAATTTATAAAGGAGTGGTACATCCTGCCCAGGAGAAATGGGGCTGGCCTTGGGTGTAGGGCCCAGAGTGGGAACTACAAGTCTGGTGGTTTAGTTGGACTGTGTATTCACCTCTCTGCAAGTATATAGACATTAATTTATATATAATTTATACATATATTTCCTATAGCAGATACTTTCAGAATTCCAGAATGTCCCCAGCTTATGGCAGCCATGACCATGGAAAGCTGAGACAGAAGCAAAGAAGAAACCAAGCAGAGACACAGCAAATCTTCACCTACCACCTGATTTCTTTCAGATCCTAGACCTGTACCTGGTTCTTATTTTGATGAATGGAATCTGTTCTCACTAGCCACCTCTGCTCACTAGCTTCTTTCCTGGAATTATGTGTTCTTTGTATTTCTCTCTTACTCCAGAAAGTCTCACACAGCCTGGGCACTTGAAATACATACAGACTGTTAAGTTACCCAATTTCTATAATAACAATTATCCATCACCCACATATATGTATTACATTTAATGGTTTGGGAAGTGCTTTCAGATAAATTATCTTATTTGCATCCCAACCCCAGTTGTGTAGAGAAGTACCATGAGAGGCAGATGGTAAGTGGAACACACATTGGACAGGGAAGCAGGAGTCTTGGGTACAAGTCCTGGTGTGACTACTTACTCATTCTGTGGTTTCAAGAAACTTTTCTCCTTAACTATAAAATGAGGAAATTAGATCAGATTGGAGATAAAAGGTTTTTTTTTTTTAATTGAAGTATAGTTGCTGTACAATATTATATAAGTTACAAGTGTACAATGTAGTGATTCATAATGTTAAAGGTAATATTCCACTTATAAAGTATTTGCTATATTCCTTGTGATGTATAATATACCCTTGTAGTTTTTTTATACCTAATAGTTTGTACCTCTTAATCCCCTACCCTTATAGTACCCCTCCTCACCCATTGGTACCCACTAGTTTGTTCTCTATGTTTGTGAGTCTCCTTCCTTTTTGTTATATTCAAAAGTTTGTTGTATTTTTTAGATTCCACATATAAGTGATAGCAGGCAGTTTTTGTCTTTGTCTATCTGACTTATTTCACATAGCATAACACCCTCCAAGTCCATCCATATTGTTGAAAATGATGAGATTTCATTTTTAATGGCTAGGTAGTATTCCATTCTGTATATATACCATATCTGCTTTATAGATTGAGAATAAAAATGTGCACAATAAGCACTGGCTACCTGAAACACTGTCTGGAGGCAGATTCTGAGGACATCTGGACTAAGGGATAAAAAGTTCCATGACTGGACAAGTGATATCTGCTGTGGATGAGAAGAGAGGGTATTTAAGAGCCCATTTCAGATCTGAGTCTTTGAGGTTTTCAGGTGCTGTCCCCTGAGATCACTCAGGGAGCTCAAGGCAGAGCTGGGACTGGGCTCATTCCTCTAGCAAATAAGCTTTCCACTTCCCCTTTCAAGCTCCACTGGGGGCACTGGACTCATAATTTACTTCGGCCCTAGGTACCCAGTAGAGATTTGCTGAGTATTTACTTTGTAGTTTGTTGATAGCCATTCTCCCAAATGATGTTTTCAAGATACCTTCATGTTGTAGCTTGGATTGGTACTTCAATATTACATATATTTAATGGATAAAATTTGGTGAGTAGACAGTTCAGAGAAGAAACTGAAAATCATATTTAACTCCACCATCCAGGGTAATCAGTGTGACACTTTAGTGTATTTCTTTTCACGCTTTCATTCATATATTATACTCTATATCAAATATTATATTATATATCACATATTATATCATGTATTATATATATATACTGGAAAAGGTCAGTTTTCATTCCAATCCCAAAGAAAGGCAATGCCAAAGAATGCTCAAACTACCGCACAATTGCACTCATCTCACACGCTAGCAAAGTAATACTCAAAATTCTCCAAGCCAGGCTTCAACAGTACGTGAACTGTGAACTTCCAGATATTCAAGCTGAATTTAGAAAAGGCAGAGGAACCAGAGATCAAATTGCCAGCATCCGTTGGATCATCAAAAAGGCAAGAGAGTTCTAGAAAAACATCTACTTCTGCTTCATTGACTCTGCCAAAGCCTTTGACTGTGTGGATCACAACAAACTGTGGAAAATTCTTCAAGGCATGGGAATACCAGACCACCTGACCTGCCTCCTGAGAAATCTGTATGCAGGTCAAGAAGCAACAGTTAGAACCGGACATGGAACAACAGACTGGTTCCAAATAGGAAAAGTACGTCAAGGCTGTATATTGTCACCCTGCTTATTTAACTTCTATGCAGAGTACATCATGAGAAACGCTGGGCTGGAAGAAACACAAGCTGGAATCAAGATTGCTGGGAGAAATATCAATAACCTCAGATATGCAGATGACACCACCCTTGTGGCAGAAAGTGAAGAACTAAAGAGCCTCTTGATGAAAGTGAAAGAGGAGAGTGAAAAAGTTGGCTTAAACCTCAACATTCAGAAAACTAAGATCATGGCATCTGATCTCATCACTTCATGGCAAATAGATGGGGAGACAGGGGAAACAGTGACAGACTTTATTTTGGGGGGCTCCAAAATCACTGCAGATGGTGACTGCAGCCATAAAATTAAAGTTATGACCGACCTAGACAGCATATTAAAAAGCAGAGACATTACTTTGCTAACAAAGGTCCGTCTAGTCAAGGCTATGGTTTTTCCAGTGGCCATGTATGGATGTGAAAATTGGACTATAAAGAAAGCTGAGTGCCGGTGAATTGATGCTTTTGAAGTGTGGTGTTGGAGAAGACTCTTGAGAGTCCCTTGAACTGCAAGGAGGTCCCACCAGTCCATCCTAAAGGAAATCAGTCCTGAATATTCATTGGAAAGACTGATGCTGAAGCTGAAACTCCAATATTTTGGCCACCTGATGTGAAGAGCCCACTCATTGGAAAAGACCCTGATGCTGGGAAAGATTGAAGGCAGGAGGAGAAGGGGACAAGAGAGGTAGAGATGGTTGAGTGGCATCACCGACTCAATGGACATGAGTTTGAGTAAACTCTGGGAGCTGGTGATGGACAGGGAGGCCTGGTGTGCTGCAGTCCATGGAGTTGCAAAGAGTCGGACATGGCTGAGTGACTGAACTGAACTGAATCCCATGAGGGAAGTAGGGCAGGGGCTTCATATTTCAAGGGGGGGCTCAGAGATGGAAATGTCCAGAGTCAGCAAAGCTGCCCATGGAATCCCAACTGCAACACACACATGCACACTATTTTTCTCATGTGTTGATTTTATGGCATGCACACACAAATAAGCTCAGTAAAATGTGTTGCTGTGATGTATAAGAAATGGACCCTCATGTCAAAGAGCTTATGAGACCAGTACGGGGGTAGTTGAGTCAAGGGCTCGCTTCTGTCCAAGAGATATGAGTTCCAGTAGTTGCTGGGTCTTGACTGGGGCTTTGAAGGATGAGCAACATTAGAAAAAGCAGAGCATACTTGTGAGTACATTAGCAGCAGTTCACTCACACACATTCCTGCCATCCTAATAATTGCAGGGATCTGAAATACCAGACATAATCTGCATTAGTTAATCAGACTTGTTAGTCAGACCACTGAAGAGCACCAGTCTCAGCTGAAAGGAAGTAAGGTGAAGCATGACACATAAGCCACCAAGAAGCAGCTCTGGGACTGTGGCAGTGGATGTGCTACTTCTACGTGTGTATGTGGTGAGGGTGGGGGCTCAGTGGGACATGGGAAGAGATGGGAATGCTGGCACCATGAAACTCCAGGATCAACCCAAACTCCAGGGTGCCCATTCAGTCACTTGCTCCTCATCATAGCCTCCCTCCACCTGCAAGCCTGGTTGGGAGCTTATCACCACCCACACTGCCCCACAGTGTTCCCTCCCCACAGAAAAGGCTTCTAACCTCCTGGAGTCCTGTGACTCCCCTATTTATAATTGACGCATACATCCCTTCTAGCAACTTCTTAATTCCCTTCCCTCCTTCATTTTTCTCAATAGATTTATAACCATCTAGCATTCTATAAATTTTATTTGTTTCCCTTCGGTCTGTCTCCCTTCACTATAATGTGAGTTCCATGAAGAAAAGGATTTTTTTTTACAATTGAAGTATAGTTGGTTTACAATGTTGTGCTAGATTCTGGTGTGTATATATATATATATATATATATACATATATATATATATATATATATATATATATATATACACTTTTCCCAATCCTCTTTCTATTCTAAATTATTATAAGGTATTGAATATAGTTCCCGGTGCTATACACTAAATTCTTGTTTCTCTATTTTATGTATAGTAATTTTATATCTGTTAATTCCAAGCTCCTAATCTATCTCTCCCCTCCTCTTTCCCCTTTGTGGCCATAAATCTGTTTTCTATGCCTGTCAATCTGTTTCCATTCTGTAAATAAATTCATTTGTAATATTTTTAAGATTCCACAAATGATATATATTTGTCTTTCTCTGTCTGAATTTACTTAGTATGATGATTTCTAGGACGATCTATGTTATGTTGCTGCAAATAACATTATTTCACTCTTTATTGGCTGAGTAGTATTCCATTATATATATTTTTGTGTGTGTGTATATATATGTATATATATATATATACACATATATACTACATATGTATACACACACACACACACATATATATATATACTTTGTCTTCTTTGTCCATTCATCTGTCAATGGACATTTTTGTTGCTTCCATGTCTTGGCTATTGTAAATAGTGCTACTATGAACATTGGGGTGCATGTATCTTTTTAAATTACAGTTTTCCTCTTTTCTAGGTATACACCCTGAAGTGGGATTGCTGGATCATATGGTAACTTTAGTTTTCTAAGAAACTTCCATACTGTTTTCCATAGTGGCTACACCAGTTTACCCACCAACAGTATATGAGGGTTCATGAGGGAAGGAAATTTTGGATGTGTTTGCCTCTTATATTCACTGCTGAGTTCCTCAGTCTCTGTAATAGTGCTTGGCACAGCATGGGTGCTCAACTAATATTTGTGAAATGAATGAGGTCTCACAAATCCTCTACCAACCATCAAGCCTGCAAAACCTCCCAGTACGCACAAGCACACACCCAGCCCACAGAGTGGTGACTGAGCACTGTTGTTACAGAGAACCACCTAGTTTGCTTGAACAGCTAAATCTGGTGTCCTTCCTCCAGTCTCTGTGTCACATGTGCCCCACATCCACCCACACTTGTGACTTGGGCCAGCTTCCCCTTCCCTCAACTCACATAATCCTTCCTCAAAGGGACTTTAAATTCCAGCTGAAACTCTGCTCTACTACTTCAAAATTTTCCCTAGTCCCATCCAATTTCATTGACATCCCCATCTACTGCTTTTTTCCTGGATGACAATTCAAGCCAATAAACACTGGCTTACTGTAGCACAAGGCCCAAAGCTGTTTCCACATTCATTCAACACACAATTATTAAGCACCCATATATAAGATGCCATACAAGGACAAAAAAGACATGATTCCTGTCCTTACGGAGCTCCCAGTCTAGTGTGGGAGTCTGGAATATAACCAGATAAATACTAGTCTGTGTGATCAGTTCAGTGACAAAGAAACACCCAAGAGTTGTGGGAGCCCAGAAGACCCTCAACCCAGGCTGGCTCCCAGAAGGAGAGGTTGTATGGGATGAGGTTTGAAGGATGGGAAGGAATTTGCCAAGTGATGAAGTAGGAAGAAAAAAAATGTTTTAGGCAGAGGAGGAAGCACGTGCCAAAATGTGGAAATGGGCAAGAATTGTTTTGTAAGGTAGGAGTGTTCCCATCTACATGGGGAGTGGAAGAGATGAGGCTGAAGAGGAAGGCAGACACAGGACCTTGCAGACCATGGAGAAGAGTTTGGATTTTATCCAGGGGGCACTAGAGAGCTCCCTGAGGGTCTTTCCGGGGGTGTGGAGCATGGGTTGGAGGAGTTAAGCATGAACTCAGGGAAACAGGAGTCATTGCATTATTCCAAGTGAGGGGGTGGGGTGAGATAAATTAGGACTTTGAGATTAACATATACACACTACAATATATAAAATAAGGAAACAACAAGGATATACTTATAGCACAAGAAACTATACTTAATATCTTGTAACAACTTATAATGGAAAAGAATATGAAAATGAATATATATATATATATATATATGAATCACTTTGCTATATGCCTGAAATTAGCATAACATTATGAATTAATTGGGCTTCCCTGGTGGCTTAGAGGGTAAAGCGTGTGCCTCCAATGCAGGAGACCCGGGTTATGAATTAATTATACCTCAATAAAAAATATGGACAAGTGAGTGGTGAAAGATGATGATGGTAGTAGTGTGGGTATGGAGGTGGGGACAGACTCAAACTTGAATGGTAAGGAGGAGAGAAAAATCCCTGGACTTGGGGACTGGTTGGCCAGAGGGGAGGGGAAAGGATGCTTCAGGAAGGGAGAGATGCTGAGCTGGGGTAGAACCATGGTGGCTTTGAGGTGCTTGTGGGATATCCAAGGGGAGATATCCAGCAGACAATGAGACTCATGAGTGCCAACATTTCCCTCTAGTGGCTCTGTCCTGTCCATCTTCAGATTTTCCCTCTCATTTTCACCCCTAAGCCCTGTCATTTCTACCAGATCTCTTTGTTCATACCTCTCATCCCTCTTCTTTTTGAGGCCATCAACTTGTCTGCCCACCTCCTTCCTATTACCTTATTCTCTGTTCCACCCCAACTAAATATCCCTAAATATGTCTGAGTACAACTGCATATTTCTAATTAATACATACTCTTTTTCCTGTCAGTTTCTTTCTCATAGTGAATTTTTAACTGCAGGTATGCATATTAAGTCTTGACATAGAATCATCTGATCAGAGAATGTTGAGGTACTATTAATAAATAGAAAGGTCCTTAGAATGTAAAGCCGGGAGAGGGGAAGCAAATTGTCAAGGTCACACACAGTGAGCTCATAGCTGAGACAGACTAGATCCTGGTACTTCTGTATCCCAGGCTAGTGCTTGAGTGCATAGAGTGGATTCTTTCTAGCATAAAAAGGGTGCTGGGATACTGAGCAACCACCGAGGGTGGTCACTTGCCATGAAGACAAAAACAGGAGTTAGGAAATCTTCTCTTCCAAACTCCTCCAGCAGAGAGTTGCTCTTCAGTTGATTCTAGCATTCCTGCTTCAAAATATGGGTTGTACTAGGCTGACCTCTGTCCCCTATGTGTTCTCACTGGGGTGAATACCACCTGGCAAGTATTAGGTGTGCTATTGGGACCAGCCCATTGGAGGAGAATGGAGACAGGCATCTTCTTCTTCAACAGTATCTCCTTCGAGCAGAGACATGGGTGCTTCATTGGCCAGTCCAGAGATCACATAGGGTTTGACATCCTTGTTCAAACAGTAGTTTCTGAGAGCCAGGAGCCCTATGAAGAGCAATGAAGATTAATTACCCACAAGGACAGGGTCCATCTATTCCAGACTTTCCCTAGGGAGAGGGAAGGCATCACAATGGGAGTGGGGGAACCCCTGGGGCCTCCAACCCACTTCGTGGCTTCTCTGAGACATAGAATCTGCTACAGAGTTCATCCAATTCTCACCGAATTGCCAGTAATTATCACCCAGGGCAGGACACTTGGAGTCAAATTTCTTCCACACAACTTAGTAGCTGTGTGATATTGGACAACTTATCTAACCTCTCTGAACCCCAATTGCCAACTCTGTAAAATAGAAGCAATTTGTATCCACCTTACATTGTTGTGAGATGCTTAAAGGAGAGTACAGATGTGAAAGAGCTCTCTAAACTATAAACCTCTGCAAAAATGAGACAAAATTTTATTGTCAGGAATTCTTCCTATTGTCTGACCTCTAGCATTGACTCCTCTTGCTGTAGTTTTAGTTCATAGTCTCTTACTAATCCTTCTTCTTCAAAGTGGAATGAGGTGTCCTCCAAACAGTACCACTGCCTTCCTGAATCTTGTGAAGCTCCCATATTCCTTTTACTTAAAAATCGAGACTCAACTGGACATAGCCTCTGACTTCAGATCTTGAAGGTGTGGTCACAAGCAGAGGTTGTATATAGGATCTGGGTGGCCTCCAGGGTGGGAGATGAAGGATGTGTGCTAAAAATTTGCTTCTTCCCCCAGCTGCCCTTCTTCCAATAGCAGAAAACCAGTCCCACAAGACCACCTCAGAAATTTACATTTTGAACATGCACCCCATATAAGTCCAGTGAAGAGTACCTCAGAACTGGGCTTCAAGGATAGCTGCCCAGATTTTCCAACGTGGCTGGAGCCAGGAAGTAGCCCTCCTGTGTTCTTTGCAACTTAACACAAGGCAATACGCTTAGTTGCTCAGTCATGTCTGACTCTTTGTGACCCCATGGACTGTAGCCCACCGGGCTCCTCTGTTCATTCTGTACCTCTGCTCAACTTGATTGGTCAAGTTTTGATATTTTCCAGGTGGAGATAATAGTAATGAATCTAACCTCGATTGAAAATATTAATATTACCAGCCCCAAACTCTTCTATGCCCCCTATGTATTGATCCAGTTATTCTTTTTTTTAGTTTTTAAAAATTAATTTATTTTTTTATTGAAGGAATATTGCTTTACAGAATTTTTTTTTCTGTCAAACCTCAACGTGAATCAGCCATAGGTATACATATATCCCCTCCCTTTTGAACCTCCTTCTCATCTCCCTCCCCATTCCACCCCTCCAGTTTGATAGAGAGCCCCTATTTGAGTTTCCTGAGCCATACAGAAAATTCCTGTTGGCTATCTATTTTACATATGGTAATGCAAATTTCCATGTTACTCATTCCATACCGTCTCCTCCCTTCTCCCCATGTCCATATGTCTATTCTCTATGTCTGTTTCTCCATCGTTGCCCTGTAAATAAATTCTTCAGTGCTGTGTTTCTAGATTTCGTATATATGCGTTAGAATATGGTATTTATTTTAGTCTTTCTGACTCAGTTCATTTTGTATAATAGGTTCTAGGTTCATCCACCTCATTAGAACTGATTCAAATGCATTCTTTTATATGGCTGAGCAATATTCCATTGTGTATATGTACCACAACTTCTTTATTCATTCATCTGTCAATGGACATCTAGGCTGCTTCCATGTTCTAGCTATTGTAAATAGCGCTGCAATGAACAATGGGACACATGTGTCCCTTTCAATTTTTGTTTCCTCAGGATATATGCCTAGGAGTGGGATTACTGTGTCACATGGTGGCTTTATTCCTAGTTTTTTTAAGGAATCTCAATAATGTCTTCCATAGTGGCTGTATCAATTTACATTCCCACCAACAGTGCAAGAGTGTTCCCTTTTCTCCACATCCTCTCCAGCATTTAGTTTGTAGACTTTTTGATGAGGGCCATTCTGACTGGTGTGAAGTGATATCTCATTGTAGTTTTGATTTGCATTTCTCTAATAATGAGTGGTGTTGAGCATCTTTTCATGTGTTTGTTAGATATATGTATGTCTTCCCTGGAGAAATGTCTGTTTAGATCTTTTTCCCACTTTTTGATTGGGTTGTTGTTTTTCTGGTATTGAGTTGTATGAGCTGCTTATATATTTTGGAAAGTAATCCTTTGTCAGTTGTTTCATTTGATATTGTTTTCTCCCATTCTGAGGGTTGTCTTTTCACCTTCCTTATAGTTTCCTTTGCTGTGCAAAAACTTTTAGGTTTAATCAGGTCTCACTTGTTTACTTTTTTTTTTTTTCCCCATTACTCTAGGAGGTGGGTCATAAAGGATCTTGCTTTGATTTATGTCATCGAGTGTTCTGCCTATGTTTTCCTCTAAGAGTTTGATAGTTTCTGATCTTACATTTAGGTCTTTAATCCATTTTGAGTTTATCTTTGTGTATGGTGTTAGGAAGTGTTCTGATTTCATTCTTTTACATGTAGCTGTCCATGTTTCCCAGCACCATTTATTGAAGAAGCTGTCTTTGCCCCATTGTATATTCTTGCCTCCTTTGTCAAAAATAAGGTACCCATAGGTGCATGAGTTTATTTCTGGAGTTTCTATCTTGTTCTGTTGGTCTATATTTCTGTTTTTGTGCCAGTACCATACTGTGTTGATGACTGTAGCTTTGTAGTATAATCTGAAGTCAAGAAGGTTGAGTCCTCCAGCTCCATTCTTTTTTCTCAAGACTGCTTTGGCTATTCAGGGTCTTTTGTGTTTCCATATGAATTGTGAAATTTTTTGTTCTACTTCTGTGAAAAATGCCATTGGTAATTTGATAGGGATCACACTGAATCTGTAGATTGCATTTGGTAGTATGGTCATTTTCACAATATTGATTCTTCCTACCCAGGAACATGGAATACCTCTCCATCTGTTTATGTCATCTTTGATTTCTTTCATTATTGTCTTATAATTTTCTGTGTACAGTTCTTTTGTCTCCTTAGGTAGGTTTATTCCTAGATATTTAATTATTTTTGTTGCAATGGTGAACAGGATTGATTCCTAAATTTCTCTTTCTGATTTTTCATTGTTAGTATATAGAAATGCAAGTGATTTCTGTGTATTGATTTTTGTATCCTGCAACTTTGCTCAATTCACTGATTTGCTCTAGTAATTTTCTGGTACTATCTTTAGGGTTTTCTACATACAGGATCATGTCATCTGCAAACAGTGAGAGTTTTACTGCTTCTTTTCTGATCTGTGTTCCTTTTATTTCTTTTTCTTTTATGACTGTTGTAACTAGGACTTCCAAAACTATCTTGAATAATAGGGGTGAAAGTGGACACCCTTGTCTTGCTCCTGATCTTAGGGGGAATGCTTTTAGGTTTTCCACCATTGAGAATAATGTGTGCTGTAGGCTTATCATTTATGGCCTTTAGTATGTTGAGGTAGGTTCCTTCTATGTCCATTTTTGGAAGAGCTTTTGGGTGCTAAACTTTGTCAAAGGCTTTTTCTGCATCTATTGAGATTATCATATGATTTTTATCTTTCAATTTGTTAATATGGTGTATCACATTGATTGATTTCCATATATTGAAGAATCCTTGCATCCCCAGAATAAACCCAACTTGACCATGGTGTATGAGGTTTTTGATGTGTTGCTGAATTCTGTTAGCTAAAATTTTGTTGAGGATTTTTGCATCTATGTTCATCAGTGATATTGACCCGTAGTTTTCTTTTTTTGTGTTGTCTTTTTCTGGTTTTGGCATCAGGGTGATGGTGGCCTCATAGAATGAGTTTGGAGGTGTTCCTTCCATTGCAATTTTTTGAAAGAGTTTTAGAAAGATAGGCATTAGCTCTTCTCTAATGTTTGATAGAATTCTCCTTTGAAGCCATCTGGTCCTGGGTTTTTGTTTTTGGGGAGATTTTTGACCACAGCTTCAATTTCAGTGCTTGTAATTGGGTTGTTCATAATTTTTATTTCTTCTTGGTTTAGTCTTGGAAGATTGAGCTTTTCTAAGAATCTGTCCATGTCTTCCAGGTTGCCTATTTTATTGCCATATAGTTGTTCATAATAGTCTCTTATAATCCTTTGTATTTCTGCATTGTCTGTTGTAACCTCTCCTTTTTCATTTCTAATTTTGTTGATTTGATTCTTCTCAATGAGTCTGGATAAAGGTTTGTCAATTTTGTTTCTCTTCTTAAAGAACCAGCTTTTAGTTTTATTAATCTTTATTATTGTTTCTTTCACTTCACTTTCATTTATTTCTGATCAGATCTTTATGATTTTTTTCCTTCTGCTAATTTTGGTGTGTGTTTTTTTTGTTGTTGTTCTTCTTTTTCCAGTTGCTTTAGGTGTAAACTTAGCTTGTCTATTCGATGTTTTTCTTGTTTCTTGAGGTACGATTGTATTGCTATAAACCTCCCTTGAATTGCTTTTGCTGCATCCCATAAGTTTTGAGTTGTTGTGTTTTCATTATCATTTGTTTCTAGAAATTTTTTGATTTCCCTTTTGATTTCTTCAGTAACCTGTTGGTTATTTAGAAACATGTTGTTTAATCTCCAAGTGTTTGAGTTTCTTACCGTTTTTTTTTCTTGTAATTGATATCTAGTCTCATAGCATTGTGGTCGGAGAAGATGTTTGATACCATTTCAATTTTCTTAAATTTGCTGAGGTTTGATTTGTGACCCAAGATGTGGTCTATCCTAGAGAATGCTCCATGTGCACCTGAGAAGAAGGTGTATTCTTCTGCATTTGGATGGAATGTCCTAAAGATATCAATGAGATCCAGCTCATCTAATGTATCATATAAGACTTGTGTTTCCTTATTAATTTTCTGTTTTGTTGATCTGTTCATTAGTGTGAGTGGGGTGTTAAAGTCTCCTACTGTTATTGTATTACTGTCATTTTCTCCTTTTATGTCTGTTAGTGTTTGTCTTATGTATTGAGGTGCTCCTATGTTGGGTCCATAGATATTTACAACTGTTATATCTTCATCTTGGATCGATCCCTTGATCATTATGTAGTGTCCTTCCTTATCTCTTGTAATCTTCTTTATTTTAAGGTCTATTTTTTCTGATATGAGGATTGTGACTCCAGCTTTCTTTTGCTTCCCATTTGCATGGAATATATTTGTCCATCCTCTAATTTTCAGTCTATATGTATCTTGAGGTCTGAAGTGGGTTTCTTGTACACAGCATATATATGGGTCTTGTTTTTGTATCCATTCAGCCAGTCTGTGTCTCTTGGTTGGAGCATTTAATCCATTTCCATTTAAAGTAATTATTGATATATATGTTCCTATTGCCATTTTCTTAATTGTTTGCGGTTGATTTTGTAGATCTTTTTTCTTCTCTTGTATTTCTTGACTATGTAAGTCCCTTTAACGTTTGTTGTAAAGCAGGTTTGGTAGTACTGAATTCTCTTAACTTTTGCTTGTCTGAAAAGCTTTTTTATTTCTCCATCAATTTTGAATGAGATCATTGCCAGATACAGTAATCTTGGTTGTAGATTTCCCCCTTTCAGTACTTTAAATATATCCTGCCATTCCCTTCTGGCCTGCAGAGTCTCTGCTGAAAGGTCAGCTGTTAAGTGTATGGAGTTTCCCTTGTATGTTACTTGTTGCTTCTCCCTTGATGCTTTTAATATTCTTTATTTGTGTTTAGTCTTTGTTAGTTTGATTAATATGTGTCTTGAAGTGTTTTTCCTTGGGTTTATCCTGTATGGGACTCTTTGTGCCTCTTGGACTTCATTGACTATTTCCTTTTCAATGTTGGGGAAATTTTCAACTATAATTTCTTCAATAATTTTCTCATACCCTTTCTTTTTCTCTTCTTATTCTGGGACCACTATAATTTGAATGTTGGTGCGTTTGACATGGTCCCAGAGGTCTCTGAGACTGTCCTCAGATATTTTCATTCTTTTTACTGATCCTTTTATTCTTATATCCACAGGAGGTTAAGGTTTATATTACCCAAATTTTACAAAAAAGGAAACTGAGACACAGAAAGATTAAGTAACTTGCCCATGATTTCTGTTTTAGGTAACATAGGTCAGATTATGCTACAGTAATAAATATCACCCAAATCTCTGCGACTTCAAAAGAAAGTTTACTCTCACTCATTTTATATGTCTACCATGGGTCAGCAGGAGGGTTCTATGACCCAGGCTGGGGGGACAGCTACCATCTTATAATACCACCATCTCCACATGGACTTTCTCCATCACCAAGACTGTGGAAGAGAAAGATGGATAATTGAAGACCTGCAACTAAACGTTTAAATCCTGCCTATCACAATCCCACAGCTAGCGAAAAATGGATGGTTTCTTCCTCGAGGAGTGGGGAGACAGGCATAAAGAAAGCATTGTTTGTCATCAGGAAATTCTCAGCGTCTAAGTTTCATCTCTTCTCTTGTAGTTTGGGATGATGTCACCCCAGACTCCTTTACACCAGCCTCCCTCAGCTTCCTGACATCACCTCAGGAGGATGTGGTAGGAGCTGCAGACAGCAAACTGAATCTCTGCTAATGTTCTCTGCTCACCAGGACCAAGATCTCCCAATTTGCTCTGGCTTTCCTGTCTACTATGCTCTAACATTCTAAAAAATCAAAAGAAAAGGATTTCTGTGAACCTGAGCTAGTGGCAGGGGTGGAGTGAAGTGCACCTCACCAGAAGCATGTGTACTCCTGCTCCTCCAAGCTCAGAGAATAGAAGAGGACACTGGACTGAGACTTCTTCCAGGAGTAGGGTTGAAAGCACCTTGGGAACTTGAGGGATTAGGTGTCAAGGGTCATGGGAGAGACACTGAACAGTCAGGGAGAGGCCCTACTCTCCCAACCCTTCCACTTTCCCCAAGCCATGCCCATTGCTGGCTGTCTCATGGGAGGTGCTATTGGCCATTCCTCCTGGGGGCACAGGAGGAGAGCAGTGGGACACTGATAAAGAGGGAGGCTTGGGAATCAGGCAGTCCAGGGATGAATTTTTGCTAGCTGTGGGATTGTGATAGGCATCAGCAAGGGTTCATCAATGTCAAGCTTTCTGTATTTCCAGGTACACAGAGATTATATGTTTCCACTTGTTTAAAGTTAGATGTGGCCACAGGTCCTGCCACAGACCAGGCAGAGTGGACTGTACAACCTGGTGCCTATAGATGCAAAAAGCTTCTTGAGGGTGGTGACCATGCATCTCTTGTTCACCATTCCTATCACATGGCTGTTGCCTAGTAAAGAATAGGGGTCAAGCTGTATTCATCTTTGTGACCAGCACAGTGCCTGAGCTTGTTTGTCAAATGAATGGAAAGATGAGTCCTCCTCCTTGGGTAAGTTGCTTCATGTCTCTGAGATTAATTTTCCTTATTCTTCAAATAGGCATCACAATCCTGGTCTCATCTAGCTCCTGAGGACAGTCATCAGAATCAGAAAGGCAAAGTCAGTTGGCATACTTTGGAAAGGATCTGAAGAAATATTGGTATTATCTGTCCTTTTTTCCACCTTCTATTTACAGAGGCAATGTCAGTTCAGTCACTCAGTCATGTCCGACTCTTTGTGACCCCATGAATTGCAGCATGCCAGGCCTCCCTGTCCATCATCAACTCCCAGAGTTCACTCAGACTCAAGTCCTTCAAGTCCGTGATGCCATCCAGCCATCTCATCCTCTGTCGTCCCCTTCTCCTCCTGCCCCCAATCCCTCCCAGCATCAGAGTCTTTTCCAATGAGTCAACTCTTCACATGAGGTGGCCAAAGTACTGGAGTTTCACCTTTAGCATCATTCCTTCCAAAGAAATCCCAGGGCTGATCTCCTTCAGAATGGACTGGTTGGATCTCCTTGCAGGCCAAGGGACTCTCAAGAGTCTTCTCCAACACCACACTTCAAAAGTATCAATTCTTCAGCACTCAGCTTTCTTCACAGTCCAACACTCACATCCATACATGACCACTGGAAAAACCATAGCCTTGACTAGACAGACCTTTGTTGGCAAAGTAATGTCTCTGCTTTTCAATATGCTATCTAGGTTGGTCATAACTTTTCTTCCAAGGAGCAAGCGTCTTTTAATCTCATGGCTGCAGTCACCATCTGCAGTGATTTTGGAGCCCAAAAAAATAAAGTCTAACACTGTTTCCATTGTTTCCTCATCTATTTCCCATGAAGTGATGGGACCAGATGCCATGATCTTAGTTTTCTGAATGTTGAGGTTTAAGCCAACTTTTTCACTCTCCTCTTTCACTTTCATCAAGAGGCTTTTTAGTTCCTCTTCACTTTCTGCCATAAGGGTGGTGTCATCTGCATATCTGAGGTTATTGATATTTCTCCCAGCAATCTTGATTCCAGCTTGTGCTTCTTCCAGCCCAGCATTTCCATGATGTACTCTGCATAGAAGTTCAATAAGCAGGGTGACAATATACAGCCTTGACGTACTCCTTTTCCTATTTGGAGCCAGTCTGTTGTTCCATGTCCAATTCTAACTGTTGCTTCCTGACCTGCATATAGGTTTCTCAAGAGACAGGTCAGGTGGTCTGGTATTCCCATCTCTTTCAGAATTTTCCACAGTTTATTGTGATCCACACAGTCGAAGGCTTTGGCATAGTCAATAAAGCAGAAATAGACGTTTTTCTGGAACTCTCTTGCTTTTTCCATGATCCAGTGGATGTTGGCAATTTGGTCTCTGGTTCCTCTACCTTTTCTAAAACCAGCTTGAACCTCTGGACGTTCACTGTTCATGTATTGCTGAAGCCTGGCTTGGAGAATTTTGAGCATTACTTTACTAGTGTGTGAGATGAGTGCAATTGTGCAGTAGTTTGAGCATTCTTTGGCATTGCCTTTCTTTGGGATTGGAATGAAAAGTGACCTTTTCCCGTCCTGTGGCCACTGCTGAGTTTTCCAAATTTGCTGGCATATTGAGCACAGCACTTTCACAGCATCATCTTTCAGGATTTGAAATAGCTCAACTGGAATTCCATCATCTCCACTAACTTTGTTCAGAGTGAAGCTTCCTAGGGCCCACTTGACTTCACATTCCAGGATGTCTGGCTCTAGGTTGGTGATCACACCATCGTTATTATCTGAGTCATTAAGATCTTTTTTATATTTCTTCTGTGTATTCTTGCCACCTCTTCTTAATATCTTCTGCTTCTGTTAGGTCCCTACCATTTCTGTCCTTTATTATGCCCATCTTTGCATAAAACCTTCCCTTGGTATCTCTAATTTTCTTGAGGAGATCTCTAGTCTTTCCCATTCTATTGTTTTCCTCTATGTCTTTGCATTGATCACTGAGGAAGGCTTTCTTATCTCTCCTTGCTATTCGTTTGAACTCTGCATTCAAATGGGTATATATTTCCTTTTTTCCCTTGCCTTTCACTTCTCTTCTTTTCACAGCTATTTGTATGGCCTCTTCAGACAACCATTTTGCCTTTTGTATTTCTTTTTCTTGGGGATCATCTTGAGCACTGCCTCCTGTACTATGTCATGAACCTCCATGCATAGTTCTTCAGGCACTCTGTCTATCAGATCTAATCCCTTGATTATATTTGTTACTTCCACTGTGTAGTCATAAGGGATTTGATTTATATCATACCTGAATTGTTTAGTGGTTTTCCCGACTTTCTTCAGTTTAAGTCTGAACCTGACAATAAGGAGTTCATGATCTGAGCCACAGTCAGCTCCCGGTCTTGTTTTTGCTGACTGTATACAGCTTCTCCATTTTTGGCTGTAAAGAATATAATCAATCTGATTTTGGTATTGACCATCTGGTGATGTCCATGTGCAGAGTCTTCTTTTGTGTTGTTGGAAGAGGGTGTTTGCTATGACCAGTGTGTTCTCTTGGCAGAACTCTATTAGCCTTTGCCCTACTTCATTCTGTACTCCAAGGCCAAATTTACCTGTTACTCCAGGTATTTCTTGATTTCCTACTTTTGCATTCAAGTCCCCTATAATGAAATGGACATCTTTTTTGAATGTTAGTTCTAGAAGGTCTTGTAAGTCTTCATAGAACCATTCAACTTCAGCTTCTTCAGCATTACTTGTCGGGGCATAGATTTGGATTTCTGTGATATTGAATGGTTTGCCTTGGAAACGAACAGAGATCATTCTGTCGTTTTTGAGATTGCATCCAAGTACTGCATTTCAGACTCTTGTTGACCATGATGGCTACTCCATTTCTTCTAAGGGATTCCTACCCACAGTAGTAGATATAATGGTCATCTGGGTTAAATGCACCCTTTCCAGTCCATTTTAGTTTGCTGATTTCTAAAATGTCGATGTTTACTCTTGCCATCTCCTGTTTGACCACTTCCAATTTGTCTTGATTCATGTGCCTAACATTCCAGGTTCCTATGCAATATTGCTCTTACAGCATTGGACTTTACTTCCATTACCAGTCACATCCACAGCTGGGTGTTGTTTTTGCTTTGGTTCCTTCTCTTCATTCTTTGTGGAGTTATTTCTCCACTGACCTTCAGTAGCATATTGGGCACCTACTGATCTGGGGAGTTCATCTTTCAGTGTCCTTTCTTTTTTGCCTTTTCGTACTGTTCATGGGATTCTCAAGGCAAGAATACTGAAATGGTTTGCCATTCCCTTCTCCAGTGGACCACATTTTGTCAGAACTCTCCACCATGACCCGTCCATCTTGGGTGGTCCTACACGGCATGGCTCATAGTTTCAGTAAGTTAGACAAGGCTGTGGTCCATGTGACCAGATTGGTTAGTTTTCTGTGATTGTGGTTTTCAGTCTGTCTGGTCTCTGATGGAGGATAAGAGGCTTATGGAAGTTTCCTGATGGGAGAGACTGACTGAGGGGAAACTGGGTCTTATTCTGATGGGCAGGACCATGCTCAGTAAATCTTTAATCCAATTTTCTGTTGAAGAGCAGGGCTGTGTTCCCTCCCTGTTATTTGACCTGAGGCCAATCTATGGTGGAGGTAATGAAGACAATGGCAACCTCCTTCAAAAGGTCCCATGCAGGCACTGATACACTCAGTGCCCCCAATCCTGCAGCAGGCCACCGCTGACCCACGCCTCCGCCAGACTCCTGGACACTCACGGGCATGTCTGAGTCAGTCTCTTGTGGGGTCACTGCTCCTTTCTCCTGGGTTCTGGTGTGCACAAGGTTCTGTTTGTACCCTCCAAGATTCTGTTTCCCCAGTCCTGTGTAAGTTCTGGTGGCTCTATGGTGGTTAATGGTGACCTCCTCTAAGAGGGCTTCTACCATACCCAGGTCTACTGCACCCAGAGCCCCTGCCCCCGCAGCAGTCCACTGCTGACCCATGCCTCCTCAGGAGACACCCAAATACAGTTCTGTCTCAGTCTCTGTGGGGTCTCTGGGTCCTGGTGCACGCAAGGTATGTTTGAGCCCTCTGAGTGTCTCTGGCGGGTGTGGGGTTTGATTGTAAACGTGATTTCACCCCTCCTACCATCTTGCTGGGGCTTCTTCTTTGCCTTTGGATGTGGGATATCTCCTCAAAGTCGCTCCAGCACCATGCAGCCACTGCTCCAGCGCCTACCATCTTGCTGAGGCTTAAGTATCCCAGATAAAAATGACATGGAAAGCTTACTACAGGATATCATACCCTTGGTAGATGCCACTCTAGTGTAGTCTTTCTGGAGAGATGGAAACAACCTAGCTCTACTAACCATCCAGGTGTCTGGCCTTCGGATTAACCTCTGAGTGGTTTCACTTAATTGTTAATCAGATGGGTCAGACAGAGCTGCTGGTGATCCAACACAAGGAGGGAAAGGATACTTCCCAATCAGTTGGTAACAGTGCTCAGGGTCACAGTAGATTGGGGACATAGTTTGTGGACACAGGACTGGCATGTGGACAATGATGGGCCAGACCTTTCTCCTACCATCCTCAGTGAGGAAATAGAAATATGCCCTCTTAGGTGGACCCATGAAACTTAAGAATCAATCATCATACGTGACACAGCACTGAGCACACTGTATGTGTGTAAATGTGTGTGTGTGGGTGTGTCTCTTGTTTTGGTGGTAGTGGGGAGAAATAAAAAGATAAACAAGGTCTGGTCTCTATCTCAAGGACTCACAATTTAGTAAGGGGAGATATAGAGATTCTTTAAGGGAAAGTGTGCCAAGTAAGGTTTTATAATCACCCTGGGTGTGGAGAAAGGGGTGGCTGGAGGCAATGTCACCTAGGAGACTTTTGCTATGGTCTAGGGAAAGAATGGTGGTGTCTTAGACTAGGGCAGAATCAGTGAGAATGGAGAGTAGGGCAAAGACGGGGAAACTATCATGGAAGTGACTGCAACCTCATTTGGCAAATGATTGATTGAAAAGGATGAGGGGAAAGGGGAAAGTTCAAAGGGTTTTCCAAATTTGCTGCTGCTAAGCCCCATCTTCCCCTTCCTAGACTTGTGCAGTTGGATTGAGGGTGAGAGATGGGGCTAGAATATTTCATCCTGTCCATTTCAACTCATCATTTCAACGTATAGAGAACTCTTCAAAGCTTGAGTCACTGTAATCCTAAGGATCTATTAGTCTTTGGAGAAGGCAGTGGCACCCCACTCCAGCACTCTTGCCTGGAAAATCCCATGGATGGAGGAGCCTGGTGGGCTGCAGTCTATAGGGTCACTAAGAGTCGGAAATGACTGAGCAACTTCGCTTTCACTTTTCACTTTCATGCATTGGAGAAGGAAATGGCAAGCCACTCCAGTGTTCTTGCCTGGAGAATCCCAGGGACGGGGGAGCCTGGTGGGCTGCCATCTATGGGGTCACACAGAGTTGGACACGGCTGAAGTGACTTAGCAGCAGCAGCAGTATTAGTCCTCAGAATTTCACATAATTTGCAAATTTTCAAGAGCTGGGTGCTTGTGCTTCATTCCATTCTTTACTAGCTGTGTGATTTGGGGCAAGCTACTTAACTTTTCTAAAGCCACAGTTTCCTTATCAGTATTGTGAAAATAATGATAGCATTTACCATATAGGGTTGATGTGAGGACTGAATGAATTAATTCATGCAAAGGGCTTACTGCCTGTCACACTATAAACACTTGATAAATGCTATTATCATTATTGTTGAATGCTTTTTACTTAGTACTTACATTGCATCTGGCTGTGCCAGCTGCCCTGGAGGAAGTAGAGAAAAATTAGGCCAGGTTTCTGGGAGAGAAATGCAGTTACTGGTCAGAATCCTAGAGCCTCAGGGATATAATAGAGAGAAGTTCAGAGTGCTGTGGGAGCAAGGGAGAGAAGAGGAAGTAATTGAATCCAGTGAGGTGGTGTAATGGTAAGCATGGTTAGTTGAATCAAGTCGTCCATCTGACCAAAGGTCAGTCGGCTTGGTGGTGCCTTGAAAGTGGTCTGGCAGGAAATTCTGTGCAGAAAGGATTCTGAACTGGAACTAGAGAAATCAAGAAGCTGACACCAGGAGTTGAATCTGAAAACAGGAAAAGAGAAGCTAAGAGTGAATATTTAAAATTCTGCTGCAGAGGTCTCCAGAATAGCTTAGGATTCACTTCCAACCTCCATGAGGCCAGATCATCCTAAGGTTCTATCTTTTCAAGTTCCATATTTCTTTCCTTATTGTTCTGGTGTGAAATCTCCACTAATTGAGGGCTTCCCTGGTGGCTCAGACTGTAAAGAACCCACCTGCAATGCTGGAGATCCAGGTTCAATCCCTGGGAGATCCCCAGGGGATCAGGAAGATCCCCTGGAGAAAGGAATGGTTACCCACTTCAGTATTCTTGCCTGGAAAATTCCATTAACAGAGTAGCCTCGTGGGCTAAAGTCCATGGGGTTGCAAAGAGTCACACAACTGAGTGACTAAGCACACATGCACGAGTGGATCACAGCTTTTTTTTGAGTCTTTGGGTATTTTTTTCGTTTTCTTTTTTTTCAACTTTTTTTCCAACTTTCAACTTTTTTTCAACATTTTTCAATTTTTTATTTCAACTTTGTAATAGCAACATCTAAGAGTTTGTAAGCCTTAAAACTCTTCTCTTGAGGATAAAATATTAAGAGCAAGGAGTAAACTTTAATTTTAGGAATCTCAGTAAAGAATTAATTTGTGACTTTCAGCTCATCTTTTTAAAATTTTTTTATTTCTTTTTTTAAATATAAATTTATTTATTTTAATTGGATATTAATTACTTTACAATATTGTATTGGTTTTGCCATACATGAAAGTATGATAACACATTTACAGGAGACTTGGAAAATACAAGGTTACATTTAGTTTCACTATATATTACAATTATTTTCTAAGTAGATAAATCAAGATTTTTATAGGAGTTTCAATACCAAACTCTCAAAAATTAATGGAATGAATATACAGGGAAGTAGAAGGATATAGTAGGCCAGAAAATCTCTGTGAACCAATTCAACATAATTAAGATTTATGCAATTTTCACACAACAGTAGGATACAAATTCTATTTAAGTTCCCACAGACTGTAAACTAGGAGACACTGGAACATATCCAGGGACATAAAACAAAGTGCAAAAATTTCGTGGTCTAAAGTATTTAAATCATAGTCTGTTCTCTTATCACTGTGGAATTATGTTAGAAATCAATATTAAAAGATATATGAAAATAACCCACATATTTTCAAGGGCAATATGACATTTACCAAGAGAGATCTTTGACTTAGCCATTGAGAGTCTCAATAAAATTAGAAGACTGAAAAAACACAAAGAGTAATTGCAGAGAAGAAAGCATTTAAATGAGAAATTAATATCAAAGATACTTTAAAAGCTTCAAGCATTTGGAAATCAAATATCCACTTTTAAATGATGGATGTATCTAAGAAGCCATAAAAAGGAAAATAACAATATTTATAACAGAATGAAAATCAAAAGGGAATTTACCATAATTTGTTGCATGCAGCTGAGGCTGCTCAATGCAACTGAGCACAATGTGGAATCTTGAATAAGATATGAAAACAAATAATGAACACTAGCATAAAACTTTGTGAAATTTGAACAAAATCTGTACTTTAGTTAATAACATTATATTACATGTTAATTTCTTGTTTGTTTGTTTTTTTTTACAATATAGTATTTCTTTATATTTTCAGAATCAAATTAGAAGTTTCAAGCCTCAAAAAATCACTACGATAATAAACTTTCTAGTCTTTTAGCAGTAATATTAGTTGCCAAAGTATTAGATGCCAATATTAGATGCCACTCAAAGTTTTGAGTGAATATAAATTTGAAATCTAGCCTTCTATTCATACTAAGTCAAACAAGTGGTATCAAAATGTCATAAATATTTTAGCTAGGCAAAAATCCATAAGTTTTCTAACATATATATTATATTATGCATACTATTTATATATGTGTGTGTACAAAGGCTTTTCTACTATGCTCGATAAAGGCTTGAGAAACAACAACAATAAAGAGACAGAGAAATTGGAAAACATAAACTAAATGAAATGGGAGCACTGAATATGAAATACAAAAACTGTAACAAACTACATAAAAGTAAAAAAAAATCATCATATACTCTAGTTGTTTTTAAACATGGACGCTCATTAGAGACACATTTGGTACTATGGAGGGAAAAAAGCAATATCTGGGCATTTGTATTTTTCAAAAGTCCAAGATAATTTTGATATATATCTGGATTGTTAAAAGTGATTACAGGTTTTTCTATTAAATGGTAGTTTTAGTGATATAGAATTCTATTATTTTCTGTTGACCAATCATAATACAATGGTATTAACTGAATAATAGTTACATAATCACAATAGTAAAAGATGTTTATCAGTTTTTACAATCAATAGCCAGATGAAAAATAAAAGATAATTACAATCACAAGCCATAATGGAAACATGATTAACCAAACAATATAAAATAATTTCATAAAGTTTGGGGGTTAAGTAGAGTGTTGTAAGTGGAAGTGCATACATGAACATGTTTTTTTTTATCTGCCCAGCCAGTCTATGTCTTCTGGTTGATGCACTTAATCCATTTACAGTTAAGGTAATTATAAATATGTATGATCCTATTACCATTTTCTTAATTGTTTTGGGTTTATTTTCTGTAGGCCTTTTCCTTCTCTTGTGTTTCCTGCCTAGAGAAGGTCCTTTAGCATTTGTTGTGAGGCTGGTTTGGTGGTGCTGAATTCTCTTAACTTTTGCTTGTCTTTGAAGCTTTTGATTTCTCCATCAAATTTGAATGAGAGTCCTGCTGGGTAGAGTATTCCTGGTTGTAGGTTCTTCCCTTTCATTGCTTTAAATATATGGTGCCATTTCCTTCTGGCTTGTAGAGTTTCTGTTGAGAAATCAGCTGATAACGCTATGAAAGTTCCCTTGTATGTTATTTGCTGCTTTTCTATTGCTGCTTTTCATATTTTGTATTTGTCTTTGGTTTTTGTCAGGGTGATTACTATGTGTCTCAGTGTGTTCCTCCTTGGGTTTATCCTGCCTGGGACTCTCTGCACTTCCTGGACTTGGTTGACCATTTCCTTTCCCATGTTAGGGAAATTTTCAGCTATTTCTCTTCAGATATTTTCTCGAGTCCTTTCTCTCTCTCCTCTCTCTCTGCTGCTGCTGCTGCTAAGTCATTTCAGTTGTGTCCAACTCTGTGTGACCCCATAGAAGGCAGCCCACCAGGCTTCTCTATCCCTGGGATTCTCCAGGCAAGAATACTGGATTGAGTTGCCATTTCCTTCTCGAATGCATGCATCCATGCTAAGTCGCTTCAGTTGTGTCCTACTCTGTGCGACCCTATGGACAGCAGCCCACCAGGCTCCTCTGTCCACGGAATTCTCTAGGCAAGAATACTGGAGTGGGTAGCCATCTCCTTCTCCACTCCTTTCTTTCTCTGGACTCCTATAATGTGAATGTTGGTGGGTTTGATGTTGTCCCAGAGGTCTCTTAGCCGGTCTTCATTTTTTTCCCATTCTTTTTTCTATAGTCTAGTCTGTGACACTGATTTCCACCTTTTGGTCTTCTAGGTCAATTATCTCTTCTTCTGCCTCAGTTGTTCTGCTATGAATTCCTTCTAGTGTATTGTTCATCTCTGTTTGTTTGTTCTTCACTTCTTCTAGGTCTTTGGTAAAGATTTCCTGAATCTTCTCTCTTCTTTTTCAGAAATTCTGGATTATCTTCACTATCACTCTTCCAAATTCTTTTTTTCTGGGAAGTTGCCTATCTCCACTTCATTTAGTTGTCTTTCTGGGGTTTTATCTTGTCACTTCATCTGGGACAAAACTTTCTGCTTTTTCATTCTGATTAACTTTCTGTGACATGGTTTTCATTCTGGCAACTGCATGATTATGGTTCTTGCTTCTTTTATCTGCCCTCTGGTGGATGAGGCTAAGAGGCTTGCGTAAGCTTCCTGATGGGAGGTACCGGAAGAAAAAACTGAATCTTGCTCTGGTGGGCAGAGTTATGCTCAGTAAAACTTTAACCCAATTACCTGCTGATGGGTGGGGTTGGTCTTCCTCCCTGTTAGTTATTTGGCCTGAGGTGACCCAGCCCTGGGGTCTACAGGATCTATGGTAAGGTTAATGGTGACCTCCAAGAGGGCTTACTCCAAGGGGCACCTTCCAAGATGCTGCTGCCAGTGCCCCCGTCCCTGTGGCGAGCCACTGCTGACCCACACTTCCACAGGAGACCCTCCAACACTAGCAGGTAGGTCTGGTTCAGTCTCCTGTGGGGTTACTGCTCCTGTCTCCTGGGTCTTGGTGCACACTAGATTTTGTTTTTACCCTCCAAGAGTAGATTCTTTGTTTCCCCCAGTGCTGCAGAAGTCCTGCAATCAAATACTGCTGGCCTTCAAGGTCCGATTCCCTGAGGATTCCTAATCCCTTTGCTGGATTCCCAGGCTCGGAAGTTTGGTGTGGGGCTCAGAACTTTCACAAGAGTGGGAGAACTTCTTTGGTATTATTGTTCTTCAGTTTGCAGGTTGCTTACCCAGCAGGTATGGGATTTGAATTTATTGTGATTGCACCCTTCTACCATCTTGTTGCAGCTTCTTTTTTGTCTTTGGACACAGGGTATCTTTTTTGGTGGGTTCCAGTGTCCTCCTCTCCCAACAACACAAGAGAACACTCTACACATGGACATCACTAGATGGTCAACACTGAAATGAGACTGATTATATTCTTTGCAGCCAAAGATGGAGAAGCTTTATACAGTCAGCAAAAACAAGACCAGGAGCAGACTGTGGCTCAGATCATGAACTCCTTATTGCCAGGTTCAGACTTAAACTGAAGAAAGTAGGGAAAACCACTAGACCATTCAGGTATGACCTAAATCAAATCCCTTATGATTATACAGTGGAAGTGAGAAATAGCTTTAAGGGACTAGATCTGATAGAGTGCCTGATGAACTACGTACTGACGTTCATGACATTGTACAGGAAGACAGGGATCAAGACCATCCCCATGGAAAAGAAATGCATAAAAGAAAAATGGCTTTCTAGGGAGGCCTTACAAATAGCTGTGAAAAGAAGAGAAGTGAAAAGCAAAGGAGAAAAGGAAAGATATAAGCATCTGAATGCAGAGGTCCAAAGAATAGCAAGAAGAGATAAGAAAGCCTTCCTCAGTGATCAA
The DNA here is from genome assembly GCF_032452875.1 of Bos javanicus. Classification (NCBI taxonomy): domain Eukaryota; kingdom Metazoa; phylum Chordata; class Mammalia; order Artiodactyla; family Bovidae; genus Bos; species Bos javanicus. The sequence goes on along the minus strand of NC_083897.1, from coordinate 83,652,586 downwards.
TGCAAAGAAATAGAGGAAAACAACAGAATGGAAAAGACTAGAGATCTCTTCAAGAACATTAGAGACACCAAGGAAACATTTCATGCAAAGATGGGCTCGATAAAGGACAGAAATGGTAGGGACCTAACAGAAGCAGAAGATATTAAGAAGAGGTGGCAAGAATACACAGAAGAACTGTACAAAAAAGATCTTCACGACCCAGATAATCACAATGGTGTGATCACTCACCTAGAGCCAGACATCCTGGAATGTGAAGTCAAGTGGGCCTTAGAAAGCATCACTATGAACAAAGCTAGTGGAGGTGATGGAATTCCAGTTGAGCTCTTTCAAATCCTGAAAGATGATGCTGTGAAAGTGCTGCACTCAATATGCCAGCAAATTTGGAAAACTCAGCAGTGGCCACAGGACTGGAAAAGGTCAGTCTTCATTCCAATCCCAAAGAAAGGCAATGCCAAAGAATGCTCAAACTACCGCACAATTGTACTCATCTCACACGCTAGTAAAGTAATGCTCAAAATTCTCCAAGCCAGGCTTCAGCAATACGTGAACTGTGAACTTCCAGATGTTGAAGCTGGTTTTAGAAAAGACAGAGGAACCAGAGATCAAATTGCCAACGTCCGCTGGATCATGGAAAAAGCAAGAGAGTTCCAGAAAAACGTCTATTTCTGCTTTATTGACTATGCCAAAGCCTTTGACTGTGTGGATCACAATAAACTGTGGAAAATTCTGAAAGAGATGGGAATACCAGACCACCTGACCTGCTTTTTGAGAAACCTATATGCAGGTCAAGAAGCAACAGTTAGAACTGGACGTGGAACAACAGACTGGTTCCAAATAGGAAAAGGAGTACATCAAGGCTGTATATTGTCACCCTGCTTACTTAACTTATATGCAGAATACATCATGAGAAACATTGGGCTGGATGAAGCACAAGCTGGAATCAAGATTGCCGGAAGAAATATCAATAACCTCAGATATGCAGATGACACCACCCTATGGCAGAAAGTGAAGAGGAACTAAAAAACCTCTTGATGAGAGTGAAAGAGGAGAGTGAAAAAGTTGGCTTAAACCTCAACACTCAGAAAACGAAAATCATGGCATCTGGCCCCATCACTTCATGGGAAATAGATGGGGAAACAGTGGAAACAGTGTCAGACTTTATTTTTTGGGCTCCAAAATCACTGCAGATGGTGACTGCAGCCATGAAATTAAAAGACGCTTACTCCTTGGAAGAAAAGTTATGACCAACCTAGATAGCATATTGAAAAGCAGAGACATTACTTTGCCAACAAAGGTCCATCTAGTCAAGGCTATGGTTTTTCCAGTGGTCGTGTATGGATGTGAGATTTGGATTGTGAAGAAAGCTGAGCGCCGAAGAATTGATGCTTTTGAAGTGTGGTGTTGGAGAAGACTCTTGAGAGTCCCTTGGACTGCAAGGAGATCCAACCAGTCCATCCTAAAGGAGATCAGCCCTGGGTGTTCTTCGGAAGGAATGATGCTAAAGTTGAAACTCCAGTACTTTGGCCACCTCATGCGAAGAGTTGACTCATTGGAAAAGACTCTGATGCTGGGAGGGATTGGGGGCAGGAGGAGAAAGGGACGACAGAGGATGAGATGGCTGGATGGCATCACGGACTTGAAGGACTTGAGTCTGAGTGAACTCTGGGAGATAGTGATGGACAGGGAGGTCTGGCGTGCTGTGATTCATGGGGTCGCAAAGAGTCGGACACGAGTGAGCGACTGAACTGAACTGAACTGAGTGTCATCCTGTCAATGGTTGTTCAACAGCTAGTTGCAATTTTGGTGCTCTTGCAGGAGGAAATCACAGCTTCTTTTCTATAAAAATATTCTAAGTGTTGATTCCTTTAAAAAGAACAACTTTATTGAGATATAATTCACACACAATTTATCCATTTAAAGCATAAAATGCACTGGTTTTTAGTATATGTGTAACCACTATCGCAGTCAACTTTTGAGCATTTCTTCACCTCAAAAAGATATCCTATACATGTTAGCAGGCATTCCCCTTCCCCGCTGCCTCCAACTCTTGGAAACCACTAATCAACTTTCTGTGTCTGTGGATTTGCCTACTATGGACCTTTCATATAATTGGGATCATACTATACATAGCTTTGTATGACTGGCTTCTTTCACTTAATGTGATATTTTCAAGATGTATCCATGTTGTAGCATGTATTAGCACTTCATTTCCCTTTATTGTGGAATAAATTTTCACTGAACAGATATAGCACATTTAATTTATCTGTTCATCAGTTGGTAGATATTTGGGTTGTTTATACCTTTTGGCTTTTTCGATTAATGCTGCTGTGAGCATTCATGAACAAGTTTTTGTGTGTGCTCCTGCTGCTAAGTCGCTTCAGTCGTGTCTGACTCTGTGCAACCCCATAGATGGCAGCCCACCAGGTTCCCCTGTCCCTGGGATTCTCCAGGCAAGAACACTGGAGTGGGTTGCCATTTCCTTCTCCAATGCATGAAAGTGAAAAGTGAAAGTGAAGTTGCTCAGTCATGTCCGACTCTTAGCGACCCCATGGACTTCAGCCTACCAAGCTCCTCCGTCCATGGAATTTTCCAGGCAAGAATACTAGAGTGGGTTCCCATTGCCTTCTCCGAGTTTTTGTGTGTATATATGTTTTAATTTCTTTTGGGTATATGCCTAGGATTGGAATTGCTGGGTCATATGATGTGTGTGTGTGTTAGTCATGCCTGACTCTTTATAGCTCTATGTTTAACCATGTGAGGAACTGTCAAACTGTTTTCAAAGTGGCTACACCATTTACGTTGCCTCCAGTAGTGTATAAGAGTTCCAATTTCTCCACATACTTGGCAACACTTGTTTTTATATAGCTTTTTGTTTATAGTGATCCTACTAGATGTGAAGTGGACATTTCATTGGTTTTGATATGCATTCCCCTGAGAACCTTTTCATGTACTTATTTGTCAGGGAACGTTTAATTTTAAGGAATCTTACATGTTGTTTTCTGTTTTTCAAGGGTCTTTTGTTTTTTATCAGTTCCTGGAAAACAAGAATGAGCAGAGTTGTACCTAGTTCTCAGGACTGAGGTCATGAGATGGAACGCATACGTGGATTTTTTTCAGTAACCTGTTCAGTTCAGTTCAGTTGCTCAGTCGTGTCCGACTCTTTGCGACCCCATGAATTGCAGCACGCCAGGCCTCCTTGTCCATCACCAACTCCCGGAGTTCACTCAGACTCATGTCCATTGAGTCAGTGATGCCATCCAGCCATCTCATCCTCTGTCGTCCCCTTTTCCTCCTGCCCCCAATCCCTCCCAGCATCAGAGTCTTTTCCAATGAGTCAACTCTTTGCATGAGGTGGCCAAAGTACTGGAGTTTCCTTTTACTTTTTTATAAAACTACTTAGTCATGTTCTTATTTCCAATACACGGATTGTCTTCTGGCCCTGTGATGATTGTTATTCTCCTAGTTACTGTTGTTATGGCCCTATGACTATCATTATTCCCTTAGTTACTGTTGTTATGCGTCTGGTTTTGGTGTTTTTTACTCAACATTTTTCTGCCTAAAGCTTCCATGTATAACAGTATATAAGCACACGCCACCATGATTAAAGTACCCTTGTTCCATTACAGACTTGGGTCCCACACGTCCTTCTTTTCTTCACCTTCTTTTTGTCAAGTCCTGTCCCCAGGTTCCAGTCTGTCAAAAAGACCATAACAAGTGGTGCCTGAACAGGAGGAGTGTAAACCTTATACATACTCTGAAAATTACAAAATTTTGTTGGAAGAGATTTAAAGATCCTTTCATTAGTTATTCTTAAATATTTTATTCTTTTTGCTGATATTATAAATGCAATTGTTTTCTTAATTTTGTTTTTAGATTGTTCATTGCAAGTATATAGAAATACATTTATCTTTGTATATCCATCTTATATTTTGCAACCTTACTGAATTTGTTTATTAATTCTAACAGGTATTTAGCGGGATTATTAGGATGATCTATGTATAAGATCTTGTCATCTGTGAATAAAAATGGGTTTATTCTTCTTTCCATTTTGGATGCCTTTTATTGCTTTTTTGGTGCCCAGTTACCCATGCTACCTTTAGTACAATGCTGAACACAAGTGGTAAGAACAGATATCTTTGTCTTGTAACTGATCTTATGGATGTTAGATGTGAGTATATCTTGCTGTTGTTTAGTTGCTAAGTTGTGTTCAACTCCTTTGTGACCCCCTGGCCTGTAGCCCACCAAGTTCCTCTGTCCATGTGATTTCCCAGGCAAGAATACTAGAAAGGGTTGCCATTTCCTTTTCCAAGGGATCTTTTCAACAGGGGGACTGAATCCATGTCTCCTGCATTGGTAGGTGGGTATATCTTATTTTGTATTCCTAATTCATTGAGTGTTTTTGTCATGAAAGGGTGTTATATTTTATCAAATGGTTTTTTCTGTACCCACTGAAATGACTTTGATTTTCATTTTCTATACTATTGATATGGTGTATTAATTATTTTTCAGATTTTAAACCATCCTTGCTTTTCTGTGATAAATCACATTTGGCCATGGAGTATAAATCATTTTATGTTGCTGAATTTGATTTGTTAGTATTTTCTTTTATGGCTTAAGCAATGATCTGTCCCGGAGAAAGTTCCATATGCTTTTGGAAAGAATGTATATTCTGTTGTTGGATGGCATGCTCTATACATGTCTGTTTTCTAATATCTTGTTGAGGATTTTTGCATCTTTATTTCTATGAGATGCTAGTCTTTAGGTTTCTTTTCCTGAGATATCTTTGTCTTATTTTAGTATCAGGGTAATACTGGCCTCAGAGAATGAGTTGGGAAATTAGGAAATATTGCTTCCTCTTCTATTTTTTGGAAGAGTGTCTGAAGAAGTAGTATTAGTTCTGTTTTGAATTTTTGTGTGATTCACCAATGGATCCATCTGTGCTGATACTTTCTTGTAGCTTTTAAAAAAATACCAATTCGATTCATATTATAGACACATTCTTACTATCTATTTCTTATTTAATCAGTTTTGGTGGTCTGTATCTTTCTAGGAATTTTTCCATTTCATCTGAATTATCTAATTTATTGACACAATCATTCATAGTATTCCTTTTTGTACTTTTGTAATATCTGTATTAATGTCCTCTCTTTTAGTTTCTGATTTAGTAATTTGAGTCATCTATTTTTTTTTTCTTTGTGAATATAACTATAAGTTTGCCAATTTTGTTAATCATTTCAAAGATTCAGCTTTTGGTTTCATTGATTTTCTGTATTTTCTACTCTATTTGTTTAATTTGCACTTCATTGCTTCTTTCCTTCTGGTTGTTTTACATTTAGTTTGTTTTTTTCCCCCAGAGCTTTAAGGTGGATATTAGGTTGTTGATTTGGAATATTTCCTCTTTTATAATGTAAGTATTTATAGCTATAAATTTCCCTAAAAACACTGCTTTAGCCACTTCTTAACTTTTGCAATGTTTTGTCTTCATCTTCAGTATTTTCTAATTTTTCCTTTGATTCTTTTTTCTTTGACCAAGTGGTTATTTAGGAGTTTTTTGTTTGTTTGTTTTTTAATTTCCACATATTGGTGAGTTTCCAAAATATCTTTCCATTTTGATTTCTTAATTCAATGCATTGTGGTGAGTGAAAATAATTTCTGTGATTTCTATTCTTTAAAATGTGCTGAGGTTTATTCTATGGCCTACTAAATAGTCTATCACAGAAACTGTTCCAGGTGCACTTGAGAAGAATATATATTTTCATAAAAAATCAGGTAGAATGACATACTGAAAGTGTTGACAGAAAAAAAAGTCACCTAAGAATTTTATACTCAACAAAACTATTCAAAAATGAAGGAGAAATTAAGACATTCCCAGATAAACAAATGCTGAGGAAGTTTGTCACTGATAGACCTGTATTACGAGAAATGCTAATGGTAGTAATTCAGGCTGAAATAAAAGAACATTAGATAGTAAGTCAAAGCCATATAAAGTACTAAGAACAAAGCTGAGTAGGTAAACATAAAAGCCAGTGTTATTGATTTCTGCTTCATAAATCCTTTTTTTCATATACAATTTAAAAGAAAAACACATAAAACAATCATTACAAATCTATGTTAATAGGTATACAGTGTATAAACATGTTATTTGTGAAAATAACATTATAAGGAAGATGGGCTGGATCTGCATAACAGCAATGTTTTTGTACACTAATAAAGCTAAGCTGGTATTACTTCAAACTAGTTGGTACAAATTTAACATGTTAATTTATTTATTCTTTAGTCAGTTTTGGTAGTTTGTGTGTATCTAAACATTCATGTATTTCATCTAAGTTATCTAATTTGTTGGCATACAATGTTTCATAGTATTTTTCTGTAAGTTTTTTTTTCTGTAAGGTATAACAGCAATGCCCCCACTTTCACTTATGATTTTAGAAATCTATGTCTTCCTCTCCTTCTTTCTCTCTCCCTCTCTTTCTTTGGTAAGTATAGATAAATGTTAGTCAGTTTTAATGATCTTTAAAAAGAAACAGCTTTTGGTTTTATTGATTGTCTCTATTATGTTTTTGTTTTCTATTTTATTTTCCTCAGTTCTAATCTTTGTTATTTATTCCTTTCTGATAGTTTTTGTTTAATTTCCTTTTCTGTTTTTACTTCCTTAAGGTATGACAATAAGTTGTTTATTTACAGCTATAAAATTCCATCTGAGCATGGCTTTCATTTCATCTTATAAGTTTTGGTATATTGTGTTTTCATTTTAATTTGTATCAGAGTACTTTATTGTCAGGGAACATTTAACAGGAGGATTCCTGCATGCTGTTTTCTATTTCTCAAGGATTCTCTGTTCCTTATCAGTTCCTATTCTGAGAATGAGTAAAGCTGCATGCAGTTCTCAGGACTGAGATCATAGGATGAGACATGCAATGACTCTTTTCAGTGTCAGCGACCTTGTATGTATTACATTATCCATATTGTGGCTATTGATAAAATTTCATTCTGTGTAATAGCTGAGTAATCATCTTACTAAAGATATATAAGCCTACATTTCTGCTAATAAAGCACCCTTGCTCCATCAGAGCTTGGGTCCCCATGTCTTTCTTTCTCTCTCTCCCTCTCTCTCTTTCTCCTCTTTCACTTTCTTATCATCGACTCTGGACCACCAGGTTCCGGTCCATTAAAGGACCCCAACACTTTATGATTTCCTTTCTGATTTTTTCTCTTTCACTCATTGGCTATTTATGTATGGCTTTATTTCCACATATTTGGAATTTTCCAGTTCTCCTAATCTTATTGATTTCTAGTTTCATTTCTTTGTGTTCAGAGCTTATCTTTTGTATGGTTTCAAACTTTTTTGTACTTATTAAGACCTGATTTGTGGCCTAACATATGTTCTATTACGGAGAATGTCCCATATGGAATTGGAAGAAAAATATGCATTCTGCTGTTGTTGAATTCTATGGAGAACTCTGCATATGTCTGTTAAGTCTGGTTGGTTTATAGTGTTATTTAAATTCTCTATCTCCTTAATGATCTTCTATCTAATTTTTCTCTCCATTATTAAAAGTAAGATATTGAAATCTCCAACTATTAGTATAGAATTGTTTATTCCTCCCTTTGATTCTGTTAATTTTTGCTTCGTATCTATGGGAATCTGTGGTTGGGTGCATGTGTTCATAATTGTTATATCTTATTGAAAATGTGACTAAAGCAATAACAAGTAATGACATTGTATCAGTAATCAAAAAATTTCCATGCAAGAAAATGTCAGGATCAATTCTGCCCAACATCTAAAAATAAGTTAACACCAATTCTCAAAATCGTCCCAAAGAACATGAGAGAATACTTTGTAAGTCATTCTGCTAGGTCACCATTACCCTGATACTAAAGGTAGACCAATATATCACATTAAAAGAAAGCCATAGATCAATATTATTTATGGATATATATCCCAAATTTCTCAACACAGTACCAGCAAATGGAAATCAGCAGTATATTAGAAGTATCATATACCAAGATTGAGTGATTTATGCCAAGTGTGCAAGGATGTTTCACCATATAAAAAGCAATCAATATGATAAATTATATTAATGGAAGAAAGGAAAAAAATCCACATAGTTACCTCAATTGATGCTGAGAAAGAATTTGACAACATCCAGCACCCTTTCATGATAAAAGAAAAAAAACAAACCTTAACATACATACTCAGAATATCTATATATCAGGTATATATAGAATATTCCATCCAAAAGCAGCAACTAAACATCATTGCAAGTTCACACAGAACATTCTTCAAGATTTTGTCATATGTTAAGCCAAAAAACAAGTCTCAGTAAATTAAAGAAGGTTAAAATCATGTCAAGCATCTATTCTGACCAGAAGACTTAAGGCTAGAAATCAACTACAAAAAAAAGTGTATAAAACATAAAAACATGGAGACTAAAAAATACAATGCTAAACAATCAATGAATCACTGAAGAAATCAAAAAAGAAATTAAACAATACCTGGAGACAAAGGAAAACAAAAATGCAACAATTAAAAAATCTATGGGACACAGCAAAAGTAGTTCCAAGAGAAAAGTTTTTAGCAATACAAGCCTATGTCAGTAATCAAGAGAAATCACAAATCAACAACCTAACTTTATACTTAGAGAAAATAAAGAAATCAAAATATGCATAGAAACAAATGAAAATGAAAACACGACACCCCAAAACCTATGGGATTCAGTAAAAGCAGTACTAAAGGGAAGGTTCAGAGCAATACAAGCTTACCTCAAGAAACAAGAGAAAAATCAAATAAATAACCCAACTTTACATCTAAGCCAACTAGAAAAGAAGAAATTAAGAAACCCAGGGTTAGTAGAAGGAATGAAATCATATAAAGTAGGGCAAAAATAAATGAAAAAGAAACAAAGGAGACTATAGTAAAAATCAACAAAACTAAAAGCTGGTTCTTTGAGAAGATAAATAAAATAGACAAACTATTAGCCAGACTCATCAAGAAAAAAAGGGTTAAGAATCAAATCAACAAAATTAGAAATGAAAATGGAGAAGTCACAACAGATAACACAGAAATACAAAGGATCATAAGAGACTACTGTCAGCAACTATATGACAATAAAATGGACAAATTCTTAGAAAAGTATAACCTTCCAAAACTGAACCAGGAAGAAATAGAAAGTCTTAACAGACACATCATGAGCATGGAAATCAAAACTGTAATCAAAAATTTCCAACAAACAAAAGCCCAGGGCCAGATGGCTTCACAGGTGAGTTCTACCAAAAATTTAGAGAAGAGCTAACACCTATCCTACTCAAACTCTTCAGAAAATTGCAGAGCGAGGTAAACTGCTAAACTCATTCTATGAGGCTACCATCACCCTGATACCAAAACCAGACAAAGATGCCACAAAAAAAGAAAACTACAGGCCAATATCACTGATGAACATTGATGCAAAAATCCTCAACAAAATTCTAGCAAATAGAATTCGACAGCATATTAAAAAGATCATACATCATGACTAAGTGGGCTTTATCCCAAGGATGCAAGGATTCTTCAATATTTACAAATCAATCAATGTGATACACGACATTAACAAAATGAAAGATAAAAAACATATGATTATCTCAATAGATGCAGAGAAAGCCTTTGACAAAATTCAACATCCATTTATGATAAAAACCTTCCACAAAGCAGGCATAGAAGGAACATACCTCACATAATAAAAGCCATATATGACAAACCTACAGCAAACATTGTCCTCAATGGTGAAAAATTGAAAGCATTTCCCCTAAAGTCAGAAACAAGACAAGGATGCCCACTCTCACCACTACTATTCAACATAGTTCTGGAAGTTTTAGCCACAGCAATAAGAGAAGAAAAAGAAATAAAAGGAATCCAGATTGGAAAAGAAGAAGTAACACTCTCACTGTTTGCAGATGACATGATCCTCTACATAGAAAACCCTAAAGACACCAGCAGAAAATTACTAGAGCTAATCGATGAATATATTAAAGTTGCAGGATATAAAATTAACACACAGAAATTCCTTGCATTCCTATACACTAACAATGAGAAAACAGAAAGAGAAATTAAGGAAACAATTCCATTCACCATTGCAACGAAAAGAATAAAATACTTAGGAATAAATCTACCTAAAGACACAAAAGACCTATTATAGAAAACTATAAAACATTGGTGAAAGAAATCAAAGAGGACACAAATAGATGGAGAAATATACCATGTTCATGGATTGGAAGAATCAACATAGTGAAAATGAGTATACTACCCAAAGCAATCTATAGATTCAATGCAATCCCTATCAAGCTACCAATGGTATTTTTCAGAGAACTAGAAAAAATAATTTCACAATTTGTATGGAAATACAAAAAACCTCAACTATCTAAAGCAATCTTGAAAAAGAAGAATGGAACTGGAGGAATCAACCTACCTGACTTCAGATTATACTACAAAGCTACAGTCATGAAGACAGTATGGTACTGGCACAAAGACAGAAATATAGATCCATGGAACAAAATAGAAAGCCTAGAGATAAATCCATGCACCTATGGACACCTTATCTTTGACAAAGTAGGCAAGAATATACAATGGAGAAAAGACAATCTCTTTAACAAGTGGTGCTGGGAAAACTGGTCAACCATTTGTAAAAGAGTGAAACTAGAACACTTTGTAACACCATACACAAAAATAAACTCAAAATGGATTAAAGATCTAAATGTAAGACAAGAAACTATAAAACTCCTAGAGGAAAACAGGCAAAACACTCTCTGACATAAATCACAGCAGGATCCGCTATGACCCACCTCCCAATGTAATGGAAATAAGAGCAAAAATAAACAAATGGGACCTAATTAAACTTAAAAGCTTTTGCACAACGAAGGAAACTATAAGCAAGGTGAAAAGACAGCCTTCAGAATGGGAGAAAAATAATAACAAATGAAGCAACTGACAAAGAATGAATCTCAAAAATATAAAAGCAGCTCACGCAACTCAATACTAGAAAAATAAATGACCCAATCAAAAAATGGGCCAAAGAACTAAACAGACATTTCTGCAAAGAAGACATACAGATGGCTAACAAACACATGAAAAGATGCTCAAAATCACTCACCATCAGAGAAATGCAAATCAAAACCACAGTGAGGTAGTACCTCACGCCAGTTAGGATGGCTGCTATCAAAAAGTCTACAAACAGTAAATGCTGGAGAGGGTGCAGAGAAAAGGGAACCCTCTTAAACTGTTGGTGGGAATGCAAACTAGTATAGCCACTCTAGAGAGCACTGTGGAGATTCCTTAGAAAACTGGAAATAAGACTGCCATATGACCCAGCAATCTCACTGCTGGGCATACACACTGAGGAAACCAGAACTGAAAGAGACATGTGTACCCCAATGTTCGTTGCAGCACTGTTTACAATAGCTAGGACATGGAAGCAACCTAGATGTCCATCAGCAGACTAATGGATGAGAAAGCTGTGGTACACAATGGAATATTACTCACCTATTAAAAAGAATGCATTTGAATCAGTTCTAATGAGGTGGATGAAACTGGAGCCTATTATACAGAGTGAAGTAAGTCAGAAAGAAAAACACCAATACAGTATATTAATGCATATACATGGAATTTAGAAAGATGGTAATAATGGCCCTATATGTGAGACAGCAAAAGAGACACAGATGTAAAGAACAGACTTTTGGACTCTGTGGGAGAAGGCGAGGGTGGGATGAATTGAGAGAATAGCATTGAAACATGTATATTACCATATGTGAAATAGATCACCAACCCAAGTTTGATGCATGAAACAGGGCACTCAAAGCCAGTGCACTGGGACGACCCAAAGGGATAGGATGGGGAAGGAGGTGGGAGAGGGGTTTGTGATGGGTGACACATGTAAACCCATGGCTGATTCAAGTCAATGTATGGCAAAAACCACTGCAATATTGTAAAGTAATTAGCCTTCAATTAAATAAACAAATAAAAAGAAAATTAAAAAAAACAAACAAAACCAAATTTAGTAGAAGGAAAGAAATAATAAAGATTAGAGCAAAAATAAATAAAATAGAGAATAAAAATATAAAAGATCAATGAAACTAAGAGTCAGTTTTTTAAAAAGATTTTATAAATTCATAAACTTTTATCCAGAAACATCAAGAAAAAAAGAGAAGGCTCAAATAAATAAAAACATAAATAAAAAAGAATTATACCTGACACCACAGAAATACAAAATATCATAAGAGATTTCAAAAAAAAATTACACAACAATAAAATGGACAGGGCTTCCCTGGTTGCTCAGACTGTAAAGAATGCACCTGCCAATGCAGGAGATGTGAGTTCAGTCCCTGGCTTGGGAAGATCCCCTGGCAAAGGAAATGGCAACCCACTCCAGTATTCTTGCCTGAGTAGACTGGTGGGCTGCAGTCCATTGGGTTGCAAAAGAGTTGGACATGACTTGGTGACTAAACAACAACAAACAGCAACAAAATGGACAACCTAGAAGAAATGGACAAATTTCTAGAAATGTATATTCCCTTAAGACTGAGTCAAGAAGAAATATAATATATGAACCGACTGATTCCCAGGAATGAAATTGAACCATTAAAAACAAACAAACAAAACAACAGCAAAAAAAAAAGAAAAAATTACCAACAAAGAAGTCTATGACCAGATGGCTTCATAGGTGAATTCCACCAAACAATTAGAGAAGTGTTAACACCTATCCTTCTCAAAATATTTCAAAAAATTGCAGAGGAAAGAACTCTTCCAAACTCATACTATGAGGCCAACATCGCCATGATACCAAAACCTAACAAAGATCCCACACACAAAAAGGAAAATTACAAGCCACTGTCTGATGAACACAGATACAAATATCCTCTACAAAATGTTACAAACCAAATTCAACAATACATTTAAATGATCATAAACCACTATCAAGTGGTATTTATCCCAGGTTCAACATCCACAAATCAATCAATATGATATACCACATTAAAAATTGAAGAATAAAAATATATGATTATCTCAATAGGTGCAGGAAAAGTATTTCACAAAAGTCAACATTCATTTATGATAAAAACTCAACATAGTGGGTAAAAGAGGGAACATACATCAATATAATGAAGGCCATATATTACAAGTCTATAGGCAACAGCATACTCAATGATAAAAAGCTGAAAGCATTTCCTCTGTGATTCGGATCAAGACAAGGATGCCCACTGTCACTATTTTTTTTGTTTGCTTATTTTTTAAATAATTAAAAAATTTTGATTCTACTCTCATCACTTTTATTCAACATACTATTGGAAGTCCTAGCCATAGCAATCAGACAAGAAAAATAAATAAAAGTGATTCAAATTGAAAAGGAAGAAGTAAAACAGTCACTATTTGCAAATGACGATACTCTACATGAAAATCCTAAAGATGCCACTATAAACTATTAGAGCTCATCAATGAATTCATAAAGCATAAAGCTGTAGGATACAAAATTAACATATAGAATTCTGTAGCATTTCTATACACTAGCAATGAATCATCAGAAATAGAAATTGAGAAAACAATCCCATTCAAAATGAATAAAATACCCAGGAATAAATCTAACTAAGGAAGTGAAAAACCTGTACATGGAACAATATAAAACATTGACGAAAGAAATTGAAGATGACACAGGCAGATGGAGAGAGATATTGAGCTCATGGATTGGGAGAATTAATATTGTTAAAATGACCATACTCCCGAAGGAAATCTATAGATTCCATGCAATCTCTATCAAAATATCAATGGCATTTTTCAGAAAGCTAGAAGAAATAATTCTAAAATTTGCATGAAAACACAAAAAACCTCAAATAGGCAAAACAGTCCTGGGAAAGAACAGAGCTGAAAGCATCATGCTCCCTGACTTCAGACTCTGCTACAAAGCTATAGTAATCAAAACCAATATGATACTGGCACAGAAATAGTTACATAGATAAATGGAATAGAATAGAATATGAACCAAATTTATAATCAGTCTATGACAAAGGAGGCAAGAATATACAATGGGGAAAAGACATCCTCTTTAATCAATGGTGCTGGGAAAACTGGACAACTACATGCAAAAGAATCAAACTGGACTACTTTTTCACACCATGTACAAAAATTAACTCACAGTGGAGTCAAAGAATAAATTTAATGTTCAACACCATGAAATTTCTAGAAGAAAACAAAGGCAGTACACTCTTTGACATTGGTCTTAGCAATATTTTTTTGGATGTCTTCCCAAGCAAGGAAAATGAAAGCAAAAATAAACCAATGGGACTACATCAAACTAAAAAGCTTTTGCATGATGAAGGAAACTATCCACAAAGTGTAAAGGCCACCTACTTATACAATACTGTATGTCACTTATATCTCAATAAAACTGGAAGAAAAAAGAGAAATAGTAGCTTACTATATAAATAGGAATAAATGCAGGAACTAATTACCAGGAGAAACCATTAAAGGAGAAGAAAGTCTGGCATGGGAAAGGATGGGGCAAGGGATGGTTGGTTGTTATATTGACACTTCTGGTCTTTGATTTTTAACCATATACATGTGTAATATTTTGATTTCAAAAGTACTTTTTAAACTCTGCAATTCTAATCCTGTCCACTCCTGGCCTCAGATCCCCCTAGTGATACATGTTAAATTACAAATTCTTTACATATCATTCAAAACCCTTTAAGATCTGGCCCCAACCTACATTACCAGCATCATTACTGCTCTTTTCCTTAAAGTACTTGAGACTCTAGTCATAGCAATCTTTTTGCAGCATCTTGGGTGCCATATTCTTTCATGCTTCCATGATTTTGCATACTTTGTTGCTTCTGCTTGACTTTCCCCTCCTTCTTCTCTTCCCTCTCTACCTTCCCCTCATCTCCCTGATGAACCCACACTCATCTTCCCAGAGTCTGAAAATGTCATATGTCCTAGTAGGCCTTCCCTACCACCCCACAGTAAGAGTTTTGTCCTCTTTCCCCTGTGCTGTTTCAACATTTAGTACATTGCCCCACTATAGCACAGATCACATAGGATTTAACTTGATGAGTCTGCTTCTCCCACTGGATTGTGGGATGCCTGATTTCAGTGACCAGCTTTGCTTCATGTTTATAGTCCCAGGGCTTGTTCCATGCTTTATTGAATTGAATGTATTTTAAAAGGGCATTTGAAAAAATACTTCACCAAGAAACTAGGGAAAATCAAAATAAGTCTCAGAAAGCTAGTACAGGTGATTGCGTTACAGCATCACCATAACTATGAAGAAAGAAACGTTGATGGTATGGTAGTTCTTCAAAATGTTAGAGTTTCCATATGACCTAGCAGATCCACTCCTAGGTATATAACAAGAGGAATGAAAATATATATTCACACAAAAACTGGTATATGAATGTTCATAGCAACATTATTCATAATAGCCAAAAATGAAAATAACATAAGCACTTACCAACTGAAGATTGGATAAACAAAATGTAGCATATCGATATAAAGAATATTATCTGGCTATAAAAAAGAATGAAGTACTGATACATACTACAACTTGAATGAACACTGAAATCATGCTAAGTGAAGCCAGACACAAAAGGTCACAAATTGTATGACTTCATTTTTATGAAATGCTCAGAGTAGGCAAATCTATAGAGACAGAAAGTATATTAATGGCTACTTGGGCCTGGAGGTGAGTTGGAGGTGAATGGGAGTGACTGCTAATGGGTACAAAGTTTCTTTTTTGGGTGATTAAATGTTCTAAAATTAGATAGTGATGATCACACAACTTTGGGAACTATGCTAAAAAACATTATATTGTGAACTTTAAAAGGGTGAACTTTATGGTTTAAATGATATCTCAAAAGAGTTGTTTTTAAAAAGAAGAAATCTAGAAAAGATCCTGGAAAGAAATATACCAAAAAGTCAACAAGCTGTTAACTTTGAGTTGTGGGGTTTTGTGAAGGTGATTGTTATTATTTTTCTTTTCTTCTACTTTACATTGTTTTCCATACATTCTACAATGAATATGTAATTAAGATCGGACACTTCATGCTTTAAAACATCAAGGAAGAAGAGAATTAACATGTTCTGAGCACATGATATGTACTAGGTAGGGTAACCCCCACAGTATTTCTGTCAGGTTGCTATTTCTTTTTTCAACTTCACCAGGGTGAACGGGGGGAAAATGAGACTTAAGGAGTCACGGTCTTTCCTCATTCTCTCCCCCTTTCTAAAAAACTTCTTGGGTTTTCTGGCCTCATTTGGGGCCTTTGGTTTGTTGAACTGGTAGTAATGACTAAAGAAAAATTGAAAGAGACTTTGAAAGTTAGGACTGATTTATAGTAGAGTAGAGAGTGACCAGAGAAAGCAAAGAAGACTCTGGGGAAAGATCAGAGGAGAACAGAGAAAGAGAAGATGTGTCAAGGGCTGAACGTAGAGGGAATTACCATGTGTAGAAGGATGGATTAGATTCTGGATGCCTGGATTTTTTAATCATTCTGATCTCAGCTCAGACATGGCCTCCTCAAAAGCCCCATGAGGTTGTGATGCCCACTTCTGAAGGAGCCACTCTTATCTCTATCTCCACCTTGTTCCATCCCATTACCCTGTGTTATCTTTTCCATAGTATTGACTACTATCTGAACATGTCCTGTCTTCTTCCACTGATGTGAGCACTGTTCCAGAAGCAGAACCTCCTCTGGCTTGTTCAGTGGTCTGTTGCTGGAGTGGGAAACAGGTCTGGTAATGTGTGGTGCTCAGAATGTGAGAACTGTACTTTCTGTTATCATTTATTGACTCCTCTCTCCTCACTTATCTCCACTTTTTCTAATGTTCATCCTTCAAAGCCCCAGTCAAGACCCAACAACTACTGAAACTCGTATCTCTTGGCTAGAAGTGAGCCCTTGACCTTGACACATGAGCCCTCAACTACTCCCATACTGGTTTCATAAGCTCTTTGATGTCAGGGTTCATTTCTTATGAACACAGCAACACATTTTACTGAGCTTATTTGTGTGTGCATGCCATAAAATTAACACATGAGAAAAATAGTCATTTTAGACTGATAACTTATGAAGAAAATTTAAAAAGGTAAGATGATGACAAGGTAAGATCACAAAAAGGGTTTGGGGAATGGCACTAATTTCATCTGAATGGTTGGAGAAATTTCTCTGAGGAAGTGACAATTGAGCTGAGATTTGACTTGAATCTTTCTGTATCTCCCACAATGCCCTATATATTGCAGTTGCTGACTGACAGGCCATGGAGTGTCAGGAGTGCAAGTTTCCTAAAGGTTCTCTAGTCCAGGTCCAATCTTACATAGGTTTCATCTCCTGATAGTAAGCTGCTGATCCCAGGTAGGGCAATCTGCCTCAAGGTCCCCAAAGTTTCCCATTTCAGTTGGTTCTTCAGACACCCTTATGAATAGCTATAGAACCAACATTTTCTAGGCACCTTTTGTGTGCCAGATACTTCCATGCTCAGTATCTTACTTACCTCTTACCTAGTAGTACTACTATTCTTATTCCTATTTGAAAGATGAAGCAAACTCAGAGAGTTTATGTAACTTGCCCAAGGTCACACTGCCAGCAAGTGTGTAGTGAATATGCCTAATGTCAAGACTGGTGCACCTTGCTATTATCTCTTGCTCTCCCATTATTCTGAAGTTTAAACTATCTTGTTCAGGCTTTGAGATTCCTAACTTTGGGATTGGCCTGATTTCATTGGAGCTGTCTCACTAGAGATATCAAGTTAACCTTTTCCATCAACTGACCCTTTAGAGACACCAAGGTTTACTGTCTTTACTTTTTGTAGTCATTACATGAAGACTCAGATCATGTCTGACCCCAAATGTTCCTGGCTGGACAGTCTCATGCCTCACTCAGGCTCCTTTCTCTAAATCTGGGACTCCCTCATAACCCGTGTGTGTGTGTGTGTGTGTGTGTGTGTGTGAGAGAGAGAGAGAGAGAGAGAGAGAGAGAAAGACAGAGAGAGAGAGAGAGAGAGAAAGACAGAGACAGAGAGACAGAGAGTAACAGACTGATGCTCTTTACTTGCCTGGTGCCCAGGCTAAGAGGTCATTCTGATCCCTGTATTGTGACTTCTTCTACCCACCAGCCCAATCCTCAGTCTGCTGAGTCTGTTCTATTTCCCCTTTTACTTTCTTCAGGGGGTCAACACCAGTATCTGCTCTTTTGTGCCTCAGAGAGGTACCTGTTAATCTCCTATATCTCCTCCCTCCCTCAACCTCCTTTTCAGTCTCAGCTAGGACCTAGAGGTGAAAACAGGGAGCAGGAGCCCAGGATTTGGGAATCTCTGAACCACCCCATTATGAGGGGTACACGCCCTCATGTGTTCGCCTTACATAAATTCAGCCTGAGATTACAACTTAAGGCCCTGCTGGCAGAGCCTTCTTTCGCTGACCTGGCCAAGGATCTTAGCCTTTCTCTGGCCTGTCTATGCCAATGCCTCCCTGGCATTTGAATCAGTCTAAGTCTTGGGGACTCCATCTGGTCTCACTCCAAATGGAACACCTCCTGGTTGTTTTCCCCTTTCTCTCTAACAACTGTAACTGTGCTGTGCTTAGTCGCTCAGTTGTGTCCGACTCTTTGCCACCCCAGGCTCCTCTGTCCCTGGGGATTCTCCAGGCAAGAATACTGGAGTGGGTTGCCATGCCCTCCTCCAGGGGTCTTCCAAACCCAGAGAGCCAACCCAGGTCTCCTCCAGGGGCTCTTCCCAACCCAGAGATCCAATCCAGGTCTCCCACATTGCAGGTGGATTATTTACCATCTGAGCCACCAGGGAAGCCCAAGAATACTGGAGTGGGTAGCCCATCCCTTCTCCAGGGGATCTTCCCAACCCAGGAATCAAACCAGGGTCTCCTGCATTGCAGGCAGATTCTTTACCAGCTGAGGTACCCAGGAAGCCCAACAACTGCAACTACACAATAATAATAGCCACTTTCTGGCAAGGATGTAATATGGGCCAGGGGTTTATATTCATCAGCTAGTTCAAGCTGCACAGCACCCTGATAGGTAAGTGATATTTTCTTGATACATGATAGGCACTTGTGAACGAATTAATGGTTTCTCCCCAGTTCATCATAGGGCCAACAGAAGCTTAGGGAAGTTACAGAAGTAATGGGTCAGAAACAGAATTGAAACCCAAGCCTAACTGACCTCAAAGCCTGGCTCCCAGCAGTCATATCAAGATGCTTCTCAAACAACTGCAACACCATGAATTCCAGTTCACAAGCCTGTTTGAGGGAGAAGCTGATGGATGTGGTTAGGGATACTGTACTCAAAGTCACACAGCTAGTAAGCAGGCACCACCACTTCTTTGTTCTGTGAGTGTGGGCCAGTTGCTTGACTTCTCTGTACCACAGCTTCCTTATTGGCAAATGGGGATAACAATAGTAACAACCAGAGGGTTGGGCCACTTTAATGAGATAATATACATAAAGGGCCTAGCATGGAGCTTGGTATACGGTAATTACTCAAAAAATGTTTATGATGGTGCCTGAGACAAACACAACATGACAGCCCCTTCTAGCACCTTCTCTTTGTCTTGTTCCTTACTGCATGCCTTCCATCCCTTTATTCACTGTACTGGACTGAATGTGGCCACTACCATGTCCATGCCCTAATAGTTAGAACCTATGAATATTGTCTTATTTGGAAAGAAGATCTATCTTTGTAGATGTGATTAAGTTTAATGATCCTGAGATGGATCATTGCCTGGAGAATCCCAGGGATGGCGGGGCCTGGTGGGCTGCCGTCTATGGGGCCACACAGAGTCGGACATGACTGAAGCGACTTAGCAGCAGCAGCATGCTCATATATAAATTATTTAATATAACATATTTGGGCTTAAACCTCAACCAGTGCATTCATTGAATATCTGGGTACATTCTAAATTCAATGACAAGTATTCTTATAAGAGAGGCAAAGGGAAATATGCGTATCAGTATTTAAGTATTGTTAACTTCCTATCATAATATTTAATTTATAGGATATCAAGGAAAAGAGTAAATAGCTTTCAAGAACTTTATTTCCTCCTCTGCAGAAGGGGTCAGTGTGCTTTGGGTGGTAGGCAGGATAGTTGTACTATGTTGGCAGAAATATGACCTTGTTAGTATCTTTATTTGGAGATTAAGTATAGTTTAGAGATGAATATGGGTGCCAAGTAGACAAGGGGTGGGTGGATTGCCTTGCGAAGGCATGTCTGCTTCTAGAGGAAGACCACTGTGCTTCTGCCCAGAAGTGGGCCCTGGGAGGCTCTTCTGGTAGGGCTGAGATTTCCTGCAGGAAGCAGTTCTATTCTGCTCTAATGTCAGGAAAACAGGTAATCAGAGTCGTAGAAGCCTGTACCTTATTGCCTGGCTCTAGTCATTTCAGTCTGGACCATTTTAAAAGCAGGTGTTGCCAATCCACTTTAGTCATAATCCCTTCATGAAGTGCCCTTGGAAGACACCTGCAAGCTCTGCACCTTGGAGAATGTGCCTGGGAAATGGAATAGGCTGTCTGCTTTCCAGAGTTGTCAACTCCAAGCCAGGGCCTTGGGAGAACCCTAGTAGTGGATGCAGGTAAGGGAGGGGGGTTGAATCACCTCAGACTTCCACAATAGGTTCTTTTCCTTTTCAGTCTGGGCAGGTATTCTTCATACCAAGGACTGCTGCTCCTAAGTCACTTCAGTCGTGTCCGACTCTGTGCGACCCCATAGACGGCAGCCCACCAGGCTCCCCCGTCCCTGGGATTCTCCAGCCAAGAACACTGGAGTGGGTTGCCATTTCCTTCTCCAATGCATGAAAGTGAAAAGTGAAAGTGAAGTCGCTCAGTTGTGTCTGACTCTTAGCGACCCCATGGACTGCAGCCTACTAGGTTCTTCCATCCATGGGATTTTCCAGGCAAGAGTACTGGAGTGGGGTGCCATTGCCTTCTCCACACCAAGGACTACTAAGACCTAAGTGACTGAAAGAGTCTCAGGTGAGTGGCTTACGTGGGGAAGGGAAGAGGATAGAGTGCCTTGATTTCCAACATCACCAGGCTGGAGAAAGGCAAAATGGCTCAGTGAGGCCACAGACAAGAGTGAGGTTCAGATTGATGGGCCCTCTCCTCAATGGTGCGTGTTGACCTGGGATGGTTTGCTATCAGATTCTAGCACCTTGTAGGCTCCCAGGGGAGGCCTAGCAGTGTTTGTGAACTGACTGATCCATGTTTGTTCCTGAGAAGGTCTATTTTACAGATAGCAATCTCTGATGGACCCTCCTTCTGCAGGCCTGGATTCTTAAATTTTTCGGGTGTCCATTGTCTATAGGACTCTCCTAGTTGGCTCTAGCCTCCTTAGGTGACAGTAGCTGGGAGACTGCCCATCTTGGCTGAGCTGTCTGTCCTTCTGCCAAATGAGCAAACTGGAGAAGTGCCCCAAGACAAAAGAGAGAACAAGGAGGATAGATGCAAAGCCAGTTTCTCCATGCTTCACAGAGTTACAATCTTTGCTCTGCCCACACCATGTCATGTTGTCAGGGACTGCATCATAGTCATCCCTGTGTCCCTTACAGGAGTAAATGCAGTGTCTAGTATGTAGGAGATGGAGGCAGAGATGCAGCCAGAGAGATCTGCACCAAACTTCAGGGCCTGTCAAATACTAGACATAAGATGTTATTTGGGTCACTTAACTTCTGAGAATGCCAGTTTTCTCATTGGAATATAAAATGACTTTGAGTGAGAGAATAGATACAAAGTACCTGGAATGTAGTAGGTGCTCAGTAGATGGTACCTGTCACCACCATCCCCACCATCATCATCACCAACACCATTAGCATTTATTGTGCACCCACTGTATGGCAGTCCTGATGCTTGGCTTTGATGCTTGGCAGAAGATAAAGGAAAAGCAGTCAGTGATTTCTGCCCCAGGTTAGAATATAGTGGGAGAGCTCAGATACACAGTAATATTGGAAATCCAAGTGCTGATCAGAGGCACACAATCAGGAAATGGAGATCAAAGGAGAGAACAGATCTGCGGGCTTGGGGCTTCTAGGAAGGCTGCTCAGAGGAGGTGAGTGCTATGGTAGGCCTGGATAGATTGAATCTCTAGTACTTAGAGGAGGAGGGGAAAGAGAATAAAGGGATTCCCGGCTTAGCTCAGCCCGGGCCAGCACCTGAAGCTGGCAGTATCTTCTATCTTCCTTCAGGCTGTTGGGGGCCAGGCCCAGTACTGCAAATACTGGGCTGGCCACTGGGGGTCGACAGAGATTGAGGAATAGGGAGGCTACTAGGGAGAGATTTCCTTAGAGACTACCTCTGTGATTGAACAACCTGCCTAACGTCTCATTTCCCCTCTGAAATTCCCTCCTCCTTCCTCCGTTGTCTAGAGAGCCCTAATCCCCCCGAGACACTCTTGGTTCAGAAGCCCCAGAGCTTCCTGACTTCCCCACCCCTGACCAGAACACCAACCCAAGGAGGAAAATTCCCTTCCTCTCCACATCCCCACCCCCATCTCCAGTTCTGGCTAAAGCCTGGGGCTGCCATAGTCTCTGCTTTGTGTCCAGGAGAGCAGCTGTGAAAGAAAAACAAGCCAGGCCAGTGAGATTTATCTTCCTCTGAGGAGGGGGTGGCTTCATTGTGAGGAAGATTCTGGGTGGTTTGTCAACTGAGGCCTCACCCAGCCCCAACTTGGTCAGCACTTGGAAGGTGGAGGTATGGCAGGGGTGGGGTGAGGGAGGTTGGTTGGGAGACTAAAGGCTTAGAAGGAAATTGGACCTTCCCTGGGAGGTACATTGAGCCTGGGCACTGGGGTCTTGATGATTAAAGATGAGAAGGAAGGTCTCGAAACCAAGCTGGACTAAGTAGAGAGTGGGGAGCAGAGGTTTCAATGTCAGAGATCCTGGCTTGGTTGGCTCAGGGGCAGCTGGAGGGTGGTGGGCCTGGGTCCCATATATTTGCCTTTGGTTATCTGGCCAGTTGTGTCCAGTCCCTTATCTCGCCTCAGGATGGCCCATGGGCTCATGACCTTTCTACCAGTAGGCTTGAGCTTATCAGTTGAGAAAGCCCAGACCTGACCCTTTAACCATTTTTTTTTTTTTTTTACTTCACTGAAAAACTATGATTACATATTGCTGACCCTTTAACCCTTATGGTAGGTTGGGAGATAGGAAGTTAGTTCATAGGCTAGTGAGGGGTAAGAACTAGGAGGGCTGGAGAGAGGAGGAAGCACTGCCTCTTCCCTTGGTTCCTGAGGTTGTTCAAATATTTGCTCTGCTTTGGGTGTTCCTCCAAGGGAATTTTATTCCCTGTGTTTATGGGGCTTGACAAGTCCAGTGTGTTCTCTAAGGAGCCAGGAGCAGGATTGGGCAAAGATGCCATTTCTGCAGCCAGCATTGTCCTCCTCGGGGCTTACTAGTTCTCTGAGATGGGGAGCTAAGCTGGGGTTAGTGACAGATGGGGACAATGGCTGATCCCCACCTTGAATTCCTGAGCCCCTGACAGTGATGAATGGCCCAGCCCCTCTTTGCACATTCCCCAGGTAACTGGAGTGAGAGAGTGACAGGTGGGCCAGGCTGGAGTGCTGCAGAGTTTCCCCCATAGCTGCCCTCCCTGGAGCCAGAAAGCAAGGACAGGAGGGACTATTAGAGTAAGCTGAACCCAGATCAGTGACATACAGGAGCTCAGGGATATCCAAAGATGAGGCCTTCAAGGAGCCAAGGGTTCCAGCTGCAGTCCAGAGCCTGTGCTACCTGCCGTGCCACCCGTAGCCATGCGCTGGCCTTCAAATCCCCTGTTCTAGGCTCTTTTCAGGCACAAGGGAAGGTCATGTGCCTGTGTGGGCCCAAGGGCTTTGGACAGATTTCTAGGAGTTCAAGGTAGGGTAATGAGGTGCAAGGAGGGGATAAAGAGAGAGGGAGGGAGAGGGCAGGCCCGTCTCAGGAAGAGAAGGTCTCTTATCTCTGGTGTCATCCTGCCAACAGCATGATCTGGAGCCAGGCTGACACCCGGAAGATCAAGGTAATCTCAGTGCACACACCCATAAACCAGGCTTGAAGCTGGGGCAGGGACCAGGGATTGAACGTCTGGTTGAACTCTTGGCTTTTGGGACAACCCTCTCTTTCCCCAGCCACTGGGAATTGCCATGGCTACAGTGAAACTAGACTAGCAGGGCTTACCTACCTGGGGCTTGGTCTGGGGTGTGGTACAGCCAGGAGAGGGATGGGAGGAAGAGTAGGAAGGCTCCCACCCTGGGCTTGCCCTGAGCCTGACCCAGAGATAGAGTGATGTGGGAAAAGCAAGATGTTCACTGGGGAGGGAGGACAGCCTGAGCTCAACACTGACCCCAGGTGGTCTCTGCTAGAGGGCAGTGAAGGCAGAGGAAGACCAGGAGAGAAGCGGCTAGTGGGATAAAGAAGTTGGCTGGGTAAGAGAGGGCTCTGCAGGCTGAGGGTGGTAGGGGCAGGGGATGCAGCCTGATTGAGCCTGGAGCCTCAGTTTTCTCTTCTCTAAAATAGGCCTATCAGTATCAATCTCAGGGATGTTGTGAGAATTAAACAAAGATTGCATAGCATCAAGGGTGAGAGTGCCCACCTACAGTGCCTGGCATACACATGGGGTTCAAGAAACACAACTCTCCTTCTCCCTGTAGGGATCAGTTGTGTACATCTGTGAAGAGGATGCAGGCAGAGGCTGTGGGTCTTCAAGGGGACGACAGGAGGATTAGGGTAGGCCAGAGATGACTGTAGACTGGAGAGAGGGCTGTTAGCCTCATGGAGTAGTCCCAGCTGGCATCACCCCAGGCCTCAGGGCAGGCTTCCTGTCCTCTGACCCTTCACTGTACAAGGTCCACACTTTGACACATATTCCTTTCCAGGGCCCTGGAGTATCCGAGTAGAGTCATGTGTCTAAGCTCAAGTTACACAGCTCTATGGCCCAGGTTTGAATCCTGACTCTTCTTCTCCCTGGCTGTGTGGCTTCAAGTGAGGAAGTTCACTTGTCTTGTCTCAGAGTACAAAGAAGACAAGGAAAGGTCAAGGACAAGGGCCACGGTAGTCAGAGAGGGAGTGTGAGTGTTCATGCACATGGACAGGACAGTCCCATGAGAAAATGTGGAGGCTAGACTCTATGTCCCGTAGGGTTAGGAACCAGGCCTGATAGCTGGTGCTGTGCGAATCAATAGGCAAGGAAGACAGTGAGTTCATATATGAATATGTACATGTGTGAGAATATGAGAAGAGCTAAAAAAATGTGCATGTGGCACATAAAGCATGTGTGAACGGGTGAAAACATGTGTGACTGGGAATGAGGGTGTCTGTGGGAGGCTCTGTGGAGGAATAATAGTTTCCATTTAGTAAGCACCATGGTGGGCTGGCTGTGATGTTGAGACCTTTCTGTGCATTATCTCACTCCCCGCTCAGCACAGTTCCATGAAGGAGAGATGATCTCCAGGTTACAGAAGAGTTAACTGAAGCACACAGGGGAAGCGACTTAACCAAGGAGATACAACTGATAAGCAGTGAACTCTATGGCTCTGAAGTCCATAACTCCATGCCTCCCGAGGGTGTGGGAAGCTGAGTTATGTAGCTCTCTGGGGGGCTGTTACGATACCTGAGGCCTCCTGCAGCAGCCAGATGTTTTTTGGCACCCCTGGGTTCAGAAGGCCCCTACATACAGATTTCCATCTGCTTGGAGATTCTTGAAGGCAGGGCTTGGTGGGATTCCTCTTTGGATCTCAGCTCAGAGGCAATCACAGGATCAGTGCTCAGGAAACCCTGGTGGACTTTAACCCTGAGGGGTGTGTGTGTTCAGTGACACTGATCTGGGAGGCTTGGGAAGGTGTGTAACTGCCACTAGGATAGTGAGCTTGGATAAGAGAGGGTCCACATCCCCCACAGATCCTGACTTCCTTTTCAGCTTCCCTGGGGAGTAATTTTCCTTACCTTAGGGGGCATGAATCACTACATAAGAGGCCCTGCTAGGGTGGGGCAGGAGGTGGGATCCTGGAGTCATTGGCCCTGGCTGCAGCATGGAATAGGCCCAGCCCTGCTACAGAGGCTCCAGAAGGCAGGTTGAGGCAGAAAGGCTGCACCATGACCAGGGGTGACCAGTGTGTGGAGCAGGCCTAGACACAGAGTCCTCTCTTCTTTCCTCTGTGCCCTCCCCACCCAGGATGAGGTGTTGGCACACTCAGGAGCTGCTGCTGTCTTCCCAGGCTTCCCAAGTCTGGCAGCATAGCTTCATCTGCCCCATCCCCCACCTGATCAGCCCCCCACCTAGGCTCACCTCCTGAGGGGCACTCGGCATGTTAGCAGTGGAATCTGAGGCTGGTTCTGGGACTGATGGTAGTTGACTTTAGCTGGGAACTTGGGGATATGGCTAGGGACATAGATGAACTTCCCCAGGCCTAGAAACCCCTCAGAGGACTGTGAGTGAAGAGTGGAGTCCTGGCCATTCTGAAGGTTGCTGCTTTCCAGGCATGAACCAGCTTTTAACCAGGAATGAAGTAAGTAAGCAAGTAAGCAAGAAGAGGGGCTGGAAATGTGGTGACTCAGTATGGTATAGGAAACTGGGCACAGGCTTAGGAGACAGAGAAGTCTGGGGCCACATTCTGCTTCTACATCAATCAGCTCCATGACCTCAAATGAGTCACTTCCCCTTGAGCCTTAGTTTTCCCTCTTACGTAAAATAGGGATCATGGAACTCATCTCAAAGGGTTGTGAAGGGAAATGCCTCTACCATGGTTCCTGGAACATAGTAGGCACTAAGTACATGGCAGGTTGTTTTCCATCCTCACGTTTTGCTGTCCTTCCATGCCCTTTGGACAATCCTAGTCTCCAACTTGGTCTATTGGTGTGTCCCTGCACCTTGTTCTTGTCTTTCCTTGCTCACACCCTAATAAGGAATCCAGCTGGGAGGTGAGAGACCCTAAACAGCTCCTCCTCTTCTATTTCTACCCATATCCTCCTCATCCTCTAGGCCCTGTTTCTGAAAGTGAGAGTAACCCACTTCCTCTCCTGGAAGTGAGAATAACCCACTTCCCTCTCTGTTTCCCCCAAATATAGGTCCACTTTATGAACCAAAGAGGTCATCAGAGGATCCAATGAGAAAGTCAGTAACTCAGCCTCCTCTTTAAGTGAGAGAAGGACAGGAAACTGTGTAAATGGCAGAGCACTTCGGAAATGTCTCTAATTATCTCCATAAAGCAGCAGCAAAGAGACTTTAAGTCCTCGGCAATCCCTGAGCCAACTCCAAACTCAGATCTTCCTCCTAGTGCTCTGTCTTCCTCCCCATAGGGGACCGCGGTTCTAGCCAAGGCCACTACCCCTGTCCTGGGTCTTGTGCTCGAGCGCGTGTGCCAGGCTCGTGTGTGCCACGCTCCTGTTGGAATGGGCACTCTCAGTCGGTCCCAGGCGCCGGCAGTGTTATAAAAGTCCAGTAGAGGGAGACATTAGCATGTGGGTACATCTGTTGAGGTCCGACAGGGAGAGTGGGTCGGACCTGGAGGGTCTGAGCTATGGGATTGAGCCAAAGTTATAAGCAAAGAACCGAGGAGGGGCGGGGAGAACAGGCCCTGGCTGGGAGACAAAGACCCAGATGGCGAGGCCGGGAGGCGCTGGAGTCTGGTGTGCTAGGGCCAGGGCATCTGCTTTTGCATTTTCTAAAGGTGCTTCTGCCCTATAACCTTTCCTCTTTGCGTCATTCTTTATCGAGGTGCCCTCTCATTCCCTCTGGCCTATCTCGGGGCCTTGCCCATACCTTCAGACAGGACAAGACTCGAAATCTGGGCCCCTGGTGTCCCACAAGGCTCTTCTGCAAAGTTGAGATTCCAAGGCCTAGTCCCCAGGGGCGAAGAAATTCTCCCCCACCCTCCTCTTTCCCCTCCTTGACCCCTCTGAGATTCCACCACCCACCGATATCCATTTGTCTGTTCAGGACTCCGGGTCCATGTGCAAGTGGACACTGCACTGCGAAGGTGAAAGGAGGAAAGCCTACCAGAGTCCTGCGAGAGAAGGGACAGGCAGTAAACAAGTTATCTTTGCCACAGTGGTGGGCATGGAGCAAAAACTTCAGGGCTCGCGTGTGTAACAAGAATGGCAGTACTTTCCCGGGATACTCGTGACAGGACCTGTCTGGCCCAGGGCAGTGGGCCGGAGTGTTGAACAGGCGCGCAGGGAGCAGAGCAGGCCAACAACTCTAGAGGAACGCCAACTTCCCACGGGCAGAGCGCTCTGAGAACAGGACTAGGCGGGACCCATCCCTAACCGCACGAGCCGCACACTCAGATTGGTGCCATCGAGAGTGCGGCGTCCTTAAGAGTTCCCGAAACCCCGCCCCCTTCCTCTTCTAGGGGCGTGGTGCGGGGCAAGGACCCCGTAACGGAGCTTGCTATTGGCTAAAACGAGTAGGGTTGGCCTTGCGTACGCCTGAGCAGGGGAGTAGACAGCTCAGCGGCTGCGGAGGGAGTCTATGCGTGCTGGACAGCAGTGGGAGGTGTGTGAGCCTCGCACTGAACGCAGACCCTCGGGCGCAGTCGCCGGGAAGCTAGGACTCGGCGACTGGGCTGCCAGGCCAAACGCCTAGGCTTCAGAGGCGCAAACTGATGGGACTGGCTTGCTCGGCAGCGTTTCCCCGCTCTTCTAAATACACTAAGTGGGGCCCGCGCTGAAGTCGAAGCTGTCGGGGGGCGCCCAGCCCGGAGTTCCAGTGTGGCCTGGAGGAACGGAGCCCGTGCAAGGACGGCCCGGTCGGGAGCACCCGGACCGAGCTTGTGTGGTGGGGAGACTCCCACTTCTTCCCAGGGGTGCCGATTCCAGGACGGTTGAGGCGTCGGGGCGGCCACCAAGTCCCCAGCGGGGAGACCCCGTCGGGGAGAGGGCACGCAGTCCCAAACAGTCTCGGGGAGCCGAGCGGAATCGGAGGGGATCCTCCGGTGGGGGGCAGAGCCCCCGTCGCGCTTCGTGTGGTAGAGAGGCCAGGGGAGCGAGCCCTCGGAGGCCGCAGCTCATGCCGGAGTTGCGGGCGGCTGCCCAGTGAGTCCTCCTGGCCGGCGGGGCGGAGAAGAGCGACACCAAAGCCGGCGGGAGGGGAGCACTTCAGGGCCGGTGGCTGCGGAGGATGGGCGCCTGAGAGGTTCGGAGCGCAGCGCGGCACGGGAAGGCGAGGCCAGCTTTGCTGAGGAGGTGCCAGGGGATCCCGAAGTGCAGCCTGCCCCCGGGAAGATGGCCCGTCCTGGCCAGCGTTGGCTCGGCAAGTGGCTTGTCGCGATGGTCGTGTTGGCGCTATGCCGGCTCGCCACGCCGCTGGCCAAGAATCTGGAGCCCGTGTCCTGGAGCTCTCTCAACCCCAAGTGAGTAACTTATCTCTTCTGGTCCCTGAGGGTGGGAGGCACTCCTTCGGGGTAAGGCCGCGCGCCCCCGAGCGCCTGTGGGAAGGTGTTCAGAGGAGGAGCGGCGCCCTATTTTGTCTCTGGCTTTTTCGAGTGTGTTTCCCTGCGGACGGGCGGGGAAGGGTGCGGCGGGGTTGGGTGGGGGCACTTGGCTGGATTGTGACCCCTCGGCTTCTCGGCTCTCTCCTCCGCAAGTCCCAAATCAAGTCGAGATTGTCGCGCCGGGCAGAGCTGGGAGTCGGAGCGCTCTAGAGCGCACCAGAGAGCTGGGTAGGGGAGAGAAAGCAGCCCCCTTTAGGGCCCCTGGGAACGTGGCGGTTTTCGCGGAGAGCCGCTGGCGGAGTTGGGGAGTGGGGGCGAGCTTGACCTGGGCAGGGGAAGAGGCCAGAACACGGGTTCCCCGTTTGTTTAAGCAGTGAAGGGACCACAGCGCGGGACTTCGCGCTTGGGGCGGGTGGCAGTGCCTGTATCCTGATTCGGGCTTCTCCCATTTTCATTTCTTTCTTCCCATTTCGCCTCCCTAGCTTTTCGTTTTGCTGCCTTTTCCAGCCCTCGCGCCCACCCCCCCCCCCCCCCCCGCCACCTTTCTCCCTGCTGGGCCGTGGAAGGGCGGGCGCCGCTCCCAGGCTCACAAAGGCGGCGGGTGGAGAGAGGCGGAGTGGGAAATGGGTTTTGTTGGAGGAGGGGTGGGTTCGATCCATCGCCCGTCGGGGGTCCAATGGAGCCGACAGCAGAGCTTCCAGGGCTGGCCGGGGTGGAGTGTGGCGGCCGAGCTGGCGAGGGAGGTGGGTGGCAAATGAAAGATTCCTGCCCAGGCTGGTCCCATTGCTCCTCCCCATCTTCCCCGTCCCTCAGATTGGGGAGTTGAGCTTAGCTTTCCCAAAGGGGTTGGGGAGGCAGTTATGTAGAGGAGATCCTTTCTTTTCTCTATTCTCCTTCCCCTTCATAATCCTCGCCCAACCTGCGCCCCCCCCCCCTCAACCCCAACCACACACCTTTCAGGGCGGTGGCTCAATGGTTTCTGGCTGTTAATGGGGAGTCGCTGGGTTGTGCAGTGACCTCTGGACCTTTTTCTCTTTTGGCATCCAGGACTTAGGTTGGAACCCAGGGTCAAAATTGCTTTTCCTTCCTGTTTTCTGGAGGGCCCAGCAGTGTGCGGACACCTCACTTAGTGGGAAACTGGGGGCCCTAGGCCTGCCCTATCTGTATGATTCCTATATCTGGAATCTCTTTCTGTCCACTCTCCGGGCTCCCGCTAACTTCTCGAGCTCCTGCCTGCCTTGGCCTCTTAGGTTCCAGGGGCGGTGCATCTCTGAGCCCTGGAGTGGAAGAGGGCAGCTTCTTTACTTCTCCTTGAGTTAAGGTACGGTCCTATTTATCGGTTAGTGGGATGTCTAAACCAGGGTCAGGGTACAAGGAAAAGGATTGACAAGAATTTCTTCTTTACTCAGAAGCCAAACTGGACACAGTGCTCTGCTAACAGCAGGGACTCAAAATGGTCTTGGGCCCTGGGGCTGCTCAGCCCAAGGAGAAATGTTGTGAAGCTCCCAGTTCTCTCCTGTGAAGGTGGAGGCTGGAAATGCTCTCTCTTGAGTGTGGAGAGCTGAAATCCGCCTGGGGTAGCCCATCACAGGGGCTCATGGGAGTGACCTAATTGCTCTCTCGGGTCTCTAACCAGAGATAGCAGGCTGCTCCACAGCTGGAAGGAAGCCCTCCTGCAGAGTGTGGGGGGTGGGAACTGGGAGAAACAAGATCTCCCTGAGCTTCACCCTTTTTGTGTTTTGAGCCTTGAGTGCTCTGGACCAGTTTACAGATTTTTGAGATCTGCCCCCCTCCCAGATCCACTTCAGGCTGAGGGCAGGCATCCTGGGGGTGGTGGGGGTGGTGGCTGGGGCCTCAGTAGGACCTGCACGAATTCCATCCTGTAATTGAGCAGATTCTAGGAACAGTGGGGGACTGATCCTGGTGCCCCTATGGCCCCCCAATCCATGTTCCGTCTATACTCCGGGGTCTGGAATGCAGCCTGTCTGTGTGTGTTGGCACGGGTTGCGGGGGGCGGGGTGCAGGAGGACAAGAGGAAGGCACTGCCCTCAGCTTCACTCTGAGCTCTGGGGGCTGCCTCTGCCACCGCGCCCAAGCCTTGAGCTCCCACAGTCTTTCAAATCAACAGTCTCTTTCTGTCCGTGTCTCCCTCTTTGCCTCCCGCCTGACTTCTCCCTCTCAGGCCCTTGTTGGTTCGCCCTCTTACACCCTGTGTGAGCCGCGTTCACCTCCCCTCTCCAGCTCGACTTGCCCGGCTCTCCCTCTTTCTCACACTCCCTCTCACTCTTAGTCACTCTCTGCCTCTTTTTCTCAAGTCCTTTTGTTTCTCGCACATGCCCGTGCTCTCCCTCACAGGCTCATTTTCTCTCTTCCCTCCCCTCTTCCTCCCGGCTTTTGGTTTCTCTCCTCAGTCCTGTCAGGAGCTGGCAACCCCCTCCCCCCAAAAAAATCTCCCAGTGCCTATAAACCCTGCTTAATTGCTTCCTCCTTGGGAAAAAAATCAAAATAAAGAAGTGGTGGGGCTGGGGGTATGTTTCCAGGTTCCAGGGTACAGGGAGCCCCAGCTCTGACCAGAAGAAGGGAGCTGGAAGGGCTGACTCCAGACTCTCAGCATCTTACCCCAATTGGTGCTGGGGCCTTCCAGGGTGATAGTCTCTGGTGGCAAGAGCATCTGTCTCCTTGGCCCCTCTTGTCAGATTTGCCCAGTGAGTGCAGTGTGAGAAAATGGGTCTGGGCCCGCTAGAGGTTGGGAGGAACCAGAGTGCGTGAGCGTGCTTGGATCGGTGGGGGTAGGGGGCTGTGATGGAAGGTCCCAGGGCAGCCCCCTCCTCCAGCCTCCTCCCCTGAGAGCTTGGGGCAGCCGGCAGGCCTCATACTTGAGTCCTCAGCCAAGTCCAGCTGCTGCAGTTCAGTCTCTCAGTCCCGTTCTGACCCTTTCCTGCCCCCCACTCAGGTTCCCCCACCTCCAGGGAGTGGGAATGTGCCTGAGATCATATTACACCTTCCCTGCAAGGGGTGGGGGTGGGGGTTTCAGCTTGGCATCCAGGACCCTTGACTCCATCCAGCATGGGTGGGGGCAGCTGCAGACCCCAACCCAGCCTTGCCTGCTGTAAGCCAAAGTGTTGGTCCCAGCCCCCTCACAGCTGTTCCAGCTCACAGTCCTGGGGAGGCCAGCTCAGGGGGCCCCCTTTCCGGGGCGGCTAGGGACCTGACCTCTTACTCTGTGGCTGATTGGCCACAGGTGGGGGCCTGAAAGCAATGGGAACCCAGCAGCTCCTAAAGTTCCCTGTTCCCCTCCCTCCCTCCCCCAACCCCAGGCATTCAGTCCAGGGCAAGAAGGGCCTGGTGAGGCTGGGCCAGGAGCTGAATCTAGGGTTCCCTTTCTCCTCTCAGGCTCTCCACTGCCTCAGCAACTGTGGTGGGTGGGGATGGGTGGGCCCTGGATACTACTGTGCATCACTGTTTTTTGGTATTGGGGTTATGGAGCGGGTAGGCCAGCCAGGAGGCTGCTGGTTGCCATGGGAACAGTAGGTTTAGGGGGAGGATCCACCCTATGATTATTAGGGGAGTTGAAGTAGGGGGATGCTCACCAGCCATATTGGGGGTTAATGGCCCTGGGCTCTGTGGCAGCCCCTCCTGGGTGGATTTTCATGGTAGTCATTTTGGGTAGGGGCGCTGCAGCCAGGAGTGTAGTAAGCTTCTTCAGCTTCTTCTAAATGGTATTTGGTGTGCTAACAGTTGGGCAGTACCTTGCTACTTCCAAAGCATCTTCATTTGTGAGCTCATTGGATGTTCCCAATAGCCCTGGGAAGTTAGAATTGCCCCTGTTTTGCAGATGAGGAGGCATTTGCCCAGAAAAGGAAAGTGACTTGTTTCAAGTCACTCAGCTCCTAGCGGGGAGAGCCGCCTTGTGCTGTTCTTTCCACACCATCCTGCTGCCTTGGGATATGGGAGAGACAGGGTTTGGGAAGAGGCGCTGGTCTAGCCGCCGGCTTCCCCTCTCACTTCACAGGTGTATGTGCATCTGTCCTTGTGACTCAGGCCCTGCCCACGTGGGATGATCAGAGCTCCAGCTTCCTCATTTGACTTTCCTAGGCCACTATCTGAGGGCAAGCTGCTCGGGATGATCTAGAGGCAGCCAGCTCCATGCCTGGTACACTTCGTCCTGAGCTCTAAACAGCCCCCTTGGTTCCTCTCTGGGCCAGGAGTCTCCCTGCCTTTTAGGGACCCCACAGAAAGCAGACAACAAGGAAGGGGCTGTTGAGCCTCCAGTGGGCCCTAGTGTTGGCCAGGTGGGGCAGAGGGGAGGCATGGTTTAGTGTAGGTGTGTGTGTGAGGGGTGGCTTCCTCTGGGGCTGTCCTGGCTTCCCTGCCTCTGACAGCACTGTGTGTGTGCCAGGACCCAGCTGCTGTTCCTGCCCACCCACGCCTGGGCGGGCACTGCTGGGACACGCCAGGCCTGCTCCTGCTGCCTCGGGGGCTGGGTGGAGCTGGGGGAGTGAAAGAGGAGCCTTTAATTTGGGGACTCTCCACCCTTGCTGGAATGAGTGTAGACTTGAGCTCTGGCTTGGGGTCTGTCCTCCACTGGTCCTGCCACCCTTGGGGGTTCCGAAGTCACTAAATCAAAGCTGTGGCTAGAGTCTTCTACCAAACCTGTGGTGGCGTGGCCTAGGACCGGACTTGTCCTTTTGGGCAGTCTCTGACCACAAGTTCCTAGGGCCTGAGGGAAGGGTGAGAGGGACAGAAATGTAGAGCTGGTGGAATGTGGGCAGGTTTCTAGACACAACCCCCACAGATCCAAAACTCTCCCTGCTGTTGATTGTTGGTTTTTGGGTGAATAGGGGCTTAGCTGGACAAAGAAGCAGGGGGGTAGTTGGCCTCTGACCAGTACTGACTACTGTGCCAGACCCTCAGGCTTCTCCCCTTCTAGAATTCTTTAAGCTCAGTAGGCAGCCTGGGGAAGAGACTTGGGTTAAGGTGGAGGGGAAGAGACTTGGGTTAAGTTGGAGGGGAAGAGGCAGGCCACAGATAGGAGCCTGAATGCTCAGGCCACCTCCCAAAAGTCCTTCTACTCTCTGGGGTGGCTCTCTGGGGTCCCAGGGGCTATCAGAGGCTAAGGAGGGAAGGCCTCAGGGGTTACCATGGTGACCTGCTGCAGGCTTCCTGCTGGGCCATGTCAATCCCCTTACTTTCCAGAAAAGGGCTTTGTCTGGGGGTGGCCCCAGACATAAAAGCTTGGTTTGATGATGAAGGGAGTGCTAGTTTTTGAAAACTGGGGGGTAAACAGTTTAACTAGGCACTCTCATCCTCTTCCTCTCAGCCCCTACTCCTTGTGGATATAAAGGGAGACCTGCAGGGTCCCTGCTGTAGAGGATGACTAGCGTATTACCTGACGTCAGGCTTCACTCTCATAGGCTTGGACTCAGCTTGGACTCAGTGGCTCTCAAAGGTTCCTTCTAGTTGTTAGAAGTTGTCTAATCCTACTGCCTGGCTGGAACCAGTATGAGGATTATAAAGTGAAAAATGCCTTGGGAATTATGAAGGCTTTGGTGAAACTTCTTGGCTTTTTGTGGTGTATGGAGTTGGAGGTGTTTTCTCTCAAATGTTTGTGTGGGCCTCCATCCCATGCCTGCTTCCTTGCTGGCCCTCTGGAGTTTGGTAAAGCCAGGTACTAAGTGGGGAGACCTTCTCGTTGTGACTTTTACCCTCCTGCACAGCAGGATGGCAGATTCCAGCTTAGTGGAGCCTCCCTGGACATGGAGAGAGGGCTGCTGTTCTTCATCTACTTCATCTGCTTGGTCTAGTTCCTTTACCTCCTTGGATCTCATTTCCCTCCATCAGGTGAGGATACTGAGCTCCCGTGTAGTCCCTGCTGTGGAATGGGTCCTTGGGGAGTGGGACCATGTTTTTCCACTATCAACTTCATTCTGCTGAAGCACTACTTTCAGCTCTTCATTGCCCTTCCTGCTGGAGAGTCTGTCCCCAACTGGATGAAACCCACACTGATTGTTGTAACCCTTGCCTTTCAGTCTGACCCCAGCTGAGCTGTTCCGCCTCTTCTGCTCTTCTCTACCCATCACTGGTACAATCCCCGGCCTAGATTTTGTGTCCCAGCCACTGCTGTCTATTATTGCTGAGTGTTGACTTCTTATTCCTCCCCTGGGACCTGCTTTCATCCTACTCTTTCTGTGGGACCATTTCTACACTTCATCTTAGCTAAAAGGCCAAGAAGCGATCTATGGGACCATTTCTGACTATCCTGTCGGATGAGCTGTCTCCTTTCTCTCTCCGCTTCCAGCCCTCGCTTTTTGAGCCACCATCCTTGCATATAGCCTCCAGATAGCCTGGTGCTGTCCATTGCTACCACATGAGCCATTTATTTTTCCGACCCACACGAGACAGTAAAGTCCTTATGGATGGAGCTGTATCATCTTTTCCTCTTTCCCACCCAAGAAACAAGACTGGGCTCATAGGTCCTTGGTGTTAGTGTCTGGTTTCCTGCCTCTTGGCAGACCAGACTATTTCTAAGCAGGAGTCAAATGGTTGAGTGCCAACTGTGTACTCTGTACATGCCATCATGTCTCCCCTCCACCATCCTTAGAGGTGGGACTCTTACCACTCCCAGTTTATAAGTGAGGACACAGAAGCTTAGGGAGATCAGGCAGCTCATGCAAGGTCGCAGAGCTTGTAAGGGCCACTGTCTGTCTGATTCCAAAGCATGTCTTCTTTCTCCTACATTTCCCAGGCTCAGAAATGGCTGAGAGAATTTAGTGTGTGCTTAGGCAAGGACAGGATGATATGAATCAGTGACCCCAGGCAGCTGCCATCCCCTTGCTATTTCCCAGTGCCTGGCCTTCTGGATCAGAAGATGGACCTGGCTCAGGAGGCATTTATCCATTTTCTCTCAGGATTGGGAGCAGAGTCAGTGAATGTGTGTGTGTATGTGTGTGTGTGTGTGTGTGTGTGTGTGTGTCTGTGTGGTCAATAAAAGGCGGGTGAGCAAGGTTCTTGGGGCCCTGTCCTATATGATCTGTCATTCTTGCTTGGGACTCTTCTCCCCTTTCTCTGTTCTTCCTAGCAGTGAGACTGGTCAGATTTGGGCATTTGGGCTCTTGCATTATGGGGGTGGGATGAGTCCTGGTAGAATGCCAGGCAGTTGGAGTGGGGAGTGGAGAGAGCTGTGTGGAGCTTTACCTGGCTGGAGACTGTGCCCATTATCCCTTGGCTCTAGGCAAGGTCTGTTCCTATCTCCTTATCATGCCCAAGATTAGCACGAATTGGGGAGAAGACATGGGTCTTAGATAGGTTGTGCTCCCCCAGCCATTGACTGGGAGCTGCGGGGCTGGTTTCTAGGGCATGTGTGGGCTTGTTCTGTGTGTGTTTCTGTGTTCTGTGCACATAAGTGCATACACATGTGTGTGTGCTGAGGAGCTGGTAGCAGTGGCTATGAAGGAATGTGAGTGTGTTGGGGGTGAGAGGAGGACAGGGCCACCACCTCCAGGCAGCCCAAACCCGACACCTTGGTGCCCAGCCCATCTGCCACGTCAGCCCCCTGCGGAAATACCACATTAGGACAAAGGGCTCTCCCAGCTAGGTAGTGCCCTACCCTGCCGAACAGTCAAAGGCTGGCAGCCTTGCCCATGGGCCACCCCTTCCACGCCCTGTTGGCAGTGTGGTTCTCTTTCCCCACCCACAGCATAAGGTTGAAGGAACAGAATGTCTGTCCTCTCCATCTCCACCCAATGGGCCTAGCCTGGTCCTCACTGTCTGCTCGCCTGGTTCTGGGAATGGCCGGAGACCCCCAACCCTGAGGCTAACCATCTCTCTTTCTTTTTGGGCAGGTTCCTGAGTGGGAAGGGGCTGGTGATTTACCCAAAGATTGGAGACAAGCTGGACATCATCTGCCCCCGAGCAGAAGCTGGGCGGCCCTATGAGTACTACAAGCTGTATCTGGTGCGGCCTGAGCAGGCAGCGGCCTGTAGCACTGTGCTTGACCCCAATGTGCTAGTCACATGCAATAGGCCAGAGCAGGAAATCCGCTTCACCATCAAGTTCCAGGAATTCAGCCCCAACTACATGGGCCTGGAGTTCAAGAAGCACCATGATTACTATATTACCTGTGAGTCCCTACCCACCGTGTGTTTCTGTCTTGTCCTGTAGTGGTGGGAGCTTCTGAGTAGTACAAGGAGACTACACACATTTCAGGCCCAGCCTGATCCAGTCCCTTTGAGGATTGACATGCTCTCCTCCTAGCCTGGTATTGGAATTCTGGCCCCAACAATTACCATGGGGTCTGCTGCCAGCTCGCCCTGGCTCTTAAGAGTTGGGAGAGGACTCCAGTCCGTGGTGCTCTGTCTCTTATTTTCTTTGCCCACCTAAGATCTAATCTTGGGAATGGCAGAATTGGCAGACCTTCAGCCTTTCTCTTTATGGGAAACTGAGGCCCCAAGAGGTGAAGGGGCTTCTTGCTCTAGATCACACAGGGAGAGAGAGGATTGGGTCTCCAATCTAGTTCTCCTGACCTCCAATCTAGGATTCTTTCCAGTCTGTAGAGAAGCCTCCCTTACCTTGCGAGTTCTAATTGCTTGGCCTCTGAGCCACATTACCCAGTGAGGAGACGCACATAGTTTCAACTAAGAAAGAAGGGCCAAGGCCTGGTCATGATAGAGGAGCAGCATCTTCATGGGAGGGGCTAGGTCCTGGACTCTTCCTAGTGGGAGAGAAGTAGAAAGGTTCACAGGTGGGTGGGATTGCTTGTAACTCCCAAGTTCCCAGTTCTATTCTTATGGACTCAGGCATCTCTAGGGCTTCTAGGTAATGCTGGCAGACCCCTCCTCCCTCTGACTGCTCTGGCCTCTTGCTGCAGCTACATCCAATGGGAGTCTGGAGGGACTGGAGAACCGGGAGGGAGGTGTGTGCCGCACACGCACCATGAAGATCGTCATGAAGGTTGGGCAAGGTGAGCATCCAGGCCAAGGGGTCCCCAGCTGGGCTTCTGCAACAGATGCTCCTGATTGGGTGTGGGGGCGTGGAGAGTAGTGGCAGAGGGGGCAGCAGGGATAGAATATCAGGTCCAACATCTGGACCATTCTTGGCTGGGAGGTACTACATAACCAAGGCACCTGTGCTTCCGGAGTTTCCTGGCTTACTTGCCCTCTCCCCACCTCCAGACCCCAATGCTGTGACACCCGAGCAGCTGACTACCAGCCGGCCCAGCAAGGAGGCAGACAACACTATCAAGATGGCCACGCAGGCCCCTGGTGGTCGGAGTTCCATGGGTGACTCTGACGGCAAGCATGGTGAGCGTATGGGAGTTTTCAGAGGGCAGAAGCCATTGCTTGGCTGCCTGTTCAGGCACTAGCTCTGAAGGAAGGCAGGGCATAGCCCAGAATCTGCCATGTATCCCTGCAACCCCTGGCTGACCTTTCTCCCCTCCCTCCCCCATCCACAGAGACTGTGAACCAGGATGAGAAAAGTGGCTCTGGTGGGAATGGAGGCAGTAGCGGGGACCCCGACAGCTTCTTCAACTCCAAGGTGGCGTTGTTTGCAGCTGTGGGCGCTGGCTGCGTCATCTTCCTACTCATCATCATCTTCCTGACCATCCTGCTACTGAAGCTGCGCAAGCGGCACCGCAAGCACACACAGCAGCGGGCGCCCGCCCTCTCACTCAGCACCCTGGCCAGTCCCAAGGCGGGCAGTGGCACTGCGGGCACCGAGCCCAGCGACATCATCATCCCCTTACGGACTACAGAGAACAACTACTGCCCCCACTATGAGAAGGTGAGTGGGGACTACGGGCACCCCGTCTACATCGTCCAGGAGATGCCGCCCCAGAGCCCAGCGAACATCTACTACAAGGTCTGAGGGCCTGAGCAGCCTCGGTCCTGAGGGACAGTCAGCCGGGACTGCACCTCCCCTTCCTCACCTACACCCCTCCCTTTGCCAGCTGTGCCCACCTTTGTATTTAGTTTTGTAGTTTCTTGGCTTTTATAATCCCCCTTTTGCTGCACCCTCTGGGCTTTGGAGGGGGGTGCTTGTGCCCCCAGCCCCCATGCTCTTGTGCCTTCCCCCTCTGGCCAGGCCTCTGGGCTCTGCGGGGGTGCCCCTTCTTGGAGGGCAGGGTCGGACGCTGATGGACAGCAGGCAGGGAGATGCCCCCCTGGCCCTGCCCCACTTCGCCCCCTTTCTCCCTTCCCAGGACTGCTTGTCCGCTATCATCACTGTTTTTAATGTTTTGTGTTCATTTTTTAGCTGTCAACTCATTTTCATCTGTTTTTTTTTTTTTTTTTTAAGAAAAATGGAAAAGGCAGCCCCTCCCCAGGTTTTCTGAGCCTGGCCTACCCCAGTATCAGGGGCCTGGGGCAGGTTGTGACCAGCCAGGAAGCATAGGATGGCACTTCTTTTGTAAACTCCTTGACATTTTTTTTTGCGGGGGGTGCATGGTGGGAGGCAGGCCAGGGCTGTTCTTGCCCATGAGGGAAGACAAGAGTGTCACTGGGCAAGGTGTCTCACCCTCCCCCACTGACCCTACTTCTACAGTGCTGATCTTGGCAATGGGGTAGTGGCTGCCACCCTTCCACCAAAAAAAAAAAAAAAAAAAAATCCCTTCCTTGTGGGATTCTTGGGCATCTCCTGCCTCCCTCACTCTCACGGTAATTAACGTCTTAATTGGCTGTTGCCTGGGGAACAGGAGAGCTGCTGCAGGCAGATGACCTCATGGGGGGTGGAGGGAGGTGAGGTGCCCAGGTGGCTATTTGCCCTGCAGAGCTGGGAGTTCCCCCCTCTCCCCTCTGCCCTGTTCTCCCCTCACCTTTGGCATCCTTGGCCTGGTGGGGAAACAGAAGCCCAGGGTGGAGAACTAAGCGGGTATAAGGCCAGGTGGCCTGCTCCTTTTCTGGGCTCTATCACAGGTGGGTGTCCCCCTAACCCAGCTCCCACTAGCCCCCCAGTCTTGGTCTGGGGCTTGGAAAGAGGAAGAGGCTTGCCCAGGGCTTAGCCAGCACGCCGTGCACTTTGACCCCGGCTCCTTGCCAGCACGGCTGCTAACAGATTGCCACTTGCAAGCGCCTTGCAGGCGCTCCCAGAGTGGCCATGGAAGGAGCTGGGCCTTCCACCATCCACCTCCACACTGCCTCCTGGCCAGCTGCCCACTCCAGAGCCAGGTGGGAGAGGGAGCAGGACAGCCAGCCCCTTCCAGGTGGCAGTCAAAAGGGTTTTTTTGTTTTTGTTTCTATTGCCATTTGTGTAAATACTAGTCTTTTTGGAAAAAAATAATGTAAAGATGTTTTGTATAAACTCTGAATTATTTTCTTGTTGCTTTTTTCTTAGAAAAAAATGAGAACTAAAAAAAAAAAAAAAAAAAAAACCACATGGAGAAATGGGTGTAAAATGATGTCGTGATGTTTGGGGAATGAAGTGTGAGTGTATGAGTGAATATATGAATGAGACACAGAGAGTGATTGAGTTGTGTGTGTGTGTGTGTGTGTGTGTGTATGATTTTCACCTGACCAAAACGCTGGTGATCTGGGCAGGTGTGGGAAGATGGTGACTATCCTAGTGGAGCGAGATGCTGCAAGTGTTCTGTGCCCTTCCTCATCACAGATTCCTCTGCCCTCTTGTTCTGCTAGATACTGTGACCATATATCCCCCTCTCCATCCTGTCATCACTGTGGCATAGGCCACGGGCATCTGCCCAGTCTGGCATTAGGTTCAGCTAGAGAGAGTAGATGGGGGAGGGGCTGTTCCCATGGGGACCTGGGTGTGTCCGCAAGTACTGCCACCACCTGGCTGGGGCTAGATCTGGAACCTGCTGACAGGCCCAGCCCTGCCCTGCCGCAAGACACCTGGAGGTGGATGGAAATAACTTCCGAAGAGCTGGGCCTCAGCTTTGGCCCACTGTGTAACCAGGCTGCTTTAGGCATCCCAGTTCGCTTCTTAGCCAGAAGAGCCTTCTTTCTCTTGCACACCAGAGTTCTCAGCATGGCATACTCGGGGGCTTCTGGCTGACAGTTAAAGCCCTGAGTACCCAGTCTCCCTCCCACAGGCTGAGGGTCTGAGAGTGAAGTGAGCACCCTGAATAGGGTTTGGCCTCAGTCCCACAGCAGAGACTCAGGCTGGCAGGGCCTGGAGCAGCCCACAGTCTTCTTAGTAGGGGATTAGCTATCGAGATGGCTGAGACAGATATCAGGAGAGGAGAACAAGTGGGATCCCAGCAGCTAAAAATGGGTAAGAAGGAACTAGAGGAAAGGAGGAGGAGGAAGGAAGGGGAGGGTTAGTTAGTGATCCAGAGCAGGAAGCCCCAGCACACCAGCCAAGGAGTAGGCAGGGCTGTGAGGGAAGTGGGAAGCGCACAGAGAAGGCTAGGGGAGGAGAATCACGGGACCTGCATGGTGAAGGGGAGGGAAGCTGGCTGGAGCAGGCAGGGCTGGGCCCGGCTGGGGTGCTCCTGAAGCCAGCTGGGGCAGAGGCTGTTTATTTGGTTTCTCATTAACCAAAGGAAGTGCCTGGATCAGATGGGGCCTCTGCTGCTTGACTGCCTGCCCAGAGCAGGGCCCCTGCCTGGGCCAGGGGTCTCTACCCAAGGCTGGTTTAGGCCAGATTGATTTCTCTAACTGAGGGGGATCTGAATTGGGTAGGGCCCTTCCCACACATCACCAACTGAGTGTCCTTGGGTGGCTCACCACCCAGCCTGGGACACCGGCTGCCCCCACTGTCTCAGTGGGGGATCGAGTTTCTGGGGGCCTGTTGGAAGTAGCTGTGGGGAATGTGAAGTAAAATCTCTTGGAGAGGGCAAAGCAAAGTTTGGGGCAACTTCTCCAACAGCCTAGAAGGTTTGTGACATCTGCTGTCACTTGCTCTGGCCTGGGAGCCGAGGCTGCTGTTGGTCTGAACTCCATGTTTGTGCTTTGCCGGCCACACAGTACCACTCAGTAGCCCTTTGTGGCAGAGTGTCCTTCACCTGGACAATGCCTGCCACTGAAAAAAAATGCACTTTTACACGTGTTATCTCATTGAATTTCATAAACTTCTCTGTGAGGGTAGGAGGTAAAGAATTCTTGGCCTCATATTTGAGATGAGGAAACAGACCTATTGCAAGAACACACATCAAGTGAACGCAAGTCCGAGGCTTCAAGCTCAGGTCTTTTTACTATACTGTGAGCAAACAGAAGTTGCTAGAGGGTGATTCTCCTCCACCCCACCCTTACACACACACACACTCCTTGCCCGCCTTGGTTGAGACTGAGGAAGTGTGCTTCCTTGTGGTTCTTGAAGAAGGGGAGCCATTCCCTCCTCATTCCCTTACTGTCTGTGTGGGTCAGGGAGGGACCAAGCCTAGCTAGCTGGAGGCAGGGGGTGTGAGCTTTCTGTGGTAGGGCCCCAGACCCGCCCCACCCTCAGCTCTCCTTCCTGTTCCAGCTGGGCCTAAACTCCCTCCCAGTGAGTCAGGGATAGAGGATGCTTCCCAGGTGAGGGTGGGGCTGCTTGGCTTCCTCCACAGGCTGAGTCCAGATCACCAATGAAGCCAAGCTGAGCAGGTGCTAATCAGGCCTCAGTTTCCCTGAATGGCTAGGCCTTGTGGGGCTGAAAGGCCAGGGCTCTTGGGACTTACTGCACTGATCAATTTTAAGCTCCCAGCCTCCCTGAGGCACCAGGGATGTGGATGGCCTGACACCCTCTAGTCAGGGACATGAGCATGAACTGAAGGACCCAAGAAAAGACCCGGCCCTACTGGGACCATCCTAGGTTGGGGCCTGCTGAGAAAGCGGCCCTTTGGCCACCTGGCATCAATCACTCTCGGAAATCCGGCCTGCCTGCCTGCCTGCCTGGTCTCCTATCCTGCCCAGGCACGTCACAGTCCCACTGACACCCTAGCTGAGTCAGCCCCAGCCTGCTGGGGGACCCTCCTCGCCCATCTGCTGCCAGCCTCCTGTACAGCTGGCCATCAGATCTGGAGAGTGAGGGCCTCAGCTGGTGCTTGTTAGGTTGACTCCCCCTTTGGGAGGCTGCTGAGGGGGAGACCAACCCCCATCCAGGACAGGGGTCATAGAACCCAAACTGAAAGCAATTTAAGGGCATGGGGGAGACGGTAATTATAGGTTCTGTTTCCAATGGTTAATTATCTAGCTGGCAAAGAGAAAGGAAAGAGGGAAAGCTGGGTGGTGGGGGTGGGGGAGAGTGGATAAGGAATGTGTGAATGGGTAGGGAAGGGCAGGAAAAGTTTGCCATGGGGCCTTTTGAAAGAGCCCTGAGCTGAGAGGCTGGAGCCCAGAGCCTATCCAGATCTACCATGACTCTTTCTGACTAGGGGCAAGCAGGTCCCTGCCTCTTTGGGCCTCAACTTCCCTGTCTGGGTAATGAGTGGGATTATACTTCTTCAGTTATTCAGAGAATATTTACTGAGCACCTATTATATGCCAGTCAGCAATCTGGGCACTAGGGTACGGTGATGAACAGGATAGTCATGGTCTCTGCCCCCAAGGATCTCACATTCTAGAACGACCTTTAAGTGCCTGGTTAGCTCTTAAAGTGCTTCTATGGTGATGTGAGAGGCAGAATGGAGGATACAGAGATTAAAAGCTTGGGTACTAAAGTTAGCCTTCCATGTGTTTATTCATCCATTTTTTAACAAGTGTTGAATGCCTGGCACCAATAAAGGGTAGCTGTTGCTTCTCTCATGAGCTGTGGAGTGGCCAGTTAAGCTCTGGGACTGCGCTTCCCAGGGATCATTCTTGCTTTGAGAGTGGCCCCCAAGCTCTGGCTAG
Source organism: Bos javanicus (assembly GCF_032452875.1). Taxonomy (NCBI): domain Eukaryota; kingdom Metazoa; phylum Chordata; class Mammalia; order Artiodactyla; family Bovidae; genus Bos; species Bos javanicus. The sequence continues at coordinate 83,608,402 of NC_083897.1, read as the reverse complement.
TCCCATCTTCATTGACCAAAGCTGGCCTTTTGCAAAGTTCCTAAACATCATCCTCAGAAGTTATCTTGAGGTCTCACTCCCAATCTGCATCCCCTATCCCCAATCCCACCTAGGCTGGGGGATGAGCAAAATATACCCATGATATATACGTCCCAAAGCCAAAGTAGAAAAGATGTGTGCCCTCAGCCCTTACCTACTGCTGTGGCTCCATAGGTTAGTCTCTACCAGCCTTTCCCAGGAGCAGTAGGTAAATACCTGGATTCTGGCCAGGGCCCCAGGGCTCCAGGTGGCTCCTTTGCTCCCAGGGTACCAGGAGCAGCCAAGGAGACTGGGAGCCACCCTGCACTGGGGTCTGTCTGCCGGCTGGATTCTGATGGACAGAGCCCTTGTTCTTGGAGGGACCAGTGGGTTGCCTCCCTCACTGCCCTCATGCTTGTTCAGTAGAATCTGAGAGGTCAGAGGCCAGGAAATGGTAGAGCTAGGACTTTTCTGAGAGTCCTTTCTAGATCAAATGTGTCATGGGGAAACTGAGACCCAAATACCAGAAGGGACTTACTGAGAGGCCTATGAAGAGTGCTGATAGGGCCACCTCTTGTCCCTCACAGGTCACAGATGTGGGCCCTCTTTGCACACAGCTGTTTTGTTCTCCCGGAATCCCCAGGAGCCCTTTTGAGTGAACCAAACAAACCTGTATATACACAGTATTTATATTGACAAACTATGTAAGTTTATACAAGGCAATTACCAAAAGGACACATAATCCTGAGGAAAATATGGTCCTGAGAGGTTTATGCCTGGTCAAAGCAGATCTGGAAAAGCAAATGCACTAACAGTTGGCCCCCTCCCTGGGGCCCCTCTCTTGTGGCACCTCGCGCAGCTCTGAAGTCACTCTTTGACAAGGACAGCCTGACAGCCTGGAGGTCTCTGTAGCGGCCAGACCAAGGATTGGGCATCTCGAGGCTGGGTGGGGCCCTAAAGGTCTCAGGATTCATCCTTCCCTGGGAACCCAAGGCAGTGGTCCAGCCTCCCTTGCACACCTCCAGGACCTCCCTCGCTCCCTCCCCCACCTGGGCAGCAGGCCTTTCTGGACTGCCTGACTGTTAGCTGTCCTTGCCCTGTCTTCAGGCCCCCTGCACACACTAATAGCCATGGCAGTAACATGCTTTCACATGCAAATTGCTATGGAATTCTCAGCCCCTGCCTGTGCCCCAGCCCCCAAGGCCTCCCCCTGGGCAGATTCAGAGAAGAGAATGGAATCTTTCAAGCTGTTTGGGCGTTTAGAGACCTACTAGTCCAACCCCCTAGTTGGATGGATGGGAAAACTGAGGTCCAGAGAAGGGAAGAAGGAGCTGCCCAGAGTCACACAGAGAGTTTACCAGGACTGGCCCTCACCCAGGTCTTCTGACTTTCAGCCCAATGCCCCTTCACATCACCGCACAGCTTCCCAATCCCTCTTCTCCCACCCCACCCCCATCCAAGGCTGTTAATTGTGGGCTCTGGGATCCCTCCCTTTAGCACAGCCACTCATCCAGGGCACTCTCAGTGGAGCCTAGGAGAGTAGAATCTAGAAAAGAAAAGGCCAGAGGTGCCCATGACTTAAGGGCACTGCCAAGGGAGGGGAGCCTTTCTCCTTTCAAACAGGCAACAGGCAGGATTTGCTCACTTCTCTCTCTCTGTGTACGCCCCACTTCCAGTACCCTGATCCTGGCCAAACTGCTCTTGTCCCCCACAGCAGGCCTGCCAAGCCATGCCAAGCCTTTTCCTGGGCTCTAGCCCCACAGATCTCCCAAGCTTTGTGTATCATCACGCTGCTGGAGTTGCCACCAGCAAAGCCTGGACCCTGGAAGACCCTGGGAGGCCCCGGGAACCCAGATCCCAGTTAGGGTATGGAAAAAATCTCCTTTCTCTTCTGTTCAGCTGAAACAAGATTGGAATTTTCTGAATCAAACTTTACAAGGAAATGAAAATAAACACCGAAGAGGGGGAAGAGACCAGTTTACAAGAGCACAGGTGACTGTTCCCAGCTCAGCTGAGGTCTTGTCACAGATGGGTCTGAGCTAGAAACTTCTGGGTTATCCTTTAGTTCTGCCTCTTCAGCATCTCTTAACTCTGCTCACTTCTTATCATCCCCAATGCTGCCACACTGGTTCTCCTGCCTGGATTATGGCAATCACTTGCAACTACAATCCCTGCCTCCATCTATCCCTCTCTCTTGCAAACAGCAGCCAAAGTGTTTTTTCCCAAACTCTATCCTGTCTTGTCAACCAGCTTCAGTTTCCATTTCAGCATTTCACATTTGTCAATGATCCCTTAACTCCATAGCATGGCGGTTGAGGCCCTGGGTGATCTGGCCCCTGCCAACCTCTTGTTTCTCACCTCAACCCCTCCACATTGCATTCACCTCACATTCCAATAACACAAGTCTATTCACAGGTCCCTGAGCAGGACAGGGACCCTTAAGCCTCTGAGTCTTTCCATGTGTACTGCCACCAGCCAGAAATGCCCATGCCCTTGCTCCTGGCCTGCAACTCCTATGCATCCTTCATGTACACTCCCAACCCTCAAATCCAGGCAAAGTTGGTACTCTCTTCTCAGCTTTTGTGGTGCTTCTGCTTACACTATGTGGCCTGTGTCTGTTTCCCCAATATATTTTGAATTTCTGGAGAGCAGGAACTGTGTCTCATTTGTCTCTGTGTCTCATTTAGAGTGGGACCCAGAACAGAGCTGAGGGCAGAGCAGTATCAACGAAACTTTGAAACATTTGTCCAACTGAATGGGCTTGGCTGGGCTGTCTCTGCCCTCTCTATCTGCTCACATTACTGTCCAGCCAATCTGAAGAGTCAATGCCTTATTATATTACCCTACAATAAAAGCAAACATTTATTGAGTATTTACTATGGGCCAGGCACCATGCTCAACACTTAGTCACATGCATTGTTCCATGGACACCTTATGTTTCAGTGAGATCTCAGGGAGGTCCCTATCTGAGGTAGAACCACGATTAGCCCTGTCTTACAGATAAGGAAATGGAGGCTCATACAGGGAAAGTAGCTTGCTCGGGGGCACACAGCTAGGAAGTTGTAGAGCAGGGTTTGAAATCAAGAAGCCAGAATCCAGAGTCCACACGCTTAGGTATTTTGCCACTTGAGAGGAGTGAGGTGGCAAAGCCAGCATGGGGAGAGAGTGAGCTGGAGTCCTGTAGCCTGTAGCCTTGATGTCAGCCATGTGGCTTCAGAGGCCTCCTAGTACGGGGCTCCAGATCCCATACTCTGGGATCAGGCTGCCAAGATTACATCCCAGCTTTGCCACTTTCTAGCTATGAATTCTTGAACAAGTTACTTAACCCTCTGTGTGTTCCTGGTTTTTTCTTCCATAAGGTGGGGCTGAGAGTAGCAGTCATCTCATGAGACTGCAGTGAGGATAGAGTGAATGTGCACACAGGAAGCCCCGAGAACAGGGTCCTGGTGATTGCTCAGTACATGGATCTTCAGAGCCATGACAGTTGTGCTACCCCTCCTCTCCATTCATGCCCTCATCACCTCCCTCTCAAGCTCAAGGCCCCGGGACTTGGCTGGCCTGACCTTGATTCCTGAAAGCCCAAGGGGAGGAACACCCAGTTTGCTGTGCCCCCAGAGGGATTTGCAGTTAGAGTTGGGAGCCCTGCATTTGAGGCCTGACTCTGGCACTCATACTTGAATAAGTCATCTCTTCTCTTGAGGCCTGGGTTTCTTCTTCATTTGTTGGGAATGAAGTGATGTCAGCAAAACTGCTTTGTAAAATGCAGCAAGTATACCTCGATGCAAGAAGCTATCACTTCCCATCAGAATGTGTGTTCCTTTAGGGCAGTGAACCTGGTGCTCAGTTAAAAGCTGATGAACCCATGAATCAGTGAGTATCTCCCACCAGAATCCATGCTCATCCTCAGCCAGGATCCAGCAGCCAGAGGCCCAGATCTGAAGCAGAGACACCGGAGCTTCCAGGTACAGTTGGAAAGAAAGATGCGCTACTAAATGGCTTTTTTTCTACACTCATTAGGCTGGTGGTGTTTAAGCTAGTACAACCTTTCTGGAAGGCCACTTAGGTAATAATATATATGTATATATGTAAATTATATATAATATTTTATCATTTATATATGACATATATATGATATTCGTCAAAGTTGCTCAGTCGTGTCTGACTCTTTGCAACCCCATGGACTATATAGTCCATGCAATTCTCCAGGCCAGAATACCAGAGTAGGTAGCCTTTCACTTCTCCAGGGGGATCTTCCTAACCCAGGGATTGAACCCAGGTCTCACGCACTGTAGGTGGATTCTTTACCAGCTGAGCCACAAGGGAAGCCCAAGAATACTGCAGTAGGTAGCCTATCCCTTCTCCAGTGGATCTTCCTGACCCAGGAATCGAACAGGGGTCTCCTGAATTGCAGGTGGATTCTTCACCAACTGAGCTATCAGGGAAGCCCAAATATATGATATATATCATACATAAAAATTATGTGTGTGGCTCAGTCGGTAAAGAATCTGCCTGCAGTGCAGGAGACCCAGGTTCAATCCCTGGGTTGGGAAAATCCCCTGGAGAAGGAAATGGCAACCCACTCTATCCTTGCCTGGAAAATCTCATAGAAAGAGGAGCCTGGTGGGGTGCAGTCCATAGGGTCACAAAGAGTTGGGCATGACTAAGCGACTAACACTTACTTACATATATATATATATATCAAAAGTCTAAAACGTTATCCTTTTACTGGGTTCGTCACCTCTTAGTAACTCAGTTTCCTCATCTGTAAAATAGGGCTGCTGATACTACCAATGGGTCATTGAGAAGATGAAGGCATGGAAAAGACATTGAGAAAATAAGACATGGAAAGCCCTTAGCACAGGGCCAAACACATCATGACCACTCAGTCAACACTATTATTACAATTACTATCTCCATGTGTGATAGTTGCATAACTGCCTCTGTCATTAGAATATGATCTCTTGAAGGGTAAGAACTATGCTCTATTTTTTTTTTTTTTTTTCTGAATCTCCAGGGCCCAGTATAGAGCTTGGCACATAGTAGATGCTGAGTTTGGTAAAGAGAATAAAGCCCTCAACATGAAGAAGAGGCACCTGAAGCCCAGGAGAGGGCAAGTCAAGAGTTGGGCCTAGAATTCAGGTCTTCTGTCTTCAAATTGTGGTGTCTTGGGGTCTTGGGGGTACAGGTGGGGATTGGGGCAACCACCCAGGTTCATTGAGCTGAACTGCCTGGGTTTTTTTCTGTACTTTGGGTCTGGGGTCCCTGTGGTCAGAGGATCTCCAGGGCTGGAGCAGTTCTGCAGCCCCTCCTCCCCATTCTTGCCCTCATTTCCTCCATCTCAGGCTCTAGCCTGGCCCAGTCAAACAGGAAGATTCATTAACCGTCTAAATATACAGAACCCAGGGGCCATGTGCAGCCTGCAACAGAGCTGGGGTCCCAGCAGGGCCAGAGCCTGAGGCAGTGGTGCTGGCTGAGGGCTGACTAGGAGGGGGTCTGGGAAGGGGGAATCCCCAGGAACAGCTAATGTGATGATTGATGGGAAGGTGAGTGAAGCCAGGCCAGTGCCAGGCCCCAGATCTCTCAGTCTGTAGTCCCCTTTGTAGCCACCTATCCTTGCATACCCTCTCTCCACCTGGCAGGTTCAATCCTGGTCCTCACAACCAGTTTTGGTACCTGGTACCCCTCCCTGCACTCCCCAGCCCTTCAGTGCTGGTCCTTGAGCCTCTGAAGTATGGAGCCTAAGAGGTAGGTGACCAGGAGTGGGGGTGGGTTTCCCTAGGCTTCTGCCTGCTTATTATTGTAAGGGCTATTTCTCTAATCAAAACTTCCCAATTACCCAAGGGCCCCTCTGATTAATATTCCATGATAACAGGAACAGGTCACATCTGGCTGCAGGAGCTGGAATTCGACACTCCAGGAGTTTCGTGATTGGTCTGCAGGAAGAATAATAAACTCTCTTTCTCCTGCCCCTCTTTTCCCTTCCTTCTCATTCAGAGGCTCCCCTTTTCCTCTGCCTCCCATTCCCCAGGCCCTGTCTGCCCCTCTGGATCCCCATCCAAGTTCTGTGCTTTGCCCTCTGCCCACCTCCCCAGGCTTGGGCAGCCTCCTGGCCATTACCAGCTTCTGCTTTGCTAGCTTGGCTCTTTGGCCCAGGAGTGTTTTACACTGAGATGTGGCAGGCTGAGCAGGTAGGGTCATTGCTGAGGGATTATGGGTTCTCCGAATGTATCGTCTCATCAAGTCCTCATTACCATCGTCCTACGAGGAGGTGGTGTTATCCCTGTTCATTGATGGGGTGTGTGTGGTACATCTGAGAAGCCACAGGACTTGTCCAGTGTCACAGGCTTTAAGTGACAGCACTGGGGTTTCAAACTCAGGGCTTTCTGCTTCCAAGGGTCCTCTTCTCTCCACCCCTCCCCCCGATCTTCTGAGGACAGTGTCCATCCCTGGATATCTGGATGGAGATGTGACCAACCAATAGGGCATAGTCAGTGTGATGGATTTTTAGGCAAAAATGATATGAGATTTTTTAGTTGAATTTCATAGTCCAGAGAGGAGAAAAGACTTGCCCACATCCATGTGGGAAGGTAGCAGTAAATATAGGACGTGACCCAAGTTTTCTAACCCTCGGATGAAAACCCCTTCTGTTTGTCATTTTGCAGACAGCTTTCACACCACAGCTACATGCAAGGGACTGCTAGATGCCACCTTCCTTCCACCTGATCTGCAGAGACCTGCATAGGGCACAGCTGCTTCAGTTTGTTCAGTCTTCACTGGGGAGCTGGGCAGAAAGAGTTCTCTGCCTAGAGCTGGGTTGGGGGTGGCAGGGCTAGGGGTTGGGATAGATGCTGGGGGACAGAAAGGATTTGCCCTGAGCCAGCCCTACCTTGGGCTTTCCAGGTGGCTCAGATGGTAAAGTGTCTGCCTGCAATGCACGAGACCTGGGTTTGAACCCTGGGTCAGGAAGATCCCCTGGAGAAGGAAATGGCAATCCACTCCAGTACTCTTGCCTGGAGAATCCCATGGATGGAGGAGCCTGGTAGGCTACAGTCCATGGGGTTGCAAAGAGTCAGACATGACTGAGTGAATTCAGCCCTACCCTAAGGAAAGTTGTGTGGCTCTCTAGTCGCTGCTTCCTCCTCCTTCTTAGCCACCGTGATTCTCAGTAGCCAGGAGGACGGGCAGTCCCATGGGTGTCCGGGACACCCATTTTCTGTTCCTCTTCCCAGTGGCGGGACGCAGGCTTCATCAGTGCCTTACAGCAGTTTGACTTTGTCGAGGAGGGGCAGGCCAGTGAAGTGTGTCCCCTTCCCCTTACTCCCTAACCTGGCCCATTTCTCTGCCTCTTTCCTCTCTCTTAGCTCCCCTGGCATACACCTTCATTCATTGCTGTTCAGAAACACCCTGGAGACACCTTTCCAGTTCATCACTGGGTAAACCGAGGGCCCTGGATAAGGCGACTAACTAAGGCTTTGACTCAGTCATTGTCCCCAGGTTCCAAGAGCTCTTTCCATCCCCTCCATCTCCCAGCTGGACAGTCCTGGCCAGAGGGCTAACACATGGGGCGGATCCATCCTCACATCCCGCTCCGTGGTGGGGTCTGAGACCCACTGTATTTTGTAGTGAGTGGTGAGGCTTCTGGGACACAACTACTCAAGATTAATAGAGGCCCAGATGGGACTTGAGAGATCTTGAGCCGTCTCTGTGCAGTAGGGGCCCATGTCATCTATCCATGTCTGCTATCTCTCTGCCTCTGTTCTTAGAATCCTAGCGCCCCAGCCTCTCAACTCAGACTCCTGCCTCTGCCTCCTCCATGGTTCGACATTACCTTTGTCCTCTACGCTGAGGGAAGCCTGACCTTCAGTTCCAGATCCAGGGTAGTAACAGAGCTTCTCTATGCCTCAGCTTCTTCCTCTTAAGGTGGGAATAAAAATCAGGTCTATCTCACAGGGCTGTGAGGACAAGCTGACAGCATGCACATAAAGCATGTAGGACCATTCCTGGAGTGGAGGAAGCCCCTGTCATCATCCAATTTGGTAAAAATGATAAAAGCTAACACCAAGTGAGGGGTTGCTCTGTGCCAGGCATTGTTCTAAGCATTTCACGTATGAGAGTTTATTCGTTTTCCACAGTAAGTGCTATCATTCCCATTTCAAAGATGGATATGCTAAGGTACACAGGTGTTATACAATGTGCCAAAACTCACATTTGCTAGTACTCTGTCAAGCAAGCATTTGAACCCATGCAGTCTGAATCCAGAGTTTGACCTCACCCACTGAGCCATTTTGCCTCCTAAGAAACAGTCCACACCTCTGCAGTACTTACAGGATAAAGTCTAAATTCCTTAAGCTGCCACTCAAGGCTCTCCTCCCGACACACACACTATAAATCACCTTGAGAACTGAACACCAAGGGTACTCACTTGCTTCCAAGCCCTGGTTTAGGCAGTTTCCCCCACTTGGAATGGCCTCTTCCCACCATCACCACACACACACACACAAAGTCCCTGTATGTCACACGTGAGTGCACGCTAAGTCGCTTCAGTTGTGTCTGACTCTGTGCAACCCTATGGACTGTAGCCCACCATGCTGCTCTGTCCATGGCATTCTCCAGGCAAGAGTACTGGAGTGGGTTGCCATACCATCCTCCAGGAGATCTTGCCGACCCAGGGATTGAACCCTGGTCTTTTATGTCTCCTGCACTGGCAGGCAGGTTCTTTACCACTAGCATCATCTGGGAAGTTGTGGATGTCCACACAGACACAAATCCAGTCTCTCCAGGTGTTTAAGTCATCTCCAAAGCCAACGGGTTCAAAGTAAACACCTGGAACGGTGGGGTTTGTGTATGTTTGTGTGGGGTGAGGGTGGAGGTGGGGGGTGGTCTGGGGGAGAGGGGAAGTTTAGAGGGACATTTCAAGTCTGACCACCCTCATGAGGCTATATGAGACCTTAGAGGTGGTCCTTAACCATTTCACCACCTAGGGCTGTCCTTTTTAATTATTCCTCCCCATTCGTCTCTTCCCCTTGTGCTCAATCCAAAGGCTTTAAAGATCTTGTCTACCAAAAACTGCATTTGAAAAATATAAAGCAGAACCAGCAGGGAAGGCCGGTCTCCTGGCAAATCAGATACCACATTTGAGAGGTGTATGGATTTTACCTTCTCTCCCTACCCTGCTTCTTCTGCACCTGAGTTTGAATGACTTGATGTGACTTCTGGGCAAACCAGATGCTGGGGCTGGGCCCCCTGCAAATGAGAACAGAAAGATCAGTCTTTTTCTCTCTGTTGTTGGTGTGATTCTCTTGTCATGGTCTAGGACTAACTGCAACAGACAATTGATCCTACTGCCCAATTATTGTCAGAAAGCAGTCCTTGAGATCAACTACCTGAAAACCCAGATCATCAGCATTGGCATACAGCCCCCAGCATTCAATTGGTTTCTCTCCAACAATTTAATACAACAGGTCAAATCATTCAGTTACCTGGGGGTACAATTTGCAACCAATTCATCTTGGAGGGTTCACCAGGAAGCTATATTGCCTAAATTAGATGTTCTTGGGGTGTTTTATTGAGAGTTTTTGAGAGTTTTTAAATGGCCACAGTGGCAATTGGTAACGCCTGCTTTGAAAATGTTCCAGACACAGATGGCTGCAGGCCTGACTCCATGGTGGAGAACTTTGTATGTTGGAGGGAATTCAGAACTGTTTTCAGGGGAATGGTGTCCTCATCCATGGGAACCTTCTGGGTCTTTCTGTGAGAATCTCTCTTAGGCCCTCTTGACCCATCGAAGCCCTCCCTTCTGCCAGGCTCTCCAGTCAAGCACAGGGCTCTGCCCAGCATCAGTGACTCACCACAGCGACAGTCTGGGATCCCTCTGGATGACTTAACCTTGAAGCCCCTGATGCCCCAGCCTTATCAAGAGCTCATTCCAAAGAATTAATATTTATGGTAGGCTGTCTGCAAAGCAGACTCCCCACCTATCTCCTGGAGTCTTTTATTATCCTTAGTTTAAGACAGTTCATCAGTATTTGGAGTGCAGCATTGTGGTCTTGCCAGAGGCAGAAAAGTGACTATTAGTTTGATTCTGGTAACAGAGAGACCTGGGTTTGCATCTAGCCCTACCACTTTTGGCCTGTGTGTCCTTGGGCAAGTGATTTCACCTGATGCTCAGTTTCCTCATCTATAAAGTGGGAAATAGCTATTAATAACAACAATAAAAAACAATAATAATAATATTAATAATAATTAATAACAACAATAAAAAATAATGCTCATTTCCTGAGTTGATTTGGGGGGATCTATGCCTGGCACGTAGTAAATGGTGGCTATTATTGTTTATTTTTATTTTTAGAGAATTGCCCTAGGTCCCTATAGCAGGTAGCTGGAGGGAATATTGTGAGAAAGTCAGCCTGGTCATTGCTAGCTGCAGGGATGTTATTGAAGACACTGCGTGGTAGCTTCTCTCAGGGTCCTCTTTGTGAAGGGTTAAGGGAAAGATGTGATTTCCTTTCTGACCAGGGAAAGCCATGCTTCCCTGGAACACTTGGTTTATTTTTATGTTACAGATGCTGTGAAGCTTATAATTGATGATGTTTGCCTCTTTAATGCGGCTACCAGGAGAGCTGAGAGCCAAATGCAGACTCTAGTAACTACAGAACTTTAGAGAAGGCATTTTGTGTGTGTGTCAATTTTACTTCCAGCTTTATTATTTTCCTACCTCATTTTTCTTTATCTTGATTTCTCTCAAGTACATATTTTATCATTTTCTATTTTATGGCATTTGTTCAGCTGTCCCAAATCTTTTGATGAATAACTTGTGATATAAATTAATGTTCTAAAAGGCACCATCATTTGCTGAATGTTTTCTTTTACCAGTGCTTACCAAGAATTAAATTATTTAATCTCACAATCACCCTATCAGAAAGGTACAATTATTATCATCTCTCTTTCATAGATGAGAGAACTGAGGTTCAGAAGGCCAAGTTACTCACTCTAGGTCACACAGCTTGGTAGACCTGGGAAGCAATTTCTACTCTCTGAGTCCAGAGCTATACCGTCACTCTGCTGTGTGCCTCTGATAAGTAGGCAGGTTTCTATGGGATGTATGTCTATAGAAGACAGGTTAGATAAATAGGTATAGGCAGGTAAGGTAGGCATAGGCGGCAGACAGTGAGATGAAAGATATGATTAGTTTTTCCATAAGATAACTAGGGTTGCCTTATGGAGGTGATATAATTCTAGCCCAATGCAAAAAGAACTTGATGTCTTAGCCTAAACAATCCTACCACAAGGAAATGTTCATTTTCCCTTAGAGCTTTCGAAAATTGAGATACTTGTGGCTGTTCATTAACACCTTCACGGACCCCACTTCATTCATGCGTGTATCCGTTGTGCAGCTACTCTGTGGCTGGGCACTGGGGACACAGACATAAGTAAGGCATGATGGGTCCCCATCCTCAAGGGGCTCCTGACTCACTGAAATAGACATACATGATGACTAGAAATCACGGTACAATTGCTGAAACCCAGGCCTCTCCAGAGTGTTTAGGAAGTACAAAGGTAGCCAGGGATGGGAAGCAGGAGGTCAGTGAGAGTCAGGAAATGATTTAAGTCATCATCTCATTGAGAAATGCTTCCAAGATGAGGAGTTGAGCTAAGGGTAGAGGATGATTAAGAGTTTGTTAGGCTACAGAAGTGCCAGAGGGCAGACAGAATCACATGGGAAAGGCGCAAAAGTGGATGAGACCAGGGCACTTTGGAGAAGCTGCAAATAATCTATTCTGGTTGGAAGGCAGAGGGTATTTCAAGTGGCCTAAGAGATGAAGCTAGAGGAGTTAGGAGGCCAAATTATGAAGGGTCAAGGCATTTAGAGTTCACCTCAGGACTGATGAGGAGTCCTGGAAAGGTTAGAGTCAGGGAAGGGACCTGATCAGCTTGTTGTTTTAGAAAGTCATCCACATCCTCAGAGCAGAGGGGGAAGGGGTCAAGGCAAGGAGAACAGCTAAGACGTAGTTTCCACTGTCCCATTCTGAGCCGCTATTAGATGTGCCGCTCTCTAAGCCAATATTTATTGAGTACCTATTAAGTGCCAAGCACCGTTGTGGGCACTGGAGAGATTTCAGTAAACAACATAGACAAATGTTGTCCATGCCCTCAGAGACACACAATAAGCACTAGACATAATACATAAGTAATCTATATATTATATTAGAAGGTGATTTCAGTTACAGGAAGAGAAAATAGAGCACAGCTGGGAGGGATTGGGGGCAGGAGGAGAAGGGGACGACAGAGGATGAGATGGCTGGATGGCATCACTGACTCGATGGACGTGAGTCTCAGTGAACTCTGGGAGTTGGTGATGGACAGGGAGGCCTGGCGTGCTGCGATTCATGGGGTCGTGAAGAGTCAGACACGACTGAGCGACTGATCTGATCTGATCTGATCTAGGAGGTTCAAGATTGTCATGGTGGGGCTGGCTTCAGGTCTTATTGAGAACGTGATATTTCACTAAAAACGTGAAGACAGAAAGCAAAGGTCATATGGGAACTCTTCCTGTGTCTGATTCCCACAGATGTTCACAGCCCAGGCCAGTGGACTTGGGCTTTAGCAGTCCCGGGTTCAAGTACTGTTATGCTGGGCAGGAAACCACCTTTTGGAACTTGCATTTTCTCCTGTGCTCCTTGCCTTGCGTGGCTGTGATGACATGATGGGCACAACAGTGCTTTGTAGTCTGCACAGACAGGGCCCAGAAGTAAAGTGGTTATCACGAATCTTCTCTCCAGCGTCCCTTCCCAGGCCTCTGGCGACCCCAAGGCTCTTTGCACCTGAGGAGCCAGTGGAAGAGACAGCCGTGGGAGAGTTGCTGACTGTCTCTTGCTCCAGGGAGGGTGAGCAGGTTCTCTCAGCTCCAGAAAGGCTGAAACTGGGCCATGGGCTGGGCCTGTGGCATTGTGGCTATTGCCTCTACCATGCACCACTGGGCATGAACCCACCATGTGGCAGAGCTGGAAGAAAGCCCTGACAAATGATCCAGCTCAGCCCCTATGGGACAGATGGGAAAGCTGAGGCCAGGGAGGGCAAGAGACTGACTCACAGGCACACAAGGAGTGATTTAGAAACACCTGGCCTTGGGGTCTAGGTCTCCTAGCTCCCACGTGGATTGAGGTAGAGCCAGGAGACTGCTTTGACCCAAGTGAGTTTGTTCATGGTTATGGACTACCCTGGAGTTTTTCTCCTACTAAGGCTTCCTTTGGGGGCTTGGCGCCCACTGCTAAAAATAGCTAACATTTAACATTCTTCCAAGAAAGTTTCACTCATTATCTCATTGAGTCTCTCGATAACCCTATGAAGCACTATTCTTACCTCTCTTCTTATTGGTGAGGAGACTGAAGCACAGGCAGGTTGACTTGTCCAAAGTCATACATTAGGAAGCAAGGGAGCTGGCTGATTTGGGCAGTTCTGTTCAGAGTCTTTGTTATTTAGCCATTAGGTTATGCAGGTGTGAGATGAGTGTGTGTGTACATGATGGTTGTGTGTGTGAAGATGTTTGAATGTGTGTTAGGAGGGGTTCCTGGCTAACTCTTGATTGCTCACTCATGCTCTGCACAGGGGTTGCCTGGGGGACAGGGCAAGCTAGCTAAGAGATATTTCCCTGGCAGGCGCCTGTGGGAGCTGGATGGGGGTGCCTGTGGTTCACACGAACCATGACTTAGAACAACACACACAATGTGAACATACACAGTTAGCATTTACAGAAGACACCGTTTGCACATGGTTCTCCAACTGTGGTCTCAGGACCAGCAGCCTCGGCATCACCTGGGAACTTGTCAGAAATGCAAATTCCTGGGCCCCACCCCAGTCATACTGAATCAGACAGTCAGGGTGGGGCCCAGCCATCTGTGTTTTAACAAGCCCTCCAGGTAATTCTGATGCATGCTCAAGCGTGAGCTTTAGGACAGATGAGAGGGGCCGAAAGTATGTTGGGGTGCCTGCTTCCATGTATATGTATGCGTGTGCTGAGGGCACAGCAATTTACAGTCTGCAAAGGGCTTTCTCACCCATAACTTCTTCTGATCCTCTCAAGAATGGGGATCCCGCTCACTTCCCAGATGAGTAAACTGACATCCAAGGAAATGAGGTCATACAGCAGCTGGTCACTGACAGACACCAAGCCTGGCAGTCTTCTGCCCGGCACTCAATGCTGATCTTAGATCTTCCCACCCCTGCCCCTATGCTGGTCTAAGGCTCCCCCTGCCCACCACAGCCTCTCAGAGAAAAGAGACAGTAGAGTGATGGCCGTTCTTGGCTTCTTGCCCATTCTGCTCCACTTCCCCCTCCCTCCAGTCCGCAGCACCTGTAGAACAAGTTCCTTCCCCAGGTGAGTTCACCTGGCAAGGCAGTAGAGAGGCATCCATGGAAGGAGGAGAAGCTCCAGGGGCCCAACAGCTGTTTTCTAGCCGATACCTAGAAGTGGATCTGGGGCAGCAGAAGTTTGGGGCTTAGAGTCCCCTGTCCATTTCCTCTGCTGGATATGGGAGCTCCACTGGGGCTGGCCAGTCCCAGGGCAGGGTGAAAGCCAACTCCTGCCCGGGCCTGTCTTCCTCTCCTACCACACAGCTGCTCTGGGGGCCTTGGCAGGGAAATGAGGGGCCTATCTAGCTTGCCAGAAGAGTTGGGAGTGATAGGAAGGGACGGGGAGAGAGGGCATGCCTGCATCTAAGGAAGTAAGGTGCACACACAATCAGTTCAGTTCAGTTCAGTCACTCAGTCATGTCCATCTCTTTGTGACCCCATGAACTGCAGCACGCCAGGCCTCCCTGCCCATCACCAACTCCACGAGTTTACTTAAACTTATGTTTATTGAGTCGGTGATGCCATCCAACCATCTCATCCACTGTCATCCCCTTCTCTGTTGCCTTCAATCTTTTCCAGCATCAGGGTCTTTTCAAATGAGTCAACACTTCGCATCAGGTGGCCAAAGTACTGGAGTTTCAGCTTCAGCATCAGTCCTTCCAATGAATACTTAGGGTTGATTTCCTTTAGGATGGACTGGTTGGATGTCCTTGCAGTCCAAGGGACTCTCAAGAATCTTCTCCAACACCACAGTTCAAAAGCATCAATTCTTCGGCACTCAGCTTTCTTTATGGTCCAACTCTCACATCCATACATGACTACTGGAAAAACCATAGCTTTGACTAGACAGACCTTTGTTGGCAAAGTAATGTCTCTGCTTTTTAATATGCTATCTAGGTTAGTCATAACTTTTCTTCCAAGGAGCAAGTGTCTTTTAATTTCATGGCTGCAGTGACCATCTGCAGTGATTTTGGAGCCCCCCCCCCCAAAAGAAATTCTCTCACTGTTTCTCTATCTATTTGCCATGAAGTGATGGGACCAGATGCCATGATCTTAGTTTTCTGAATGTTGAGTTTTAAGCCAACTTTTTCACTTTCCTCTTTCACTTTCATTAAGAGGCTCTTTAGGTCTTCTTTGCTTTCTGCCATAAGGGTGATGTAATCTGCATATCTGAGGTTATTGATATTTCTGTCAGCAATCTTGATTCCAGCTTGTGCTTCATCCAGTCCAGCATTTCTTGATGTACTCTGCATGTAAGTTAAATAAGCAGGGTGACAATATACAGCCTTGACATACTCCTTTCCCGATTTGGAACCAGTCTGTTGTTCCAAGTCCAGTTCTAACTTTTTTTTTTTTCAATTTTATTTAATTTTTAAACTTTACATAATTGTATTAGTTTTGCCAAATATCAAAATGAATCCGCCACAGGTATACATGTGTTCCCCGTCCTGAACCCTCCTCCCTCCTCCCTCCCCATACCATCCCTCTGGGTCGTCCCAGTGCACCAGCCCCAAGCATCCAGTATCCTGCATCGACCAGTTCTAACTTTTGCTTCTTGATCTACATACAGATTTCTTAGGAGGTAGGTAAGGTGGTCTGGTATTACCATCTCTTTAAGAATTTTCCACAGTTTGTTGTGATCCACACAGCCAAAGGCTTTGGAATAGTCAATAAAGCAGAAGTAGATGTTTTTCTGGAATTCTCTTGCTTTTTCAAAGATCCAGTGGATGCTGGCAATTTGATTTCTGGTTCCTCTGCCTTTTCTAAATCCAGCTTGAATATCTGGAAGTTCATGGTTCATGTACTGTTGAAGCCTGGCTTGGAGAATTTTGAGCATTTCTTTGCCAGCGTGTGAGGTGAATGCAATTGTGCGGTAGTTTGAGCATTCTTTGGCATTGCCTTTCTTTGGGATTGGAATGAAAACTGACCTTTTCCAGTCCTGTGGCCACTGCTGAGTTTTCCAAGTTTGCTGGCATATGGAGTATAGCGTTTTCACAGCATCATCTTTTAGGATTTAGAATAGTTCAACTGGAATTCCATCACTTCCACTAGCTTTGTTCATAGCTATGCTTCCTAGGGCCCACTTGACTTCGCATTCCAGGATGTCTGGCTCTAGGTGAGTGATCACACCATTGTGATTATCTGGGTCATGTAGATCTTTTTTGTATAGTTTTTCTGTATATTCTTGCCACCTCTTCTTAATCTCTTCTGCTTCTGTTAGGTCCATGCCATTTCTGTCGTTTATTGTGCCCATCTTTGCATGAAAATTTCCCCTGGTATCTCTAATTTTCTTGAAGAGATCTCTAGTCTTTCCTGTTCTATTGTTTTCCTCTGTTTCTTTGTATTGATCACTGAGAAAGACTTTATCTCTCCTTGTTATTCTTTGGAACTCTGCATTCAAGTGGCATACAATCCAGAGACCATAAAAGTAGGCATAGGCCCAGAGGGTGTGGGCAAACATCTGGCTCAGGGCTTCTCAGCCTGGGCTTTGTGCAATGTTGGGGTGATCTACTGATATATTCCCAGGGGTCATGAGTTCTTTGAGAATTGAAATTTTATGTTCTTATTTTGATGGTAAGCTAAACACAATTTTTCTTACACTTACAAAGACAGCTATAATTCACAACTGGAAGACATTTTCATAGCCTATCTTCAGTTCTGAAGGCATATCTCAAGTGGGGGCCATGCAGATCTGGGAGTGGGAGTTGTAGTTGTCCAAAGATTTCTTCTCAGGGGCTGTTTCAACTGAAACTTTTATCCTACCTATAAAGGGAAGACACATGGATTCCATTCCAAGGCTGAGCGGCACTGATCTAGTCCAGCCACTTCATGTTTTAGTAAAGGGCACTGAGGTCCAGAGAGGGCCTGGCACTTGCTCCAAGACTTCCAGCAAGTCATGAGCAGAGCTGGGACTGGAGGGCTAGGCTCCCATACCCTGTCATTCTCTACAGGGGTTGTGGCACACACCAGCTCAAGGGAAGTCAGGGTGGCAGGAGAGTGGGCCTCAGATAGCTCCATCATGGATTTGTCTCTCCTCTTTCTATTCATCAGAAATATATGGACTCATTTGGATCTTTTTAAGAGACCCAGTCAGCCAGATGGTGCATGGAGGAGAAGGACTCAAAGCTTCATGCCGTGGTGACTATTGTGTCTCCATTTGGTGAGAGATACATAGATAGCCAAAGTCCAATCCCTGCCTCCCCCCAGCTCTTGCACTGAGTGGGAAGACAGATATAAAAGTGACAATGCCTCACAAGTCTCCAAAGTGGACTTTTCCATTCATAGTGATAACAGACAGCTATTGAACATTTACTCTATGCCAGTAAATACCAGTATTTATACTTTACATGTAAGATGGCAAGATGTCGTCGAGGAAGGTAAGGTGTGGCCCCATTCTGTAGATGGGAAAAATGAGGCCCAGGAAGCTTAAGTAAAATGCTTCTAGGCAGCAGAGCAAGGCAGACTGATTCCCGAGCACACTTTTCTTAACACTGCCCTGTCTTGTGTGATCCTTGTAATAAGCCTAGAAATGAATCGGGAAGGGCCATTTCTCCCCATTTCACAGAAGAGGAAACTGGCTCAGAGAGGGGGAGTGGTTGGCCTCACAGGGTTTGAAGCTTGGAAGTGTCCTGTCTGATTCCTCATTGCAGACCTGAGACCAGGAGACCTTCGAGGATTTGCTAGCATGTCAAACTTGTCAAACAAGCTTGCAGTGACAGTGGCAAATTGGTTGAAAAGAAATATTTCCAGTCACCGGTTTTCCATGTAATAGTAATTTTCAGACACTATGGGAAGTTTTTTTTTTTTTTTTGCCACCTTTAAGCATGTTTGCTTCTTTTCTGGAATTTTCCATGTTTATATCTTTGAGGAGAACAATTTGGGAATTAATTTTCAACTCACTCATTCTGCTCTGGTTGTTCAGCAATGTTTCCCTGAACTTTGAAATCTTACCTCTGGTTCTACGTAAATTGCCCCCAAAAGCAAACAAGTTGAAGCTGAAATGTTTCCATTGCTGCTTTCAACTTCTCTAACTTTCTGCAACCGAGGATAAATATATAACCTTTAAATGCAATATAATCTGCTTTTCAAGTGATTTGCCTTTAAGTTTTTCAAATAAGTGTTTTGGCCAGCGATGCCAACTATCTCTGTAGCTCATGTTCTCACCGATTTCAATATCCATCCCTTTTCAATGTAAGCAGCTTTTGCTTAGTATCTTTTTGACTGTGCCACGGTAATCATTTGCTCCCATTGGGAATGCTGCTCACTGTCAGAATTGAAGTGCTGTGTGGTTTCCGGGACAGGGACAGGCTTAGGCTGAGCTTTGTTTGTGTAATGGTGCTTGAAAATATTGGCAAGAAAAATGCCAGTGGGCCTAATGTCTACACACACTTGGCACACCAGGTAGGGTGGGAGGTGAAGGAGGCATCTGAGGCTCTTGGAAGGAATCAGGGCATATCATTCATTGCAGCCCATGTGCTGCTGCCTCAGTGCCAGTCTATGTTGTCCAAGCCACTTGGTGCTTCCAACATTGGCCTTCCCTCAAAAACTGGTTTGGGCCCCTCTCCTGGATGGCAGTGGTGTAGATTCCAGGCTCAGAGTAGTTGCTCCAGTGGCCCTGCACACACTGACCCTTCCACCAAAAGAGATAACACCCCCAGTGCAGCTGGTCAGGAAGAATAGGAGTTTAAATGAATCAGAGATAACACCCCACAAATAAAAACCTCAGCATGGACACTGAAGTAAAAATTATTTAAGTTGTCAAAAAGTTTGTTAAAACATCTCCTTGTAAGTCAAAAGGATCAATGCCTAGAAAAGCAGTGCCTAGGAGTAGGAATTTTTCTCTAGTTTATCATTTACAGCCAACTTTTTTTCATAGTTTCACTTGGAGCCAGACCAGATGGGTTGGAAAAAAGGTCCTCATCTCCTTCTCCCTGGAGTTGCCCAGAGTGCTGCTGGGTCCATGGTTGAATTGAATTCAGCTGGGCCTCGTGCCGCTTTTGTCCACACACATGCACCACAATATCCATATTGAACTTGATCCTCTGGCTTTAGAATTCAAAGAGATGTATGTGGACCAATTGAGGTCCAATTGAGGTCAAATCAACCCTATAGCCATTATGGATTCAAAGTAGATTTCTTCTTCTTTTTTCCAAAATTGTCCAGGTTTTCCAGATTTCCTACAATGACCATGCATTACTTTTGTGATCCCACAATAAAAAGTATCAAAGTACATACTCTAAATGCAGAATCAAACTTACATACTTGACACCACGATAGGCATTTTGTGGTTGGGTCTGTAGGTCCCTGTCCTGGGCTGTCTCATCCGACTGGGAGCTTACTCTTCCAGCTAGTAACTGGGCTCCTCCCATCCCTCCCCTTTCCACACTGGCTACATCTGCCAAGAGAGCCAGAGAAGAAGGTGGGGGACTTGGGTCTCCATCACTAGAAGGGTAAAGTGATTAGTCTAAGGGGACACATAGTAAATTGAGGCTAGGTTGGGATAAGACAGCAAAATTGAAGATGGCAGGAGTTAACTATTCAGCACATGTTTTCTGACTGCCAACTGTGTGCCAGCTATGGGGAGTGTTCAAGAAGGCAGAATTCTACCCTTTGAGAGGTGGTATGATGTATGGCTCCACCATTTAGTGGCCTTGCAGCTTTGAAGGTCAACCCTTAAGCTCCTACAGATTCAGCCTCATCATCTGTGAGATGTGGACATTGATTATCACACTATTACTGTAAGTATGCATCCAGGGCTTACTAAGTGTTAGATACGTATGTACCCTTGACATGCATGATCTCATTGCATCTTCATAGCAAACCTACAAGGAAGGTACTCCTTCTCCCATTTGACTTGTGGGAAAACTGAGGCTCAGAGAGATGAAATGACTGGCTGAGCATCGCACAGCAAGCAAACAATGAAGACAGAATTTAAAGCCAGGCAGGCTGACTCTGGAGTCTTTGCTCTTTATCACTCTGTTTTACTGCCTCCTATCACTGAGCTGGTGTCATGAGTCAACGGGGCATCTGTATATCAAATGTGCCCAAAGGTCCCAGGGTAGAACCAAGGGGTGGTTATAGCACCCCATTTCACTGCCCTGGCACACAGTAGGTGTTCAACACAAGCTGGTCTACTTCCCTTGAAGATCTCCCAACCCAACACGAGGAGCAGAGGGAAAAGGGCAGGGTTGTGTCCCACCCAGGAAAGCATTTCCATCACAAAGACAAATCTCTTCTGCTTCCTGCTTCCCTGACCCTCAGGCAGACCTAGAGCCTCCCTTCTCCCTCCTCCTACCTACATTTCAGGGCAGACCTCTTCTGCCCCTCCCCATGGTCTGTCTGGGCCAGTCTGTCTCCCCGACCCCGGCAAAGCATTAAAAATTGAAAACTCCTTTGAAGAGAAAACAGTTTAATAAAAGCTCCATCCATTTTTCATGAGAGGATCAGGAGAAGGATGGTGAAGAGAGAAGGCAGGATGGAAGAGATGGGATTGGGGAGCAGGGAGAGCAGTGAGGGGCTTAGGGAATCCCTGGTGGGGGCTTAGCAGAGCAGGGGTGAGGAAGTGGAGCCTACCCTTTCCCTGAGCTAGGCTGGCCCTAATGCCCTCTTTTCTGCCTCCTCTTATCAGGATCCATCCTGGACCTGTTGATACTGGGAACTGCAGCTTCTTCCTTGAGGGCACCTCCTGCCTTCCTTTTGGGGAAGGTTTCTGGGCTGCACTGTCTCAGGAAGGGGAGATAAGATGACCTCTGGCCTGGAGGGGTCTTTCTCCACGACTGAGCAGCCTCCCAGGTTGTGCACCATAAGACTGGTTTCTTGAGCCCTGGCCACATGTTTGGATCCCAGAGGACTGGGCAGGGCAGGGCCAGGCCAGAACACTAGGCTGAGCGATGGGCAGGGAGCTGAGTTTCAGCAAGAAATCCAACAGAGAGGTCAGAGCATGAGGGGTTGGAGGGAGTTAGAGCCAAACACTGGCTCATTTTCTTTGGACCCTAGAACATTTTCCAACCACAGGAGACACAATTATACCCACTCTTACATCCAGCCTCTATGTTTTCTTATATCTTCCACCTCAACAAAGATGGGTCCACCCAGGAAAGAAACTTCACAGACTGGCCTTGGCAGGAGAGTTATATACCTAGGTCTGGATAAATGTGTGTCTATTTTTGGCACAACCCTGTGTGTGTGCATGTGATCTACAAGTTCCAGTATGTGTGTATAGTGGCATAAGTGTGAGTGTGGATAACCAGGGGAGTGTGTGTGCCTTGGTGTGTGTATGCATATATGTACAAGGATGTGGGCTGGTGCCCATGTGTGAGGACTTGATCCTACTGCTCTCTGCTTCTGAGCACAAATATACCCTCCCTGAGCACATACCAGAGAGAAGGTGGGACAGGCAATGTAGATGAGAGGGTGATGGGACAAGCGGAAAAGAGGTTGGGCCCCAGAGAACTGAGCAGGCCTGGGGTCTTGATAGACAGGCAGACCAGATGTGCCAGCCCCAGCCACAAAGGTGTTCCTTGTGTGCCCTGGGAACTGAGAAGGGGTTTGCTTTATTAGCACCCCAATCAGGAGGGTAGTGGGCTGTGAGTGTTTGTATAGGGGCAGGGGCTTCTGTTTCATCAGCAGGATCAAGGAGGGCTCCAAAGAATGTTCCTGGAGTAATGGTGGGAAAGGAGGCTGAGGGATGCATTTATGGTGACTCTAGGTTTTTCGATCAAAACCCCAGGCCGGTTTTGGCAGAGCTTCCTCTCCACCCCTCTCCAGCTTAGGAGGAGTCGGAGCCTTGGGTTCTGGCCTCCAAATAGCAGAGTGGGGAGTGAGGTACTGGTTCCAGGAGGGGATTCTGGACCAGCACGGAGTCCTTCCTCTGGGCCTTCCTCTGGGTTTGTTCCAGATGTCTCCCCCTCGCTGTTCTTCCCTCCGTCCACCTCACATACATTCTCTGAGGTGTGACTCTCATGCCAGGCATTTTACCAGGACGTTGAACAGGCAGATATGTCCCTGGTCTCCAAGACTGCTGAACCTAATGCATTCTTGGCTGTTCTTCTCCATGGCTTCATATATCCTGCCTCCTCCATGGCCCTGTAGGGTGGATGGCTGGCCCTGGTGCTGTCAGTTCACCTTGGTAGCCCCACAGGGAGTAGGAAGATTCCCTACTGATTCCCATTCACTGAGTAACCTTGGCAAATTGCTTTCCCTGCCATGTCCTCCGTTTCCCCATTTGTCCTGGCACTGACTCCCCTAAGATGAGCTTAGAGGGCCTTTGCTGCTTCAGTGACTGTTTTTGCCTTTGGACACACACTAAGACCTAAGATCTTCCAATTCCTGCGGACTTTTCCCCTTGGTTAATGGCTCTGGGTAACCTTAGGCAATTGATAGCATCTCTTTAAGCCCAGTTCCCTCAACTGTAAAATGAGCATAGTAAAACTACCTTGCTCATAAGATCTTTGGGGGCATTAGACTGTGTGTGCTCAGGTATGCAAAAGTCCTGGCACAGAGCCTGTGGGCCTAGAGAAGCATGAGACTGTTGCACTGGGGCTGGTGATGGCATTCCTCAAAGTGTCCCTAGTCTCAGGATCAGGCTTAGCTCCCCCTGCACATGCAGGCAGGGGTGTGAGTTAAGGCAGTGGGCATGGGGATTGGTGAAGGTGCTGTTCTGAGACTCAGAAATCTGACAAGGGATCCAGGGAGAAAGGCCACACCAGGCATGGGCTCCACTTGCCCTGGTCACCTGTGCCCATAGGCCCTAGGGCAGAAAAAAGGGGTGGTTATAACACCACATCTTATCATCCAGCTTCCCCATCATTCCTTAACTGTAAATGTCAGAACTGAAGAACAGCTGGCTGGCACTGCCCTTGGTGGTTAAGCCTAACAAGACAAGGAAAATAAGGGATATAGTGGGAGGCTGATGGCCATGGGCTTGAGCCCCCTTTCCCCAATTCCCCTTCCCAACTGCCCTCCTCCCCTCCCCACCTCCAGCCTCCTCAGAGGAAAGCATGGTCCTCCTCCTCCTGAGTCTAACCAGCCCCTTCCCCAGGGGACCACACTCCAGTTATTTTCTCCCTTGTGCTGGCTCCCTGCCCTCAGCCTGCAAATATGTTCCAGTTTTTCCCTGAAAGCAAAATATCCCCTCCTCCATGCTCCTCAAGCTCCCACCCTCCTGCTTGCCTCCCCTCTCACAACTGAACATCCATGCTCACTGTCTTCTGGCCTGGTTTGCCTTCCATTCTCCTCTCACTGTGAAAGCCCGTGATGTCTGCGTGACTAAAAGTTATCTCCTCCCCACTTGGGCCTGGACACCAACCACTTGCCAGTTTGAACACGGTTGTCCGGCCCCTCCTTACTGGGCTTCTTCAGAACTGCTCTCTGTGTCCTCCTTTCTCTCTACTAGACCTTCTCAGGCTTCTCTCTCTTTTTACCTACCGCCTCACATCTTCTGAGTGTTAATAATTATCCATTCTAAGAGTTTCATCATGTTGGAGGACTCACCAAGGAGGTGGGCGATGGGGTTGGAGGTGAACAGACAAGGGAGGCAGTTGTAAGGGATGAGTGGGAGACACAGGGAGGGCCAGAACAGACAGGGCCCTGCAGGCCAGGGGTGGGAGACTTGGGGCTTTCTTCTAAGCCAGAGTGAGAGGCCAGTGGTAAGCAAGAGAGTAATTTGATCTGATCTGCATTTTTAAAAGACTCACTCTGGTCTCTGCATTGAGAACAGACTGTGTGGGTGAGGGGAGGTCTGTTGGGGTGAGTGAGCATGGTTGCTTGAGCCGGGTTGGTGGAGGGGGAGATGCTGAGGAGTGGACAGATTAGGAAACGTTTTGGGAGTAGAGTGGCTGGACTTTTCTGATGGATTGGATGTAGGAGGTGAGAAAAAGGAAAGATTCAAGGGTAACTCCCAGGTTTGGGGCTAAAGCAATTGGACAAATAGTGATACAATTTACTGAGCTGGGGTACACTGGGGGGAAGGAAGGTTTGGGAGAAACTCAGGATCTCTGCTTTGGCCATGTCAACTCTAAAATCATGTTAGACATTAAGCAGAGCTGTCAAAGTAGGTGGGCTTCCCAGGTGGCACTAGTGGTAAAGAACCCACCTGCCAATGCAGAAGATATAAGAGACATGGGTTCGATCCCTGAGTGGGGAAGATCCCTTGGAGGAGGGCATGATAACCCACTCCAGTGTTCTTGCCTGGAGAATCCCATGGACAGAGGAGCCTGGCAGGCTATAGTCCATAGGGCTGCAAAGAGTGAGACACTACTGAAGTGACTTAGCACACACACGTGCACATCAAAGTAGGCAGTTGTCTGGAGCTCAGTACAGCAGTCAGGGCAAGAGATATATAAACATGGTAGAGATCTGAGGTTTCACCGCTGTCCTTTGGACCTGCTCTTCCCTCTGTCCAACACTCTGTCCTCACTGAGCTCAAACATCACTTCAGTCTAAAGTCACCTCCTGCCCCCACCCAAGGCGTGCTCTATCCCTCAACCCTATTTTATTTCCTTTCCAGCACTCATCACTACCTGAAGTTGTCTTGTTTACTTAATTCTTCACATGCTTCTCCCACTTTGCGAGATTATAAGTTCCATGAAGGCAGGGCTTGTCGGTCTTTTGTTCACTGCTATATCTCTGGGGCCTAGAACAGAGCCCACATAGTAGGTGCTCACTAAATCTTTGTAGACTGAATGAATAAGCACTTTACAATGTATCAGATCCATTCATCCTGACAACAACCCCATGAGAGTGGTAATCGTAACCCTGAATTTTGAGAGGAGGAAACTGAGGCTTTGAGAAAATCCAAATCCATACCTTCGGAAGGGGTGTAACTAGAAGTCAATCCCATGTCTGTTTAACTCCAAAGCCTATGCTGCTAATCACTTGCTTGTGCCAGAAAGTGCTTTTGAGACAAGGCTTGGGTTGAAGGCCATGTCTGCCACATCTTTGCTCTGAGATCTTGGTCAAGTTCTTAAGCAGTTCTGACTTTCAATTTCCTCTTCTCTGAGTTGGGCATGTGAATCTTCCTTTATTTACAAGATTGTTCCTAGTATGCCATAGGCGAATGCACAGGAAAGAGTTTTGTCCACCTTAGCAGTGTGGACCTAAGTGAGGGACTAGTAACTTCTTTGGGCTTCAGTCTTCTTGTCTGAATAATGGAACTGGGGAGAGTATAGAGGGGATTAGATGATTGCTGATCATCATTCTAGCATTGACACTGCAGGAATTCTGGGTCTCCACCATTTGTAGAAATGAATGGACTATAAATGCTCCAATCATGAGCACTGTGAACACAGGGAGCTCTACTGGGCCATTGAAGCTTCAGCCCTGTGGACGTGGGAGGCCTCTTTGAAGCTTGAGGGAGGTAAATTGAGGACAAATCAAAGGAAGTCCTTCCTCACCCCCAGCTTAATGAGCTTATGGCTTTCATTACACACAGGAATGGTCCAGGCAGGAAACAGGAATGGCTTTGGATGGAATGATAAATGCCAGAGGCTCTGAGCAGGAGCTGGCAGTGTTGACCTCTAAGGTCAACGGGATAGAAGTGGCCCCTTAGGGCCCAATCACAGAGTAGCCGTAGGCTTTCAGAGTGGCAGTTCTGGGTGGTGGGAATTGAGGATGGGGAAGTCAGAGCCCATCTACCTGTACTCTTTCCTCTCGACTGCCTTCGATTAGCCCCTGGAGGGGGATTGGTGGGTAGAGAAGGGGCGAAAATTGCAGGAGAGGCAGGAGGATGCAGAAATTCCAGCTTCCAACTTCCATCCACCTTTGAAGGAAGGCTTGGGCTGGCTGTGCCAACACTTACCAGCTGCTGTGGGGGACATATCTGGCATATAATCTCCCTTTCTTTCTGCCTCACCCCTACCCACACCTGGTGACATCAGCTGGAAGGAAAGATCTGTCCCTTCTATACACTGCATGGCAAGACAAGTTTGGTACCTTTGGGAAGTTGGTGGGGTTTGGCTTCCGTGCCCTCCTCTCAACCCTATTCGACCCCCTCTATTTCTACTATCCCTGTCCTCCTTCTTCCAAAAGCCAGTCCTGCAGGGTCTTGCTCTCAGCTGGCTGTCAACTAAGGTGTTAGCTGTCAACTAAGGTGTTAGCTGTCAACCAAGGTGTTAACTGATATCTAAGGTGTTAGCTGATAACTAAGGTGTTAGCTGACAACTAAGGTGTTAGTTGATAAGGCTTAACACCCCCCAAGGGGTATGTGCATTTTAATAGGGGATTGTTGAAAAGAACTGGCCTTTAAGACTCAGATGATATACTCAATATTGGTGGAATTTCGGGCAATGGTGTTGATTAAGGGTGGAGGTGTGGGTAGTCCCCTTCTAAATCATACCACTTCAGTAATCACTTATTTGTAAGCTCACATGTGTGCATGCACGAGCATATGCATGTATGCACATATGTGTGCACACATGTACACACACACACACATATAGCCCTCTATTATTCTCCCCAAAAGGTTCTGAATTGTATGGATATAGGTATATATTTTTACGACAGGTAGTAGTAATAATGCTTCCCTCATAGCTCAGTTGGTAAAGAGTCTGCCTGCAATGCAGAAGACCTGGGTTCGATTCCTGGGTTGGGAAGATCCCCTGGAGAAGAAAATGGCAATCCACTCCAGTATTCTTGCCTGAAAATCCCATGGACAGAGGAGCCTGGCAGGCTACAGTCCATGGGGTCGCAAGAGTCGGACACGACTTAGCGACTAAACCACCAAATAGTAATAATAACAAATACATATAACACTCTATGACAGGCACTGTTCTGAACACTTTACATATTTATACATACTTATTTCCTCTTATTCTGATTCTATACTTGAGGAGGCTGAGAGAGGTGATGTAACTTGCCACCAGGCCACACACTACTAGTCTAGGTAGCTGGTGTGGCTCCACATCCCAGCTCTTACTACCACACTGAACACTTTTCATCTGGTAGACAGCAGGGTAGACCACTGTAGGGTGGGCAGATCCTAGGGTGTGGGGTTGTGTGCTTGCTTACAAGTGTTGACTCCAAGTCTTTAAACCTTAAAAGATAAGGGAGAGGCTTCTTTGATTTGAGAAAATGTGCACATTTTATGTCGGGGGTGTGCATGTGGGCGGAGATTGTGGAAAGTGCAGGTTGGTATACTTACTGTGTGGTATGAGTGCTCCATGTGCTGGGAGAGACACTGGCCACCTATTATGGGGGCCTGCAAACTGTACAGGGCTCTGTGTGTATGTGTTGAAGTTAACAGTCCCATGAGAAAGTTCCATGTTCATCTTTACCCCACACCCAGCCCCTACTTTGTGACTCACCTTGCTGCCCTTTGGAATTGCCTCTATCAGGAGGCTGGGCTCTACTAAAGTCTACTTCCGAACCACAAGAATCATCCTCTTGTTGGCCAGAGGAGAAGATGAACCCAATGCCCAAATGAGGGCAGACGGGAGAAATGGATTGGAAGTTGAATAAAGGACATGTATGCAGGGAGAGGGGAGAAGGCAATGGCACCCCACTCCAGTACTCTTGCCTGGAAAATCTCATGGATGGAGGAGCCTGGTGGGCTGCAGTCCATGGGGTCGCTAGGAGTCAGACACGACTGAGCAACTTCACTTTCACTTTTCTCTTTCATGCATTGGAGAAGGAAATGGCAACCCACTCCAGTGTTCTTGCCTGGAGAATCCCAGGGACAGGGGAGCCTGGTGGGCTGCCGTCTATGGGGTCTCACAGAGTTGGACACAACTGACGTGACCTAGCAGCAGCAGCAGTAGCATGCAGGGAGAGTGGCATCTGGGAAGTCTTGGTAGGGATTTTGCCAAGTAGGGATGGGACAATAGTAGCAGAGGTGGGAAGTGTGTATGTGTGTGTTCCTCCTCTTTTGGGAACAGGAATCTTGGAAATGAGATTTACAAAGTTGCTGAAGGCCCATAGGTCCTTTTCTAGGGCACTTTGCAGGTGAGAGAGACTTGGTTGGATGAACCTTTTAACAAAATTTCCCAGATTATCATTGTGAGCAGGGTGGAGTGGAGCAGGCTAGAGGCTGCAGTAGTACTGCCTGGGCATGGCTGTGGCTTCTGCTAGGAAGGGCATAGGTGGGGACAGCTAAAGTTGATAAATCACAGAACTGTACAAAAAAGGTCTTGATGACCCAGATAACTACGATGGTATGGTCATTCACCTAGACCCAGACATCCTTGGGTGTGAAGCTAAGTGGGCCTTAGGAAGCATGAATATGAACAGAGCTAGTGGAGGTGATGGAATTCCAACTGAGTTATCTCAAATCCTAAAAGATGATGCTGTTAAAGTGCTGAACTCAATGTGCCAGCAAATTTGGAAAGCTCAGCAGTGGCCACAGGACTGGAAAAGGTCAGTGTTCATTCCCATCCCAAAGAAGGGCAATGCCAAAGAGTGTTCAAACTACCATACAATTGTACTCATTTCACATACTAACAAGATAATGCTCAAAATCCTTCAAGTGAGGCTTCAACACTATGTGAACCAAGGACTTCCAGATGTTCAAGCTGGATTTAGAAAAGGCAGAGGAACCAGAGACCAAATTGCCAACATTCATTGGATCATAGAAAAAGCAAGGGAATTCCAGAAAAACATCTACTTTTGCTTCATTGACAATTGCTAAAGACTTTGTGTGAATCACAACAAACTGTGGAAAATTCTTCAAGAGATGGGAATACCAGACCACCTTACCTGCTTCCTGAGAAACCTGTATGCAGGTTGAGAAGCAACAGTTAGAACCAGACATGGAACAATGGACTGGTTCCAAATTGGGAAAGGAGCACATCAAGGCTGTGTATTATCACCCTGCTTATTTAACTTCTATGCAGAGTACATCATGCAAAATGCCAGGCTGGAATTAAGTTTGCCAGGAGAAATATCAATAACCTCATATATGCAGATGACACCACCCTAATGGCAGAAAGCAAAGAGGAACTAGAGAGCCTTTTGATGAAGTTGAAAGAGGAGCGTGAAAAAAGTCAACATTCAAAAAACTAAGATCATGGCATCCAGTCTCATCACTTCATGGCAAATAGATGAGGAAAAACTGGAAACAGTGACAGACTTTATTTTCTTGGGCTCCAAAATCTCTGTGGACTGTGACTGCAGCCATGAAATTAAAAGACACTTGCTCTTTGGAAGGAAAACTATGACAAACCTAGACAGCGTAGAAAAAGCAGGGACATCACTTTGCCGACAAAGGTCCATATAGTCAAAGATATGGTTTTTCCAGTAGTCATGTACAGATGTGAGAGTTGGACCATAAAGAATGCTGAGTACTGAAGAATTGATGCTTTTGAACTGTGATGCTGGGGAAGACTCTTAAAGTCCCTTGGACTGCAAGGAGATCAAGTCAGTCAATCCTAAAGGAAATCAACCCTGAGTATTCATTGGAAGGACTGATACTGAAGCTGAAGCTCCAATACTTTGGCCACCTGATGCCAAGAGCCAACTCATTGGAAAAGACCCTGATGCTGAGAAAGATTGAAGACAGGAGGAGAAGGGGATGACAGAGGATGAGATAGTTGGATGGCATCACTAACTCAATGGACATGAGTTTGAGCAAATTCTGGGGGATAGTGAAGGACAGGAAGCCTGGTTTGCTGCAGTCCATGGAGATGCAGAGAGTTGGAAACAACTGAGCAGCTGAACAACAAGGAGGAGGAGGAGCCTTCAGCCTGTGTTCTGGCTCTGGTTGATGGGACAGCCAACAGTGGATTTCGGAGCCTGGAGGTCAAGAGAGAAGTCTGAGCTGGAGACAAACATTCTAAAAAGTGTTTTACATGTAACATTGTACTGCTTTTTGTCATTGCAAAAGTAATACTTGCATGTTAAAGAAAATATGGCAAATGTAGACAAGCAAAAAGAAGACCACAATAATTTGCAACATTCTTGTTAGAGATAACAAGTGTTAACATTTTAGTGTGTTTCCTCTTTCTCGTCCTTTTTCACTCCTGTATATGTTTACTGGTTTGGTTTTATAAACTGATCTCCAAAGTGTACTGTGAACATGTTCTGATACGAAATGTAATCTACAATTTCTTTTTGTTACAAAGCATTCAACACTATAACTAAACTAGAATTTGTATACTTAACTCCCTGTTGTTTGATATTCAAGTTATTTTAAAAATATCCTTATTATACTGATGGTTGTAATGAATATCTTTGTGGCCAGTGAGACAGAGATTTGTAGGCTGTTAGCTCTATGCCTCTCCACCCTCTCTCCTCCCAGGGCCCTTCAAGTGGGGTGGGGCAGTGATAGTCTGGGCTTAAGTACTTGAAATTCTGCCAGGGACAGGCTGTAGGGTCTTGGGCAAGTCCCTTTTTCTCTCTGGGGCCTGAATCTGCCCGTCTGTGTAGTGGAAGACATCAGACTTGGTGAAGTTCTTGAATTTTCCTTGGCAATGTCAACACTGCCCTCATTGAGTGTCTGCTTTCATTCTCTTTAGTGTCTTTCTCTGGCCTCCATCTTCTTCCCTACCTAGACTCTCTATTTCCCTTTTTCATTTCCTCACTTCCGCCAGCCCCTGCTCTGGTCCTCTTCTCCTTGGCTCCCTTACTGGGTCAGACTGCCAATGAGCTGCGGCCTTAGCTGCAAGGTGGGGCGTTTAGTTGGACCCAACTAAACGTTTAGTGGGGCGTTTATCATGGGTATCAGGTACTTGTGGCCGTTCTTGGTGCCCCAGAGGCTACAATGACACTGGACTTTCATGGCACTGGCTGTCAGGTAACGGAGCAGGCAGGCAAGGCGCTCCTGAAGTGAAAACTGAGGCTCTGGGAAGAGGCAGGGAAGGTTGAGGGCTTCTGGACCTCACCCTGAAGGGGTGATTTTCCTGATAGAGGCTGGCACAATGCTGGGAAGAGCCATTGGATCAGAGTTTCTGGATCCAAGTTTATGCCAGGATCTCTGGACAGTTTCCAGGGGTCTGGGCACCAGTTCTTTGACATGAATTGCAAACGGGTGTAGGTGTGTGTTTCTATAGTCCAGTTCTTCCTTCAAGATGCTCAAGAGTCATGTGACTTTAGTAAAAGATCGAGGAGCCTTGGCCTAAAGGTCTTTTTGTCCCTTCCCTTGTCTCCAGGCAGGATCCATTCTCCAGTCCCCAACACACACATGCACAAGTCCAGGTACTGGGGACTGACTCCAGTGAAGTCATCCCTGGGATGGTGACCTCAGTGTTGCTTAGGGAGGTACTCCCCACACATCACTCTTGGGAATTAGTCTTTCTAGCCACCATTCAGTGACTTCTGCCCCTTCCAAAGTTTTCTGTGATAAGAAGAACCTGCTCAGCCAAGAGGCCAGGCAGGGAGCATCTACAGGAGAGGTAGCAAGGAGTGGAATATCTACAGCTTGGGTCTCTGAAAGTGCCTGAGAATGCGAGTGTGTGGAGCAATGCAGAGCTGGATTGGAGAGGATTAGATAATTGACCTCATAATTGACCTAATTAGTGAGTGGCTGTGTGGAGAGCCCTTGGGGATGCTGGGCCTGCAGGTGGCACAAAGGCCAGGCAGAAACAGATAGAGGCTGTAAGAGCCAAAGCCTGGGTGTTTGCCAGCAAGTGGAAAGGGAGAGCATTGCAGGGAGAGGGCGAGACTTGAGGGCACCAAGCAGAGAAGGAAGGGCAGGGATAACAGGGGTGACTGAAAGGACAGGGAAAGTGGCAGGGAAGACCCTGAGGGCAGAGGCATAGAGACTGAGGTGGTGATGAGGGAAAGGACCGAGTTATGGGCACACCAAGGGGCAAGGAGCTGGGACTAGGTAGACAAGTAAAGGGAGGGATCAAGTCCTGGGGGCACAGAGGTAGGGTCAGAGGAGGGAAAATGAAGACCTTGAGGGCAGAAGGCAGAGGCTCGGGGGCCTGGGGAGGAAAAGGGAGTCATTGGGGGATCAAGAGCAGCAGCTGAGAGAAACCTGAGAGGGGAAGTGCAGGGCCTGGGGGCTCCCTGGAATTCTGTGGATCAGCAATGGAAGCAAAGAACCTGACTTCAGTGCCCATATCTGGGCAATGTGTGTGCACATGTCCCCATACATATGTGCATTTGTATGAATGGTCACTCTAATCCCTTTTGGGGCTTAAAGGAATCTAATGGCATCTCGGTGGGAGGAAAAGGGGTTGGGAAGCACTGGGAATGAAGACTGGAGCTCATGAAGCTCAAAGCAAGCTTTGGGAAGAACTTGGCCCTTGGGGCTCCCCCCTCAGGAGGAATTCTTTCAACGAATGCTCACTGTATGCTTACTAGATGCCAGAAAGTGTTTTAGGAGCTGGGAGACATCAGTGATTAGCCCTGACAAAGATCTCATAGAGCTTACATTTTAGTGAGAGGGGACGAATACTAACATAATAAATAAGTAAATCATGCAGTGTATTTGAATGTGGTTAGTACTATGGAGAGGAAAAGGACTAGATTACAGAGATTAAGGAGTACCAGGATGGGGTAGGCAATGATCTGCAATTTTAAATAGAGTGGTCCTGCCAGGTGTCGTTGAGAGAGTGACAAGAGGCGTGTGAGTAAAAAATGAAGGTGAGGGGAGGAGCCTTGCCTCTATCTGAGGGAAGAGTCCTCTGGACAGGAGGAGCAGTAGGTGTAAAGGCCCTGAGGCAGGAGAATGTCTGGTAGCTGGAGGACAGGTGATGAGGCCTGTGTGAGTGGAGGGCAGTGAGCAAGGAGGTTAGGAGGAGAGGTCAGAGACGTGATGGTGAGGCAGGGAGGGCATGTGTTACAGTGCCATGGTAAGGGCCACGGAAAGAAGTGTGGCTTTTACTTTGAGTGAGGTGGAAGCTGCTGCAGGGCTTTCAGCAGAGGAATGACAGGACCTGACAGTTTTAATGGACCCCCCTCCCTGATGGGTATGTGGATACCAGGCTTTGGTGGGGTCAAGCCAGACAGCAGTGAGGAAACTCTGTAGCAATCTCAGTGAGACATGAAGGGAGCTCAGCCAGGATAGCAGTGGAGAGGCAGGTGGAAAGCCCCATCACTGCCAACCTCCCAGGCTTGCCTGGCCCCGGCTAGTGTTAGTCAGGGCAGAGTGAAACGCCCTGTCTAAGAAAGGAATATGAATCCAGGTCTTGGAGTTCCTACCCAGCAGGAATCTGGCATATCTGATGAAGAGTTAGGTCTAGGGATGCTCTGTTGAAAGCTGCTGATACTTGGTGCTTGGTGGGCAAGTAATTTATAGGAGAAATAGCATCCTCAGTCCCTGTCCCCGGGGTGCTAGGAGTGTGGCTGAGGCAACTACACACACTGACACATCAGTGAAGGAAGACCCTTCATATACACGTAGGTACAAATTCCCGTGAGCAAAGTGGCCATCATTGTACATGCGCACAAGCTGAGCTGCACACTCATGCCTACAGCAATGTGTACCCATGGACACTGATGCCTGGCTCATACCATCATACGATGCAGAGCCTTTACCATGGGCAGCAGCCCGCTCCAAGCCTCATCTTCCACCAGCCTCTGTCTCTCCTTCCCCATCCCAAGCAAGCCATCTTCCTCAAACAGGCTATGTGTTTCACACCAGTCATAGTACTTTTGTACACGTTTCCTCTGCCTAGAGTAGCCCTCTTGTTTTCTCTGATCTCCTTCAACAACCATTGCTGAGCTTCCCGCTGCAGCATGGAGCACGTGAGTCTGTCAGCACCCGTGTGTTTCTCTCTCTCCTTTCCTGCCCTGGGGCCCCAGAGCCTTGTCTGTCTTCTTTACCACTAGACCCCAAGATGAGTGCCTAGCACATTCTAAGTGCTCAACCAGTTGCTGGATGAATGCAGAACTTTAAGGAGTAGAGGGTCTGAGGTGGGCTGCAGGGAAAGACAGACCAAAGGTAAGGTGGCCAAAGCAGGCCAGGCTCCCTTGTCTGAGGGGTGGTTGTGATGACAAGCGGGATGTATCTGATGTCCCTTGTGCAGCCCCACAAGCCCCAGGGGTTAGCTTCCCTCCCCCTCCAGGCTGAAACAGCGGGGCGGGGATGTGGTGGAGGGGAGGAGACAGGGAGAAAGAGCAGATTAATCTGGGGATTAATTGAAGGACTTGGCGGCCCTGGCAGCGCGTGCTTGGGGCAGTGGCTCTAATGGCTTAATCAGATTACAGGCCTCGGCACATGGTCTGTCCCAGCAGTGCCCAGCTCCCCCTCAAGAACAGACCCGTTCCACGGCTCTCCAGGATGCAGCCTACACCCTGTGCCCAGGGCCCACTTTGAAACCTGGCATTTTGAGCCTCCATTGGGAGACCCCCTGCCTGTCCAGGTTAGCCAGGTCCAGGCTCACTAAGTGAGCTGGTGAGAAGGGCATGGATTTGTAGCCGAGACAGCACTTTTTAGCTGTGTGACCTCAGGTAAGTTAATTGACCTCTCTGAGTCTGAGCACGCAGGCTCCTGTTTCTGGCCTACCTCTTCCCCTCCACCCAGCCCAAGTCTCTCCCCGAGCCTGCCCAGTGAGCTTAGAAGTATCGCCATGATGCTGAAAAGAATCCTAGAAGAGGAGAAGTCTGAAAGTCTGGGGCAGTAGCCAGTATTGATCAGAGGCCAACTGCCCCTGTGATTATTTTGTGAAAGGGGATAGTAACTCCTCCCTTGAGGAACTGATGTGAGGATTAGACAAAATGTATGTGAAAGTGCTTTGCATTTACCTTTTATTGCTGGTAGAGTCCGTTATTTCTTTCCTCCTACTGGTCCAGTCCAACTAAGGACAAAAGTGAAGGATACAGAAGGGACAAGAGTTAATAACCAAGAATTAATAACAATCATAATCAGCAGCCATTCCAACAACCAGCTCATGTGTGGTGCTTTAAAACCGAGGCAGTGCTTTCCTGTCCATGATCCTGTTTAATGCAGAGGACAGCCCTTGGAGCACTGTCCGGGACCTTGTGGGGATTGACAACCTTCATGTGAAAGACAAGAAAGCAAGCAAGGCCAAGAGAAGAGATGATTTGCCTCAGCCAGTGGCCAGGAGCTGTATCAACAAGGGAATCCTGTCTGCACATGTCTGGTAGAATGGTCAGGTGCCAAATAAGCTGGGGTCTCCAACCTGAGCCCCTGGACCAGCAGTCTGGAGGTGGGAGCACTTGGCTCTGCTGCCTCTTCCTCTGTGTCTGGCAGAGCTGGGCTGAAACCGTGGGCTTCAGTGAAGGTGAGAAACCTCTCTGATTTGGGCAAGTCCCATGGTTCTAAGGCCTGGGAAACCTCAGATCCCAGGCTTGGGGCTGGTAAGGGTAGGGGTGGCTGGAGAGGTTTCCTGTGTAGGCCTCCCTGCAGGAAAGCCTGTGGCTGTCCTGGGAGTGGCCAGGCCAGCAGGGCATGGATGAAGGTGCTGTTCGGGAGCAGGTTGGCTTCTGGCCTCCCCTTCTCTTGCCCCCAGTAGTTTATTAGGAGTAATTTGTTAAGCTGTTCCAACTTGTCAGCAGCCACTTCAATGCCTCTGCCTCCTGCTTGCTTTTGGGGAGGGGGAGTTCGAAAGTGTCCAGAGCTGAGGGGTGAGCTAGAGAGGGGGAGGTCATCTCAGAAACAGGAGGTGCCCAGGCCTCTCTCCACCTGGAAGCCTTACCTCCATAGGGTGCCACATCTGAAGGGAAGAGACGGCCTAATCCACCCCTCTCCCTCACACCCCTGCCTCTTTCAGCTTCGCTCCAGTGTCAGGGAAAAGAAAGAGGTATCCAGGCAGAAATTGGTGGTTGGGGTGGGCTCAGGCAGTCAGGGTGGCCTCTGGTAAATATGGGTAGGGGGTGGGCCTGGAAAAGAGGTGGAGATGGCTAGGAGACTCCTAATTGTTCTGTGCATTCTACCTCAGGTGGGCTGTCAGGAACATGAACAAAGAGTACACTAGATAGGGTCACATAGGGCCAGGCACTGAACTCCTAGGTTTCACTGGAATTAACTCATTTTATCCTTGTAACCTTGTCATTTTATAGATGGAGAAACTGGGGCTCAGAGAGGTAAAGTGACTTGCCCAAAGTCACACAGCTCAAATGTGAACTGGCTAAATTTGAACATAGAACTGGCTGACCCCAAGGCCTTCAGAGTACCTAGGACTACACTGAATGAAAAAGAAATAAGAAGCTCAGTTAGGG
Organism: Bos javanicus; assembly: GCF_032452875.1. Taxonomy (NCBI): domain Eukaryota; kingdom Metazoa; phylum Chordata; class Mammalia; order Artiodactyla; family Bovidae; genus Bos; species Bos javanicus. The sequence goes on along the minus strand of NC_083897.1, from coordinate 83,571,976 downwards.
AGGCCCAAGAGTAGCTCACCAGTTTGCCAGGACTCTGGCTGATATGAGCTTTGGTTTCCCACCCCTGTGAGAAATGGGAGCTGGGCTGGGGCCTCCTGGTGAATCCTGCTTGGTCTTATGGTCAAGGATTTCCCAGATCCGTCTTTTACTCTTTGCCATGGTGAGTCTGCCAGCCAGTCACGGCTGGGGGCAGAAGGCAAACCTGGAAGAGCCTGAGCCACCTTGGGGTGAGGGAGGTGTAGGGGAGTATTGCTTCTGAGAGAGCAGGCCCATATCACCCGACCAGGTGCGTCTTTGAGCAAGACTTGGCAAGAAGAGACAGGTCTGAGGCGAGCTTTGGCTCTTAATCACTGCTCACCTCCCTCCTGCGTGCCCTGCTACCCTCCTGGGAGCTGGGCGCCATGGGGGGCTGGGAATGGGAATGTCCTGCCTGCCACATCCCCTCGCCCTGGCCCTGCCTCACAGACTCTGGGGGAAGCTCATTAGCTCGGGGGGCACCCTGCCCTCCCCTCACAGCTTGTCACACAATTAGCCACCCTCTCTGTACAAGTTGCTGTGTAATTATTGGGTCTTGGCGGGCTTGGGGCCATGTAATTAGCCTGCCCCAGCCTCCAACCAGCTCTCAGGGTCATTAGTAGGCCCACTGGGGGTGGACGGCTTGGCAAAGCATCTGCATGACAATGCGCACATTGTGGCACCTCTGCAGGCACCCAGGGCAGAGAGTCAGCTGGTGGCACTGTGCTGTCCGGCTCCTGGGCACATCTGCCTCTACCCCAACTGCCTGCTCAGAAGTGCTTTCAACGACTACAAACCCTTCCCCATCCTATCTCTTCTGGGAGTCTCATTGCAGCCCTGGAGGTAGGGATTCTGCTTATCCCCATTTCACAGATGAGATAACCGAGGCTTAGAGTGGGGCCAGGACTCCCCTAAGCTCACTCGTCTCACAGGTGGTGCAACCAAGATCAGCACTCAGTCTTGTTTGCTTTTTCCCCGGGGAGATGCCTGGAAACAGACTTGCTCCTGAGGGTAAGGGCCTGATGCTGAGCCATAGGCTATACCAAGGAGCCTTGCTTGCTCCCTAGGGCCTCTGGCAGGGCCTTTTTGTTTGGTCCTGAGCTGCCGCCAGGCTCTTCCTGGACCCCCCTTCAGGAGCTCTCAGAATTTTTCCCCAAGCCAGCAAGAAGGCAGCTTTCCTAAGCTTTCCAAGGGAAGAGCTGCCAAGACCCTCTTAGTACCTCTATCTGGAAATGTCTCTTCTATCCATTGCCAGCTGCGTCCTTGGAGGCCTAACAGTGGGCATCCCTGGTTTCACAAGGATATTCCTTCACTGAGACTCTGTTCCCTGTCCCCCTTCCAAGGTCCTTTCCCTGCCTTGAAAGGTCTTTCACCAGCTCTCAGACTAACCTGCTGTCTGGGAGCCAGCCTGGGTTATGTGGCCCTTCATTAGGACCCTCTGCCCAGTTGGTGGAGGTGAGGAGGGAGGTGACTAGGGCTCCTGGATGCTTAAGCCACTGTCTCTGCTTTGCAGGGCTTTTAGGGAATATTTACCACGGACTTTGGCAAGTCAATAGCGCGTTACTCTGACCATTTACAGTTGTTCTGTCTTGAGCAGGTTACCTAACCTCTGAGCTGTGCAGGAGTTGTATGAACTAAATAGCATAAGTGGCAAATGCGTGGCTCTGCCAGCACATGGCACAAAGTGAGAAAGTGAGCCCTCTTCCTAGGGCTCAGCAGCTATTGGCCCCTGAAGCCAATTCCAGCTTCCATTTCTCCCAGGGCCCCGAACAAAGTCCCCACAGAGCCCCAGTGTTCTGCACCTTGCCCCCTCCCCTGCTGCCTGCCCCTGGCAACCCCCAACCACCTTCTAACTCCCTCTGTACCCCTTCCCCATTTCGAAGGCTGCATTATCCTGGCTGCAGGGAAATTAGTTGTTCCCTTGAAACCCCTGCCCCGCCCTCCCTGCCCCCCTTCCCAGGGCTGGTGACAAGTATGTGGGACTTAATTGGCTGGCATGAAAGGCAGCACTGACATTAATTGGCTACATTTGGCAGGCAGGCCCCCAGCCTCCCCCCTCCTCTCTCCAAACCCCTACCGCTTCCCAGGAACCTTATCAATCCCACCACAGGGACCAAGAGCTTCGAGGCCCCTGCCAATTAGGCACTTTTTGCTCCTTTTCTTCCCCTGATGGGGTTTCGTTAGAATTTATGACACTCTATAGGGCTGGGGGTGAGGGGGGTGGGAAGCAGGAGATGGGAAGGCTGGGGGAGGCCCATTCCTATGGAGAACAGGCTGGGGGAGGGGAAAGGAGGCGTGCGGATGTGAAAAGGACACTTGGGATAAGGCCCTGAAGTTGGAGGGGAGGGGGTTTGTGATACAGGATGGAGGGCCTGGAGGAAGGGGGAGGAGGGCTTTGGCCAGGCCAAGAAGACTGATTTAAAAGGCACTGTGTGCACACTTGGAGGAAGGTTTGAGAAAGTTTGAGGCAATCAGGTAACATGGCTATAGACAGAGCTAGAGGACCCAAGACCTGGCTTTTCTTCCCAGCAATCCCTGTGCACCCTTAGGTTAGTCACTGGCGATTTCTGGGGCATGAAGGGATGGGGCAAGGTCTATGGTTCCCATCTCAAGCCAGTGTCCATGAAGAGAAGAGCTGGAGAGGGACCTGAAAGTCCAGCACTGTACTTCGGGAAGCCTGTCCCAGCTCTGGGCTGTTGTGCCAATGGCAGCTCAGCGTGCTCTTGGCCAATCTCACACTGACCAGAAGCTTTGACTGGCAGCCCAGGATGTCTGTATGATAAAACCAGAAAGACAAATAAATTGTTACTCCCCCAGTTCTGTGTGTTTTGGAGAATGAATCTTTCAAAGCCCGAAGAAGCTGGTGAAAAAGATTCCCAGTGTTGCTAATGGAGGGCCCACTGGCCTGGACGGACTGGCACAGGTGGGGGAAGAAGGACCAGGGGGCCACTTCTTATCATGCTCTGAAACCACGCTTGCAGCCTGCTTTGGTGCCCCGGGAGGGGGCAATGGGAACCGTTCAGCTGATTCAGGGTTCCCAAGTGCATCTGAATACCGATGTGCTCTTTTGAAAAAGGAAAGCCTTGGGCATTTCAGATCTATACCAGCAGTTTGGTGTTCACTAGTGGGTCAGACACTATTCTCATAGGCCTGTGGCAGTCTGGAGCGGGAACACCAAACTCCAACCAACATTGCTGCTCTGTTTTAACAGCTTTCAACTAGGGAAAGAGACAAAAATAAGACCTGTGTCCCCAAGGTTTTCAGTTCCATTACTGGGGTTTTCAGGTCCTTCAGGATTAATTTTGGGTTTTGTCTGATGGTCTCACTAGCCCACACGTGACTTGGCAGGACTGGGCAGTGGGAGGTGGCCCCAAGAAGTCCTGCTGGGCTCCTTTCAGATGCATCTTGTACACAACTCACCTCTCACATCTGCCCCTTCATCTCCTTGAACAGATGTTTCCCATTGCCCAAACTCATCTGTTTCTACTGAGATGGTGCTGTTACTATGATAAGGATTACTATTAGATAATGATAATAACCATGATTTTTGAGAGCACACTAGGTCTCAGGTATTATTCTAAGCATCTCATTTATATTAACTCATTTAATTCTCATAACAGCCCTATAAGATGAAAAGTGTTATTATTCACATTTTACAGTTTAAGAAACCAAGGTAGAGAATAGAAAGGTCATTTATCTTGGGTTATACAGCTAAGTTGAATCTGGGCTTCGTGTGCAGGTCAGTGTGACTTGGAATCCTTGGTCTCTTTGCCATTGGGAGGGCTGGGGATACTTCTTATGGAGCAGGGGAGCAAGGACTTCTGGTGTGCATGGATGCTGATTGGAGTGTCCATGGGGAACCCATGCCCTTCCTTTGTTCCTTGATTCAGTGACATCAATGCCTCTCCAGGTCACGAGACATCTGGTACCCCATCTACAAATCCTGAGTCCCCTTTGATGGTGACTTGTATTCCACCTAAGAAAGTTGAATCTCCTCTGCAGATCCTGGGGCAAAGTGAGGGACATCCAGTGGAACACACACTTGGCCACAACCTTAGGCCCCAAAGCTCAGGGACAGAGACTTCAGTGACCACCAGGGTTAACACCTTTAGAGGCTTTAAGCTCTGAACAGATTGCACACCCCCTGCCCCCCATTGGCCATATATAATTAAAATTAAAACAATACTAACCCATAAAGTACGTGTAAGGAAATCCAACGAGTTTTGATTTTTTCCAAATACTACTTTGATGCTTGAAACAATATATAAAATTCTTTCAATTTTTTTTTTCGCTTTCTGTCTCATGTGCGCACATGGTGTGCACGTGCCCGCCATTTCCAGTATCGCGCTGCCCTCAGTGTCGTCCCCACTTGCCACCAAAGCACTCCATTATCACCTCCTCTCTGATACTGACTTCTGGACGTGAGTCCTGCACTGCCCTCCCCAGCTCTGTTTGCCTCTGCTAACCTTCCAGCATCTTGGTTGGGAAGGACTGTTGATGAATAAAGGGTCAAGCACTCCTCTAAGCCTTGCTTGCCAAAGTGTGGTCAGTGAAGCAGAGCAGCAGCAGCAGCACTTGGTAGCTTGTTATAAACACAGAATCCCAGGCTCTACCCCAGACCCACTCAATCAGAATTTAAGGCTGCACAACTTGCACTGGTATGCTGTCTGCACATCACAGTTGCTGTTCTAAGGCAGTGATGCTCAAAGTGTGCTTCCTGGACCAGCAGCATCAGTAGCCCCAGAACTTATTAGGAATCTAAATTCTTAGGCCCTACCCTAGTTCAACTAGATAAAAATTCTATGGGTAGGGTCAGCAATCTGTGTTTTCATAAGCCCTCCAGGTGGTTCTGATAGGTCCTAGAGTTTAAGAAGCACTGTTGCTCTAAGATACATGAAGCAGGAAGCTCTTGCAGAAAAGTCTCAGGCCCTTGGATTTCCCCAACCCCACAAAGATAAGTAGCAGGCAGGCTGCAGCATTCAAATGGGATCCTGTACTATATGGATGATTATTTACTCATCTGGGGTAGACTGGGAAATTGTGCTATCAGTATATGGGAGATTTCAAGAGGCTGTCATCTATTGAGCACCTACTAAAGGCTGGGGACACAACCATAGGCATCGTCATCTAATTTCAGTCTATCCTGTTAAGAATTAGTCCACCACCTCCTTTAAAGATGAGGAATCTGTGGCTCAGTGAGATTAAGTGAGAAATGGAGGGTTTGCCCCCAGACCTGTCAGACTTCAAGTCCAATGCCTTTTCCATAGAACCTCTGCTGCCTAGACTCCAGTGTTTCAGAAACATTAAGAGTGTTTACCCTGTGCCAGTTGTAGTTATAACTGCTTTACCAATATTAAGTCATTTAATCCCACAGCACCCAACTGCACAGATGAGGAAATGGAGGCACAGAGAGGCTAACTTCCTTGTCCAAGCTTTCACAGCTAGGAAGTGGTAGAGCCAGAATTCCTATCTGGGCAGAGGGGTGCCAGAGGCTGTGCCTAAAAGCCAGAGTTCATTTGCTGTCCTTTTACAAGCCAAGTACAGGTCAGGCAATGGGAACAAAAGAGGGAGTTTGTTGGCCTTGACAGGTTTATTGAGGTGGTTTATGTTTTGTTTCCCCAATTTCCAGCTCAGCTGTTTCACTTACATTCCGTTCATCCCTGGCAGGGTCAGCCTGGGGCTGAAGGCCCCTCCTAGCTCAGTCCAGGGCTCTCCCACTACATTCCCTAACCCCCTGAAGGTCCCCTATAGGTATCACCCTCAGCTCAGACTGGTCCACTGATCTTCCTGCCTAGCATTCAGTTGGCCAGCCCACAGCCCCCAACTAGCCAGAAAAGCAAGAAATAAGAATCATATAGGTCCTGGTATCCTTAGGGAAGAGCATTGGATGGCAGCCAAATGGATGCCTTCTCCCAATCTTCCCATGTTTCAGTTCAATTCAGTCACTCAGTCGTGTCTGACTCTTTGTGATCCCATGGACTGCAGCATGGCAGGCCTCCCTGTCCATCACCAACTCCCAGAGTTTACTCAAACTCATGTCCATAGCGTTGGTGATGCCATCTAATCATCTCATCCTCTGTCGTCTCCTTCTCCTCCTGCCTTCAATCTTTCCCAGCATCACGGTCTTTTCAAATGAGTCACCTCTTCACATCAGGTGGCCAAAGTATTGGAGTTTCAGCTTTAGCATCAGTCCTTCCAATGAATATTCAGGACTGATTTCCTTTAGGATGGACTGGTTGGATCTCCTTGCAGTCCAAGGGACTCTCAAGAGTCTTCTCCAACACCACAGTTCAAAAGCACCAATTCTTTGGTGCTCAGCTTTCTTTATGGTCCAACTCTCAAATCCATACATGACCACTGGAAAAACCATAGCTTTGACTAGACAGACCTTTGTTAGCAAAGTAATGTCTCTGCTTTTTAATATGTTGTCTAGGTTGGTCATAACTTTTTTTCCAAGGAGCAAGAGTCTTTTAACTTCATGGCTGCGGTGACCATCTGCAGTGATTTTGGAGCCCCCCAAAATAAAATCTGTCACTGTTTCCATTGTTTCCCCACCTATTTGTCATGAAGTGATGTAACTGGATGCCACGATCTTAGTTTCCTGAATGTTGAGGTGTTTTTTTTTCAGTTCTACCAGTTTATTGCTACCAATCCATCTCCCTCCACCATCATGCACGTGTGCTCAGTAATGTAGCCCCACGGACTGCAGCCCACCAGGCTTCTCTGTCCATGGAATTTTCCAAGAATACTGGAGTGGGTTGCCATTTCCTTCTCTGTGAATGTTTAGTTTGAAGCCAACTTTTTCACTTTCCTCTTTCACTTTCATCAAGAGGCTCTTTAGTTCTTCTTCACTTTCTGCCATAAGGGTGGTGTCATCTGGATATCTGAGGTTATTGATATTTCTCCTGGAAATCTTGATTTCAGCTTGTGCTTCATCCAGCCCAACATTTCTCATCATGTCCTGGTTTCCCACCCCTTTCTCCACTGGACTCCTACATGCCCAGGAGCACCAGGTTCCCAGCCTTGTACAGGTCCTTAACTGCCTGCTTCCTGTACTGACAAGTGGGAAGATGGGCTGCTGGACAGCCAGACAAGCTAATGGGTCCGCTGGCCTTCATGAGAGTGCCTGGGGCTATGGCCCTCCTCCCAGTAGTAATGAGATGCTTCCAACTGACATCTCTGCAGTGACTAAAGGTTTATGAAAACTTCTCAGAGCATTCTCTCAGTTAATCGTCATAACCACCTTGTGAGAAAAGCATTCTTACCCTGATTTTTCAGGTGAGGAAACCATTGAGGTACAGAGAGCAAAGCAACAGAATAGAACTTACACAGGACTGCTTACACTGTCCTGGGCCAATATGGTACTCTATCTACACTTCTGTAAACCCAAGCTCAATTCTGTTCAGGTGGTATTAGGGCCAACTTCTTGAGAAATGAAGTGGAGTAGCTGGTCCAGCTGAGAAACCTCCAGGAGGCTGGCCATGCTTTGTGGTGATTAGTCTCAGGGACCCAGGCAGCCCTATTCTGTTGCCTCTTGCTTGTGGTTCTCCTGGGAGGAGTGGAGGATGGACTGGCTGCCGTGGTCATGCTGCCAGAGGTGTCTCATCTGCCTGGAGGCCCCCTTCCCTGACCCCAAGTCCTGTCACCTGTGACAACTATTCAATCAAGGACAGAGGGCTCTCAGTTGCCACCTAGTCTCTCATCCTTCTCACTAGGTCTGATCTTTCCCAATTAACACTTTGAGTGCTCTCCATTGAAACCTATTCTTTTGGCCACAAAGCCACCCACCTCCATCTTCTATCCAAAAACATCTCCCTTTTACCCTCACATCAGAACTAGAACTTGTGTCTGCCTTTAGCAACTCTCTCTAGTGGATGATCTGCTTTTACCTTTTTCCAGCGTGGCTTCTAGAGGCAGTAGGGAGACTGCTGTAGAAGTCCATGTTTACAATTGCTGTTTATGGCCCAGGGCTCTCATGCCTGCTTCCAATGCCTCATCTTCCACAGAGAGCCACGTTATTGCTGTCAGAAAGAGTGACGAATCTTCCCAAGTTATATTATATGGTGGATGTTACTGTAAGGTATAGTTTGGGCCGAGGCAGAAAAGAAGGAGAGAGAAATAGCATTTGTAGTTGGGCAGGAGGTGGTAAGTCCCAGAAACTCTTCTCCCCTTTCTCAGTCTCACTGCCCACCAGAAAATATTGGCTGGTCTTCAGTTAACACAGCACCAGGCCCCTGGCCTTTCTCTCCATCTTGGCCCCTGCTGCCTTCCCCATTGGCTTCAGCATCCTCATAGATGTTCCTCAGCCCAACTGCCAGCCACCCTACAATCCCCGTAACCTCATCTATGCATCCTCTCCAAAGAAGCTTCCCACTGGCTTAGCTACATCCTGAGCCTTGTCTTTACTTGGGAAGACTTCAGCCCCAAGATTTTCAGTCCTTGGCTCCTCTACCTCCATCCTTCAGATGACCAGCACCTTCATTCCTCCTAAACCTGGTCTTGGTTCCAGTGCTTGGCACTGGTCTGTTAAGTAACTGATTTTTGGATAAAGGGGAAAAAAATAAGTTGATCCCCTCAATTCTGAGCATTTCAGTCCCTCGCTGCCATTCCCTACTCTGTTCTCCCAGCTCTCAGTCCTTTTCAGGCCTCTTTCACCTCCCTGCGTCGTCTGCTCTAGATCCTGATGCCAGCCATGACCTTCGTGGTTTGAAGCCATTCAAGCTTTGCACACCTTCTGCTCGTGCTGCTGTCCCCAGCCCTGACTGGTTAGCTCCTAGCACTTATAAGTTTGCCAGCCTCAATGGGAGGTCCTTGCTGACACTGATGTTCCACAATCCTTTAACTCATCCCATGGAGACTGCAGTTCTCATTTTCTACTTTGTTTACATTACAGCCTTATGGCTACACCCCTCCTAATAGTTGGCTTTCAATTTTGCCAAGACAAAGGCTGTCCATCTCAGAATTTTTCTGTATGTCCTCCATCCAAGTCTCTTTCTCTCTCTCTCCCCTCCTCCCTCTGTCCCTTACTTTCTTCCTCCTTTTTCCTTTTGTCTCCTAGAGAGACATGTCTATCCTCTGCTCCATACTGAACCTCTAACTCCATCAATTATTTTCTTTTTCCTGTATCTCCATCTCTCCCCCTCATTTGAGTGTTGTTTCCTCCTCAGCCTACGAGGATTTTTAGCTTTCCCTCATCCTTCAAAGAAACCCTCCCTTGACCCTGCCTCCCTCTTAAGCTATCATCTTCTCTCTCGCCTTCCCTTCTCAGCCAAACTTCTTGGGAGCATTGTCTCCCCTCACTATCTCTTCCTAACTTCCCACGCTTTCCTTCATCTACTGCATTATGGTCCTCTCCCTCTTGCCTGTAATTGCTCTTTAAAGATCACCAATAGCTTCCTTGTCAGCAAATCTAGTGGCCTTTTCTAATCCTCACATCTGACCCTGCCACACATCCCTTCCTGCTTGCCATTGTCTCTTCCCTTGGCTTGGAGATGCCAAATGGCTCCAGATCTCTTGCATCTTGTGACTCCTTTACTCTCTACTCTTGCCACACATGAGTCACTTTTGCTCTAGATTTTGTCTTTGTCTTCTTCTTTCTCCACACTCTCTCCATAGCAATCATGTCCATTCTCTTGCTTTCAGTTATTCTGATCACATCCCATTATTTTTCACTAGTCCTGATCATTTATTCAGTTCCAGACTGAATTCAAGTCCCAAGGTGCCCACTGGGCATGTTCATTTTAATGTCAGGCAGGGACCTCAGATTTAATGCCTCAAGCTTGAAGGTACCACCTTTTCCTTCAAACTGGTACCTTTCCTTATTGTCCAGTTTCATAAATGGCACAATCATCTAATTAGTTAATAGAGCCCCAAACCTCATCACTGCCTCCTTCCTTCCTCTCACCACCCACATCCAATCCATCACCAAGTCTTATCATGTCTACTTCCTCAATATCTCTCCAGTTTGTTCCCTTCTCTCCAGGCCTATTTTCTATTTTCCTTCATTCCTCCTTTCATTCAGCAGTCATTGGATTCTCTGTGAAGTCACTGTACCAGATTCTGGGGAAATCATGTTGAACAAGACTGTTGAGGTGTCTGCCCTCATGACATAGTCATACTACTGGGGAAACAGACAGTGAAAAGACAAATGAACAAACATATAAGGAGTTTCAAAGGCAGCAAACGCACGGCTGTGGTAGAGAACAACAGGCGGATCTATTTTAGGTGTTTAGAGAAAGCCTTTTTAAGGAGGTGCTATTTAAGCTAAGACCTGAAGGCTGTCAAAGAGCCAGCAATGCAAAGAGCCACAGAGTCAACTTTCCAGGCACAGGGACCAACGACTGGCTCTTTCAAGGCCAGAAAGAGCTGAGCATGTTACAGAGTAGAAAAGATGCCACTGTGGCTGAAGTGAAGAGAAGGAGGGGGAAGCAGAGACCACACCTTGAGGGGCACTGTAAACCAGAGAAAGATGCTTGCATTTGATTCCAAGTAAAATCCAAAACCACCGCAAGGTTGTAAGTTAGCGAGAGGTGTCATCTCATAACACATTTGGAAAAACTACGACTCAGCCATTTTGAGGAGAAGAAGATGGCAACCCACAACAGAATTCTTGCCTAGGAAATCCCATAGACAGAGGAGCCTGGGGGTGGGGGGTACAGTCCATCAGGTTGCAAAGAGTTGGACACACCTACTAACAGCTATTGTCAGGAGCCTAGACTGCCGCAGGCTAGGAGAAGTAGCAGGAGAGTGGAGAGGAGACCTGTGCAGCTGTCCATGAGCTAGAAATGGTGATGGTGGGGGCAAGTGGAGAGAGGGGGACAGATACTTGAGGTAGAATAGAATCTGTCAATAGATTGAATGTGGGGAGTGAGGGGAAGAAAAGAATCAAGTAGGACTCCTGGCGTTTGGGACTGAGCAACTAGTAAATGGTGCTAAGATGGGAAGACTGGAGGAGAAACAGGCTTCCAGCTGAATTCATATTTTTTCCCTTTGGACATGTTTAATTTGGGTTTTTCTTTAAGCATTAAGTGAAGATATAAAGTAGGTCATTGGTTAAATGAGGCTGGAGATCAGGGAGGTTTGGGATGGACATGAACATTTGGGAGTGACAGACATATATGTAGCATTTGAAGCCATGAGAATGGATGTGCTCACCTCAGGAGGGAGTGCAGAGAGGAGAGGAGAGTTTGGATAGAGAAGGAGTGAACGGAGGGGCCAGTGAGGGAGGAAAAAACAAAACTAGGACAGTGTGTTGTCCCTTGAGAGATGAGACATTTTACAGAAGGAAAAAGTCAATCAGCATTGGGGTGTCTGCTGAGAGGTGAGGTCAGATGGAGCCTGGTTGAAGCCAGCCCATGTGGAGCATCTGCTGTGTACCAGGCACTGAGCACAGGGCCTTAACAGGGGTACATATATACAATGGAATATTACTCAGCCATAAATAGAAAAAAATAATGGCATTGCATCAACCTTGTGAGGTAAGTGCTATGATTATCACCTCCACTTCAAAGATTACGAAATTTAATGCCAGAGAAGTTAAGTATTTTTCTCAAGGTCATACAGTTGGGTAGTGGTAGATCCAGGGCTCAAATGCAAGCATGCTGACTCTAGAAGCCCTGTCTTAATAACCACACTGAACTGCTTGTCATAATATCAGCTTCCAGAAGCATCTGCTGGATTTGGCAATCTGGCAGTTGTTGGTGATCTTGACAAGAGAGACTTTAGTGAAGGGGTAAAAGCCAGACTGCAGTGACTGACAGATGAATGGACCCTCAGGAAGCAGAGATGGAGTGTAGATGGCTCTTTTGAGAAATTCTATGAAGGAAAGCATAGATGTGGGTCCATAACTGAAGGGAGATATGGATGAAAGGGAAGTCTAGTCTTTAAAAAAAATTTCTTTTTTCCCTTCCCTCTCCTTTTGTCATCTTTCTTCCCTAGTCACCTCCCCCGCCCCATTTTTGTTGAGAAGGAATTTATGGAAAGTATGTCTTTGTTAAAGGGAATGAGACAGAGAGTGAAAGGAGCTACCCCCCAAAATCTTGGGAAGGTGAGAAGGGTGGGCTCTAGAGTGCAGTTTGAAGGGTTGGTCTGAGATAGGAGGAAGGCCTTGTCTTCTTTTTAAAAAAAAATTATTTATTTTAATTGAAGGATAATTGCTTTAGAATATTGCTTTTGTTTCTGCCATACATTAACATGAGTTACCCATCGGCATACCTATGTCCCCTCCTTCTTGAACTTCCCTCCCACCTCCCACCCTTTCTCACCCCTCTAGGTTATTACAGAGCCTTGGCTTGAGTTCTCTGAGTCATATAGCAAATTTCCATTGGCTGTCTATTTTACATATGGTAGTGTATATGCGGAGAAGGCAATGGCACCCACTCCAGTACTCTTACCTGGAAAATCCCATGGACAGAGGAGCCTGGTGGGCTACAGTCCATGGGGTCGCGAAGAGTCGGACACGACTGAGCGACTTCACTTTCACTTTTCACTTTCATGCATTGGAGAAGGAAATGGCAAGCCACTCCAGTGTTCTTGCCTGGAGAATCCCAGGGACGGGGAGCCTGGTGGGCTGCTGTCTCTGGGGTCACACAGAGTCGGACACGACTGAAGCAACTTAGCAGCAGCAGCAGCAGTGTATATGCTTCCATGCTACTTATTATCTACCTGGCAAGGATCTCATTCAAAATTGATGGAGAAATCAAAAGCTTTACGGACAAACAAAAGTTAGGAGAATTTAGCACCACCAAACCGGCTTGTCTCCCACTTTGATGAGGAAAGAAGGAGGAGTTGGGCTACGGAGTTTGTGGGGAGAAAAGGAAGTTCCTGTCTGATGGTGCTCATTTTCTCAGTGCATAATGAGGTGAGGTTATCAGCAGTGAGGGTTGGGGGCTTGGGAAGAAACATCAGGACTGACTCATATCCCCATCAATTGTCCTCTGAGCTAGAGCAGTAGTCTCCTCCCTGCTTCTACCTTTAAATTTACTTATACCTCCAATCTCCACACAAAAGTTAAGTTACTCTCCTGAAAGATTAGAAAGTTTAACCCCTGCTCCAAAACCTTCAACGTCTTTACCTGTGTCCTCCTCTGCCTGTAATGCCTTCTCCATGGCCCACCACTATATATTGAAGCCTTCTCTGGAACTCTCCAGGTGGATACAACCTCCCTATCCAGATGGAACTGACCACTTCTCATCCTCTGTGATCAACAGATCTACAAGCCTGGCTCTGAGCCCTCTGAGAGCAGGTACTCTACTATATTCACCTCCGTGCTCCTTCCATGTCAACTCAGTGCCTTGTTCATAGTAGATGCTCTACTGTATGTTTATAAATGTACATTGACCTGAGAACATGCATGAGAGTTGACAGACCAGGCTTCTGGTCTTTTTCCCTTCCTGTGCCTTGGTTTCCATCTTTGTAACATGAGTGGATGGGACCTGATGGTTTCTAATGCCTCAGTCCTGATACTTTATGCCTCCACTATTGGTGAAATTGCCTGACCCTTCTAGGACACCATTGACATTGCCAATCTATAACCTAAGTTTACAAGCCTCTGGATGAAGAGGGATGACTTTTCAACCTACATGTCAGCCTCTTCCTGAATCAGCCCTTCTGGCTAATAATAATAATATCCAGAATTGTTTGAGCATTTCCTGTGTTCCATGCTAAGATATTTGTGGGTTTTTTCCTTGTGTAATCCTCACAACAATCATGAAAGTCACATTTTACAGATGAGGAAACTGAGGTTTGATGAGGTTGGGTAATCTGCCACACAGGAAAGCAGCAGGGTTGGGATTCTGACTCGGGCTTTCTACTTTCTTAGCCCTGTCCTTAACCACTCTGCTGGGTGCTTGCCTCTAACAGTGGTCTCCACTATGACTGCACATTAGATTCATCTGACAGGTTTTAAACTTATTGATGGCTGGATCATAGAGATTCTGACTCAGTTGGTCTGGGGTACAGTCTGGTCCTTGGGGATTTTTTGAAGCTCCCTAGGTGATTCCATTGTGCAGCCAAGATTGAGACTACTGACCTAGAAACCCAGCCCTCAGGTCTGAAGCTAATCTTGACCTGGGCCACCTCAGCCCCAACAGGTTTTGGGGAAAACAGTGGGGAATGGAGGTTGAGATAGAGTCAAGACCCAGGGCCAGGAATGGAGGAGGAGTGGTGTGATGGGAAAGGATCTGGAATTCCTCTTATAATAGGCTGGTGCTCAGCAGGCGCTATAGAGAGAATCTTGGGTCAAACTTCTGTCCATTGTGACTTCCTTGCCCACCCCACACAGGCATACATGGGCCCTAACCATAAAACTTGCTGTCCAAGGGGAGCGTATATCTTCCTCCCAGGGTTGATCCTCTTAAATCCCCCTCCCCACCCAAAGCCTTGGATGCTGCTTCCCATGTGCTTAGACCCTGGCTAGAACACTGTTGTCAGTACAGAGTATGTAGAATCCTATGACTCTGTTGTCAACAGACAGTCACGCACCCCCTGGCCTCTTGTCACTGGACATGCCTCTATACTGAGTCTGACCAAGTTAAGGGTTTACATCCCATTGGACCAAGCTTCCTGCTTGGGAATCAGGTTCCTGGCCTCATGTTCCCCAGGGACTGGTCTTCTTCCTCCCCACCAGTCCTGATGGCCAAGGTCACAGCAAGCCTTACACACAAGCCCACCCAAGTTATGATACGACAGGGTCAGGCGATTTCTTTCCAGAGGACTGGAGTGCTCTTTTGAAAGCAGTGCCAGGCCAGGGCAGTCTTCTGCCCCTAGAAACTGGTCTCTGCATGCATGCATGCCAGGGTGGGGTACCCTTCAGGTGGAGAGGGCCTGGTCAAGGGAGGAAGGCTGGGAACTGCTGGGTGGGCCAGGTGGGTGTGGAGGAATTCTCTGTCCAGCTGCACATCTTTATTCATAATGCTTGATTGTTCCTGGCTAGGGAGCTGATCATGCTGTGTTGGGGCGGGGGGAGCCCTGGGCAGGCGGGCAGGCGGTGGGCTCACTCGGCTCCCTTCTTCTGTAACTGCAGTGGGAGTGGGGGTGGCCATGAGCCCAGGGTTCTCAGGCTGCTCACAGCTGGTCCCGATTTGTGGACAATGGGAACTCAGCTCACAGTGCATATCCCATCCGAGCCCCCAGCTCAGTCCGGGACTGCTGGAAGGCTTGCACAGGAATGTGGAGTGGAAAGGCTCACAGAGCATGCTGCAGAAGAGACTTCGAGAAAAAACTCTGCCAGAGAGGGGAGGGGAGCAGTGTGGGAGAGGGCGGTGGGAATGGGGTATGCCAGCTGACTTCTGCCCACTGACCTTGCTGAGCCAGGCAGGGCCTCAGCAGTGATCTCCACTTCTGCAGCCTTGAAGCTCGTGTTGCCTCCCCACTGGGGGAGGGGTGCCAGCTAACACCCTTATAGAATCAGGGACTCAGCCAAGGGCACACAGAATCTGCAGCACATCCGGGATTGGCAGCCAGGAGATCAGACCCCAGGCCAAGCCATTCCTGCTCCTAGAGCTGGCTACTCCCAGTGCTGAAGCTCCAGTACCTGACTCAGTGCCCAGGCAGCCTGAGCCTTTGTGGACCCAGCTCCCACGGCCTGCCAGAGAGTGCAGGGAAGAGCCTGAGGGTGACATGGAGTCCTGTGGTCCCGGCCCAGCTCCCCTAGGATGGTGACTCCCTCCATCCCCTCTGCCCTGCCAGGCCCGGGGCATCTGGGCTGTTCTGAGGGGATCTAGATCTGGGCTGAGCCAGATGGGGTGGGGGAGATGTGGGGAAATGGAGACGGAGGAGTAATCATAATAGCCCAGCATGTTCTCATCACAGCAGAAAAAAAATTGCAACTGTGGTGATGGATGTTAACTAAATTTATTATGGTAGTCATTTTTCAATATATATGTCTATAAATAAATCATTATGTTGTACATCTAAAACTAATACAATGTTATACATCAATTATATCTCAATTTTAAAAATAGTCCAATATATTGAGCATCTAGCATGTGCCAGGCACAGTTTCTAAGTGTTGTATACATATGATCTCGAGTCATCATCACAGGCACATACAAGGCAGCTGTGGTCATTAACTCCATTTTAGAGATGAGAATAGTAATGTTTAGAAAGGAGAGATAACTTGCTCAAGGTCTTATAACTAGTGATTTACAGGGCAGAGATCTGAATCCAGGACCATCTGACTCCCAGATGAAAGTTCTTACCATTTAGCTGTTCTTATGAATGCTTCAGGCTATAAGAGCTTTTGAAATGGCATCTAATTCATGTCCTTGAACTAGAGGAGGAGTCTCAATGCCCACCCCAAAGGCACAGATTGAAGTTAATTTTTTTTAACTTTTTATTCTACAGTGGAGTTGCTCAGTCACGTCTGACTCTTTGCAAACTCATGGACTGTAGCCTACCAGGCTCCTCCATCCATGGAATTTTCCAGGCAAGAGTACTGGAGTGGGTTGCCATTTCCTTCTCCAGGGGATTCTCCCGACCCAGGGATCGAACTCAGGCCTTCCGCATTGCAGGCAGACGCTTTACCGTCTGAGCTACCAGGGAAGCCCATTCTGTAGTGGAGTATAGTTAATTAACAATGTTGTGTTAGTTTCAGGTGTACAGCAGAGTGATTCAGTTATATATATACATGTATGTATTATTTTTCAAATTCTTTTCCCATTTAGGTTTTACAGAATATTGAGCAGAGCTCCCTGTGCTCTACAGTAGGTCCTTGTTGGTTAACCATTTTAAATAGAACAGTGTGTACATGTCGATCCCAAACTCCCAATCTATGCCTCCAATATGTTGGCCACCTGATGAGAAGAACTGACTCATTGGAAAAGACCCTGATTCTGGAAAAGACTAAAGGCAGGAGAAAGGGACGACGAAGGATGAGATGGTTGGATGGCATCACGGACTCAGTGGACATGAGTTTGAGCAAGCTCCAGGAGTTGGTGATAGACAGGGAAGCCTGGCGTGCTACAGTCCATGGGGTCACAAAGAGCCAGACACGACTCAGCACTGAACTCAACTAAACGATGCCTCCCCGACCAATTCTGTCCCTCCTCCCCATTCACTCTCTAGGTCTGTAAGTCTGTTTCTGTTTTGTAAATAAGTTCATTTCTATCATTTCTTTCATATTCCACATGTAAGATATAGTCAGACAGAGAAAGAGAAATATCATATGAAGTTAAATCTTTAAAAGCCCTGTGGGGAGCTGGCAAATACCCTGTGAAGTACCCTCCTGCCTGGAGATGGCAGCCCCTGCTCCAGAGAGAGCAGGGGAACACAGGTCACTTGTCTTGCAGATGGAGAGGCTGAGGTCAGCCCGTGAGGAGGAGGAATGGGGTAGACATTCCAAACATCTCCCCAAGGCTAAGCTGGAGTGTTGTGAAAGGCAAGCTTGGCACCAAGCTGGGCTCCTGCTTTGGGAGAGGTAAGTTACTAAGAGACCAAGAATTCTGAGAGAGAGAGAGTAAACTAGAGTTAGTTCATTAGGAATATTTGGGACCTTTGTAAAGACACAGGGGCCTCCCTGCCCCGGGCAGCTTTGTCTGTTGCCTAAGCAATCGTCCATTAAGGCGGCCTGGGCTGGTGATGGGGCACAGGCCAGCAGGCCCCCAGCCCCTGTGCAGTGCTCTGGGAACAGCTCAGCTGGGTCTAAGCCTGGGAGGGCACTGGCCAGAGGCAGAGGTAGGCAGTGGAGGAACCCTTCTGTGCTCAGGTTCTACACAGGGTGCTCCAGATTCATCCCACCAACTTTGCAAAGTGGATGCACTTCATGTGGCTCATGTGGACCCTGAGGTCCTAAGAGGGGATTAGCCGGAGGCCACAGAGTTCCTGAATTGCCGAGCCAGGATTGGAAGTTGGGCTGTGCTTGGTCCTTGGGCCAGCAGCCCTGGGTACTAGAAGGGAGGCCTGGGTTTCCGTGCCTACCTCTGACCTGGCCGGGCTGGGCCAGGGCAGGGCTGAGCTCGAGGAAGAGAGCTGCAGGCTGCCAGGAGGGAGAGCTGTGTGTGTTTGTGTGTCTCTTTGTGGGCGTGTATGTGCCTGTGCGTTTCTGTGTGTGTGTCTCTCCCGGCGGCTGTTCTGCTTCCTCAGCAGCCTTTCCCTCCCCCCTCCACTTCGTTTCTCTTTCTTCTTCTCCTTATTCCTCATTGTCGTCTTCTTTTTTTTAATGAGACTTAATTAGCGTCGAGTTCCTCCTCCAGCTCCCTCTCCGCCCCCTCCCCGCCCTTGCCCTCCCCTCCCTCTTCTCCCTTCTTCCCGAGGTACAGGCCAAACGATCTGACAAATGCACTTGAGAACAAAGCACCAGGCTAATTCGAGGCCTGCTCAGGAAGCAGGAGCTGAGCTGAGATAATGGGTCTGAAATAGCCCAGCATGATTATGCTTCCTCAGCCTGTGGCCAGGCGGGTGCAGGCTCGGGCGGGCAGGCGGGTGGTGGGTGGACGGATAGGCGCCAAACGCCACTTGCCTGAGTTCCCGCCCGTGAGACCCTCCAGGCCCAGTCCTGATCTCTTCCTTTAAAGCCTTCCTGATGCCCCCAGGGGTGGGGGGTGAGGACCATCTTTCTGCAGCAAAGTCAGTTCTCCACTGGCCTTCCCAGGAGCCTCTATCCCTCCTGGGGACCTTCAGACCCCAGAGGGACAATCGCAGATCAGCAGAGGGGCGGACACTGGACCACAGTCACCTGACAGGTTGATGGCAAAGGCGCATCAAGGATCCAAGAGGCCAGGCCCCCTGGCCTCAATTCGTCTATCTTGGTGGTACTGTCCCCATCCCAACTTGGCAAGACGGGAGTGTGAGGGGTCATTATAGAGCAGGGCTTGAGCCCCTGGTCAGAGCCCTCTAGGAACTCGAGAATTGGGAAATATGGAGCCCTCTGAGATGTCCAGAGAATAAGGGGTAGCTGGGTGTGTTCTGACATCCCAAGCAAGACAAGACTGGCATGGTGCCCACCAGAGGGGTGGGTCAGATGTCACTTGCATATTCTCTGCCTTGGCTTCCTGGAGCTTGTCCAGAACTTGAGGTCAGACTGAGGGAGGAACATTCAGGAGGATGGGACAATGATGAGCAGGAATCACGCTCCACAGCCCCTACCCCATCCAATCCCCCTGACTCTGGTGCATGCTTTCATTCTGATCCAGACATGGCCTGGAGGCCTGAAATGAGAACAGTCACGGATCTTTATTCCCTAGCCCAGTTGAGTTCACTGCCCTTCCCAGACCTAGCGACCAGTGACCTGTGTGTGGACATGTATTCATTTTGCTTCATTCATTCTCCCGATATGCATTTCTTAAGCTCCTCCCAGCACCAGGCTCAGTGCCAGGCCCTGGGAACTCAAAGGCAAATTGGACAGAGGCCCTACTCTCAGGGGCCTTTAGTCTGGTGGGGGTGACAGACAAAAACCTGAGCGAATACAGTACAATGAGATCCGTGTGGTGACAGTTGGAGTCCAAGAAGCTGTGAGAGCTGAGAGGATCTCAGGGCAGGGGCTTAGGGAAGGCTTCACAGAGGAGGTAACATTTGAACTAGGCTTTAAAGATGAATAGGGCTCTGCCAGGGTAAAGATGGAGGGGGCTAGAGATTTGCTCCTTTCAAGGCACAGGGGAACTGGAATGTGAAGTGCTAAACCAATGTGTTTTAATGTCTTAATGCTTGTTTACAACCCCAGGATCCTGGGGTTGGAAGGAGGCAGATGAACAGGAACAGTTGGGTGGACCGAATGGGCCCCACACTCGCATGCAGACCTGCTGGGCCACTGCCCCTACCCCGAGAGTGATCTGACCTGACACAGGACTTCAAGTTCACTCCCTCTTCAGAGCAGCAGAACTGACCTTTCTATTCCTCCATCAATCCTTAGCCCTAACCACAATGCTGGAATTCAGACCTCAGCCTTTGACTCCTGTTCTCCAAACAGAACTCTAGGCCTTAGCCTTTTGGTTTACATTGTACACTTTATTTCTGACCCTGTTGTGCCAACCTGCCCTCAGTCCCACATCCCCTCTCTAACCACCAGAGTCCCAGAGATGCCCTTGCCATCTGCACAATTGCTTTAGATGTAGCTGGCTGTGGAGTAAGCACCTTCTTTTGGTGCTTTTCCACCTCTTGAACTGTTGCAGAACTTAATATAACCTTCCTGGCTTTTCCTGAAGCAAGATCTCTGAAAGAGCCCAGTCCGGGCTTTCTGAGCATGCATTAGAATTCTCGGGCTGTCTCCCAGAGCTACTGTATATGGTTGCACAGGTTGCAAACTGCACAAAGGTATCTGCCCGAGAGTGTGAGTGAGGGCTGAAATCCAGCCTGCCTTCTCTTTGCCAATCATATGCACATGGGTGCATGCTGCACCCCTTTTCTACTTAGCACAGAGGTGCTGAATGCCGTGAGTGGTCCCTCCTCTCCTCCCTCTGCCTCCACCATGACCCATCTTCATCTTTGCATTGGAGAAAGGAGATGGGAGATGGTGAACTCTGCAAGGCCCTTTCAGCTGAGAAACCTAGGTTTGTGAGCTGCAACAAATATCTGGTGAGCAGGGCCAGCTCCGGGACAGAGGCTGTTCCGGGCTGTGCAAAGGGACTGTGAGTGAGGATTAGTGAGAGGAAATGAAAATTGGGGATGGCCCTCAGGGGAATTGACTGCAGATGATGTCAGAGAGGAGGCTGCCTCCTGGAGAGCAAGGGACCCAAATGCAAGGCTGCAGAGATGGGGGTGGGGGCAGGGAGGTGTGGGAAGGAGGGGGCTATCTCCAGTGTCCCCAGCAGTTATGCAGGCAGCTACCTTCAAGGCCCAGGCCCCAGTCGGCCCACCTGGCTTCCTGACCCCTAGCCGCCTCCTGGCTCTTCTGGCACCTTGGGAGCTGAGGAGCCGCATTCCTGTGGAGGCCTCCAAGGACCCTGGGTGGAAGGCAGGGAAGAGGGAATCATGAGGACAGGGTCTTACCTCCTGGAAGCACATTTCCCAGCTGGCAAAAGGACTCACTCTTCCAAACATGGATATAGTCTCTCAGCCATGTTACAAGACGTGTGTGCCGTGTGTGCTTAGTCACTCAGGTGTGTCCGATGCTTTGCGGCCCCATGGACTGTAGCCCGCTAGGCTCCTCTGTCCACGGGGATTCTCCAGCCCAGAATACTGGAGTGGGTTGCCGTTTCCTTCTCCAGGGGATCTTCCCGACCCAGGAGTAGAACCAAGGTCTCCTGCATTGCAGACAGATTCTTTACCGACTGAGCTACCAGGGAAGCCCATATTACAAGATAGGTATTATTATTACTATTTTTTCCCCCATTTCACTCCCCTGTCAGCCATGGACATGAGCTGAGGGCCAAGTGTCACCCGTTAATGATTTCCAAAGCTCAAACCATTCTGTTTTGGAAGGATTAACTCCATTCTGCAGATGAGGAAAACTGAGGTCACATACAACTATTAAATGGGAGAGTTGTCAATGACGGCCTTGGAGCAGAGCAGGGAGGGAGGAATGTTTTGAAAGCAAACAAGAATGCGTATGTGTGTGCTTGTGTGTGTGTATGTGTGTGCATGTTCGGCAAGGGGCCAGGATGCCTCACAGAGCACCCACACCATCTGGTCAGAGAAAGAGAGCTGGGAGGGCCCAGCTGGAAGTGGCTTTGTGATGGGTGGGGAGGGGACTGGGTGGTAGGGGGTCTGCTAGTGTGGCTAGAAGGTTGTGCCATGGAGAAGGGCAGGCTCCATTTATTGATATTTTCCCCTGAGTTTGAAA
Source organism: Bos javanicus (assembly GCF_032452875.1). Classification (NCBI taxonomy): domain Eukaryota; kingdom Metazoa; phylum Chordata; class Mammalia; order Artiodactyla; family Bovidae; genus Bos; species Bos javanicus. Next base: position 83,550,246 of record NC_083897.1, on the reverse strand, counting down.
AGAGCTCTTTCTTCTTTTTCGGAGGCTGGGCTTTCTCTCCAAGGCTCCGATACTGCCTGCCCCTCTCTGGGAGCTCCTCCTGCTCCCAGGTCCCCAGCTGGTGCCCCCAGTATCGCTCCCTAATTCCAGCAGGGCAGGCAGCGTGCCCGCATGCCCAATTGGTTCTTCCAGCACACGCAGGTAATTCATCTCAGCCTCCTTTCCAGGCCCCTGCCCCCAGATGTGCAGTCTTCCCAGCATCCAGAGGCCAGCTCACCCCACCCATATCACCGGCCAGCTGCAGCCCCTCATTTCCCGGAGAAGAGAGAACTAATAAAGGACAGTCTCTGAGCTGCAGCACCTCCCCTCCAATTCTTTCTTGCCACAGCCACCCCATAAAACTGAGGGGAGAGATATAAAGAGAGCAAGTGTGAGTGGAGATAGAGTTTCCATCTGAGGAAGGGAGTGGGGATATGTGGCTAGGGCTGGAACAAGAGTGGGGCCTGACAAAAATGGGAGCCCCTGTTCACAGCCACTTTGGTCCCTATGCCAGCTCCAAAGGAAAGAAGGGTGATATGGGTCGGAAATAGAGGGTGACAAATATGCCAAAGATGATGGGTTCAGTGTGGGCGCCCAGGATGGGGAGTCCTGAGGGCACCCTTACTCCCTTCCCCTTCCTTTCCTGGGTCCCTTCCAGAACCCAGAAGGAGAATCAGGAGCTCTGGTCTCCAAGCCTAGCTCCACACCAACCCAGAATGACCTTGATCTGCTCCTATACTCTTCTCTGCAGGCCTCAGTCTCCCCAGCTGTGGAATGGGCTCTGCCAACCAGACATTTTTCAAGCCTATGAGTCAGGACAGGGTGTGCTGTTGGTTGTGCTTTGTGGGAACAGGAGGGAAGCCCCTTGTTTCTCACCTTTTGGGCCTTGCCTAGCCCTCAGGAGAAGGTGGGGTCTTCCAGGGGTTTGAGCTAGGTCCTCTGGGATGGGCAGAGTCTGAACTCTGCAGAAGGAATGCTCTGTCTCATTCTGTTCAGGAGAAAGAGGTGGGAAAATCCTTTAGGCTATGAAACCCTCCTCTCCCCACTCATGGGGTATAATACTCATCCATATATTTACTCAATATTCATTTATTCACTCAGTAATTACTCAACAATTTATTGAGTGCTACATGCCAGCCACTGTTGCAGGCACTGGTGATAAAGCAGTGAATAAATGTGAAAACCCCTGCCCTCATGGAACTGACACTATAGAGAAAGACAGTAAGCAGATATAAACCATAAATCAGAGTTTGAGGATGGGGGCCAGAAGCAAGGCCAAGCGTCTCTGGGCCAGAACCTCTCCTCCCTGGCATTGCTTTCAGAGAGGAGCCCTGTGCCCTTCTCTCACAGCAGCTCCTCTGCCAGCTCTAGGCCAGGTCGGGTTGAGTTCAGGATTTTGGGCTAGAGTGCAAGGACCAATTCTTCTGAGCTGGCACTGCTGGAGCTCCATCCATGGCCAACACTGACCTTCCTAGTGGTGGGGGCTTGGTCTCCCTTCTGCCAAGAAGGGCATGATAGAGCCCTGGAGTGGGGGTTGTAGGACTAGGCCCTAACCCTTTCTCTGCCATCTATTCCTCAGCTGACAATGGGCATAAGGTTAGTCACCACTTACCTTGCTTATTAGGAAGGTGGCACATGCGAGAATACTTTAGAAACAGTCAAGTTCTTGCCAGAGATTAGTTTATTTGTGTCTGCCTTTGCATGTCTCTGGGTTCTTGTTCAAAGTGGGGCTTCAGTGTTTATCAACAGAGCCTTTGCATTAAGAGAGCACCTGCTCACTCCTTTGCCCAGCACACTCGTGGTTCCAGGAATGGTGTTGGGAAGGGACATCCAGAGCCATTGATCCTTGCTTGGCAGCTCTTACTCTTGCTCTAGATCTGTCATGGGCTGTATGTCCTGGGCCAAGTCCTTTGACTTCTTGGAAACCAAGGGGTCTTGTCTGTGAAGCAGACAGAAGAATCTCTTGCTCTGCCCTGCCAGAGGTTTCCAGTGATCATCAAGCCAGAGGTTATCTGAGTACTCAGCCAGTTGTAAAGTGGGGAGTAGATGGCACCAACTCCCAGGCCCCCAGGGCCAACAGGGTGCTAGGCTCCTTCCTGGCTCTCACCGGTCCCTGGGGTCTATCTGGGGTGGTTGTTTCTAGGACTTGATTCAGAAAAGCCTAGCATGGGGGGAAGAGGTTCCCAAGCAGAGTTAGGCCTACTGCCGCCAGTCCAAGCCCTCTCCGCTTGGCCTCAGCCCAGGTGGGAGTCTGGGACTCTGAAAGCATTATCCGCACTTGTTCTGTGTACCCTTGCTCACTCTGGGGAGGGGCCGAGGTGATAGTCATCCTCAGTGCTCACTGAGAAATGGAAAGAGAGAAACGCAGAAAGGGTGCACAACCCAGAGATCCTGATGCAGAGAGAGAGGAACTGCCAGCAGCTGACAGAGGAAAGTGGGAGACAGGGAAACAGTGTACGAGATACAGACAGGCAGAGGGTACCAAGGCAGAGGAACTGAAATCGGGAGAGATTGGCTGCATGTGTGAGAGACAGACAGAAACTGGGAGACTGAGCAACAGATGAGGGTGAGAGCAAGATTTTGGAGAGAGACAGACTGAGACAGAGAGAGATGGAGGGAGCCTGTGAGAGGTTGATAAGTTAGAGAGAGGGCAAGTGTAAGTGCTGCTGTAAACCAGAAAGTGAGTCGCTCAGTTGTGTCTCTTTGCAACCCCATGGACTGTAGTCCATGGAATTCTCCAGGTCAGAATACTGGAGTGGGCAGCCTTTCCCTTCTCCAGGGGATCTTCCCAACCCAGGAAATGAACCCAGGTATTCTGCACTGTAGGCAGATTCATTACCAGCTGAGCCAAGGAGAAACAAATTAGTTTTCCTTCTGCTGCCTCCCCACCAAGGTGTGGGCTGCCAGGCTGGGGGAGCAGGCCTATGCTGGGCAGGGCTAAGCCCCTTGATGTAGGGGAGATGAGTAAGGTGGGCTCACAACCTCAGAGTCTTTGACTTCCTCAGCCAGGAGAAGCCCCTGGGGCTTGTCCCACCTCCCTGCTTCTTCAGAGGGTGGCTCAGAGTATGGTAGAAGAGGGGCCTATGACCTGGACTTTCAGATGTGCAAGCTGGATTTAGAAAAGGCAGAGGAACCAGAGATCAAATTGCCAACCTCTGTCGGATCATTGAAAAAGCAAGAGAGTCCAGAAAAGCATCTACTTCTGCTTTATTGACTACACCAAAGCCTTTGACTGTGTGAATCACAACAAACTGTGGAGAATTCTTAAACAGATGGAAATACCAGACCACATTACCTGCCTCCTGAGAAATCTGTATGCAGGTCAAAAAGCAACAGTTAGAACTGGACATGGAACAACAGACTGGTTCCAAATCAGGCAAGGAGTACGTCAAGGCTGTATATTGTCACCCTGCTTATTTAACTTATACGCAGAGTATATCATGCTAAATGCCAGGCTGGATGAAGCACAAGCTGAAATCAAGATTGCTGGAAGAAATATCAATAACCTCAGATACGCAGATGACACCACCCTTATGTCAGAATACTAAGAAGAACTAAAGCGCCTCTTGATGAAAGTGAAAGAGGAGAGTGAAAAAGTTAGCTTAAAGCTCAACATTCAGAAAACTAAGATCATGGCATCCGGTTCTAGCACTCCATGGCAAATAGTTGGGGAAACAATGGAAACAATGACAGACTTTATTTTCTTGGGCTCCAAAATCACTGCAGTTGGTGACTGTAGCCATGAAATTAAAAGACCCTTGCTCCTTGGCAGAAAAGCTATGAACAACCTAGACAGCATATTAAAAAGCAGAGAAATTACTTTGCCAACAAAGGTCCATCTAGTCAAAGCTGTGGTTTTTCTAGTAGTCATGTATGGATGTGAGAGTTGGACCATTAAGAAAGCTGAGAGCCGAAGAATTGATGCTTTTGAACTGTGGTGTTGGAGAAGACTCTTGAGAGTCCCTTGGACTGCAAAGAGAAGAAAGCAGTCCATCCTAAAGGAAATCAGTCCTGAATATTCATTGGAAGGACTGATACTGAAGCTGAAACTCCAATACTTTGCCCACCTGATGGGAAGAACTGATTCATTGGAAAAGACCCTGATGCTGGGAAAGATTGAAAGCAGGAGGAGAAGAGGACGACAGAGAATGAGATGGTTTGATGTTATCACTTACTTTATGGACATGAGTTTGAGCAAGCTCTGGGGGTTGGTGATGAACAGGAAGCCTGGCCTTAGTCCATGGGGTCGCAGAGTTGGACATGACTGAGAAACTGAACTGAACTGATGACCTGGGCTAAGGAAAGGGTCCTGACTTGGGAGTTCTGGATTCTTGGTCCAACTCTGCCACTACTTGGCTTTGAACCTGGGTTTGGGCCTTTTCCCTTTTGGGGCCTCAGTTGGTCGTTCTGTAAAATGGGTGTGCTTGGGGAGGGTTAGGGCCAGCAAGTTGAACTAAACAGTCTCTTCCTATTGTAATGTTCTAGAATCTGTCTAAGTGAAAGGCAGGAGAAAATGAAATCTTGCAACGTCCAGGAATGCACAGGCAGAGAATTTCAAGTCTGCATATGGATATATATATATATATATATATATATATATATATATAAATTTTTTCCTGTAGAGAAGGCTAAGAAGTTAGATTCTTAGTTTCTGAGAGGAAGAAAAACTGGTGTCTGAGAGAAGGGGATGGAAAAAAACTCCACAGAAGGGACTGCTTGGTCCTGAGCAGAGAGGGTCTCTAGCAGGCGGAGGAGAGCTTAGTTTTCCTGCAGGTGGGGGGACCACCAGGATCACCACAGAGCCCTGCCAGAGTGCTTACAGGCATTTGGAGGGTTGCTGGGTAGGGGTTGGGTACCCCAGTGGCTGTGCCTTCCCTAGACAGCCTGGGGTCCTGGCTGCCATAGGGCTCAGTCTTGCCCCCTGCTTAAGCAACTGAACATTCCATCAAAAAGTCAAGGAATGCGGTGGGGGCCAGGATTGGTTCCCAAGAATGGATCAGCTTGGAGAAGGCTAACAGAGCCCTGTCATCCTGCCATGCTTCTGGGGCAGGGGTACCCACGGAGATGACACAGCCACCACCCCAAGCGCCAGAGCCTTGGAGTGTGGCAACAAAGGTGACAGAGCATCTGGCTGGCAGGTTTTGGCAGAAGCGAGGGTCACCCCATGTAGGTCCTCTCCAATATGCTCTGTGCTTCTCTTCCCCAACTGATCTTGCAGACCTGCCCTCTGCTCCCACTCCCACTCCCAGGGAGTGCAGGTCTTGTTCTCAGTGGGGCTGTTGTGGCCTGGTGGGCAGCAGGAAGGTTTTGCCCAGCCCCTCCCCAGCTCCATGGCAAGGGGGTCAGACCTGCTCACAGCGCTCTCATTTTCAAAGTTAATAAACTGAGACCACAAAGAGGTCACAGCCACATCCTCCCCTTTCTCTTAATTTGGCAGGAGAAAGCAGTTCTGATTGAGACTGTGGTCCACTTGCTTGCACCGTGGTGACTTTGGGGGTTAGAATGCCAGTTTCTCAACCTTTGTTTTTGATCTCACTTGAGGGATCAAAAGAAAAGATAAGTGGGCTCTACAGCAAAGACAAGGAATTGTGAGATCACAACATTCATCCCAAAGGGGAGGCAGCTGAGACTCAGAGAGCCTGGGTGCTTGTCCACAGTACCCCGGCTGGTAGAGGCACGGCCACGACCCTCTGTGTCAGGCGCCAAAGCATCTGTTGATTTTCTTGGTTGGCTTGTTTTTGTCTCTCATTTTGAGGAAGGAGAGGAGGATGATAAAAGTCATACATATACATGATAGAAAATTTGCAAACCACAGAGTATATTACCAAGAAAACATCACCTAGAATTCCACTAACCAGGGAGAAATACTGTTAATTTGGGGTTATCTTTCTTTCTAGCTGTTTTCTTTCCCTCTGCACATGCACACGGTCCCTGTTTTTACCCACGAGATCATACTGGCATTCTGTTTTTCTTTTTTTAATTGTGGTTAAAAAAAAAAAAAAAACATAACATGAGATGTACCCTCTTAATAAACTTCTAGGCATACAGTATTGTTAACATAGGCATTATGCCATACAGCAGATTTGGAAAAATTTTCCATCTTGCATAACTGAAACTTTATACCCATTGAACTGCATCATTATTTCCCCATCACCCAGTGCCTGGAAATCACCATTCTACTTTTTGTTTCTAAGAGTTTGACTACTTTAGAGATCTCATACAGATGGAGTAATGTAGTATTTGTCTTTCTGTGTCTGGCTTATTTTGCTTAGCATAATGTCCTCCAGGTTCATCCATGTTGCTGCAAATGGCAGGATTTTCTTCTCTCTTAAGGCAGAATAATATTCCCTTGGGTGCATATACCAAATTTTCTTTGTCCATTTATCTGTTGATGCATACTTGTTTCCATGTCTTGCTATTGTGAATAATGCTGCCGCGAACACGGGGCGGGGGGGGGGGCAAATATTTCTTTAAGATCCTGATTTCAATTAGTTTGGCTAAATACCTAGAAGTGGAATTATTGGATCATATGTTAGTCTTGTTTTTAATTTTTTAGGAACTTCCATACTACTTTCTAAAGCAGCTTATGAACAGCATGCGAGGGCTCCAGTTTCTCCACATCCTCACTGACAGTTATTATTTTCTGTCTCTTGTTATCACGGCCATCCTCACAGGTCTGAGGTGATAGCTCATTGTAGTTTTCATTTGCATTTCCTTGATGATGAGTAATGTTGAACACTTTTCATATACCTGTTGTCCATTTGGATGTCTTCTTTTGGCCATTCTCTTTTGTACCCTGAGTCTCCCAGAGCATTTCTGTGTCATTAAATAGTTTTTGCACTGCTCTTTGCTTTACCCTGAAGGCAGGGATCTGAACTTGGAGAGTTTTGAGGTTCTGTCAGGCTTCTGTTGGTACTTGCTACATCAGCAGGTCTATGGCCTGGCAGGGGTAGAGGTGGGAATAAGTCCAGGAGGGGCACTGGAACAATAATAGCTAAGAGCATAAAGTAGGCAGCAGACAGCCCTAGGCTCAAAGTCAGATTTTGCCATTTTCAGGCTGCCTGGCTTTGAATTGGTCACTTCCTCTCTGAGCCCCGGCTTCCCCATCCAGAAAATGGGGATAATAGTAGAATCTATTTGATCACCCTTTTTGTGTGGCCCTGCAGAGCATGTCGGGATTTAATGTACATGCCAGGATGTAAGCCACAGGAAGTCCCTCAGGAACATCAGCTATTATTATTTCAGCAATGTCAGGAGGCCGGAGAAAGTTCCTTTCTCTGTCTCTGGTTTTAGTGTCTTCTTCTGTCCTATGGGGGACTGTACAATATATCCCCTTTTAGCTCTGACTGTCTTGAGGTCTCTATGAATAAAGGTGGAAGGAAAGTGGATACTAGCTGTGGAGGAGCTGGGAACTCTTCCTCTGACCTCCTTGTCTTTGTGGTCCTCATCCCTTTCCTCCAGCAGACTCTTCATCCTGGGGCTGAGGCCCAGACAGGCTCTGATGTGGCCCTGGCTTGGTGGGACCTCTGGCCAGAGTGCTTCCCTGATAGCTCAGTTGGTAGGGATCAACCTGCAATTGAGGAGATCCTGGTTCGATTCCTGAGTTGGGAAGATCTGCTGGAGAAGGGATAGGCTACCAACTCCAATATTCTTGGGCTTTCCTGGTGGCTCAGCTTGTAAAGAACCCACCTGAAATGCGGGAGACTTGGGTTTGTTCCCTGGGTTGGAAAGATCCCTTGGAGTGGAGAGCTACCCACTCCAGTATTCTGGCCTGGAGAATTCCATAGACTATATAGTCCATGGGGTCACAAAGAGTGACTGAGCAACTTTCATTGGCCAGAGTAGGGCTAGGCTGGGCTGCACTGTCACAGAGAGCACTCTGTGGGCCTGGATTACATCTATCAACAACACCCAGGAGAATGTGAACTTTTTTTGATTTTGGCACCTGTTGGGAGAGTCACATGGAGAGAGTCTGGCCCGCCTGGTATCAGGCAGAACCAGGTTCACCTACTTCTGGCTCAGAATTAGCTACTCAATTTAGTTTTATAGAGACAGAGCCAGCATCTAATATGGAGTTCCTGCCAGTCCTAGAGACTGGCTCTTTTCTTGCCTGCAGGAGGAACTCAGTCATGGGAGGGCCTTCAGAAAATATTGAATCCAATTCTTCCCATTGTACAGATAGAGACACTGAGGCCAGGAGGGGAGAAAGGATTAGTTCATGCTGCCCATCTCTTCCATGTTATTGGGTGGAATGGAAAGATCAATTAGTTCTATTCTAGCTTTTCTGGAGATTATGAGTAAGTATAATCAGAGGCTGCATGGGATAAAACTTAGGTAAGGCATCCCCAGTAGCTCAGTTGGTAAAGAATCTGCCTGCAATGCAGGAGGCCCAGATTCGATCCCTGGGTGGGGAAGATCCCCTGGAGAAGGAAATGGTAACCCACTCCAGTATTCTTGCCTGGAGAATCCCATGGATGGAGGAGCCTAGTAGGCTGCAGTCCATGGGGTCGTTAAGAGTCGGACACAACTGAGCGACTTCACTTTCACTTTTCACTTTCATGCATTGGAGAAGGAAATGGCAACCCACTCCAGTGTTCTTGCCTGGAGAATCCCAGGGATGGGGGAGCCTGGTGGGCTGCTGTCTATGGGATAGCACAGAGTCAGACAAGACTAAAGTGACTTAGCAGCAGCAGCAGCTTTTATGGAGATTATCGGTAAGTAGAATAAGAGGCTGCATGGGATAGAGCTTAGATAAGTCTTCCCCAGTAGCTCAGTTGGTAAAGAATCCACCTGCAATGCAGGAGACCCAGGTTCAATTCCTGGGTAGGGAAGATCCCCTGGAGAAGGAAATGGTAACCCACTCCAGTATTCTTGCCTGGAGAATCCCATGGACAAAGGAGCCTGGCAGGCTACAGTCCATGGGGTCACAAAGAGTCAGACACGACTGAGCAACTAAGCATACCATAGCACAGGACCTTGCCAGGAAGTTCACCTACTTGGTTTGGTGGTTTAGTTGTGTCCAGCTCTTTGTGACCCCATGGACTGTAGCCTGCCAGGCTCCTCTGTCCATGGGATTTTCCAGGCAAGAATATTGGAGTGGGTTGCTATGCCCTCCTCCAGGGGATCTTCCCAACCCAGGGATCAAACACAGGTCTCCCGCATTGCAGGTGGATTCTTTACTGTCAGGCTTCTTTGCAGGTGTGACTGGGAGTGTTGCTGAAGGAGCAGCTAGCTTCAGGGCCAATGGGGGGACCTCTATTTGCCCACATTGGTGTCCCTCCCTGGACACATACAGTCATTCAGTTAAAATCCTTTGGCCTGCTCTCTGCCAAAATATGAACTCTCTGGGGACCCCAAGTTATTTTCTCTGTAGCATCTCTGCTTGTCCCCTGCATATGTCATATCAGGGGCACAGCTTTGTGCTGGCTGCCTGAATCTGTGTGAATCAAGGGGTATCAGACAGGGATGGACATGGACAGAGCAAGTGGGCAGAGACACAGCCCAGAGCCCACAGCTGTAGCTATCTGTGACCTGACATGAAAGGACCTCTACCCCAGTGGTGGTGACCTGAGGCCTTTCCTAGGCTGCCTCAAGTACCCAGGAGTTGCCCAGAGGGCTGTGCCCATGGTCCCTAGGCCACAGAATGCACTAGAAGGGGAGAAGTTGGTCCATCCAGCCCTCAACTCTGGCGCCTGAAGCCACTTCTGAAGTCCAGACAGGTGGCAGTGGGTGCTGCTGACATTAAAAGCCAAAGCTGGGAGTGGGGTGACAGGCCTGGTCAGGAAGCTTTTCATTTCTCACCCAACTTCATTCAGCTTCCATTTTTGATAATTCCTTCTTGGAGGCCAAGAATGGCTGACCCCTGGTCTGGATGATATTAGAGGAGAAGCAGGAGATAAAGTTCATGAATTTAGCACCAATTATGTGCCAGGCATTAGGGTAGGAGCTTCTCTTACACGGCTTTATTTATTCCTCAAACCACTGCATGAGGCAGACATGATGGTCTCCAGTTCACAGCTGGATTAACCAAAGCCCAGAGAAGCAGAGCTGGGATGGAGCCGAGTTAGGTTGGATTTACCCCATAGCCAGTGCTCTATCCATTGCCCCTATCCATGAGCCTGTCAGAGAGACTAAGGAAGCTGCTGGCTGTTGAGGGTGGTGCAGGGAAAAGAGAGGGCCAAGGTTGGGAGCACTCATCGGGGTGCATGGGGCATTGGCTGCCTTTGATCTCTTCTCTCTGAGTTTTCCAACCTGGCAAGCAGCACGGGGGACAGGGGCTGGGAGGGGCTGAAAGGGGTTGGGGGATAGGAGAAACACGGCTGGAGGCTGCAAAGAGCTGCCCCCACCCCCCAGAAACTCCCTGCTTGGCCCCCTGCCAGTGAGGCGGCTCCAGAGAGACCTTCTGGGAATAGAGAGAAATTCATTAGCGGATGTGCAAGTCCCAAACCGATTAGCGATTTATACTCTGGCCTCAAACGGCAGGTGGCTTACGTTTATTATCTGATTTAGCCCAAAGGCCACCCAGTTCCACCCCTCCCTCTTTCTTTCCCTTCTCCCTGCGATCCTCAGGAATGGATCCTCAGCCTGATTTGTCCTAGGCCCTTCCTTTAGTCCCTGTAGCCTAGGCCAGTTCCCAGAAGAAAATGTGCTAGGGATGGGAGTGGTGGGGAATGACAGGGGGCAGTGTGCCAAAATGACCTCCTGAATAGCAGGAGGCTTTCTAATTTGAGCTTTGTCCATTCAAGAACCAAACAGGAATTCATTTTCATTTGGAGGCAGGGCAAGAAGAAAGTGGGGTACTGAAGCAGCAAGGATGGAGGATAGATATCAAGAGGAACTTCTAGAGTACTCGAGCTTTGATTCCTTGGCTGCGATAAATGTACATCTTGAGAAGGGATAGGCTACCCACTCCAGTATTCTTGGGCTTCCCTGGTGGCTCAGCTGGTAAAGAATCCATCTGCAATGAGAGAGACCAAGGTTCAATCCCTGGGTTGGGAAGAGCTCCTCGAGAAGGGAAAGGCTACCCACTCCAGTATTCTGGCCTGGAGAATTCCATGGACTGTTTAGTCCATGGGGTCACAAAGAGCCAGACACGACTGAGCGACTTTCACTTTCTATACTTTCTTTCTGGCTGTGGAAAAGGGGTTGGGATGGAAATGACACACACAGCCTGGGCCTATAGCCAGTGGGAACTTCCCCACAGAAGATGCCACTTAAAAGTGTTATTAAACCCTCTGGACTTTTAAAGCAGAGAACAGGGTAACTATGAACACCCTTTAAAGAGCTATTGAGAGTTCCCAAGGGAGCTCTGTGTCTTTCTCACTCCCCTCTGCCTTGGATGGAGACATGTGGTTCCCTCATCCCCCGCTTCCACCACCCCTAACCCCCCTCCCCGACACTGTGTTGATGGTCATGGCCGTCATTCCCTTCTCTCTCCCCGAGCCTAGCCCCCTTTTGGGCCCTGAGCCAAGGGGCCATCATTGATTTCTGGGCTTCTCTAGTGAAGACAGACAACAGGGTCTGGGTCTGTCTGCCTCAGCTGAGTTCTTGGATGGCTTATGGCGAGAAAGAGGCTGTGGTGGCCTTGAGCTTCCACCTCCAATCAGCAGCCTCAGAACTGGACTGGGAACATTACCAGGTGCCACTTGCTCCAGAGCAGTGATAGGAAATGAGGTGAATTGATTCCCTTGCCCCAATCTGGGGAGCTCCTCTCCCTCCCGCCACCCATCAACACTGAACTCTAGGCTGGGTGGAAAAATTACTCAGCCAGCCTTTGCCCAGCTCTGAATGTTACTTCCCCATCCCCCACTGCACTTCCTGTTCAGGGCAGGAGACTCCAGAGTCCACCTGGATTGCTGCTTGTACGGGTTTCCACCTTCAGGAAGTTCTTCCTGGTGTCTGACCTTAAGCCTCCTGCTGTAACCAACTCATTTATTTTTTCTGGTTCTGTGCAAAGAATCATGAGGTGAAGCTTTCTTATTTAGGATCACACTATGAGTGGAGCTTAGAATACTGGGAAGCATTGACTGGACCAGGAAGCCTAAAGGGGCTCAGAGTCTGCTGAAGTGGGAGCTGAGGTGGCTGGCCCCTCTTGAAGTTCCTACCCTAGTCCTGTGAAAAGAGGCATCATGGAAAAATTCTCAGTGCAGCTTCTTCTTAGCCCTGTGACCTTTGGAGTCAGTCCTAGAGCCCTAGTCATTTCCTTCCTGGTGCAGAGTCTTGTCTGGCTTCCTTGGTGGCTCAGCTGGTAAAGGATCTGCCTGCAATGCAGGAGATCCGGGTTCTGTCTCTGGGTCAGGAAAATCCCCTGGAGAAGGGAATGGCTACCCACTCCAGTATTCTTGCCTGGAGAATTCCATGGGCAGCCTGGCAGGCTACAGACCATGGGGCGTCAAAGAGCTGGACACGACTGAGTGACTAACACACACACACTTAGGGTCTTGTCACTCATGATCTCTCCCAGTACCATTAGTCCTGCCTGTTAGTCAATTATTCAGCCAAGGTTTGTGTGCCCACCCCAGAGTGAAGCAATGCTGACAGTGGGGGTGGCACTGACAGGAATGTGACCCAAGTGGCCAGGCCCTACCCTTCAGGAGGCTCCCAGCCTAGCAGCTCTTTCCAGCTTTCCCTCCTTCTAGATAAACAACCTGGGCTGGGGGTGTTTCCAGCCCAGCTGAATTGAGTAATTAAAATCTCTCCTCTTTCCCTGACAGATGACCTCCAAGGTCCGTTCCAGGCCTATGACTCTATGATTCCAGCTGGGGGTATCCAATTAACCCTTGTCATGCTTGGCTGGGCTTCATGGGCTGTGGAGTGGGAAGGGGTGGGGATGCATACAGCAGATGCACATGCCAGGATGCTCCGCCCCCTTCCACCCCTCCCCGCTCCCCACCTCCATCTTCCCCAAGCTGGTGCCAGGGTGGTGCTCACCTAGCCTGGGCCCTGTGGTCAGAGTGGCAGGGGAAGGACAGACCTGTCTCTGGGGAGTTGCCTCTCTTCAGCCTGGTCCTGAGGGCTTTGCATAGTACTTGCCTGCTCTTTGGTTCAGGCACAGGCAGAATGTGTTCTCAGAGGAAGGCCTTGAAGGACTTGGCTGAGTTAGGGAGAGGTGGGAGCTTTAGAAGCAAACCATTGGCCAGTAAACAGATCATCCAGAAGCCTAACTTCTTGGGTCATATCTCCCCCCACCCTTCCAACCAGTGCCAGGGCAAGGCAGCCTCCTCCTGGTGTCTGGCTATTCTCCAAGGACATGAGATTTGGGTGAGGTTTGGACTTCGCTCAGGATGGTGGTGGAGCCACAGATGTGGCAATTGTCAGAGCTGGTGTGGGCCTTCGAGACTGCCATAAACAGGTACCTTATGGGCCACTTAAGACCCTCAGAGTGTTTTTTTTGGCCCACAAAGTACCTACATTGAGAAGAAATTAGCTGCCATCATTGAAAATTCACTAGATTTTTACATAAAATCCAGATTTATAACTTCTAAAAATCTGAAAATCTAGTAACACTGCACCCACATTCCCAAAAGGCCACAGCTGGAGCGGAGTGGCAGTTGTCCTCTTAGCCAGGGCATATACTCTGCTTTTCCATGGTTCTCACCTGCCCAAGTTGGCCCTTCATGGGAGCAAGCGGAGAAACTGAGACCCATAGAGAAAGGAGGGCTCTTGCCCACAGTCACCTGGCCAGAGTGGGGGACCGAGCCAAGATGAGAACCAAGGAGTCCTGCCTGCAGGCCAGTGTGTCCCTTTGTCCTTCCCTCTTCCCCCAAGGCTCTGCAGAGGCTACATGGCTTCTCTGCCATTGCACCCCCCTCCATTCCTGAGGCCTGGTAACCTCAGCGGCTGAGCTTTGTCTGGTCGCTTTCCTGCACAGCTTCTACTGCTGTCCGGGCCCCAGCCCCGGCGCAGACCCCCTTTGGGTGAGAGCAGAGACACTGCGGGGACTCTACAGCCTGGCCCCATCTCCCGCAGCTCCGAACAAGAATCTCATTAAGTGCAGGGGGCGGCCGCCGCCAGGCCTGGGGCGCCCTGACCACAGAGCTGGCTTCCTTCTGCAAACAGCCCCACTTGGGGCTGGGCTGGCCATGTGTCTGTGCACGGAGGGGGCACTGTGGCCGCCCCCATCCAGCCCACCCCACCGCCTCCCATGCTGCCTTTTGCTTCCCTCCCTGTCCAGCTCTCTGACCACCCCAGCCCTGTATATGTCTCCCCTCTACTCCTCCTGCTTCCATCCCCTTTATTTCCCTCTCCCTGCTGTTTGCCTGGCTCCATTGTCTGTTGCTGTCTTGGTTTTGTCATCATCTCTCTCTCCAGCATGACCCGTGTTCTTCCTCGCAGTCTGGTTTCCCATCACATCCCGAGTCCTGCTTGTTTCTCCATCTTGCTGCATCAACATCTTGCTGCCCCAGAGGGGCACCCTCTTAGCTTCTGTCTCTCACCCTTCATCTCTGAGCTTCACTCTCTCTCTTTCTCAGCTTCTCCCTCTGGCCTCCCTCCCTCAGGCCCTCTGGCCTCCTCTGAATCTGTGTTTCTGAGGCTGCCACAAGAAGCTTCTGGGTAGGTTTGCTGTACTGGATAAACATGGCCCCAGCAGCAGGACGTGAGGAATTCTGCTGACGGCAGTTTCTTCGGGTGCTGAGGAGGGGCAGTGTGAGCTTATGGCCAGGGGCCCCAAGGAGATGGCAGTGTCCTTTCTGCGCTCATGTCCCTGACTTTCAAGCCTATCAGCTAGAGCACAGTGTCTCCCTAGCTGGAAAAAAGAAACAGGCCACAAGGGACTGTTCACCTGGCTTTGCCCACTCACCAACAACTCCTCCCACCACACCACACACACACACACACGCACACACGTGCACACACACACACACACTATGCACACACTTCCCTGCAGTATCTACGGCCTAGAGCCAACTAAGTGGAATTCAGTTCTGTTTCTCCTGGCCTGGCCTGCCTAGGCCTCAAGGGCAGGGGCTTTGGGGAGAAGAACAATCCCAGAGGCCTTGGAAACAAGGCAGTAGATGCAAGAGCCCAGCCATTAGAGAGCAGTGCAGCCAGACCTCTGCTTTCAGACAACACCCCACCCATTGCAACTGTTCTATATTTTAAATCTCTACTCTCAGAGGAAAAGTTTATAGACCTTCCCCTCTCACCTCCTCTGAGGCCTTATCCCACTATCAAAGGTTCCTAAATCAAACTGAAGTCCTTCATACTGAGACTCAGACAGAGTGTGGGTGTCCTGGGATGTGTATGGTGTATGGTGCAAGTGTGTGGTGGTGTGGGTGGGGCTGGGAGCCTAGACAAAGTGGAAAAGAGATCATTTATTTGAGGGTGTGTGGCAGGGGGATGAGATGGGATGTAGAGGGCTTGGAGAAGAAGCTGGTATAATAGTCCAGAGCAGAGACAATGGGGTGTGGTGGCAGAGGGGCTGAAGAGAAGAAGGCTTGATAGCATTGGGGAAGCTATGGACACAACTGCTGAGGAAGGGGACGCAGAAGGCGCTGTATGACGTGCATCTAGGAGGCTTCCTGAGAAGGCATGGGAGCAAATTGGAGAGAAGAGACATTTAGACTGAGGAATATCAAGTTATGTGGAGAAGTGAGAGGTAGGCAGTGGGGGCCTGGTTTCAGGAACAAACATTCATCTGACACCTATTCTGAGGGTAACGAATGCATCTTAATTTGCTCAGGACTGTGGAGATTTTAGCGCAGAAAGTTCTACATCCTGAGAAACCCCTCAGTCCCAGGTAAACCAGCTGTTCGCCCTCCCCACCTACCCCACCTACCAGGCAGTGCACACAGGATGGCTCCTGTTAACATCACAACAACCCTGGGCAGGGCATAGAGCGTATTAGTCCCATTTTCCAGAGGAGAAAATGGAAGCTAAGAAAATCGAACTAATTCTCTTTAAAGTCACAAAAGTGGCAGGTTTGAAGCCCAGGTCTGTAGTTTTACTGCATTGAGTCATTTTATCCTAGACTCAGAGACTTTCAGGGACAAATTAAGCAACCCTCCCCCCTCCCGCCTCCCCTACACACATTCCAAGCTCACAGAGTTTCAAAGCCCTGATGTGAGGCAGAGTCATTTGGACCTACTGTCTGAGTCCCACTGGGCAGGGGTTGCAAGCAGGGGTGGGCTAGGGGAAGGAGGGCGGTTGTCCCACTCAGTCAGTCCAAGTCCGACCAGGGCTTCCCTCTGGATCGCCACCTGTTGATTTTTTGGCTTCTCCCCCAGCTGGGGGCAGGACCAGCTGCTAGAGGGTGGGGGTGGGCTGCGGAAGCTGGGGGAAGTGCTGAGGGAGGGTGTCTCCAGGGCCTTGCTGGGTTCCTGGGCTCCAGGTGGTGGGTCTGGGGAGGGCTGGCCCAACATCTGAGAGCAGGCTGGGGGCCAGGCCCCAGGAGTCCTGCACTGCTGGTCAGCACCTCCGGTGTGCCTGGGTGTGAGGAAGCGGCCACAGAGCAAACAAACAGAGCCTGTGAGGACAGGAAGCAATTACAGACCACCCGGCCTAGGCTGTCGAAGCACTCAGAGTGGAGGGAGGGCAGGCTGAGGCGGCGATAGGCCACCAGCTAGGTGTGGCCTGGAACAAGGTCAGCAAAATGAGATGGAAAGGTCCTAAGCTGGTAGGATTCTGGGGAAGCCAGAGCAGGTGTTACCCTGCCTTTTGGGGGGCATCTCTTCCACTCAGAGATAACTCCAGAGAAGGGACAACATTGGTGGGCATGGGGTGTTGGCTTTTGGTCAGGAGGCCTTGGTATGCAACACTCATGTGGTTAGTTTGAGGTCTATCACTTCTGCTCACTGAGCCTCAGTTTTCCCATCTGTATAATGGAGTAGGTAGAATAATTGATTTTCAACAGTTCCTCCAGGTTTGATAGTCCATTATGCCATAAAATAGCTGAGAGTTAAGGATTTCTTAGCTTACAAGGGTTTATCATTTACCACATGTAAGCAGACACTGGGGCTACATGATGAAGTTTATGAAGAAAGAAATTTAGAAGCTGAAGACCTGGGTTCTGTCCTTGAGACATAATATCATCTTAAAAAACAATATGTATTGAATGTTTACATGGACTGGGAGGTGTGTCAAAATGATCTCTGAATTTCCTCACAAATCCTGTGAAGTAGGTACTGTTATTATTCCCATTTTATAGATGAGGAGACTGAGACCAAGGGAAGTTACATGACCTGCTTAAGACTGTGTATCCAGGAAGGGGAGACCCAGACTTTTACCTAGATCAGTCTTACTCCAAAGCCAGTGCTCTGAACCTTGATTCTAAATTGCTTCTTCTGCAGTTGATAATGGGAGAAGGCAATGGCACCCCACTCCAGTACTGTTGCCCGGAAAATCCCATGGACAGAGGAGCCTGGTAGGCTGCAGTCCATGGGGTCGCTAAGAGTCAGACACGACTGAGAGACTTCACTTTCACTTTCCACTTTCATGCATTGGAGAAGGAAATGGCAACCCACTCCAGTATTCTTGCCTGGAGAATCCCATGGATGGAGAAGCCTGGTAGGCTGCAGTCCATGGGGTCGCACAGAGTCGGACATGACTGAAGCAACTTAGCAGCAGCAGCAGCAGTTGATAAACCAAGAATTGCCCACATTCTGTATGATGTGCTTTTCTGTTCATTAGCTTATTTCAGCTTCACAGTAGCCACGTGGGCCTGGTGATATTATCCCTACTTTGCTGCTAAGGGGATTGAGGCTCAGAGATGTGAGGGCCTGGCTACCCATCTTCCGATGCCTGATGTGCACCAGGGTGCGGCCAAACCTCTTTTGCCTCTACCACCACCCTGGCTCCAAAATAAACCCAGCAATGCTCCTGCAGCAACTGGGATATGTCCCATCTTGTCACCACCGTGGAGCTGGTAGATGGACAGGCAGCACTGGGCCCTTTGCTCTGGCCTGGGTATCTATAACCCTGCTCTTTTCTCCCCTCTCCAATGATTTCTCGAGTACCTGTGATGCTCGAAGTGTTATGCTGGGGGGTTCTATGCATTCCCTTCACCTCACAGCTACCCCATGAAGTAATTTGAATCCTCATTTTGCAGATGAGAAAACTGAGGCTTAGGAGATACCAGGGAGGCCCTGGGCATTGCAGCCGCCTCCTCTCTTTCCCCAGGCTGGGTTCAGGGACCACAAGAACCTTGGGAGCCTGTGCTGGCAGTTTTGCTGCCCTCCGTGAACTGCCTAGCCAAGGCCAGATCTTCCTCTCAGCTCCCGAAAATGAGGCCATGTTTAGCTTCTCTCACAGCACCCTCCTTCCCTCCGTCCAACTCCAGCTCCATTTTCTGACTTAAATTGAGCCATGGCTGAGGCCCTTTCGGACCTGAGCCACAAGTGCTTCTGGGGCCTCAGCTCATAGGTACTGTCCGGAGCTTTGTTAACTGTATTACCTCATTTACTCTTCCCTCCACTCCCATGAGGTAGATACTGTCATTATCAAGCAGCATTCCCATTTTCCAGATAAGGAAACTGAGGTACAGGGAGGTAAATGGATTGCCCAAGGTCATCGGCTGATAAGTAGCAGAGCCAGGATTCAAACCCAAGCCAGCTGGTGCCAAGCCAACCTGTGAAGGTCCTTAAGCACCACCCTTGAGCATGGCCTTGATCCTGAGGCAAAGACAGTAATTGAGGGGCTTAGCCTAGGGGGGACATAATCTTCTTTGCCTAAGAGAACAATCTGTCTGATTTCTCCAAAGAAGACATATAGATGGCTAACAAACACATGAAAAGATGCTCAACATCACTCATTATCAGAGAAATGCAAATCAAAACCACAATGAGGTACCATCTCATGCCGGTCAGAATGGCTGCGATCCAAAAGTCTACAAACAACAAATGCTGGAGAGGGTGTGGAGAAAAAGGAACCCTCTTACACTGTTGGTGGGAATGCAAACTAGTACAGCCACTATGGAGAACAGTGTGGAGATTCCTTAAAATCTGGAAATAGAACTGCCATACGACCCAGCAATCCCACTGCTGGGCATACACACCGAGGAAACCAGAATTGAAAGAGACACGTGTACCCCAATGTTCATAGCAGCACTGTTTATAATAGCCAGGACATGGAAGCAACCTAGATATCCATTGACAGAAGAATGGATAAGAAAGCTGTGGTACATATACACAATGGAATATTACTCAGTTATTAAAAAGAATGCATTTGAATCAGTTCTAATGAGGTGGATGAAACTGGAACCTATTATACAGAGTGAAGTAAGTCAGAAAGAAAAACACCAATACAGTATATTAACACATATATATATATGGAATTTAGAAAGATGGTAATGATGACCCTATATGCGAGACAGCAAGAGAGACACAGATATAAAGAACAAACTTTGGGACTCTGTGGAAGAAGGCGAGGGTAGGATGATTTGAGAGAATAGTATTGAAACATGTATATTATCATATGTGAAATAGATGGCCAGTCCAGATTTGATGCATGAGACAGGGTGCTCGGGGCTGGTGCACTGGGATGACCCTGAGGGATGGGATGGGGAGGGAGGTGGGAGGGGTTCAGGATGGGGAACACGTGTACACCCGTGGCGGATTCATAAGAATGTATGGCAAAAACCACCACAGTATTGTAAAGTAATTAGCCTCCAATTAAAATTAAAAACAGAAAGAAAACAATCTATCTGGCAGCAGTGAGGAGGGGACTTGGTGGGGCAGAAGCGAGACAGGGACACTAGTGAGAAGGCTGGGGAAGCTGGGATCCCAGGGAGGGATAGTGGGAGACTGACTTAGGGCAGTGACAGTGGCTGCGGATGGAAAGGGGCAGAGACGGGGGACGCCCAAAAGACGTGAAGACAGAGTCACTGCTCTGCTTCTCCTGCCAGCCTGTGTGTCCTGATGTGGAATAGCATCTGCCCTCTGAAGGGGGCACCCATTTCTAAATTGTCTACCCAGAGGAGCAACTTTTTCAAATTGGCTCCAAGTGCCACATGGGCTACCTGGGTACCTTGATTAGATGCCTGTGTGAGGGAAAGACCTCCAGGAGGCTTCTAAGGAGGATCCCGCCATCACCATTCCCTGTTATGCCCTGGAGTTCCCTTCAAGGTGGGACATATTGTGACAACAGGGGGAAATGCAATGTGTGTGTGTGTGTGTGAGAGAGAGAGAAGTCTACAGACAGATGGCAAACTGTCAACTGTGGTTGTGCTGGGGCGAGATAGGGGGTGAGGAGAACTTAACTGTTTGCCATATACACTTAGGCATGGTGTGTATGAACATGTCTTGTTGAAAAAATAATAGAAGTATTTTTTTAAAGGAAGAAAACCTTAATGCCCAGGGTTAATGTATCAATGCCAGTACTCTTGCCTGGAAAATCCCATGGAAGTAGGAGCCTGGTGGGCTGCAGTCCATGGGGTCACTGAGAGTCGGACATGACTGAGCAACTTCACTTTCACTTTTCACTTTCAAGCATTGGAGAAGGAAATGGCAACCCACTCCAGTGTTCTTGTCTGGAGAATTCCAGGGACAGAGGAGCCTAGTGGGCTGCCGTCTATGGGGTTGCAGAGTCAGACACGACTGAAGTGACTTAGCAGCAGCAGCAGCAGCAGCAGCAATGTATCACTGAGATAACAGACAGCACTTTGCAAATTGAGATGTTGCTGCTGCTGCTAAGTCGCTTCAGTCGTGTCCGACCCTGTGCGACCCCATAGATGGCAGCCCGCCAGGCTCCACCATCCCTGGGATTCTCCAGGCAAGAACACTGGAGTGGGTTGCCATTTCCTTCTCCAATGCATGAAAGTGAAAGGTGAAAGTGAAATCGCTCAGTCATGTCCGACTCTTAGTGACCCCATGGACTGCAGCCTACCAGGCTCCTCCGTCCATGGGATTTTCCAAGCAAGAGTACTGGAGTAGGGTGCCATTGCCTTCTCTGAATTGAGAGGTTAGGATAACTGATTAGTGATATTTCCATCCCTCCTTCCTGTGAAAGAGGAAAGGGTGAAACGTCTTAGGGCTGACCATTCTCAGGCACAGAGCCCTGGCTGGGCCAAACCCTGGGGAATAGGTGGTCAAACAGCTTCCCTAGGCTCCTCAATGCTTGTTCTTATCCTATCAACCCCCTGGGGCCAGGCAGAGGTTGCACAAAAGGGAGCTTTAGTTGTAGGCCTTTGCTGGAGACCTGAGAATCACTGACAAATTGAATGGGATAATAAGTTAATTAAAGCTGTCCCATACAGAAGGCATCCCAGGGCAGAGGAAAGGGGTTTGGCCAGGGGGTCCCACAGAGCACCTGGACTCCTAACTCACAGACTCCTGGAGGAAGTCTAAGCCAGTCCCTACCCCTCTCTGAGCCTCAGTTTCTCCATTTATACAATAAGGATACTGGCACACCTGGTCTCTTAAGACCATGCCAATTCTAACGTTCCAGGAGTCTCTAATTAAAACTGTCCCCTGTGTATTAATCTTCTTGTCAAGTTTTAATTAATGGCTGATGGAGCCAGAGTAGGCATCAGCTGCCACCCCCCTGCTGGGAGGCAGGGGACACCCATAGGATGCTTGACCTGATAATCACTGCTAAGTGGCCTCTATCCCCATCTCTTCACCCCAGGCCTCTTCTCTTACCTCAGTGCTTTTTCTACTACACCACACCACCTCGGGTTTGAGGGCTGCGGTGTGTATGTGTATTTGATAGTAGTAAAGCGTATAGCCTCATCTTGGCTCTGCTACTAGCTAGCTCTGTGATCTTGGTTTGTAACTTAACCTCTCTGTTCTTGTTTCCCCTTCCATTAAATGGGGATAGCATTTGGCTGCAAGTAACACAAAAAAACACTCATAACAGCTTACACAACAAGCACATTTATTATTCCACAGGGGAAGTCGTAAAGATGAGTGCTTTAATGGTTGGTTTATTCAGAATCAGCAACTCCAGTTCTTCGTATCTTTCTGTTCCACCATTCTCTCAGCCCTTGGCTTTTGTCCTTAGGTCTGCCCCCTCATGGTCATAAGGTGGTTGTGGCAGTTCTGAGTATCACACTCTCAGTTCAGTTCAGTCGCTCAGTTCTGTCCAACTCTGCGACCCCATGGACTGCAGCACGCCTGGCCTCCCTGTCCATCGCCAACTCACGGAGTTTACTGAAACTCATGTTCATTGAGTCGGTGATGCCATCCAATCATCTCATCCTCTGTCGTCCCCTTCTCCTTCTGCCTTCAATCTTTCCCAGCATCAGGGTCTTTTCCAATGAGTCAGTTCTTCACATCAGGTGGCCAAAGTATTGGACTTTCAGCTTCAGCATCAGTCCTTCCAATGAATATTTAGGACTGATTTCCTTTAGGATGGACTGGTTGGATCTCCTTGCAGTCCAAGGGACTCAAGAGTCTTCTCCAACACCACAGTTCAAAATCAATTCTGTGGTGCTCAGCTTTCTTAATGGTTCAACTCTCACATCCATACATGACTACTGGAAAAACCACAGCTTTGACTAGGTGGACTTTTGTTGGCAAAGTAATGTCTCTGCTTTTTAATATGCTGTCTAGGTTGCTCATGGCTTTTCTTCCAAGGAGCAAGCGTCTTTTAATTTCATGGCTTCAGTCACCATCTGCAGTGATTTTGGAGCCCCAAAAAAGAAAGTCTCTTACTGTTTTCACTGTCTCCCCATCTATTTACCATGAAGTGATGGGACCAGATGACATGATCTTAGTTTTCTGAATGTTGAGTTTTAAGCCAACTTTTTCACTCTCCTCCTTCACTTTCATCAAGAGGCTCTTTAGTTCTTCTTCACTTTCTGCTATAAGGGTGGTGTCATCTGCATATCTGAGGTTGTTGATACTTCTCCCGGCAATCTTGATTTCAGCTTGTGCTTCATCCAGCCCAGCATTTCTCATGATGTACTCTGCATATAAGTTAAATAAGCAGGGTGACAATATACAGCCTTGACATAATCCTTTCCCTATTTGGAACCAGTCTTTTCATGCCCAGTTCTAACTGTTGCTTCCTGACCTGCATACAGATTTCTCAAGAGGCAGGTCAGGTGGTCTGGTATTCCCATATCTTTAAGAATTTTCCAGAGTTTGTTGTGGTCCACACAATCAAAGGCTTTGGCATAGTCAATAAAGCAGAAGTAGATATTTTTCTGGAACTCTCTTGCTTTTTTCATGATCCAGTGGATGTTGGCAATTTGATCTCTGGTTCCTCTGTCTTTTCTAAATCCAGCTTGAACATCTGGAAGTTCACAGTTCATGTCCTGCTGAAGCCTGACTTGGAGAATTTTGAGCATTACTTTACTAGCATGTGAGATGTGTGCAATTGTGTGGTAGTTTGAGCATTCTTTGGCATTGCCTTTCTTTGGGATTGGAATGAAAACTGATGTTTTCCAGTCCTATGCCCACTGCTAAGTTTTCCAAATTTGCTGGCATATTGAGTGCAGCACTTTCACAGCATCATCTTTTAGGATTTGAAATAACTCAGCTGGAGTTCCATCACCTCCACTAGCTTTGTTCATAGTGATGCTTCCTAAGGCTCACCTGACTTTGCATTCCAGAATGTCTGGCTCTAGGTTGGCGATCACACCATCGTGATTATCTTGGTCATGAAGATCTTTTCTGTACAGTTCTTCTGTGTATTCTTGCCACCTCTTCTTAATTTCTTCTGCTTCTGTTAGGTCCATACCATTTCTGTCCTTTATTCAGCCCATCTTTGCATGAAATATTCCCTTCGTATCTCTAATTTTCTTGAAGATATCTCTAGTCTTTCCCATTCTATTGTTTTCCCCTATTTCTCTGCATTGATCACTGAGGAAGATTTTCTTATCTCTTCTTGCTATTCTTGGAACTCTGCATTCAAATGGGTATATCTTTCCTTTTCTCCTTTGCCTTTCACTTCTCTTCTTTTCTCAGCTATTTGTAAGGCCTCCTCAGACAGCCACTTTGCCTTTTTGTATTTTTTTTCTTGGGTATGGTCTTGATCCCTGTCTCCTGTACAATGTCACAAACCTTCGTCCATAGTTCTTCAGGTACTCTGTCTATCAGATCTAATCCCTTGAATCTATTTGTCACTTTCATTGTATAGTCATAAGGGATTTGATTTAGGTCATACCTGAATGGCCTAGTGGTTTTCCCTACTTCCTTCAATGTCAGTCTGAATTCAGCAATAAGGAGTTCATGATCTGAGACACAGTCAGCTCCTGGTCTTGTTTTTGCTGACTGTATAGAGCTTCTCCATCTTTGGCTGCAAAGAATATAATCAATCTGATTTTGGTGTTGACCCTCTGGTGATGTCCATGTGTAGAGTCTTCTCTTGTGTTGTTAGAAGAGGGTATTTGCTATGACCAGTTCGTTCTCTTGGCAAAACTCTGTTAGCCTTTGCCCTGCTTCATTCTGTACCCCAAGGCCAAATTTACCTGTTACTCCAGGTATTTCTTGACTCCCTTCTTTTGCATTCCAGTCCCCTATAATGAAAAGGACATATTTTTGGGGTGTTAGTTCTAGAAGGCCTTATAGGTCTTCATAGAACCATTCAACTTCAGCTTCTTCAGCATTACTTGTTGGGGAGTAGACTTGGATTACTGTGATAGTGAATGGTTTGCCTTGGAAACGAACAGAGATCATTCTGTCGTTTTTGAGATTGCATCCAAGTACTGCATTTCAGACTCTTGTTGACTATGATGGCTACTCCATTTCTTCTAAGGGATTCTCGCCCACGGTAGTAGATATAATGGTCATCTGAGTTAAATTCACCCATTTCAGTCCATTTTAGTTTGCTGATTCCTAAAATGTGGATGTTCACTCTTGCCATCTCCTGTTTGACCATTCCAATTTACCTTGATTCATGGACCTAAAATTCCAGGTTCCTATGCAATATTGCTCTTTACAGCATCAGACTTTACTTCCATCACCTGTCACATCCACAACTGGGTGTTGTTTTTGCTTTGGTTCCATCTATATTCTTTCTGGAGTTATTTCTCCAGTGATCTCCAGTAGCATGTTGGGCACCTACCGACCCGGGGAGTTCATCTTTCACTGTTCTATCTTTTTGCTTTTTCATACTGTTCATGGGGTTCTCAAGGCAAGAATACTGAAGTGGTTTGCCATTCCCTTCTCCAGTGGACCATGTTTTGTCAGAACTCTCCACCATGACCCGTTTGTCTTGAGTGGCCCTACATGGCATGGCTCATAGTTTCATTGAGTTAGACAATGATCAGACTGTCCATGTGATCAGATCATACTCCAACTGAACAAAATCCAAAGACTTAAAGAGGTAACAACCTTCCCTTAAGTCCTCTTTAGCAGTTTTCTGTCTACGCCTCCCACTGCCCATAATTGTGCCATGTGCCCAAGTGGAACCCAACCACAAGATAAAGATTGGAATTACCATGACTGGCTTAGAGGAGGATTCTCAACTTTGGCTATACATGAAAGTTTCCTGTGGTGCTTTTAAAAATTACCAGTTCCCAGACTGCCCTCCTGGACCAATTTAATATCTGAAGGTGGGGCCTGATTACTAGTATTTTTCCAAAGTTCTCCAAGCAAGTCAAATAGGCTTAGACTAACCAAGATTCAATCCCTTTAGCCCAGCTTCCCATGCACTGGTTCTGATAAAAAAAAAAAAATGGAAATGGTGGCAAATGGCTGTCAGCTACCCAATATCCACACACACCCTTTATCTCATGTTAGCACCAGGAGTGAGGTTTAAACCCATGCAAACATGTGTCTTCCTGAGATTTCTGCCATGCCCTTAGAATGTAAGGCTCCAGGAAAATAAAGGTTCCTGGGCATACTAATGGTTGTGGAATCAGAATCATTTAGAATAGAACCCAAGAATACATGCATGCACATGTGCACACACACACAAAAACATATATTTGCTAATTCCTCAGGCGATTCTTAGCCTCTTATCTACAGGGTGGTGTTTTGGAATGACTGCTCCACACATCTCCCACACGGGCCTGAAATGGTGCTCTGAAGTCCACCATTAGGGTCACTTCTCTAAGCCATCATCCGTAGCATCTCCTCCCCCACAATTAACATGTGTTACATTATTGGTTGTTCAGGAAAGGTAGCTGGAAAGTCACTGAGAGTGTCTTGGCTTTGGTTTCCTTTTTCTTAGGGTAATCATGCTCACTTCACCTGTAATTGCAAAGGACTCAGGAGACCACAGAAAGTGGTTTGTCAACCTAAACATGCTAAGGGATGGTGTGAAAATATCTGTGGAGTGGGAGACAGGCAGTCAGCATTCCATCCTGTCATTGAGTCACGTTGGCCGAGCCCTTCCTACTCTCTAATCCCCAAACTTCTGTTTTTTAATTATTGAAATGTGAAGGATTGTGTGCATGGATAGATTTTTGGTGGTGGGGGAAGTGCTCTTATTGACAAGAATAAGAACCTCTTCCACAGAAATAATTTCCCGGTTTAGCAAGTTGCCCTGCTGTGTCCTGATGGGTAGGACAGAAATACCCCTGTGTTTGGCAGGATGAAGACAAAGGGAAAGGGCTGAATTGTAGGGTTCTGTTCAGAGAAGAAAGGCCTGGGAGTTATCCAGGGTGAGGTCTAGGAAAGCCTGAATTGAATGAGAAACGTTTCCCATATCTTTGAAATTTCTACTATAGTCTACGGGGTCCTTAGTTTTGCCCACTGGACTTCCCAAAGTCCCTGCTCCAGAAGACACTCACTGCCTCAGTCAGCAACACTTGGGCTCAATGAGGGGTTGGTAAGGTTTGTGGATCCCAACCTAGCCCCCAGGCTCCAGTCCCCCTCCAGGCTCTGGATCTCCTGCTTCCCCATTTCCCTTTGCTCTATATCTGGCTCCAAGTCAAATGTGGATTTTCTTTCAGTCAGTCAGCTTGAGAGTGTCCATCTGTGGAGCTGGAGCCAGAGGCAGTCCAACAAGGAGCTCATCCATCAGCTGAGCCCAAGCTGAAGCTGGGAATGAAGAGCATGGGGTGTCAGGACACTCAGGATGTGGGGCAGAGAGGGGAGCTTCTGGATCCTCCAAGGAACTTTCTGAGTAGTTGGGGGATCCGAGACGGGGAGTAAGGAATCCTAGGTCTAGTCCTCTGAGTACCACTAACGCTTTGTGTGACCTGGAGCATAATCCTGCCTCTCTCTGAGCCTCAGTCTACTCATCTGTAGCATAAAGGGGTTGGATAGAATCCCAGAGATATGGGCTCTTGACATTGGAAGTACCCTTAGTGGCCACCTAGTCTGAACCTCCACCCAGGGCTTTTGAATCCCCTCTACAGCATCCTGCACAGTGATCACCTAAACTCTACTTGCATACATCCAGTGATGGGAAGCTCACTTCCTGTCTTATCTCAACATAGCCAACTGTTAGACATTTCACCTGAAATTGGTCTCCCTGTGGCTTCCATCAGTGGATCCTTGCTTTGTCTCCTGGGGCCACATATCTTGTCTCCCCTGTGACAGCCCCTCAGAGGTCTGAATTCAGAGTTCAAGTTCCCCTGAGCCTAGCTAAATAACCCCTTCAGGTCTGACTGTTCTCACAGAGGAGCCTGGTCTGTGACTGGACACAGACCCCTTGGAGGGTCTTGGCAAGGCTGCAAAAGGCCAGAAAATCACCTTGCTCTTTCCACGTGCAATTGTTCTTGCAGCTGAACCTAAGCTCCCCTCAGACTTATCACCTAGAGAGTCTTTCCCACCCTGTGAGCTCTGTGAGGGTGGAGGCCTTCCTGGTTCCTTTCTGTTACCCCAGGGCCCAGCCCAGGGCCTTGCGCAGAGTTAGCATCACAACTTGTGTGTTGAAGTAGCTGAGAGTTAAGGCATGTGGGGATGTGTATATGTACACATGGGGATGTGTATATGTACACATGGGCCTGCAGCCCAAACTGGAAGAGTGGGCTGGGCCATGGAAGGGTCCAGATTATTCATATACATTCAGGCAGCCTCCTCCCTGCATGGGCTACAGTGCTCCACAGTGAGAACCCAGTGTGTGGGTTTGACATGATGGTGCTCATCAGTGCGCAAGCCCCAGGGAAGCTGGTATCTATGTCTACAGCCTCTCGGGGTTCCTGGGAGTCCTGCATGTCTCTCACAGCTCTGCATACAACCCCCCAATGTTGTATATGTCTGTGTGTGGCTTCTGGAGGTATCCCCTAGTGCCTAACAGAAACAGGAGGAGGTGACTATATCCCATCCATTGGCAGGGGTGACATGGGGATCTGTCTGAGGCAGTAAGAAATGACTGCGGCCCATCAGTTGGCATGGGCATTCCTCGCTGGCTGAGAGGGAGGAGGACAACGGCTGAGCCCTGTCACTGACAGGGGTATTCCCAGCTGTCTGCATGAGGAGGGGGAGGCAGCTGCCCTGGCAGGTGGCTGGGGTATCCTGGCCATGCCCGCTTTGGCATGGCCCTTCTTTCTGTGTCCTCTTGCCACTCAGCTGTCATCAACCCCAACACCACAAGGGAAGTTGACTGTGCCAGAGCTCAAGGTCATGGGAAGGACACTTCAGTTATTCTACCATCTTTTATGTGGGTCCCAGTGAAGTAGGCGGTCACTGACTTCAGGGCAGGCTAGAGGCAGTACATGCCAAGGAAGGACAGGTCAGATGAAGGGAAGAAGGGGGAAGACCACGAGGGGAACCTATGTGCCATCTTGAGCAAAGGGAGCCAGCAGAGACTACTCCAGATACACAGCCACAGATGAGGTCTTCCTAGAGCCAATTCATGCAGTTGCTGGAGTGGCAAAGGCAAGCGTGGGTTTGGGAGTCAGACAGACTGGGTTTCAGTCCTGGTCTAACTGCTTCCTGGTGGCCTAGCCATTTTCTCAGCTGTGCAAAAGCCCCCAGTGGGGACCCAGGCGATGGAAGTCCCTTCTGTCTGTCTTCTCTCTCTGAGGCTATCCAAGTGAGGCAGAAGGTGGGTGGCACAGGTGGGAATAGAAACTGCCTTGGGGAGCCTCCATCAGGCTTGTCCTGAGCCCAGTCTAGAGTCTCTTTTCTCCTGGCTGGGAAACCTAGTTGTCATCAAAGATAGGAAGGGGCAGGAGGGGAAGGGCCAGGGTCCCCATGAGTAACTCTCTGTCCAGTTCTCGCTGCTACCTGAGGGTTCTTGACATTCCCCATCTATGGGATCTTTCTAGAACCCTAGCCAGAAGTTGAAGACACACCAACTCCATAACCTAAAAGGCTCGTTTTCCATCCTCTCCCCAGAGGGAAGGGCAGGTGTTAGTGCAGATGAGAAAACTAGGGTTCTGTTTAGTGACTTGTCCAAGGTCACAGAAGCTGTGGGCTTGACACAGGCTTCAACTTCACAAGATGGTGGTACTCAATATCCCTTCCATCTTCTTTATCATCATCCTACCTCCTCCCACCCTCCCCCACCCCAGCATCTTGGACCCCTGCTAGGACGGACCAGCTGCTCAGGATGTCCATAGCACTCTCACTCTCTGGGTTTTTTCCCCACCCAGTTCCTTTGGTCTCGAATGTCTAGGCAACCCTGTCCAGCCCCACTCCTCCTACTTGAATCCCTTTTCACCTCCTGGGCCTGTGAAAAACTTCCTTATTCTGCAAAGTTGTGATTCCTCTTCTGGTCTCTGAAAGCTGAAGGGCTTCCTGTGCCCCAGAGGGCTTTGCCGCACTGCACACTTGCCTTGTGTCTTTAGATGCTGTGCCCACAGAACAAGAGAGATCTTGGAGATGGGTGAGGGGAATCCTTTCTGTGCTCTGAGAAGCAGCCTAGGAGAACCAGAGAGAGGAGGGGGTTCCAATTCTCTTCAACGTTTCTCAACCCTTTGGCCGCTGTTGCATAATCTCTTTCCCATTGGAGGCCCTGGGGCCGTTAGACCCTGTTTGACCCTCCCCTCTCTTTTCTACCTTTCTCACCTTGTGTGTGTGTTAGTTGCTCACTTGTGTCTTACTCTTTGCGACCCCATAGACTATAGCCCACTAGATTCCTCTGTCCATGGAATTCTCCAGGCAAGAATATTGAAGTGGGTAAGCTTTCCTTTCTCCAGGGGATCTTCCTGATCCAGGAATCGAACCCAGGTCTTCTGCATTACAGGCAGATTCTTTCCCATCTGAGCCATGGGGGAAGTCATCTATGATAAGGTCTTAAAGACAATATTTCTAGTTGCCTACAGGTCATCTCCACCAGGATGTCTCCTATCTACCTACCTCAAATTCAGCATGCCCCAATGAAATCCAGCAGCTGCCATCCTTTTGAGCCTGCACTTCTTCTGGTGTCCCTTCTCTCAATGAATGTCATCACTACATCCCCACCAGAATCCTGGAGGCATCCTCTGCACCTTTCTCCCCTGAACCCTATTACAACCAATCAACCACCAAGTCCTGCCCACCCTACTTTCAACACAGGCTGAATTCACCTACTTCATTCCAACTCCATTTTTCCACCTTGGTCTAGGCCTCACCATCTGTTGCTGTGGTTGCCTCCTCCCCTCTTCCTGCTTCCACTCTGCCCCCTACCTCCAGCCTGTTTACTCACAAGGTAGTCAGAAGGAATGCTTCCAAAGACAAATCAGATCATGGCACTGCCATGCTCAGAAATCCCAGTGGTCAACAATAAAATTCAAGAGCCTATAGGATCTCACCTTTTCCCCTGCCATATTGAATGTGCCAGGCCATCTTCTGCTCCTGAGCCTTGCCCAGGACAAACACTTGTCCATTTACCCTTCATTTGGCTAACACTTCCTCAGCATCTGGGTCTCAGGCCTCTGGGTCTCATCACTCTATATGCGTCCAGAAGGCAATGGCACCCCACTCCAGTACTCTTGCCTGGAAAACCCCATGGACGGAGGAGCCTGGTAGGCTGCAGTCCATGGGGTCGCGAAGAGTTGGACACGACTTCACTTTCACTTTTCATTTTTCGTGCATTGGAGAAGGAAATGGCAACCCACTCCAGTGTTCTTGCCTGGAGAATCCCAGGGACAGGGGAGCCTGGTGGGCTGCCGTCTCCGAGGTCACACAGAGTCAGACACAACTGAAGTGACTTAGCAGCAGCAGCAAGATGCAACTCAGGTGCCACCTCTTCCTGGAAGTCCTCCTGGATTTCTCTCAACCCCACCCCAGTCTGGATCAGGTGCCCCTTCTGTGGCCTCTGATCCCCATCTGCCACTCTTCTCCACCACCCTGCAGATCTCTGTATCCTATCATTCATCCTGGATTGTATACACTTGGATATGTGTTTGTTTCTCCCACTAGAACAGGGATTGGTAAACTACAGTCCACAGGCCAAATCTGGCATACTGCCTGGTTTTGTAAATAAAGTTTTATTGGAGCACAGCCATACCTATTCCCTTACATAGTGTCTCAGACTGCTTTCACGCCATTGCAACAGGATTGAGTAGTGTGACAGGCTGCAAAGCCCGCAAACAAATACTATGTGAGCCCTGCTCTACACCATGAGCCCCACGAGGGCAAGGACAGTGTCTGTTTGGTTCACTGCTGGACCCTCAACACTCAGCACAATGGCCAGTGGTTGGTAGGTGGTTGAGAAATATTTGTCAAATTGCGTTCAAAGAATATACAGTCACAGGGTAAGTCTGAGACCTCCCTAGGGTTCCTGGATCCCCAAATAAGCTGTGACCTTTGATTTCCAGTTCTGTGTCCCCAAAGGACAAGAATGAGGTCAGACTTCCAGGAGACAGAGAGTCTGTGTCACCACTGACCACCTGAGGGGAGGATGGCAGGACCTGAGGCTGCTCTGAAGGGGGTTCCACCCCTGTGGAAGATGTGAACTTCCACCTCAAAGCTGTTCCTGACATCAAAGCAGTGGTTTTCAATCAAGGAGTATTTTGTCCCCCAGCGGATAATTTTCAATGCCTGAGGACATTCTTGCTTGTCACATATGAGGGACTGAGGAAGGAGGTAACTTCTAGTGGCACCTAGTAAAAAGAGGCCAAGGATGCTGCTAAGGATTCACAAACGCACAGGACAGCCCCACACAACAACAAAGATCTGGCCCAAAATGTCAGTAGTGTGAAGGCTGAGAAATTTTGTTCTGAAGTAAGGGTTCTTGGTCCTGCATGCACCTTAGAAATACCCAAGACTTGGGCTCCAGCCTAGATCAATGAAAACAGAACTTCTGGGTTAGGGCCCAGACATCGGCATTTTTATAATCTTCCCCAGGTGATTCTAATGTGAAGCCAGCCTTGAGAACCTTCTGACTAGAGCCTACTTCCTGGGGAAAGCGTCCAAGGATGGAGACGCACTAAGCCCCCAAATCACCCTGGATAGTCTTCACCTCAAACATTTGGCCCCATAGCCAGGCCCTGGGACCTGCCAGTCATTTTGGCAAAGCTGGCTGCTATGCTCATGAGGTATTATGGAGCACTGAGGGGACAGCAAAGCCCCTCTTCATCCCCTTCCATCCCCTGCCCATCTCTGAAGGGGGAGGGGTACTGGTGAAGGAGAGGGGAGGGGCTGGGAAGCACAGCTGGGATTCCAATCACCTCCGACCACAGAAATCCATATCAAGCTATCTTTTCCCCTTCCCCCCTTCCAAGCTTGGTTCTAGAGAGAAGCGCCCCCTTCCTGAAAGCAACCCAGAGGCCCCAAGCTGATGTGGAGAGAGGGGCTCAGCAATTGTGGATGCTGGGGAGGAGGGGCGGGAGTCCATAGCTTCCTGAACTGACTCTAGTTTGGGGAATGTGTGTGAAGCTCTCTGCACGTTTTGAATCTGATCAGCTCCTGGGCCTGAGCAGGCTCCCTGTCCAGCAAAAGGAAGGCGCTGGGTGGGTGAGGACAGATGGGTTTCTCTGCCATGGGACAAACTTAACCTGTCCCTCTAAAATGGCAACTCTACTGAGCAGGCTCAGTCTGCTCCCCTACTCAGTAGCTCCCCTACTGCCTCCCCAAGATGGAGCTAAGTATCCATACCAGACTGTGGGCCTTCTTCAGGGAGAGTCCCCACCCACCTCCACTGCTTTCCTGGGCCACACAAGCCCCAATCCCAGCCTAGGCAGTGCCAGCCAACACTGCTTAGCATGGAGTGTTGGGAGGAAGGGAGGCTGGAGAGAGTGGGCTTCCATGGGACTCCCTGACCAGGAAGACTTCTTAAGTCCAGAGGCTGTAGAGATTCAAGATGGGGGAGGCCACAGTTCAACCAGTGTTTCACTGCAAGTAAACCTGCAAGGAAGTGAGTAAGTTAGGCCAGCCCTGGACCAGATCAGGGCCAATTCCTGAGGCCTAAACTGGGAAGCCAATTCCAGAGGGTCAGAGCAGAGGTACCAACAGAGTGAAGCTGAGAGGCAGATTTGTGCTGCACAGAGTTAACCCTGGAAAGAGCTCTCTGAAATTGACAGATGAGGCTCCCAAGAGCACCAAAGCATGATGCTGACTGCCTTGCTTGGGTGAGGGCAAAGGAAATGGGTGGGAAATGGCAGGCAGGTGACATTGGAGTCAGACCCTGAAGCACAAGGGAGAAGTTGCAGAAGACAGGGATGAGTAATCAAGTGGGAGGACAAATAGGGGCAAATGCCCAGAGGTTAGCTGTTTCTGGGATTGGCATGTTGGGCCTTGTGGATAGAACACATGGTGTGAACAGGCCAAGGGTGACAGAACCAGGGCAGGGGGTGGGTGTGTTGGAGTTGGAAGGTCTGTGTGTTCCCCCAGATGAGAAACCTGACTTTATCCTGAAATTCATGGGGAGCTATGGATGTACTTGAAACAGGGTAAGTGATGTGATCAAATTTGACAGATACAACATTTTTCCCTCATGGTTGGAGGCTGGATTGGGGCATGAGAAGGTCTAAGACTTGAACACAAGGGACCAGCTGGAGGCCAGTGCAATGGTCTGAGTGTAGGCCCACGAGGTTGACAGAAAGCATCAGAGGTGGCAGAGAGACATTGTGGAGCTACACTACTTGAAAGTCAGGATGAGGAAGACTGGGCTATCTTTTGGAAACTCCCCTCAGAGTTCCACTCACTTGCTCGAAGCATTCTAACAGCTCCTGATGGCTCTTAAAATCTAAACTCCTTCCAGTGGCCTATGAGGTCCAAGTGCCCTGATGCCTAGCCATTTCTCCAACTTCATTCTCCTCCCAGGCACACTATATGCAGCTTCTCTCAGTCGCCAGCTAGTAGCTCCATGCTCTGCCTTACTCTTGCCCATGCCACATGCTCCTCTCCACCTGGAACACCCCAGCGTGCCCTCACTTCCCGCCTCCCCCAGCCCAACAATGCCATGCACTGGGCTCCAGCCTCCTCACTGCTTGGGCCTCGGCTTTCTGGGAGGTCCTCCACGATCCCCACCCCTCTTACAGACTCCTTCAACCTCCCAGACTGCTCTCATCTCAGCTCTTGGTAACCTGGACAGGGGTTTTTCTGTTGGATGTGGGAAGGCAGGGAACACAATCATTTGTTCACCACAGTCTCTCAGCTCTGTGCCCAGCAATGGCTTGTAGTCAATGAACATTGGAGGGAGGAAGGAGAGAGGCATGTTGAGAATGATGCACGGCTGAGGGGTGCTAACATTATTCCTGGAGACTGAGGATGGGTTTTATTTTGGGGGCTGGGGAGAGATGAGTTTAGATTAGACCCAGTTGAACTGGAGTTATGGGAGGTCACTCCAGAGGCCATATTGAGTCAGCTGTCAAGTCTGTGGGCTTGGAGCTCCAGGAGCAGTTTGGACTGGCCCAGTCTCCTGTGAGCTGAGAGCTGAGGCTGTGGGAATGAATTTGAAACTTGATGTTTCTGATTCCTAAGTAAACAGCCAGCCAAGAACCAGTATATTTTGAAACACTGGTAGCCAAGGAGGAGACAGGAAGAGGTGAAGGGAGGTGGTGGGAGGTGGCGCCCTCCCCTGGTGGGGTTGAGGGGATCCCACCTCTGGAAGTGCCCCAGTTGTTCCACAGTTCCTCCGGGAGAGAGGGCCCTGGCTGGAGGGCCTGGCGTGGGGAGGAGGGCTGGACAGAATAAAGGTCCGCCTGGCCAATCTGTGCCCCACTCCTGATAGGTGCCCTGAGTTCTCCCTGGGTCCTTACCCTGGTTAGAGCTTGTGGATCTTGGTTTGCTGTGGGTCCCCCATGTTCATTTACTCACCAACACCCCTTCTTCACCGCCTACCCACTGTCCTCTGTAACTCAATGCTCTTGCTCCTTCCTTAGCTGGGCCTGGGAACCATGCCAAACATTGTGCTTCCTGGCCTGAGGATGACTCAGGCTTCCCTCCCCAGCACCACCCCCAGCCCCTGAGCCATACCATAGGCCAAGCAGGGAGAAGAGCTGAGGCGACAGGCTGACTCAAGGAGCTGGATAGGCAGGCCCAGGCTCCTGTTCCTAGTGTCAGCCAAGTAGCATCCACCAGGGGCTGAGGGTACTGCAGACAAGGTGCCAAGGCTAGGAAGCAATGGGAGGCCTGGCAGGCTGGCATCAGCAGTCAGACATGATAGTACCCTAGGAACCAGCCTGTCTATAAGTACCTCTTCCATTGCAAGCTCAAACCTTGTTTGCAGCAGGCCAGACCTTCTCACTTATAGCCTGAGAGTTTTCCACTGAAAATGGAGGGGCCACTCAAGGGTTCTAGGGACCACAGACCTGACCTAAATTCCTGATGCCACCTCTTCTAGTGCTGGATAAGCAAGTCACTTTGCCTGAATAAGCCTCAGTTTGCTCATCTATACAATGGGGAGAAGAATACCCTCTTCCCAGGGCTGTTGGGAGGATTAAATGGAGGAACAAGTGGAAAGCACTCTGTAAACAGTCAAGGGCTGTAACAGGAAGGGTGTTATATTTATCTAGAGGGTTAGGATGGAGAAGAAGAAACAGGTGGCTCTCTGCTTTTCTGTCATCCGGGGGCACATTCCCCAGTCCTTTCCACTTGATACTATGGGATTCCTTGAGGCCTTGGCCCATGGAAGGTCAGGGCTCAGAACGGTGGTTGCATATTTTGCTGGAGGATCTTTGGCAAGTGACTTGACTTTTCTGCGCTTTGGTGAGCTGTGTACAGAGGGGAAGAGAAAGGGAGAATTTCTCTTCTTACTCCTCTCCCAAACTCTCTCTCTCCCTGTGGCTGGTGTGATCAAAGGAGAGGTTCACACAGAGGTGAGGCCCAAAGGCCCAGCGTTCTTTCCCAGATGTTCTGGGTGCAGGAAGCGGTGAGGAGGCAGGGGGAGGGGAGGATGGGTGGAGGACAGAAGAAATGTGGACATGTGGAAGGCAGGGCCAGGGCTGGCCTGTGTATGTGATCAAAGGCACAGGGTGGGGTGGGGCAGGGGTGGGGGGTGAGTTCTTTGCATTGCTGAGGGTTTAGTGCTTTCTCTTGGTTGCTTGGATGCCTTGACATTCTCCCCTTCCCCAGTGTTCACCACAGGTCTGTGCCTGTAGCCCCCACTCAGGCCTAGTGTGAGTGAAGGGCAGGCTGCTTACCTGGCCGCTAGCAAGCAGGTTGGTGGATCACTTGCTTGGCCAGCTATCAGAACCCCACCAAGCTGACTGCCACCTTTCCTAACTGTTGTGTGTGTACCCATGGGCCATGAGCTTCCTGGACTCTGTTGGAGGACTGCCCTGCCAGCAAGTTGCCCGCAGCCCGACTATGTGATGCATCCCGCCATCCCACTGCCTGGTGCTTACCAGCCTCCAGCGTGTGTGAGAAACGGCCTGTGCTGTGGGTGGTTCTGAGTCTCTTAGCCTCTTGGCTCAGGACAGCAACCCCTGTGTGGTGGTGTGGGTGGATGCAAGCCCGTGTTCTAGGCTAGAGGAGGTAGAGTTCAGCTCTGCAGCCCCTGCAGCCTCCTCCAAGGGCAGGAAGATGATAGTAGAAATAGTGGCTTTGTTCTGGAGGACAGGAGGGAAGATCCAGGCCCTCTGGAGCCCACTCCAGTACCCCGGGGATGCTGACTGTAGACTCAGTCGGGAAGTGTGCCTTCTAAACAATGCCTAGGCCAGCCTGTCACGAGCCCTACTTCCCATCCTTGGTGGGAGTCTTGGGGGAGACGCCTCTGAACCATTGTTCTCAGGGACAGCTCACCAGGGTCAGGTCCAGGCCAGGATGGTGTCTTGAGCCCCCACATCCTGGGATGAGGCACATGATGTCTCCTCAAGCCTTTGTTCTTGGCTGGGCAGACAGCCACTCAGGATGCCATGGTTTGCTGAGATGAAGGCTTAGGGTAGACAGTGCTCCTTTTTCTTTCTCTTGGGAAGAGTTTATAGGGGTACACTGAGGAAGTGATCATAGTGGAGTTGGAATCATACCACAAAATGGGAGAAAGCTGCCCTTTAGAATTTCGGCTCTGTGTGGGTAGAGACTTTGCTTTATTTGGGGCTGTATCCTCAGAACCTAGAACAATGCCTGGCACATAGCAAGCATTCAAGAAATATCTATGACTGTATGAACCCCTCTGCTTTCCCATCTGGTGCTCTACCCACATGACTAAAGTCTGCCAAGTTGCAGAGTGCTCTGGACTCAGACAAACCTGGGTTCCAGTTTGGTCTACCTCACTTTCTAGCCAGATGACCTCAAGACTCAGTTTCCTTACCTGTAAAATGGAGATAGTTATTCTTATCTCTGAGTTGCTAGGAAGATTTTTTTTGAGATAACTTTTGGAACTTTCCTGGCCCATAGTATGTGTTCCTTAAAGGTGAATCCTTGCCCCTTATTCTCTCTGAGTCTTCTCTTGTCCGGGCTAAACAACCAGCAGCCTCAGGCCTTCCTTATTATCTCCTTTTGAGCCCCACAGCAGGCTCTGTCATGTGTGATGCTGTCTATATCCCCATCTTACAGATATGGAAACTGAGGCTCAATTAGAGATATTCTGGTTACATAGTAAGTGCTAGAGGCAGGCTTTGAATGCCATTCTATCTGGCTCTTGGCCTTTTTCTCTAATGCAACATTTGACTCTTAGCATTCACAATAGCATATGCCTGACATTCTTAGCTGTGTAACCTCGGGCCCATCACTACATTTCCATAATCCTCGGTTTCTTCAGCTGTCCAATGGGAATACTTATCCTGACTGCCGGGGCCTTGATGACAATCCAGGGTGGTTAGCCATATCAGCCATTCTTTGCCTGTCCCCTGATTCTCTCCCAGTGATTGACAGACACTGAGACTCTGACCGCCATCCTCCCCAGGCATTTCTGGCAAAGGTGGCTGGGACTCCAGCCCTTTTGCTCTCTTTCCAGGAAACATATCTGAATGCAAGTGAGTGCGAGGGACGTTATTAAAGGGATAACACTGGGTCAACTCTAGTTTATTAAAACAGCCGTAAATCATTTTTTAAGACTATTATTAGCAACAAATGACTTTCGCCACATTGTGCAACTGATTGTGACACACCAGTGGGTCATGGTCATAGGGCCTCAGGGAGAATGGCTGGTGTTTCTGATAGGCTTTTTGTGAACACATATATGGAACTGCATTTGGCAATGCAAGTAATGATTAGTGTTGTTATAATAATCACCATTGTTCCCATCTTGGGAGACCATGTGGTACAAAGATTAAGACCATGGGTTCAGGAGCCAACTGATCAAGTTCAAAGACAGGCTCTGCCACTTTCTAGCTGTATGACATTGAGCAATTTGCTTAAATTCTCTGTGCCTCAATTTCCCCATCTAACAAATGGGAATAATAATAGAAGCATCTGCTTCCAAAGATTGTTTGAGGATCAAATGAGATCATGTAAATAAAGTGGTTAATACAGTGTTTAGTTGCTGACAAGGGTCAGCAAGCTACAACCTGCAGGTCACATCTGGCTCTCTGCTTGTTTTTATAAATAAAGTTTTATTGGAACCCAGCCAGGTTAATTTGTTGCCCATCATCTCTGGCTGCTTTTGTGCTACAAAAACAGAGTTGAGTAGTTGTAACAGAGGCTGTATTCCCTTGTTCAGTTGCTCAGTCATATCCGACTCTTTGCGACTCCATGGACTGCAGCATGCCAGGCTTCCCTGCCCTTCACCATCTCCCAGAGCTTGCTCAAACTCATGTCCATTGAGTTGGTGATGCCATCCAACCATCTTAACCTCTGTCGTCCCCTTCTGCTCCTGCCTTCAATCTTTCCCAACTTCAGTGTCTTTTCTAATGAGTTGGCTCTTCTCATCAGGTAGCCAAAGTATTGGAGCTTCAGCTTCAGCATCAGTCCTTCCAATGAATACTCAGGGTTGATTTCCTTTAGTATTTACTGGGTTGATCTCCTTGCAGTCCAAGGGACTCTCAACAGTCTTCTCCAACACCACAGTTCAAAAGCATCAATTCTTTGGTGTTCAGCTTTCTTTATAGTCCAACTCTCACATCCATACATGACCACTGGAAAAACCATAGCCTTGACTAGATGGACCTTTGTTGGCAAAGTAATGTCTCTGCTTTTTAATATGCTGTCTAAGTTTGTCAAAGCTTTTCTTCCAAGAAGCAAGCGTCTTTTAATTTCATTGCCTGCAGTCACTATCTGCAGTGATTTGGGAGCCCCCAAAAACAGTCTGTCACTGTTTCCATTGTTTCCCCATTTATTTGCCATGAAGTGATAGGACCAGATGCCATGATCTTCATTTTTTGAATGTTGAACTTTAAACCAGCTTTTCCACTGTTCTCTTTCACCTTCATCAAGAGGCACTTTAGTTCCTCTTCACTTTCTGCCATAAGGGTGGTGTCATCTGCATATCTGAGGTTATTGATATTTCTCTCAGCAATCTTGATTCCAGTTTGTGCTTTGTCCAGCCTGGCATTTCACATGATGTACTCTGCAAAGAAGTTAAATAAGCAGGGTGACAATATACAGCCTTGATGGACTCCTTTCTCAATTTTGAACCAGTCTGTTGCTCAATGTCTGGTTCTAACTGTTGCTTCTTGACCTGCATACAGGTTTCTCAGGAGGCAGGCAAGGTGGTCTGGTATTCCCATCTCTTCCCTGGTCTCTTACAGAAAATATCTGTCAACTTCTATGCTAGTTCATGGAGGAATTGCTCACTAAATGTGGGCTGTTATTATTTCATTGTATTTAATTCTTCTGAAAGCCCATTCATTGTAAAAAAAAAAAAAGAAGAAGAAGAAGAAGAAGAAGCAGGGGTACAAGTGTAGAGAGGGAGTCTAAGGCAAGGATGGTACAGGATTGAGTGTGGAATCCGAGCCCACTGACTTCCCGTCCAGGGAATTTCTAGTACATGACATTAACCTGAGATCCCCTATGCTTGGAGTCCTTGGGCTCAATGTTCTTCCTTCAGGACATGGAAGGAACTGGCCTAGTTCCCGGGCCAAGTGATGCCAGTTACAAAGCCCAGAGGTATTGCTCTCTCCCTGTGTCAGAGGCTCTGCCAGGTCAGCTGGCCCAGAGCAGCTTCTTTGCCTCCTACAAGTCCATCAGGATCCTTCTGTGGCTTGCTATACTTGGGTCCATTGCCCTTATAGGCCAGGCTGGGCTTGGCAGCCTTTCTTGGTGATTAATGTTTCTGTCCCACTCTCAGAACTCTTATCTGCTTGCTGGCCTTGCCCTTGCTCTCATAATGGGTTAGTTTAGGCCATTTACATTTCCTTTGGTCTGCTTTCCTGTCCAACAGCAACTATGACATAATTATGTTGCTCTCCCTTATCCTTAATCCTCTCAAGCTGCCTTGTTATCTTTAATTTCCTGCCCACTTCCCTTACTGGGGAGCTAAGTAGAGCAAACTCAGGTCCAGAGTGGTGGGATAGCATGAGAAAGCTGATAGATGTTCACCCAGGGTCTCTGGAGCCCAGAGAGGTAGCTTGGGCTCCAGAGCCTGTGAAGGCCAGCAGGACATAGTGCTTCCCAGTGTGGACCGCCTTTGTTAACAAGCATAAATCATTGGTGGCACAGGGATGGGAGACCTCTGAGGTCCTTTCCTCCTAGCTTGCATGGTCTAGGAGTCTTGAGATGTCATTTTGATGGTTTCAGTAGTCTTTAGCCTCTCCACCTCCCCTTGGTACGTATGTTACACACTATTCCTGTCTCCTCTGTCTGTCTTGGGTCTCAGGGCTCCAGGAGTAGCAGACCCAGGACTAATTCTAGATAGAGTGAGCTTGAGTATGTGTATATGTGAATGTGTATGTACATAACACTGTATATGCAGACTCATACATGCTCCTGGGACCAAGGACTCCCTTTGACATGGGGTCTGGCATATGGTAAGCACTCAGGACTGCTCCTTTTCTTCCTCTCTTGGGTGACTACAGTGCTTGACACTGGGCAGAGCTAGTTGGGTGGGCACATAGTAGATAGTCAATCAGTGTTTATCACATAAGTAGATTGAATAGGCGTGTTCTTCCTGGGGGTGGGTTCTGTGTATACATGTTTAGTTTATGAAATGTGTGCACTTTGAGTGTGGTGCGGTGTGCTCTGTGACCATGTGTACTATATGTATTTGGCATGTGAGCAAGAGTTTATAGTGTGCCAGTGTGTATGTCTACACAAGAGTGGGTGCAGGCAGAGTGCAGTAATTTGGAGTTCAAGGCACAAAGTCTGAAGTTAGTTTCACCTGCATTGGAATCCCAGCTCTGTACTTTTCACATGTGGTATATGGGTCCCTGAATTTATAAGTCCCAGTTTCCTCATCTGTAGAAAGAGGGGGTACAAATGCCAAACTCACAGGGACATAGAGAACAGGAAATGTGCTAATGTAGGCAAAAGTCCTAGCATATGACCTGGCCCATGGTGAGTGTACAAGAGATGATAACTGCTGCTGCTGATAATTGGTATGTGGAGAGCTTGGCTGTCAGGGGCATCTATGGCATGCAGGGAGTGTGAGCGTGTGCATGTACATGCTTGTATGGGGCCAAGTGTGTGAAGCAAGACCTGATGGGAGAGGCTGGAGGTATTGGGCAGACTCAGGGAATGCCCCCCTCACCCCAGAGGGAAGCAGGAGAAAAGATCACATGCACAGAGAGAAACCTGGACTTGGGTGAATGGCACTGATAACTTAAGAAGCCTCTTCCCCTCTCAGCAGCAGGATTCATGGCATGAGAGTGGGAATGGACAGTTTAGCTAGAGATTCGGAAAACAGTCCTCAACGGGGCTATTTATTGGCTTAAGAAATGGTCTCTCCCAGGATGCTATCTGGTTCTCACCCAGTGCATTTCAAAGCCCTGTTTGCCCAAGAGAGGGGAGGAGAAAGCTGGGAAGTTAGAGAAGAGACAGCAGGGAGCCAGGGAGCAGATGCTGGGTGGCAGGCTGGAGGGTAGACTGGGAATGGTGGAAGGTGTGCAGGCGGTGCTGGGAGAAGGCGTTGAGAGAGGGGGGGTCTTAGAAGGAGGGAGAGAACAGGAGCCTCTAGAAGGGAGAGGAGAGAAGAAGAAAGCAGTGGCACTGGGAGAGCCACCTCCTCCCTCTTTTTGGATTTAGTGGAATCTCTTTTAGGCTGGGTATTGCAGCTTCTCTGACTCATAAAGGCTGGTCCTAGGGCCAGTCCATGATCCAGTAACTGCGTTTGCTGTTGAGAACATGAAAGGTGGCCCAAACTCCAGAGTGATCCAGGGACACCTGGATATGTGGAAGAGGTGTCCCTCAGCCAAGGACTGAGTCTAACAGCCAACCACTCTATGCCTCCCTAACACCCCTCTATGGCATTTTCAGTCTACCCCTGTGCCCTGTACTTTGACTTCTGTCTTTCAGGGTACCATCTCTCCTGGTCTGGCCCTGGTCACTCTTGAGGCTCAGCTGGGGCTGATTTGCCGTGTGCTCTGGGAGTTGGTGTCTGGCTGCCCTTACCATTTGCTACTATAGGTCTAAAGTCTTGTCCTGTTTCCTTGCACTCTCCAGGATAGACCTGTATCCCTGCATGGGGATACTTCCCTGGCCACAGTTAAGATGGACATTTGAGGATTTCAAAATGTCCGCACTTTTGTCTCTATCCTTATCCTCTTTACTTTCAACCTGAGTACCTACCAGTTGTCTATGGGTCCCTGAATGCATGAACCAAAATATATTTCATTAATGGTAAAAATGGTGGTGGTGGTGGTGATCATAATATTACTGCCAATGAATATAGTGAGCATGTCAATGGTGATGTTAATAGCATTGGTGGTGATGGTGGGGATGAAGGTAAAATGAGGAGGACAATAGAGGTGGTAATGATAGAAGCGATGATGGTAATGGCACATGTGGTAATGGCAATGGTGTTAACTTGGTCATGGTGATAAAGGCAGTGATAATGATGAAGGTGGTAATGTTACAGATATACATGGTGATGAGGAAGAGGAATGAGGGTGGTGATGATTGTTGAAGTGGTGATGTTACTGATGATGATGGAAGTGCAGATAGTAATATGGAGAGAGTGATGGTGGTGGGGAAGGTGATGGTGATGGAAGAATTAGTGATGTTGAGACTTATTGTGGAGGCCGTGGTGATGAAGATGGTAACGGAGGTGATGGAGAGGATGGTGATGTTGATGGCTGTGATAGCAATAAACATGGCAATGGGGGTGGAGATGGTGCTGGCAGCGGTGATGGCGATGAAGATTGGAGCAACTGACAATGATGATGGTGATGACAATTATGATAGCCAAGATTCTATAGGACTTCTCACAAGGTCTAATGTTTTCTATATTGTTTTGGACTTTTCTTTCAATACCCTCTATCTGGGTTTTACTTTATTTTCCATCCTTTACTATTTCTGGGGAATTTGAAAATTGGGCTAACCAATAAAGATACTGTGCAGCTGTTGGTTTCCAGAAGAGTGGCTGGGTCCTCTGGTCTTATTTGTTGTCAGGAGTGTTCAGGCAGTGACTTTCCCTATTTCCACTAAATTCAAAACAGCAAAGACCTGGCATCGTGGGCTAAAGTTAGGTATTATGAAGAGCATCCTAACAGGGAGGAATGCCATGCTGAAAAGTTACCCCAGGGAGCCTATGAAATATCCTAGCTTTAAAATGGCACAAAACGAGAGAGAAAGAGAGAGAGAGCCCCATTGGTCTACATGAATCATGCCTAAAGGCAGGGAGATGGACACAATGATCTCTGTAGGTCAGAACCAACGGCAGGAGTCTGATTCTTTGCCTTGCTAGGTGAAATGGAGTGAATTTGTCTACAGAACCCTGGAATTCCATCTCTGATGCAGATGGTGAGGAGATGAGGAGGTTTGGGGAAGGAAGAGGCAATGCAATCCAGTGGTTTAGAGAAATGTCGGCATTCTCATCCAGATTCTTTGTGGTTCTGAGTGGGAGGTGACCCAGGATGTGGGCCTCTGTGGCACTGCCTCCAGC
Organism: Bos javanicus; assembly: GCF_032452875.1. Lineage (NCBI taxonomy): Eukaryota > Metazoa > Chordata > Mammalia > Artiodactyla > Bovidae > Bos > Bos javanicus. The sequence goes on along the minus strand of NC_083897.1, from coordinate 83,506,167 downwards.
CCTGCATCTGCCAAGAGGCTGTCCTTCAGGACAGTGGCTCCCATCCCCCAGCCAAGCAGTGGTAAGAATGAGGGAGAGGAAGGCAAGAGGGAGGGACAATGCTCACAGTTCCCAGGAGGAATCTTCTTTCTCCCACAGACTCTTGGAGTTCTTACCTCCTCTGCAGTTTTCCTTTTCCCACCCTCCTCTCAGTTCCCTGATTTCTTAAGGCAACTCACTGAAACCCATCAGGGATAAGCTTTCCTGTAGCAACTAGATGGGAAAAGGCAATGGCAACCCACTCCAGTGTTCTTGCCTGGAGAATCCCAGGGACGGCGGAGCCTGGTGGGCTGCCATCTATGGGGTTGCAGAGTCAGACACGACTGAAGCGAGAAGCGACTTAGCAGCAGCAGCAGCAGCAGCAGCAGCAGCTAGATGGGCACTGAAGCAATGATCAATGCCAAGGGAAGAGGGTGCAGAATGTTGCCCAAATAGCATGGGCTTTAGAATCAGAACCAGGGCAAAGTCCTAACTTGATTACTTAATCATTGTGTGACTTTAGACCTCATGGTGCCACTGTCTGAGCTCTACTATAAAATGAAGACCAATCTCCCAGAGTTTTAAAAGGATTAAATGAGATAATGTATATCAGGTACCTAATATTCTACTTGATACCTAGTAGATGTCCAAGAAGCATCTGCTTTATTTTCCTGTTCTCTCATCACTTTCGGAAGGAGAGTAGTCATGGCTTAATCCACTTCCAGGCTCCTTGGCCACGGACATTTCCCACCTGGTTCTGCCATCTGAGCCTCCCCTTCACATTCCCCACGAGACCAGGAAAGTCTACAGAAGGTTAAAGGGGAAGACACCCTTTCCAGCCTGGGTGCCAAGTTTGGAGTCAGAGAACTTGCTAGTGGTATGACTTTGATCATTGCTTAACTTCTCTGGGCCTCAGTTTCCTCATCTGAAAATAAGGCTAATAACTCCTGCTCTGCCGGCCTCACAGGGTTGTAATGAGACTCAAATGAGATCATGCTTTGGGAAATGCAAAGTGCTGGATACATGTAGGGGTTATAGCTTAGTCTGGGATGGGGAAAGGGGAGGATTAGTCACTAGAAATTGGATTAGTGCCCAACTCAGAGGGTTTTTTTTCCCCCTTGGGGATACCAAGGCGAAAGTATTCAGGGGTTCAAGGGTGGCTAATATAGAATTGGAGTCTAGCCAGGAGGCCATCCATGTTCAACTTGGGTGGAGTGGCACAGGGGACATTCATTTATGTCTTCTACATATGTCACAGGTAAATATGTCAGTTATGAGGTTTAAGTCAACTGCCTGGGGACTTCTTGAGCCAGATGACAATCCCAAAGAGCCAAAGGCCTCCCTCCATCTCATCCTCCCACCCTCCGGTTTTACTGAGGTCAGAACTTGGCCAGTGTCTGAAATTAGCCAGTCCTTCCCTGCCTGCCACGGGGAACCGTGGGACAGGCCTTCTGGGTGACCTGGAGTCAGAGTAGGGTTTTGGTTGAGCTGGGAGTTCTGATGGGGTGCAGCTCTTTGCGGTAGACCCTCAGTCTACATGACCATGGGCCCAGTGTTGGTGTCCTGACAGCCCTCACCAGTGGTCTTCTTTCTCCCATGCCTACTTCCCCTTTCCTTCCCTGATCAACAGCCCACTCTTCTTTCTCTCCATAATGGCCAATTCCTTCACATTTTCAGCTCTCATCAGTGGGTCCGCTTCTTCCTGACCAATGTCTAATTCTCCATTCCCACTTCTGGGCAGCAAGGGTATCCATGCCTACTGAATGTTCCAGGCTGGTGACATAGCTTCCAAGTACATTTCTCTATCCTTTATTCCTTGTGTAGCAGGTTCCCAGCCTCTCACTCCTCTTTGAAAGCCTCATTTCCACACACCTATACTAGCCTCTGGCTCTGACTCCTCCTGCATCTTTTCTCAACTCCTGCCTCTAACTTCCCTGAGGGCAAGCCAGAGGCTCTCCTCCCAGCCCACCTCCTCTCCATTCATCCTCCTTTCTTTCTACCACAGCATCTCCTCTCACTTCCTGACTCTGCTTCTATCTCAGGCTCCTGCTGCTGTGGATGCATTCTTGTGCTGCTCCCGCCACAAGCAGCCTGACCTCAGGACGCCCCCTCACTCCAAGTCAGCTTGGGTCCTGCCTAGCAGCCACCCACAAAGCTCAGTCTGGTTGGCCCCTCCCTGTGGGCATCCCACAGCAGCTAGCTGCTGCCTGCAGTTCATTGGTGGGGACCACATGCCAGTCACCCCTGGAAGCGGAGTTCAAACATGGACCTCCTAGCCTGTGTTTGATCAGCTGAGGCCAAATCCACAGCCATCTAGGAAATGGCGCCCACCAGCTCAACTCTATTCTGGAACCAGAGTCCTAAGGCAGGCCTGGCATGGCCCAGCAGCCAAGACATAGAGAGGGAGGGAGGGTGAAGGGAGGAAAGCTTTTTTTCTCTTTTCAGTGTGTTTGTGCGTGTGTGTGTGGTGAGTGGGGGTGGTGGTGATATATGTGTTGTGTCAGTGTTGTCGGACACTGCTGGGTGCCACAGGGGTTTGTTGGTCTGTCACTGTGCGTGCAAGCACCCAGCACTGACCCTGTGTGTTGTGTGCCAAAGGCTGGAGGGCTGCCACGCTGTGGGTATGGTGGGTGAGTCAGGTGACGTTATGTCCGGTGCCTGCTCATGCTGTGGCTGAAATGCATGCTGGCCCAGTGGTCTGGGGGATGCTTTGATGGGTGTGTTGTCTCCCTGAAATGGGGTTGCTGTGGGGCGTTGCCCCACACTTGGCTGCTTGAGGACCCGGGTGCCATAGTGCTGATGTGTAGTGGGGATATGCTGTGTGTTACTAGGTATATGTGTCTGCTGGGAGGCTGTGACCCTTGTGGTGTGAGGTTCATGAACCTCAAACCCAGTTCCCAGTGCCTGTAGCTCAGACCTGGGAGTCTCCAATTTCAGGTGAATTGGGGCCAAATTCTTGTATAAGTTGTCCCGCTTCCCACCCCACCCCCACCCTGCAGGTCAGGTCATCCTTCAGTTCCTGTGGTTTGATCCAAACCATCAACTGAAGTTCCCTGAATACTCGACTTCTGATGACCGGAGTGGGAGGAGTTAGAGGAGAAGCTGTGGGCAGAGAAGGAGGGGGAGAGGAAGGAGGGGAGAAGCAGGAGGAAAAAGGACGTAAAAAGAGAAAGAGGGGAAGAAGGAAGAGAAGGAAGAGGAGGAGGAATAAGAGCAGAGGAAGGGTGGGGCATAGAAAGCCAATGAGAGGGCTTGCCTTAGCCCTGTAACACTCTTTTAGGCCCTGGAGATGCAGTAAATCCAAGTGAGGACGGCACTCAGAAGACCAAGTTCATGGGGTGGTGGGAAAGTCAATCAGGTAGACCTGGTTTAATCTGGGGGAGCAGAAAAGATGTTCAAGAGGAAGAGATGTTTTAGGCTGATGTCTGAAGGTGTGATGTATGAAATCTGCTGTGGGTTTCTGATTCCGGCACTTGGGAACATTTCCACTTACTTTCTTGGTTACCCAGGCTCAGCTGAGGGTGTTATCTTTGGATGATTCTTCTTTCCCCACATTCAATCAAGTTGGCAGACATTTCAATGGCTCCTGTGTTTAACCGTTCACTTGACAAATAGTCATGGAGCCTGGACTCTGCTAGGCTTGGTGCCTGGCCCCAGGAAGCCAGCCATGAGAAAGCAGGAGGAATTTCTTGCCCACATGGGTCTCATCCTCTTGGTGCTGCCCTTTCTGCCACTGCTCTGCATCAGGCCTCTGGGCAGGACTCTGGTAGCCTCTTTACTTCTCCCCCATCTCTAGGCTCACCCATCTGGCCCGTGTCCTCACTGCAGTCAAGGGAGCTTGAAAAAGCTGTGTTCACTCACTCAAGAAAATTCATTGTGGTCCTACTGCATGCAAGGTAGTTTTAGATACCTGGCATATATTAGTGAATAAAACCAAGTTCCCTCACAGAGCTAACAGTGGAGCAGGAGATGAATGATAAGCACTAATATAATAAGTAAATTATATGGCATGTTAGAAACTGGTACATATTTTGGAAAAACCAAAGTAGAAAAGAACTAAGGATTGGGGATACTAGAGTGAGGGGCACGATGCAAAATGACTTAAGGTGGTCACAGTAGGTCTCATCAAGAAGGTGATATTTGAGCAAAGACTTCAAGGCAATAGGAGAATTAGCCATCTAGCTATCTGGGTGAAGATCCTTCTGGATAGAAGGAACAGTCAGTGCAAAGGCTATGAGGTGGGAGTGTGCCTAGTATGGTTTGGGAACAGCCAGGATACTAGTATGGCTGAAGTCCAGTGAATGAGGGGCTAGAGATACGTAGGATCAGATTGCCTGAGGTTTGGTGATCAGTGTAGGGATAATAGCTTTTACTCTGAGCGAGATAGAAAGACTTGGGAGGATCTCAAGCTCTGTTGTAAGGGGATCTCATGGGCTTCTTGGTGGGGGAATGTGGAAGGTGCATGGGCATAGGCAGGAACCAGTCAGGAGGTTACCAAAGTGATCCATGCAATCTCAAATAGATCAAATGGCAGGGATGGGTTTTGTGTGCTCTAAAAGTCTAGGCAGGTAGGCAGGGGCCATGGAGGTGTCATCATTTCTGGCAAGCAGAATGGCCAGACAGGCAGGCGGACCTAAGCTGGCCACTGACCACATGCAGGGTCACGGGAAGTCCTAAGATGTGCATAGAGCCCTTTCTGTTCAGGCCAAGCCTCTAAACCCACCCCCATTCCCAAATACAGCCAGTGATGCTGGGCCAGATGCAGGCTGAACATACACACTCATCCTAGAGCTTATAGAGCCCTTGCTAAGCCACTGTCTTATTTCTTTCTCCTGTAGTGCTATGCAATATATGTTCTCATCCCCATTTCACACCAACAGAAATAGTTGCGACTCGCATGGTGCTTGCTATAACGCAGGCACTTATTCTCAGAGCTTTACATGCATCATTTGACCCTCACTATCATCCACTAGGTAGATACTGTTATCATCTCCTTATATCGATACATGTAATGAAATTGAGGCACAGAGAGGTTAAATAACTTGCCCCAAATTACACAGTTGATAACAGACAGAGCCAGCATTTAAACTGAAGCATTCTGGCTCCAGATTTTGTGCTCTTAACCCCTATGCTGATAGGAAAAAAAACCCAGAGACAGGAGTGACTTCCCAAAGTTACACAGCAAGTTTGTGGTGAAGTTCATATTTGCGCCAACACATCTGACTCACAGCCCAGCGATTCCTCCAACATGTCGCACATTTCCCCAGCTTTCCACCCTAGCACTCCAAGATCACACAGGCTCTGAGGGTAGGCTATTGTCTTTAGACTTTATCTTCATTTAAAAAAAATGTTCTTTTGCTTCTTCTGCTCCCGCACTTGCATGTTTCCAAGTAGAAACTTGATGCTTTCACACAAGCCCATGCCCTGAATGGCAGAGGCCAGGAAGGGAGCTTGAGCTGCCGACAAGTGGGTGGCATTTGCTGGAGGCATTTTTCCATTCAGTAAGTGTCTTCATCCCCCAAAGACTAAAGGAGAGATCTGAGTGAGGAGTGTTGTGGGCTGGACTGGAACAATCCCTCCCAAGCCTCCCCAAAAGGTACACACATGTTTGTGGTTGTTCATACATATGTGCGCCTGTGTTCTCACACATATGTCTGAACGAACAAGGTGTGGGGGGAGCAGTGTGTATAGGAGCTTCTGTATGTGTCTGGGCTTGTTTGTATTTATTGATGTCTGTGTGTGTACTGCGGTGGGGTGGGGGAGTGAGTACATGTGAGCTTGCGTGTGCCTGGTGCATGATGGGAGTGGGCTGGGTGTGTTCATGTGTCTATGTGTGGTGATAGGCATGTGAGGTTATGAAATGTGAGCTAACCTCTGGGCCCTTCTGCTGATCTGGCTGATCTCAGCCTGCCCTGGCCATGTCGAACACATCTGTCGGCCCAGTTCTGTAGCCCACATCAGAGATTGCCTGCCTCTCTGCTGCAGCTTCAGTCTCCTTTTCACTCCTGCCCAGCTCACAGCCTCTCTCTCAAGATCACTTTAAGAGAGGTAAGCACGCACTAACCCAGGATCCTGAGACTCAGCATGATGGCATTCCTGGGGGCTTGGGATCAGGCAGGGGCTGCCTCCATCGAAACAGGAAGGACTATTCATTTGGAAGCACTCTGACAACTCTACTTTCCCCATGGCACAGATGGGGACTGTATCTGTCAAAATGTAGTCAGGAAAACAGAAACCATCCTAGGTCTTTCAACAGAGGACGTTTCATCCGGGGGCTTAATCCAGGTGGCACAGACTCAGGAGTCAGACAGGCTGATTTTAGGTCTTGGCTCTGCTGTTTATTTGCTGTTTGACTTGAGTAAGTTACTTAACCTCTCTTGCTTGTGTCCTCATCTGTAAGCTAGGGATGAAAATAGTGCTATGTAGCTCACAGGCTCGTGGGGAGGATAAAATGAGCCAATGTATGTAAAAGTGTTCAGAGCAGTGCCTGGCACAGAGTGCTGCATAAGTGCAAGTTGTTGATGGCAGCTGAGGAGTTGAGATGAATTTCTAGGTGTCTAGGATTTGCTCCACTTTAGGAGGGCACTTTCCTCTCTGTGGATCTCTGTCTGTCCCAGCATCTAGTCAGGAAATTCTTATACACTGCCAACATAGTGGCAGAATCAGGCAGTAGGCAGCACTTGGCCGCTTAGCTCTGAGCTGGGGCCTCACGCCCTCTTTTACCCATAGTGCTCTTCATCAGCTTCCAGATGCACACACACATCTGGATGCACATCAGAGGCTCAACCCACTCCAGGCATGGCCCCAACCCTGTAATCCCAACACCTTGGAACATCCCCACACACCTGCACAGCTCATGATTCACAAAGGACTCACCAGCCATTAGCTCATTTGGCAGGCATGACAATCCTGGGAGATGAACATTTTTAACCTTCCCCCACTCCCTGACAGTTGAAAGCTGAGTCTGAGAGGTTGAGCAACTTGCCCAGGGACACACAGCTAGTACATGGCAGAACCAGGGTGTGAACTCACAGCTGTGTGACTCCAGGCCCACATTCATAGCCAGTCTAAGTCATAACCTCCGAGGGTCTGTAGACATGGTCTCCTCCACAGCAACCTAAACTCCTTGAGACTTCTGTGTCTGTCAGTCAGTGTCCAGCAGTGCCTGGCAGAGAGTTCCGTGCCTGATGAGGTACATCCCACAGGCCAAACTCAGCCTAGAAATAGGTTTGGTTTAGCTTGTAGAATATTTCTAGGAAGTTTAAGATCAGTCATCAAGATTGCAAAATGGGATTATTTTGTGTAAAAATTCTACTTTCTTCTCCTCTCTAAAAATTTAGGAGCCCTGGGCTTGCATTAAAACATGGAAACAAGTGAGGAGCTGCTGCTCTAGGAGATGGGGCACGTGTCTTCCATTTTACCCCAAACTTGAGCACTCCCTGCTGGAGCCCCAGCTGTCATTCCTCAACCTGCTTGTACCAGGCTTCCCTGTAACTTGGCCTGAATGGGCATATGGGCCAGTGCCTCCTGGGGCAGAGTGTGAGCCCAAGGGAAGGGCTGGGACCAAAGTGGCCGTCTATCCACATGACCTATCCAATATTAGCTACGTATTCATCTGCCCCCTGGCCCATTCACCCAGGCCTCTCTCTCTTTCCACTCCATCTAGTAGAGGACTTGAGACACGGGCACAGACAGGTTTTTGCTCATAAATCAAGGGCTTTATGATGGTAGCAGATAGGGACATTTCTTCTGGCCAGAGTGAAATCAGGGGAAGCTTTCAGGGTGAGACTGCATTTGAACCTGAAAGGATACACAGGCTTTTGGATGAATAGAGATGGTAGCAGAAGGGAGGGTAGAGTTAGCAGCAGGAGCAACAAGGCAAGGAGGGAACAATGTCTATGTTGTATGCTGATATGCTTGAATGGTTGAGTATGACTGGATCTTGGGGTGACGGAGGGGAGTAGGGGAAGAGGGAACAGGAACTAACATTTGCTAGCCCCTCATCTCTGGACCGGAGAAGGCAATGGCACCCCACCCCAGTACTTTTGCCTAGAAAATCCCATGGACGGAGTAGCCTGGTGGGCTGCAGTCCATGGGGTCGCTGAGGGTCAGACACGACTGAGAGACTTCACTTTCACTTTTCACTTTCATGCATTGGAGAAGGAAATGGCAACCCACTCCAGTGTTCTTGCCTGGAGAATCCCAGGGACGGGGGAGCCTGGTGGGCTGCCGTCTATGGGGTCGCACAGAGTCGGACACGACTGAAGCGACTTAGCAGCAGCAGCAGCATCTCTGGACATCCTAGACCCAGCCTGGCACCCTGTGAGGGACATGCCTGTAGTAACCCACGTAATTCTTACAGTGATCTTGTGAACCCGAGACTACAGAGGCAGTCATTATAAATGAATGAATTGAGGTTCAGAGGTTGGGCCATTTGCCCCAAACCACACAACTAGTGGAAGAGCTAGAAATTTATCCCAGGTCTATATTGGAAGACAGCAATCTGGGGAGCCAGAGAAGGCTTTGAGCAGGCAAGTGGCCTGGTCTGTCATGCTATCTGGTATACAAGCAGGTGGCCCAGGGGATATGGGTGGGGAATCCCAGTGTGTCTCCTGCCTCCTCCCCGCCCCCTCCCACAGCTTACACTCATCAAGCCCATTGATCCCACCTTCTAAATAGCTCTGCAACCACACTGTCTTGCCTTTAATCCAGGCCCCCATTCCTCTCATTTGGATCATGGCAGGAATCTTCCACTTTAGTCTCCCCACTCACATTCTTTCTCTCTTCTCATCCACTTTCTGGCCACAGCCAGAGTGAACTTCCAAAAGGTCAGAGCTGACTGTGTCACCCCCACCCCACACTTACAGCCACTCATTTGCTGGAAACTCTCCAAACAACTCCCTGTTGTCTGAGGGTCTGTTTGTTCATCAGCTTCTGCCTCTGTCTGGACTGTCCTTTCACTCCTCCATGCCTTTCAGTGCCAGATGTACTCATTACATACCCTAGGACTCAGCTCAGGTGCTACTTTCTCCTGGAAGCTTGTCCTGAGTTCTCTCCTTCTTCCATAGCTGGATTAGGCAGCCCTGCCCTGGATTCTCAGAGCTCCCTGGGCTCACCTCCATCACGGTCATTTCCTGTGCACCCTGCAATAACAGCCCCTTCTTTCATAGTCTCTTTCAAGACCAGGCTTCCTCCCTGGCAGAATTGAGGGGCCGGTAGGGTACAGTGGTTAAGAGCATGAACTCTGGACTCAGAATGCCTGACTTTGAACACTGGAACTGTCATGTAGTAGATGTGGGCACTTGACTAAGTCCCTTTGCCACTCTATACCTCAGTTTCCTTCTTTAAAAATGCAGATTATAATACCTTCAATCTAGTTTTTATGAGAAAGAAAGGGGAGAGTCCACATAAAGCACTTAGAACAGTGCCCAGCTTACAGTAAGTGCTCAATAAATGTGGCTATTAGTACTAATTTCTGTAGCCCCAGGACTTGGCATGGAGTAGAAGTTTGGTGGCTTGATGGGGGGTCTGGAGTATCATGGGTCAGAGGAGACTGGTCTTCTTAGAGGGAGGTCTCACTGGAAGATGAGCTCCTTGCTAAGTGTCTGGAAAGGGGTTGGCGGGGGGGCAGATGTGGCCCCTCCAGGGAGCAACTTCAGAGCTAATGGCTGCTGCATGTGGCAGCTCCTATCTGCTCCAGTCGCCAGCCTCCCCCACCAATGTGGTTCTAATAGTCAGCTGACACCTCATTAGCCTAAGTCCAGGCCCAATTCTGCTGCTGCGCAGTGAGTGAGCAAGCCACTGGGGGGCCAGAGGCTCGTTAGGGCCAGGCCCTCATCAGGGCCAGAAGGCCCACAACTGCTCAGAGCCCAGTCAGTGTGTTTCCAATCAGCAATTAGTCTTTAATTAATGGGGATGCAAAATGATTGTTTTCCCATCTGAATGGCGGAGTGGGCAGGGAGCTGGCAGAAATGGCCATATGGGGAGTGTTAGGTTGGAGTTACAAGAGGAGACATAAAGAAAGGAACCAAACAACCCAATTTGGGCCCAAATCATGGCCCTGGGCAAGCTGAATGGCACCCAGCCCAGTGGCAAATGAAAGCCAGGCCAGGGCTCCTTGTGGCACCTGCTCTTGCCCAGGCTCCAGCATCCCCAGTGGCTCTGGGGATGAGAGGATATCCTGTGGAGCCTCAGTTTCTCCAGATGCACCATGAGAGGTTAACTGGTGGTTCTCCAGGGGCCCTCATAGCTCTGGAGCACTGATAGAATTGCCCATGTCACACATCACTTAGTGGGAAAGCTGGTTCTCCCTGCCTGACATCCCATCCAGGCCTCATCTCTAAAATGGTCATCACCATTTCTACCTCTTAGGGTCATTGGGGTGGAAAGGAATTCTGTAACCTGAGAAGTACTGTGCTGGGCTCCTGGGGCTTGGGACTGGGAAATCATCTATCAGCTTCTGGGAGTTCCTGTCCTGAGTGTCTCTGAGCCTGGTTCTCATACCCTTAGTCCCACCAGCCAGAGGACGAAGAGTCAATGAGGATGAAAGCCACTGTATGCATTGAGCAGCTGCTGAGTTTGTCCACTGTGCTATCCCATCGAGGTTTTGCTATAGCCCTCCTAGGCAGGGATTTTTTTTAATTGGAGGAAAATTGCTTTACAATGTTGTGTTGGTTTATGCCATACAACAATGTGAGGGATTGATTTTATTGCCCCCAGTTTACAGAAGAGGAACCTGGGCTACTGGGCAATTTACTGAGTGAGCACTGAAACCAAAGAGGCCCCACTTTGGAGCCCAAATACTTAACTACCAAATTAGGGGGCAGCGTTTTTTTTTGGGGGGGGCCATCTTGGGTGACAGTTTGACACCCTTACACAACATCTGGAACCACAGGCAAAGGACATCAGCCTTGGCCAAACCATTAGTGATAAACTTATTCAGCCCTCCCATGGTGTGCATGAGGAAACAGATCCAGAAAAGGTAGAGATGTGTCCAGGATCATACTGTAGACTCTTGACAGTTCCGGGCTTGAGATCCAGCTTACTGACTCCTAGGTCTGTTCAATGGGAGCAGACTCCCATCCCCTGGGGCTTCTTCCTCTCCTTCATCCCTGCCCGCCTGTTGATTCTGGCTCCTAGATACACTGCTCATTCATCAGCGCCTCCTCATTCCCTCTGTGCCTTCCTTGGGGTCAAGTCTTCTCCTACTCTCCCCATCCAGAGCAGCTGCCTCAGCCCCCTCAATGGCTTCCAGATGAATCTTCCAAATGTACACCTCGGATCCTATTGCACACTTGCTCAGAAAGCCTCAGTGACTCCCTACAGTCTGCTGAATGAGGTACAAACTCCTCAGCCTGCCATCCAGGGCCTTCTACATAAAGCTCGAATTCACTTTCCCAGCTTTAACTCCATTTTCCCACTATTAAATATTATACGGCAGTCAACCTGAACTTATCAAAGATTGGTTTCTTGCTCTGTAGGATTGTTGTGAGGATTAAACTAGTTGTTCTATGTAAAGTCCTTGGAACGGTGCCTGGCACAGAGCAAGGGCCATATTAGCATTATTAAACAGATACAAAAATAATATGTGGACCTGCCTGATCTGTGCCCATCTCCAGGCTTCTCTGCTCACTGGGTTCCCTAGACTTGCAGTTGCTTTTTCACCACTCTCTCTGCCTAGCCAAACCCTACCCAGCCTTCAAGGCTTTCAGCTGTCCCATGTTACTTCTTCCAGAAAGGCTTCCTGATGCCCTCTGCCCTGGAATCAAACTGGCTTTCTCTTCATCCTCTCCCATGGTTGCCTGCTGCTGCTGCTGGTAAGTTGCTTCAGTCGTGTCCGACTCTGTGCAACCCCGTAGATGGCAGCCCACCAGGCTCCCCTGTCCCTGGGATTCTCCAGGCAAGAACAATGGAGTGGGTTGCCATTTCCTTCTCCAGTGCATGAAAGTGAAAAGTGAAAGTGGGGTCACTGAGGGTCGGACATGACCTGCCTGCTGCTGCTGCTGCTGCTAAGTCACTTCAGTCGTGTCCGACCCTCAGCGACCCAATGGACTGCAGCCTTCCAGGCTCCTCTGTCCATGGGATTTTCCAGACAAGAGTACTGGAGTGGGGTGCCATTGCCTTCTCCCCCATGGCTGCCTAGTCAGCCTTTTATTAGCTGTCAGTGTTTACATATGCTCTTGAGTAGCCTCAAAGCAACTTAAGGGTAGGTGACACAGTGTTGGGAACGGAGCACAGGTGTGAGCACCAGACTGACTAGCATTTGAATCACCCCTGCCAAGTTCCAGCTATGTGACCTTGTACCTAGTCTCTTTAAGCCTCAGTTTCCTCAGTGGTAAAATAATCCTCACCTGACAGGCGACTTTTGAAAGGTTTAACCCAAGAGAGTGTGACCTCTCTGGCACACAGTAGGAGTTCTCTTCTCTTACCCTTTTGTGCTGAGAATCTAGAAAGGAGCCCTGGCAGTTTGGGGCTGAGGCCTGGCTGCTTTTGGCCTCAGAGGTATTTCATAGGTGACTTGACCTCTCCCCATATTATGAGGCCTAGGTGACTGAATCCTTCCCCAGTCCTTCCCTGGTCTAGCCTTCAGAACTTACAGCAGTGACCTGAGCTGGTCACAAAAACCAGCTGCCCTTGTGTTTCTTAAGATGAAGTTTGCCATTGACTGAGAAGGGGTGGCCACCCTGAGTCAGTGTCTTCTGGCAAGTTCATTCTAATAACTACCATGGGAATCAAAGGAAAGGAACCCTAGGAATTCTCCATGGGTTCCAGCCCACCAGCCAACTCCCCATGGCCTTGCTGAGGCACTTTCTTGGTCAGACTTTGGGTCGCACCTGTTCCCATTCCCTGCATCAGGGGAGCTGGAAAATGGCCCCATGTCTGGCCTCGCTTTCTAAGGATTCCCAGGTGGGCAGACTTGGAAACATACAGCATGCCTAGGAAGGCAAAAGGCCTGGATGTGGTTCTCACACTGAGGATGACTGTCCATGAATCCTGGGGTCACTGCTTTCCCCTCTTTGACCTTCAGATTTTAAATTTCTACCATGACACAGTCCTGGCCCCCATGATCTCTCACCTCAAAGACTTCACTAGCCCCTGACTCATCTTTCTGCTTCCACCCTTTCCCATCTCAGTCTACTCTCAATACAAAATCCAGGAAGGTCCTATTAAAACATTCACCATATCCTGTCATGCCTCTGCTCAAAACCATCACTTGGCTTCTCAACAGCCATAGTAAATACCAATGGTCTTACAGTGATCTATAAGACATCAAATCATGGATTTCCAATCTTGGCTGCACATCAGAACCATCTAGGAAGTTTTTTTTTTTTTTTTTTTTAATGCTGATACCTGGGTCTCATCCTCAGAGGTTCTGGACTAATTGATCTGGGATGCAGTCTGGGTGTGGAGAGTTAAAAAAGCTCCCAAGATAAGTACTAGTGAGAACCACAGCCCAAGTAATCTGTCTCTACCTCCCCCCTCACCTCTCTGACTTTATCTTTTACTCTCCCCCCATTTACCCTGCTCCAGATACTGCTCTTGCTGTTCCTAAAACATTCAAGGAACACTTTCACCCAAGGACTTTGCACTTACTACTCTGACTGCTTGGGTTGCTTTTTCCCCAGCTACCTGTATGTCTAGCTCCCTCACTTTATTCAGATTCCTACTCAGTTGTCACCTTCTCAGAGAAGCTTTCCCTACTCACCCAAGCTAAAATAGCACCTTCTGTCACCACCATTATTCTCTGACCATTGCCATGCCTCATTTTCCTTATAGCATTATCACTATCAGGCGTACTGTTTGCTTATTCATTTATCTATTTGTCTGTCTCCCTTCACTAAGATATCAGTTCCATGAAGACCAGGGCTTTGTTGCTCTATCTCCAGCATAGTACCAGAACATAGTAGATGTTTCAAAAAGGTTGGTTGGATAAGTGAATGAATCAAAACAATAGAAAAGGAAGCTTGGGAATTGGGTCCATATAGATTAGAATTTCCATATCAATCTTTTCTAGCTCTGTAACCTTGAGTAAATTATTGAACCTCTCTGATCTTCAGTTTCCTCAATTGTTAAATGGGCTTAGGAATGTCCCTCTTATAGAGTTACTATATAGACTTATTGTTCAAGCCAGGTGACTGGTCGTTTGCTATTTTCCTACACCCTAGCTTTCCTCTAACAATCATTTAAGGTTTTACTTTAAAATGATTATATATTCACAGGAAATTGCAAAGACGGTACAGAGATGTTAGCAAGAATGGCAGAGTAAGGACTTCTGAAAAACCACTCTGCCATAAAAACAACCAAAACACTGGTAAAAACCATCAGAATCAACTTTTTCACAACTCTGGAAATTAAACAAAGGTTAATCTGGGGAGTGTTCATTCAGGAAAAAAGACTGAACCTTGGTAAGAATAGTGGAGTTTGGGGTATTTTAACTTGCTTCATCCTCATCCATGCTCCCCAGGTCTACAGTAGCTTTGAAAATGAACAGCTCAAAATCACAGTGTAAAACACCAGCCTGGCAACCTCTAGAGGAGGAAGAATAGGATTGAAGGTCTTTAAAAGCCCCATTCTCAGAGAATTGTCATTGACCTATCTGGTGGTTCACATGAAGACACCACTTGCAAGGCTTGTCTTTATTTCACCAGACTAAGAGCTCATCCAGTGCAAACAGCTTTTTCCTCAGAGATATTTGTTGAAAGCCATCAGTGAAAATTGTTTAATTGTTTAATATGATGGCTGCCTGAAGTAGTAGGTAAGAGTTGGAACAAACTATAGACTAACCAAAACCTTGAAAGAAAAAACTAAATAATGATATGTTCATAGGAGTCTTGGAAAAGCTCTCATATAGTCTTAAAAATGTAGAAGGACACACAAGGCTTTGCACTTGCTCCTGAAATAACTAAGACGGTCCTAAGCATTTACTTCAGGCTGACTTTTAGGCTCTGCACAAGCAAGAAGTGAAGGCTAAGGTTGAATTGTAAACTACCTGGCTGAATATTGAAGATGTACCCCCAATATTAACACCTAAACCTGTGGCAGAGCCTGAGAAATTTATTAGTTCCAGGCAATTAAGAAACTTTCTGTTTAATCATTATCTGACCACTAAACAAATCAAGCAGAAACTTCACTGGCCACATATGAGAAAGAATACACACTTTATGGAACTCATTCCAGAAAACTCACTAAACAAGTGAATAGCAACAACCACAACAAAGAACTACAACAAACCCTGATGAAAAGAGAGAGTCTGTTTTTTCATAGATACCATATTATATTATTTAAAATGTTCAATTTTCAACAACAAAAAAATGAAACATGCAAATAAACAAGTATGGCTTATAAACAGGAAAAAAAGGAACTCATAGCAACTGTCCCTGAGAAAGCCCAAACATTGCACTTATTAGACAAAGACTTTTATAATATGTTCAAAGAACTAAGGAAAACAAAATCTAAATAATTAGAGGAAAATATAAAAACAATGTCTCACCAGATAGAGAATATAAGGATAGATACAATATATGCAAGACCCAAATTCCTCCAAAGCTCGTCCCTCCCATTAGGAAGCTTCCACAAGCCTCTTATGCTTATGCATCAGAGGGCAGACAGAATGGAAACCACAATTACAGAAAACTAACCAAACTGATCACTTGGATCACAGCCTTATCTAATTCAATGAAACTATGAGCCATGCCATATAGGGCTACCCAAGACAGATGGGTCATGGTGGAGAGTTCTGACAAAACGTGGTCTACTGGAGAAGGGAATGGCAAACCGCTTCAGTATTCTTGCCTTGAGAACCCCATGAACAGTATGAAAAGGCAAAAAGATAGGACACTGAAAGATAAACTCCCCAGGTCGGTAGGTGCCCAATATGCTACTGGAAATGGGTGGAAAAATAACTCCAGAAAGAATGAAGAGATGGAGCCAAAGCAAAAACAACACCCAGTTGTGGATGTGACTGGTGATGGATGTAAAGTCTGATGCTATAAAGAGCAATATTGCATAGGAACCTGGAATGTTAGATCCATGAATCAAGGTAAATTGGAAGTGGTCAAACAGAAGATGGCAAGAGTGAACATCCACATTTTAGGAATCAGCAAAATAAAATGGACTGGAATGGACAAATTTAATTCAGATGACCATAATATCTACTACTGTGGGCAATAATCCCTTAGAAAAAATGGAGTAGCCATCATAGTCAACGAAAGAGTCCAAAATGCAGTAATTGGGTGCAATCTCAAAAACGACAGAATGATCTCTGCTTGTTTCCAGGCAATCCATTCAATATCACAGAAATCCAAGTCTATGCCCCAACCACAAATGATGAACAAGCAGAAGTTTAATGGTTCTATGAAGACCTACAAGGCCTTCTAGAACTAACACCAAAAAAGGATATCCTTTTCATCATAAGGGACTGGAATGCAAAAGTAGGAAGTCAAGAGATACCTTGAAAACAGGCAAGTTTGGCCTTGGAGTACAAAAGGAAGCAGGGCAATGGCTAACAGAGTCTTGCCAAGAGAATGCTGGTCATAGCAAACACCCTCTTCCAATAACACAAGAGAAGACTCTGCACATGGACATCACCAGATGGTCAATACTGAAATCAGATTGATGATATTCTTTGCAGCCAAAGATGGAGAAACTCTATACAGTCAGCAAAAACAAGACCAGGAGCTGACTGTAGCTCAGATCATGAACTCCTTATTGCCAAATTCAGACTTAAATTGAATAAAGTAGGGAAAACCACTAGACCATTCAGGTATGACCTAAATCAAATCCCTTATGACTATACAGTGGAAGTGACAAATAGATTCAAGGGATTAGATCTGATAGACAGAGTGCCTGAAGAACTATAGATGGAGGATAGTGACACTGTATAGGAGGCAGGGATCAAGACCATCCCTAAGAAAAAGAAATGCAAAAAGGCAAAATGGTTCTCTGAGGAGGCCTTACAAATAGTTGAGAAAAGAAGAGAAGTGAAAGGCAGAGAAAAAGGAAGATATAAGCATCTGAACACAGAGTTCCAAGAAATAGCAAGGAGAGATAAGAAAGCCTTCCTCAGTGATCAGTGCAAAGAAATAGAGGGAAACAATAGAATGGGAAAGACTAGAGATCTCTTCAAGAAAATTAATGAAACCAAGGGAACATTTCATGCAAAGATGGGCACAATAAAGGACAGAAATGGTATGGACCTAACATAAGCAGAAGAGATTAAGAAGAGGTGGCAAGAATACACAGAAGAACTATACAAAAATAACCATACTGAGCCAGATAACCATGATGGTGTGATCACTCACCTAGAGCCAGACATCCTAGAGTGCAAAGTCAAGTGGGCCTTAGGAAGCACCACTACAAACAAAGCTAGTGGAGGTGATGGAATTCCAGCTGAGGTATTTCAAATCCTAAAGGATGATGCTGTTAAAGTGCTGCACTCAATATGCTAGCAAATATGAAAAACTCAGCAGTGGCCACAGGACTGGAAAAGGTCAGTTTTCATTCCAGTCTCAAAGAAAGGTAATGCCAGAGAATGTTCAAACTACCACACAATAGCACTCATCTCACACGCTAGCAAAGAAACACTCAAAATTCTCCAAGCTAGGCTTCAACAGTAAGTGAACTGAGAACTTCCAGATATTCAAGCAGGATTTAGAAAAGGCAGAGGAACAAGAGATCAAATTTCCAACATCCATTAGGTCATAGATCATAGAAAAAGCAAGAGAATTCCAGAAAAACTTCTACTTCTGCTTCATTGATAATGCTAAAGCCTTTGACTGTGGGGATCACAACAAACTGTGGAAAATTCTTAAAAAGATGAGACTATCAGACCACCTTACCTGCCTCCTGAGAAACCTGTATGTGGGTCAAGAAGAAACAGTTAGAACTGGACATGGAACAACAAACTGGTTCCAAATTGGGAAAAGCGTACTTCAAGGGTATATATTGTCACCCTGCTTATTTAACTTCTATGCAGAGTACATCATGTGAAATGCCAGACTGGATATAGCACAAGCTGGAATCAAGATTGCAGGGAGAAATGTCAATAACTTCAGATACTCAGATGAGTACCATCCTTATGGCTGAAAGTGAAGCAGAATTAAAGATCCTCTTGATGAAAGTGAAAGCAGAGAGTGGAAAAGCTGGCTTATAGCTCAACATTCAAAAAACAAAGATCGTGGCATGTGGTCCCATTACTTCATGGCAAATAGATGGGGATACAATGGAAACAGTTACAGACTTTATTTTTGGGGGCTTCAAAATTACTAAAGATGGTTACTGCAGCTGTGAAATTAAGACTCTTGCTCCTTGGAGGAAAAGCTATGACAAACCTAGACAGCATATTAAAAAGCAGAGACATTACTTTGTAAACAAAGTTCCATATCGTCCAAGCTATGGTTTTTTCAGTAGTCATGAATGGATGTGAGACTTGGAACATAAAGAAAGCTGAGTGCCAAAGAATTGATGCTTTTGAACTGTGGTGTAGGAAAAAAAACTCTAGAAAGTCCCTTGGACTACAAGGAGATTAAAACAGTCAATCCTAAAGGAAATCAGTCCTGAATATTCATTGGAAGGACTGATGCTGAAGCTCCAATACTTTGGCCACCTGATGCAAAGAACTGACTCATTTGAAAAGATCCTGATGCTGGGAAAGATTGAAGGTAGGAGGAAAAGGAACGACAGAGAACAAGATGGTTGGATGGCATCACTGATTGGATGGACATGAGTTTGAGCAAGCTCCAGTGGTTGGTGATGGACAGGAAGCCTGATGTGCTGCAGTCCATGGTGTCACAAAGAGTTGGACACAACTGACCAACTGATGTGAACTGATACAAAACCAAATATATGCTATAATATCTGAAATGGAAAATTACTTTGGGGGGTCACCATCAGATTTAAGCAAGTAGAAGAAAGAATCAGCAAACTTGAAGATAGGTCACTTAAGATTATTCAATCTAAAGAAGAGAAAGAATAATGAAAAGTGAACAGAAGCTCAGAGACCTGTGGTAAACCAGCAAGCATATCAACATATTCATGATAGGAGTCCAAGAAAGATAAGTTAGATAGAAATGGACTGAAAGAATATTTGAATAAATAATGGCTGAAAACATTCCAAATTTGAAGAGAAACAATAATCTACACATCCAAGAAGCTTAATGAAATCCAAGTAGGATAAATTGAAAGAGAATCACACCTAGAGAGGTTGTAATCAGTCAAAAGATGAAGCCAAAGATACACTCTCAAAAGCAGCAAGAGAGAAGTGATTCATCACATAAAAGGAATTCTCGGTAAAATGAAGAGCTTATATCTCATTAGAAACAATGGAGTCCAAAAGAAAGTACGATGATATACAAAGTGCTGAAAGAAAAATGTTGCTAACAAAGAATTCTATATCCAGAAAACCAATCCCTCAAAAAATGAAGTAAAGGGTTTCCCTGGTGGCTCAGTGGTAAAGAATCCACCTGCCAATGCAGGAGATACGGGTTTGATCCCTGATCCAGGAAGACCCCACATGTTGCAGAGTGACTAAACCCATGCATCAAAATTATTGAGCCTGTGCTCTAGAGTCCAGGAACCACAACTACTGAGCCTACTGAGCCCATGTGCCATAACTACTTGAAGCTCACATGCTCTGGAGCCCATGCTCTGCAACCAGAGAAGCCACCACAGTGAGAAGCTCATGCAGCACAACTAGAGAGTAGCCCCAGCTTGCTGCAACTAGAAAAAAGCTCTCGCAGCAATGAAGACCCAGCACAGGCAAAAATAAATAAATAAAATTATTTTTAAAATGAAGTAAAAATTAAAACATTCCCAGATACACAAAAACTGAGAAAATCCATCTTTTCCAGACTTGCTCTATAAAAGATGCTACAGAGAATAATACAGGTGTTGATGAAAGGGCCCTAGATAGTGATGTGAATCCACATGAAGAAATAAGGAACACCAGTAGTTTGGGGTGTTTTTTTGCAACATATCTTCTCTCCCATCTGATTTAAAAGACAACTGTTGGGACTTCCCTGGTGGTCCAGTGGTTGAGACTCCACACTCCCAATGCAGGGGGCCAGCATTCAATCCCTGCTCAGGGAACTAGATCCCATATGCTGCAGCTAAAGGTCCCATGTACCACAACCAAGACTCAGCAGAGCCAAATAAATACTTTAGGGATAAAAGAGAACTGTATAAAATGATAATTATAAATTTGTGTTGATGGATATACAGAATATAATAATATAACTTCAGTTCAGTTCAGTCAGTCAGTCGTGTCTGGCTCTGTGACCCCATGAACTGCAGATTGCCAGGCTTCCCTGTCCATTGCCAACTCCTGGAGCTTGCTCAAACTCATGTCCATCGAGTCGGTAATGCCATCCAATCATCTTGTCCTCTGCTGTCCCCTTATGCTCCTACCTTCAGTCTTTCCCAGCACCAGGGTTTTTCCAATGAGTCAGTTCTTTGCATCAGGTGGCCAAAGCATTGGAGTTTCAGCTTCAGCATCAGTCTTTCCAATGAATATTCAGGACTGATTTCCTTTAGGACTGACTGGTTTCATCTCCTTGCAACCCAAGGGACTCTCAAGAGTCTTCTCCAACACCATAGCTCAAAAGCATCAATTCTTCAGTGCTCAGCTTTCTTTATGGCCCAACTCTCACATTCATTCATGACTACTGGAAAAACCATAGCTTGGACTAGACAGACCTTTTTTGGCAAAGTAATGTCTCTGCTTTTTAATATGCTTTCTAAGTTTGTCATAGCTTTTCTTCCAAGGAGCAAGCATCTTTTGATTTCATGGCTACAGTCATCATCTTCAGTGATTTTGGAGCCCAAGAAAAGAAAGTCTGTAACTGTTTCCATTGTTTCCCCATTTATTTGCCATGAAGTGATGGGAGAGGATGCCATGATCTTTGTTTTTTGAACGTTGAGTCTTAAGCCAGGTTTTTCACTCTCTTCTCTCACTTTCATCAAGAGGCTCTTTAGTTCCTCTTCACTTTCTGACATAAGAGTGGTGTCATCTGTGTATCTGAGGTTATTGATATTTCTCCCGGCAATCTTGATACCAGCTTGTGCTTCCTCCAACCTGGCATTTAGCAGATGTACTCTGCAAAGAAGTTAAATAAACAGGGTGACAATATACAGCCTTGAGTACTCCTTTCCCAATTTGGAACCAGTCCATTGTTCCATGTCCATTTCTAACTGTTGCTTCTTGACCTGCATACAGGTTTCCCAGGAGGCAGGTAAGGTGGTCTGGTATTCCCATCTCTTGAAGAATTTTCCACAGTTTGTTGTGATCTACACAGTCAAAGGCTTTGGCATAGTCAATAAAGCAGATGTTTTTCTGGAATTCTCTTGCTTTTTCTATGATCCAATGGATGTTGGCAATTTGATCTTGTAACTTACATGACAATAAAAGCATAAAGGAGAAAGGAGAGAATGGAGCTATATAAGAGCAAAGATTTTGTATACTATTGAAATTAAGTTGTTTTAATCTGAATTTGATTGCTATAAACTAAAATGTTTATTATAATCCCCAGGGCAACCAATAAAAAAAAAACTAAATATTTATATATACATAGTAAAAGAAGCAAAAAGATTAAAATGAATCACCAGAAAATGTCTATTTAGCACAAAAGAAGGCAGCAATGGAGGAATAAAGGAACAAAAAGACATGTATGTATATATGTGTGTGTGTGTTTGTGTGTATGTGTGAAAAGTGGCACAATGGCAGATACATGTGTGTGTGTCCTCAGTCACTCAGTTATGTCTGACTGTTTTCAGCCCCATGTACTGTAGTACACCAGGTTCCTCTCCCCATGGAATTTTCCAGCAAGAATACTGATCCTCCTACTCCAGAGGATCTTCCTGACCCAGGGATTGAACCCACGTCTCTTGCATCTATAAATCCTACCATATCGGTAATCACATTAAAGCAAACGGATTATACACTCTGATTAAAAGGGAGAGATCATCAAAATGGTTTAAAAATTACACAATTCAGCTAATATGCTATATATATCAGAGTCAAAGTTAAATTCAAACAAAAATAGATTTAAAGCACAAGAATGAAGAAAGATATACTATGTAAACAGTAACCAAAGGAGAGTTGAAATGACTATACTAATATAAAACAAAACAGATTTTAAAACAAAATTTGTTGCTAGAGATGAAGATTTTATAATGATAAAAGTCTCAACCCATCAAGAAAATATGACAATTATAAAAATATATGCACCTAAAAGCAGAGCCCCAGAACACATGAATCAAAAACTGACAGAATTGAAGGAAATAATAATAGTTGGAGACTTTGATACCTTACTTGCCATAATGGATAGAACAAGACAGGATATCAACATGGAGATAGAAGACTTAACACTATAAAGCAACTAGACCTAAAGATATTTATAGAACACTCTGCCAAACAACAGCAGAATACACATTCTTCTCATATCCATGAAACATTCTCCACATACTCTATGTTAGGTCATAGAATAAGTTCCAATAGATTTACAAGAATTTAGATCATGCAAATTATATTCTCTAACCACAATGAAATGAAATTAGAAATAAATAACAGAAAGAAGTTTGATGATATCTCAAATATATGAAAATTAAACAGCACACTCCTAAGTAACCAAAAGTTCAAAGGAGAAATTGCAAGGTAAACTAGAAAATGTTTTGAGATAAACAAAAACAACACAACGTACCAAAACTTATGAGGTGTAGCTAATATACTACTTAAAGAAAAATTTATAAATGAAAATGCTTTTATGTAAAACTAGTGATTTCAAATCAATAAGCTAACTTTCCAACTTAAGAAACCAGAAAAAAAAAGGAGCTAAAACTAAATCTAAAGTAAGTTGAAAGAAGAAAATCATGAATGCTAGAGTTGAAATAAATAAAATAGACAGAAAAATGACAAAGAAAATCAAAGAAACCAAATATTCATTCTTTGAAAAGATCAACAAAATTGTCCAAACTGTAGCTTGTCTGACCAATAAAAAAAGATGGAAATGTCAAATTACTAAAATGGAGAATGAGAGAGGGTACATTACTACCAACCCTACAGAAATAAAAATGATTATATGGTAATACTATAGATAAGTGTACTATAACAAATTGGAAACCCTAGATCAAAAATTGAACAAATATCTACAAAGGCACAAACTACTGAAACTGATTCAAGAAAATCCTAAGAAACACACACACACAAAAGCCATTAGAGATAACAATTGAGGCAATTATAGCATACAAGGTCAATATAAAAATGTCTTCTCTATACACTTGGAATAAAATTTTTTAATGCAATTAAGAAAATGGTACTGCTCACAATAACATCAAAAATAATAAAATATTTAGTAATCAATTTAACAAAAGATGTTTAAGGTTGAACTCTCAGAATATTAAATTAAATCATGTCCTAAATAAATGGAAAGACATCTCATGTTCATCAATGAGAAGACTTCATATTGTTAAATGCTAATACTTACCAAATTGATCTTCAGATTCAACACAATCCCAACAAAATCCCAACTGTCTCTTTTGCAGAAATTGACAGGCTGATCCTAAAATTCAAATGGAAATACAAGGGCCAAGAATAGCTAAAACAATTGTGGCAGTTAATATTGTGTGTCAACTTAAGTGGTCAATAGGCTGCCCAGATAGCTGGTTAACATTATTTCTGGGTGTGTTTGTGAAGGTGTTTCTGGAAGACATTAGTGTTTGAAATGATGGACTGAATAAAGCAGAAAGCTCTCTCCAACGTGGGCGGGCATTATGCAATCTGCTGAGTTCCTGAACAGAAGAAAAAGACAAAGGAAGGTCAAATTCACTTTGTACTTAACTGCTGAGCATTGATTTCCTCCTACCCTCAGTGTTCCTGGTTCTCAGGCTTTTAGATTGGACTGCAATGGACACCACTCTCTCTCCAGCTCTCAGATCTTTGGACTCTACCACCAGTGATCCTGGGTATCCAGCTTGCAGATAGTAGATTGTGGGATTTAACCTCCACAATCATATAAGCCAATATTTATATCCTGTTAATTCTGTTTCTCTGAAGAAACCTGACCAATAAAACAATCTTGAAAAAAAAGCTAGTTCTTCAAAACTTTCCAATTTCAAAACTTGCTACAAAGCTACATTAAATAAACTTTGTGTGACATACAGGTGAATAGAAAAGAATAGAGAATATAGAAATAAACTCAAAAATATATGTTTAATTAATTTCAATTAGAGCATGAAGACCATTCAACAGGAAAGAATAGCCTTCTCAAACAAATGGTTCTGGTACAAATGAATGTCTACTTGCAAAAAAAAAAAAAAAAAAGAATTTGGACTTCCACCTCATACCATATATAAAAAATTTCTCAAAATGGACCAAAGACCTAAATTTAAGAACTAAAACAACAAAACTCTTAGAAGAAAACATAAGTGTAAAATTTCTTGAGTTTCAATTGCACAGTGGTTTTTAATATATGAAATGAAAAGGGCAAGCAACAACAACAAAAAATAAATTAGACTTTATCCAAATAAAGGCTTCTGTGCCTCAAAGGATACTATCAAGAAAGTGAAAAGACAGCCCACAGAATAGGAGAAAATATTTGTAAATCATATATCTGATAAGAGACTATCATCCAGAGTATATAAAGAACATTTAAAAGTTAGCAATAAAAAGAAAACACAGTTTTAAGATGGGCAAAGTATTTGAACATCCATTTCTCCAAAGATGATATGTTGTTGCTGTTGTTTAGTCACTAACGCATGTCCAACTCTATTGCAACCCTGGTCAACTCCTGGGTCAGAAAGATCCCCTGGAGAAGAGATAGGCTACCCACTCCAGTATTCTTAGGCTTCCCTTGCGGCTCAGCTGGTAAAGAATCCACCTGCAATGCGGGAGACCTGGGTTCAATCTCTGGGTTGGGAAGATGCCCTGAAGAAGAGAAAGGCTACCCACTCCAGTATTCTGGCCTGGAGAATTCCATAAAGTGTATAGTCCATAGGGTCACAAAGAGCCAGACATGACAGAGCGACTTTCACTTCACTTCACTTATGGACTGTAGCCCACCAGGTTCCTCTGCCCATGGGATTTCCCAAGCAAGAATACTGGAGTGGGTTGCCATTTCCTTCTCCAGGAAATCTTCCCAATCGAGGGATTGAACCTGAGTCTCCTGATTGGCAGGTATATTCTTTACCACTGAGTCATCAGGGAAGCCTTAAAATTGATACATAGGTGGCCAATGAGACATGAAAAGATGCTCAGCATTGTTAGTCATTGTGTGTTCTGTTAAGTCGCTTCAGTTGTGTCCAACTCTTTGTGACCCTATGGACTGTGGCCTGCCAGGCTTCTCTGTCCATGGGATTCTCCAGGCAAGAATACTGGAGTGGGTTGCCATGCCCCTCTCCAGGGGATCTTCCCTACCCAGGGATCAAACCTGTGCATCTTATGTCTCCTACATTGGCAGGAAGGTTCTTTACCACTAGCACCACCCGGGAAGCCCATTAGTCATTCAGTTTAGTTCAGTCAATCAGTCGAGTCTGACTCTTCGTGATCCCATGGACTGCAGCATGCCAGGCTTCCATCACCAACTCCCAGAATTTGCTCAAACTCATGTCTATCAAGTTGGTGATGCCATGCAACCATCTCATCCTCTGTCATCACCTTCTCCTCTGGCCTTCAATCTTTCCCAGCATCAGGGTCTCTTCCAATAAGTCAGTTCTTCACATCAGGTGGCCAAAGTATAGGAGCTTCAGCTTCAGCATCAGTCCTTCCAATGAATATTCAGGACTGATTTCCTTTAGGATTGACTGGTTTCATCTCCTTGCAGTCCAAGGGACTCTCAAGAGTCTTCTCCAACACCACAGTTCAAAAGCATCAATTCTTTGGTGTTCAGCCTTCTTTATGGTCCAACTCTCACATACATACATGACTACTGGGAAAACCACAGCTCTGTCTAAACGGACCTTTGTCGGCAAGGTAATGTGTCTGCTTTTCAGTGTGATGTCTAGGTTGGTCATAACTTTTCTTCCAAGGAGCAAGCGTCTTTTAATTTCATGGCTGAAGTCACCATCTGCAGTGATTTTGGAGCCCAAGAAAAGAAAGTCTTTCACTGTTTTCATTGTGTCCCCATCTATTTGTCATGAAGTGATGTAACTGGATGCCACAATCTTTGTTTTTTGAATGTTGCGTTTTAAGCCAGAGTTTTCACTCTCCTCTTTCACTTTCATCAAGAGGCTCTTTAGTTCCTCTTCACTTTCTGCCATAAGGGTGGTGTCATCTGCATATCTGAAGTTATTCGTATTTCTGCATGTAATCTTGATTCCAGCTTGTGCTTCATCCATTCTGGCATTTCTCATGGTGTACTCTGCATAGAAGATAAATAAGCAGGGTGACAATATATAGCCTTGACATACTCCTTTCCCGATTTGGAACCAGTCCATGCATTGAAGAAGGAAATGGCAACCCACTCCAGTGTTCTTGCCTAGAGAATCCCAGGGATGAGGGAGCCTGGTGGGCTGCCATCTATGGGGTCGCACAGAGTCGGACACGACTGAAGCGACTTAGAAGCAGCAGCAGCATTGTTACATGTCCATTTCTAACTGTTGCTTCTTGACCTGCATACAGATTTCTCAGGAGGCAGGTAATGAGGTCTGGTATTCCCATCTCTTGAAGAATTTTCCACAGTTTGTTGTGATACACACATTCAAAGGCTTTGGCATAGTCAACAAAGTAGAAGTAGATGGTTTTCTGGAACTCTCTTGCTTTCTCGGTGATCCAATGGATTTGGGCAATTTGATCTCTGGTTCCTCTGCCTTTTCTAAATCCAGCTTGAACATCTGGAAGTTCTCAGTTCACTTACTGTTGAAGCCTCATTTGGAGGATTTTGAGCATAACTTTGCTAGTGTGTGAGATGAGTGCAATTGTGTGGTAGTTTGTACATTCTTTGGCATTACCTTTCTTTGGGATTGGAATGAAAACTGACCTTTTCCAGTCTGGTGGCCACTGCTGAGATTTTCAAATTTGCCAGCATATTGAGTGTAGCACTTTGACAGCATCATCTTTTAGGATTTAAAATAGCTCAACTGGAATTCCATCAGTGAAATGCAAATCAAAGCAGTGAGATACCAATTCACACCTACTAGGATGACTAGAATCAAAATTTCAGATAACAAATATTCAAGAGAATATGGACAAATTGAAGCCCTCATACTTTGCTAATAGGAATGTGAAACGGTGCAGCCTCTTCAGCAAACAGCCTAGCCATTCCTCAAAATGTTAAGTATAAGTGACCGTTCTGCCCAACAATTCTACTCCTAGTGTAGATATCCAAGAAAATAGGAAACATATGTTCACACAAAAGCTTGTACATAAATGTTCATAGCAGCATTATTTATAATAGCCAAAATGTGGGAACAGCCCCATATGTCCATCGACTGATGAATGGCTAGAAAAGAATGTGATATATACATCCAAGGGAATGTTATTCAGTCATTAAAAAGAATGAAGTACTGATATATGGTGCAACGTGGATGAACCTTAAAATATGCTAAGTGAAAGAGGCCAGTCAAAAGGACCACAAACTATATGATTCCATTTATATAAAGTGTCCAGAATAGGTAAATCCACAGAGACAGAAGGTAGATTAGTGATTGCTAGGCCCTGGGGGTTTGGAAGGAAATGGGGAGTGACTGCTAATGAGTACTGAGTTTCCTTTTGGGGTGATGAAAATGTTCTGGAATTAGATAGTGCTGATATTTCTGCAACATTGTGAATATACAAAAAACACTGAATTTCACACTTCAAAGGGTGAATGTTATGGTATATTAACCATATCACAATAAAAACTGTATAAGAGAAAGAGTATGGAGAGGTTCATGTATCCTCCATTCAGTGGCTACATCTTACATAAATATAGTGCAATACGAAATCCAGGAAACTGACATTGGTACAATGCACTCATATAGTTCTATGCTATTTTATCACACATAGATTTGTGTAACGACCACCATAATCAAGACACAGAACTCTTCTATCGCCACAAACATCTTCATGCTCCCCCTTTTAGAGTCACGCCAATCCTCCTTTATCCCACCTTCCCTAACCCCCGGCAGTCACTAATCTAACTCCCCAGCTCTATAATTTTGTCATTTTGAGAATATTATATAAATGGAATCACATAACATGAGACCTTTGGTATTGGATTTATCACCCAGCATAATTCCCTAGAAATTCGTCCATGCATATATTAAGAATTTCTCCCTTTTTTTTAAAAAAAAGAATTTGTTTCTTTTGATTGCCAAGTCATATTTAATGGTATAAATGTACCAGTTTGTTAAACCACCTACCTATTTAAGGTCATTTTGGTTGTTTCCAGTTTTTTTGACTATTACAAATAATGCTGCTGTGTATAGTAATGCAAAGTTTTTTGCATGGACAAGTTTTCATTTCTTTGGCATAAATACCCCGGAATGCAATCAATAAGTTAGCTGGTAAGTATATGTTGAGCTTTTCAAGAAGCCACCATAATATTTTCAGAATGACTGTACCATTACATATTTCTACCAGCAATGTATGAGATTTGTTTATCTTCATCCTCTTCAGCATGTTATTGTCACTAATTTTTATCTTAGCCATTCTAATAGATATGGAGTGGCATCTCTTATGTCTTTGGTTTGTATTTCCTAATGCTTACTGATGTTGAACATCTTTTTATGTGTTTATTTGCCATCTACATATCTTCTTCAGTGAAATGTCTCATGTATTTTACCCAATTTCTAAATGGAGCTTTTGAATTTTGCTATTGAGTTTTGAGACTTCTTTGTATATTCTAAATAAAAATTCTTTGTTAGATATGTGGTTTGCAAGTATTTTCTCCCACAATGTACCTTGTCTTTTAATCCTCTTTACAGAGACTTTTGTAGAGCAAAAGATTTTAATTTTGATGAATTCCAAATTACCCATTTGTTTTCTATAATTCAACTGTGTTTTTGCTGTTGTGTCTAAGAACTATTCACCAAGCCTTAAATATTGCAGATTATCTTCTATGTTTTAAAAGTTTTCTAGTTTCACGTTCTACATTTAAATCTACGGTCCATTTTGAGTTAATTTTTGTGTAAGGTGTGAGGTTTAATAAAGGCTCATCTTTTTGCCTTGGAGAAGGCAATGGCACCCAACTTCAGTACTCTTGCCTGGAAAACCCCATGGACAGAGGAGCCTGGTAGGCTGCAGTCCATGGGGTCGCTAAGAGTCTGACACGACTGAGCGACTTCACTTTCACTTTTCACTTTCATGCTTTGGAGAAGGAAATGGCAACCCACTCCAGTGTTCTTGCCTGGAGAATCCCAGGGACAAGGGAGCCTGGTGGGCTGCCGTCTATGGGGTCACACAGAGTCGGACACGGTGGAAGTGATTTAGCAGCAGCAGCATCTTTTTGCCCATAAGTGTTCAATTACTCCAGCACCTTTCAGTTCAGTTCAGTTCAGTCACTCAGTCGTGTCCGACTCTCTGCGACCCCATGAATCACAGCACGCCAGGCCTCCCTGTCCATCACCAACTCCCGGAGTTCACCCAGGCTCACATCCATCGTAGTCAGTGATGCCATCCAGCCATCTCATCTTCTGTCATCCCCTTCTCCTCCTGCCCCCAATCCCTCCCAGCATCAGAGTCTTTTCCAATGAGTCAACTCTTCACATGAGGTGGCCAAAGTACTGGAGTTTCAGCTTTAGCATCATTCCTTCCAAAGAAATCCCAGGGCTGATCTCCTTCAGAATAGACTGGTTGGATCTCCTTGCAGTCCAAGGGACTCTCAAGAGTCTTCTCCAACACCACAGTTCAAAAGCATCAATTCTTCAGCACTCAGCCTTCTTCACAGTCCAACTCTCACATCCATACATGACCACAGGAAAAACCATAGCCTTGACTAGACGAACCTTTGTTGGCAAAGTAATGTCTCTGCTTTTCAATATGCTATCTAGGTTGGTCCTAACTTTCCTTCCAAGGAGTAAGCGTCTTTTAATTTCACGGCTGCAGTCACCATCTGCAGTGATTTTGGAGCCCAAAAAATAAAGTCTGACACTGTTTCCACTGTTTCCCCATCTATTTCTCATGAAGTGATGGGACCAGATGCCATGATCATTTTCTGAATGTTGAGATTTAAGCCAACTGTTTCACTCTCCACTTTCACTTTCATCAAGAGGCTTTTTAGTTCCTCTTCACTTTCTGCCATAAGGGTGGTGTCATCTGCATATCTGAGGTTATTGATATTTCTCCCGGCAATCTTGATTCCAGCTTGTGTTTCTTCCAGTCCAGCGTTTCCCATGATGTACTCTGCATAGAAGTTCAATAAGCAGGGTGACAATATACAGCCTTGACGTACTCCTTTTCCTATTTGGAACCAGTCTGTTGTTCCATGTCCAGTTCTAACTGTTGCTTCCTGACCTACATACAGGTTTCTCAAGAGGCAGATCAGGTGGTCTGGTACTCCCATCTCTTTCAGAATTTTCCACAGTTTATTGTGATCCACACAGTCAAAGGCTTTAGCATAGTCAATAAAGTAGAAATAGATGTTTTTCTGGAACTCTCTTGCTTTTTCCATGATCGTTTACTAACACATATATATGGAATTTAGAAAGATGGTAATGATAACCCTGTATGCAAGGCAGCAAAAGAGACACAGATGTATAGAATAGTCTTTTGGACTCTGTGGGAGAGGGAGGTGGGGGATGATTTGGGAGAATGGCATTGAAACGTGTATAATATCACATAAGAAACATATCGCCAGTCCAGGTTCTATGCAGGATACAGGAAGCTTGGGGCTGGTGCACTGGGATGACCCAGAGGTATGATATGGGGAGGTGGGAGGGGGGTTCAGGATTGGGAACACGTGTACACCCATGGCAGATTCATGTTGATTTATGGCAAAATCAATTCAATATTGTAAATTAAAAAATAAATAAATAGAAAAAGAAGAAAAAAAAAAAGATAAGTTGAACTTTCCTCCATTGAACTGCTTTTGCATCTTTGTCAAAAATCACTGGCATGTATTCGTGGATCCAGTTCTCGGGTTTCTATTCTGTTCCATAGATCTATGTGTCTATTCCTCCATCAACACCTCAGTCTTGATTCCTGTCCATACATAAGTTTAAAATCAGGTAGAGTGAGTCCTCCCACTATATTCTTCTTTTTCAAAATTGCTTCATCTATTCCAGTTCCTTGCCTTTCCATTCAGATTTTAAGGGAATCTTTTATATATCTACAAAAATGTCTTGCTGGTACTTTGATAGGAATTGTATCAAACCTGTATTTCAATTTGGAGAGAACTGACATCTTTACCATGTTGAGTCCTCCAATCTATGGACACACTGTGACTGTCCATTTATCTAGATCTTCTTTGGTTTCTTTCATGAGCATTTTTTGTAGTTTTCAACATACAAGTACTATACATGCTTTCTTACATTTATACCTAGTATTTAATTTTTGAGTGATTATAAGTAGTACAATAATTTTAGTTCTATGTCTGTATGTTCATGAATAGTTTATAGAAATGCAATTGGAATTTTTATATGTTGATTTTGTATCCTGAGCTTCCCTGGTAGTTCAGACAGTAAAGAGTCTGCCTGCAATGTGAGAGGCCCAGTTTCAATCCCTGGGTCAGGAATATACCCTGGAAAAGGAAGTGCCAATCCACTCCAGTATTCTTGATTGGAGAATTTCACGGACACAAGTGTCTGTCAGGTTACAGTCCATGGGATCGCAAAGAGTCGAACACGACTGAGCAACTTTCACTTGCACTTTTGTATCCTGAGACCTTGACAAAGTCACTTATTAGTTGTAGAAGTTTATTTTTGTACTTTTGTTGTCCCTTGGCATTTTCTATGTCAACTGTAGTCTCACTCGCAAACAGGGACAGTTTTATTTCTTCCTTTCTAATTGACATGCTTTTTAACAGTGGGCATCCTTGACTTATTTTTGATCACAGGAGGGAAGCATTCAGCCTTTCACCATCAAGTATGATGTTAGCTGTAGGGTTTTGGTAGATGTTCCTTATCAAGTTGAAGACATTATCCTCCACTTTTAACTGTCTGAGAGTTGTTGTCATGAATGAGCAATGAGTTTTTCCAGATGCTTTTCCTGTATCAATTGACGTCACTATGTGATTTTTCTCCTTTTGCCTGTAAACATGATGAATTTTATTGATTGCTGTTCAAATTTTGAGCCAGCCTTGCCTCCCTGGAATAAACCACGCTTGGTCAAGTTATATAATGTTTAAAAACATTGCTGAATTCTATTTGCTAATATTTTGTTAAAGATTTTGTTTCCATAGTATGAAGGATATTGGTTTGTAGTTTTCTTTTTGTGCTTTCTTTGTCTGGTTTTGGTATAAAAGCAATATGGGCCATGTAAAATGAGATGGGTATGAATCTTCTATTTTCAGCAATAAATGGTACAGAATTTGGTGTTGATTTTTTTTAAATGTTTGGTAGAACCCTCCAGTACAACCATTTTGATCTGGAGACTTCGTTGGGGGGAAGGTTTTCACAACAAATTCAATTTCTTTGATAAATTTTGAACTAATCAAACTATCTATTTCATATTATGTGTGTTGCTGTACTTTGTGCTTTGCTAAGAATTGGTCCATTTCATCTAATTTGTCCAACTTATGAACTTAAAGTTGTTTATAGTATTCTCTTTTTATTCTTTTGATTAGTTCAGAGTTTGTAGTAATATATTCCATATTTCATTCCTGATATAGGGCGAAAGCAGAGTTCCAAAGAATAGCAAGGAGAGATAAGAAAAGCTTCCTAGGTGAACAATGCATGGAAATAGAGGAAAACAATAGAATGGAAAAGACTAGAGATCTCTGTAAGAAAATTAGAGATATCAAGGGAACATTTCATGCAAAGATGGGCACAATAAAGGACAGAAATGGTATGGACCTTACAGAAGCAGAAGAGATTAAGAAGAGGTGGCAAGAATACACAGAAGAACTATATAAAAAAGATCTTACTGATAGGGTGATCACTCACCTAGAGCCAGACATCCTGGAGTGTGAAGTCAAGACCATAGGAAGTATCACTACAAACAAAGCTAGTGGAGGTGATGGAATTCCAGTTGAACTATTTCAAATTCTAAAATATGATGCTATTAAAGTGCTGCACTCAATATGCCAGCAAATTTGGAAAATTCAGCAGTGGCTACAGGAATGGAAAAGGTCAGTTTTCATTTCAATCCTAAATGGTGCTGTTAAAGTGCTGCACTCAATATGCCAGCAAATTTGGAAAATTAAGCAGTGGCCACAGGACTGGAAAAGGTCAGTTTTCATTTCAATCCCAAATGGTGTTGTTAAAGTGCTGCACTCAATATGCCAGCAAATTTGGAAAATTAAGCAGTGGCCACAGGAATGGAAAAGGTCAGTTTTCATTCCAATCCCAAAGAAAGGCAATGCTAAAGAATGTACAGACTACCACACAATTGCACTCATCTCACATGCTAGTAATGTTCAAAATTCTCCAAGCTAGGCTTCAACAGTACATGAACGAAGAACTTCCAGATGTTCAGGCTGGATTTAGAAAAGGCAGAGGAACCAGAGATCAATCATCAGGCAACATCTGTTGGATCATAGAAAAAGCAAGAGAGTTCTGGAAAAACATCTACTTCTGCTTCATTGACTAAACCAAAGCCTTTGACTGGATCACAACAAATGTGAAAAGTCTCAAAAGAGATGGGAATACCAGACCACCTTACCTGCCTCCTGAGAAATCTGTATGCAGGTCAAGAAGCAACAGCTAGAACCAAACTTGGAACAACAGACTGGTTCCAAATTGGGAAAGGAGTACATCAGGCTGTATATTGTCACCCTGCTTATTTAACTTCTATGCAGAGTACATCATGAGAAATATCAGAATGGATGAAGCACAAGCTGGAATCAAGATTATATGCTGAAATATGAATAACTTCAGATATGCAGATGACACCACCCTTATGGCAGAAAGTGAAGAAGAACTAAAGAGCCTCTTGATGAAAGTGAAAGAGGAGAGTGAAAAAGTTGGCTTAAAACTCAACATTCAGAAAACAAAGATCATGACACCTTGTTGAGTGATTTTTATGAAGACTGCTTTGAAACTATTGTCAGATAATTTGAGTATCTGTGTGAAGTCAGTTTTTGCATCCAAGTTTTTATTTTCTTTTCTTACTCAAGTCGAAATTTTCCTGGTTCTGGGTATGGCAGGTGATTTTTTAAAACCTGGACAACCCTGTATACGAGACAGCAAAAGAGACACTGATGTATAGAACAGTCTTTTGGACTCTGTGGGAGAGGGAGAGGGTGGGATGATTTGGGAGAATGGCATTAAAACATGTATAATATCATATATGAAATGAGTCACCAGTCCAGGTTCGATGCACGATACTGGATGCTTGGGGCTGGTGCACTGGGACAACCCAGAGGGATGGTACGGGGAGGGAGGAGGGAGGGGGTTCGGGATGGGGAACACGTGTATACCTGTGGCGGATTCATATTGATATATGGCAAAACCAATACAATATTGTAAAGTTAAAAAATAAAATAAAATATATAAAAAAATAAAACCTGGACATTTTGTATATTATCCTATGGGACTCTGGATTTATTTAAATATTATTTTTTAGCAGGAGTCCTCTAACACTGCACTATCAGAGGAAGAAAAATCCACCTCCTTACAGCCAGGTTTCGGTAAAAATCCAGGTTTCCCATTCTGCTTCCTTTGATAACCCAAGGTGGGAAGGGATGCCTCATTACTGCTAGATAGATAATCGGATTTTAGACTCCCTACTAGACCTCTACTGATGGTAAGAGCAAGAAAGGTCTCATTACTGCCAGGTGGGGATAAAAGTCCTGGCTCCCCACTTGGCCTTCTCTGATACCATCCCAGCCAGAGGAGAGGGGGCAGATTAGGATATCTTGTTTCAGTCTGGTAAGAGTGGATGTGGGGGTAGAGCCACAGTTATTTCTATAGTGTTAGGTTGGAGTAGAGTGGTTATTGTCTAAAAGTTTACTACTTGCTATCCTGTCCTTTTCTGGTCCCCTGGCTAGAAGAAAGCAGGCTTTTGATGAGGCTATGTTTTTAATTTTTGCTGTTGTTTTCATAATTGTGACCATTGGTGTTTCTGATAGTTGGCTTCCTTAGCACCCAGGGAACTCAACATCGTATTTTTCTTTGGTTCCTGAGTTCCTTAGCTGGCCTTCCTTCTTCTCTACACCTTTCAGAATCTTTTAATATTTGCTTTATATACAACAACTGGAGTTTTTAGCTGTACTTAGCAGGAGAAATCAAGAGAACGGTTTCTATTCCTGTCATCTGAAAAAGTCCCCGTTTATATTCGATTTAAGAAAGTACATTGGGAAAATGTGAATCTGCTCTAACTGACTTTTACAAAAGGAAAGGGGAAACAATTTACAGTCTTCCATTCTTTGACAACAATTACTGAGTGATAAGCTTCCCTGGTAGCTCAAATGGTAAAGAATCTGCCTGCAATGCAGGAGACACGGGTTCAATCCGTGGGTTGGGAAGATCCCCTGGAGAAGGGAATGGCAACCCATTCCAGTATTCTTGCCTGGAGAATTCCATGGGCAGACCATAGGGTCGCAAAGAGTCCGAGACAACTGAGCCTCTTACACTTTCACTTTCACTGAGTGATAAACAGCTTGTAACACCCAGTGTCTTGACAAAGAGACTGAGAAGGACTAGACTCTAATTCTCAGATAGGAGGATGCTAGGACAGTGATTTCAATTCCTACAGAGATAAGTTTTCTCCCACCTTCTAAAGTTGCTTCCAGCCTTTCACCTTACCCCTGCCTATCCCATTTCTGCTTGGGGAGTCTCACGGGTGTGCCCACAGACCTGGTATCTTGGCTTCCTTTATCCTGTGAGTATAGGCACAAAAGACAGTGAAAAAATCCAGCCTAATACATCCTTCCTGGCCTTGCCCCAGGGCTACTGCTTGCGGACCCCCACCCCCAGAGGCTTTGGCTCTTGGGATCATCCTTCTTTTCCTTCTACAGCTTGTCTCTTTAGTCTCAGCTCCTTTCCTGCAGGACCTCCCCCCACCTCATACTACCCACTCCCTAATGGCCCAGGGAAGCACATTCCACACTCCTTCTTGGGGCCGAGGCCAATGGAGTTGTGGCAGCTGTTCAAGAATGCAGGTTGTGTTTGTGTGTGTGTGTG
This sequence comes from Bos javanicus, assembly GCF_032452875.1. NCBI lineage: Eukaryota > Metazoa > Chordata > Mammalia > Artiodactyla > Bovidae > Bos > Bos javanicus. Next base: position 83,469,960 of record NC_083897.1, on the reverse strand, counting down.
TGAAGGGGAGGTCCTGCCTGCCTGATTGGCCTGGAACTGGTGGTGGAGGATGCCCCAAAGGTCCACAGTTTTGAGGGCTGTTGGGAGAGCTGGGGGCTGAGGCCAAAGAGAGGGCAGCAGCCTGTGGCATCTCTACCCCTAGAGCCTTTGGTCGAAGCACAGATATATATTCTCTGTCTACTTTAGTCCTAGAATTTCTGAGGCCACAACAGTCTGGAGGATGTTTGGCAAATGTCTTTTGGGGCAAGCCCTATGATGGGGCCTGGTTGACTAGGCTCACTGAGACCAGCTCCTTGCAGACACTGTGGCCTCAGTTTTTCCACTTGTAAAATGGGGGCAATGCTTGGAGCTTTTATGTTTTAGTTTCAGGGGCTTTTTGGAGGCCTTTTCAAGTCTATCCTGGTACATTCCCAGTTACTAAATGGTCCAATGGCCCTTTCACTGGGTAAATAACTATTATTGTGACTGTACCAAACAGCTAGCTATTGCTGGTTTTTTAAATATGAATTTGAATCTGCCACAGAAAATATACTTTAAAAATGAACCAAACACCCCACCACACATTTTTGCACGCCTTGAATTTTGGACTTGCTCATGGACCACTTGAAGGCCCCACAGAATACCACTATTCCCTGGACCACCCGTAGTGAACTGCTGTCCCAAAGGAGGTCTGTGAATGGGTGTTAGAGGGAGGTGGGGCCTGGAAAAATGGCTTGGGGAGGGTGTTTTCCTGGGACAGGGAAATGAGTCAGGGTGCAAAGAAGCAGAACTGCGGGAGAGGAAGGGCAATAGCCCTTAGGCCTGCTCAGATAAGCCTACTGGGAAATGGGCTGGGTAGTCCTGAATGGAGGTCAAACTCGGGGTGGAAGAAGGTAGCAACAGCAATGAGGGCACCTTTGTTTGAGGTGGCTCTCAAACAGAGGGAATCTCAACTGCAGAGCCTAGCTCCTCTGACAATTGCCTATGGGGAAAATAGATACCTCAAAATCTGAGCTGTGGAGGAAGCCCAGAAAAGATTTGCGGTCAGAAATTCCCCACTCTTGGAGGAAACTCCAGGTCTCCCAGAGGGGAACTAGTCACCCATCCATCCATTCATTCACCAATAATTCTATGATGTGCCCAACCCTGTGCTAGATGCCAGGGATACAATTGTGTGCAAAACATGGCCTACCCTCAAGAGACTCCCAATCTAAAGGGGAAGACAAGTAAATAATTCCAGTACAGTTTGGTCAGAGAGCTGTGGGAGCTCAGTGGAGAAGATCCAACCCAGATGTGAGGTCAAGAAGTCTTCCTGAAGGAGGTGATACATAAACTGGGAACAGAAAGATGAGATGGCATTATCCAGGAGAAGACAAAGCAGAAAGGAACAGTGGTCTCAGCAGAGGGATGTGCATGAGTAAGTTTCATGGCTTATACATATTGGCTCAGCCTGGCAGGGTTCGTCATGCCCTATCCCCAGGCTTTTGGCTCACCTTATTACCTTATTGACTTACCTCTAATAACCTTATATTAGAGACCTTACTGACCCTTGATTGAACCTGATCCCACAGTAAAAGGCAGCACTGGGCCCAGGGACCTCTGGGTGCAGGTGGGATAGGGCAGAGTCTCAAAGAGAGCAGGGCCAAAGCGTGCAGGGAACCATGCAAGGTGACCCCTGGCTGGGGGAAGATGTGGGCTAGAGAAAGTGATATTGCCTACCCTGGGCCAGTGTCTGCTCCTGCAAAGGTGCTTTATAGTGTTCAAAGCCTGTAGCCAGTCCCACTGTCTGTGAAACCTCTAGTGGTTCTGGAGAGGGCACCTAAAGCAGGACTTCCTACAGCTGGGCATACAGGGAGCATCACAAGATGGATAATAACCTGCTTAAGATTCCTCAGAGGGAAGTGATGGGGCAGGACTTGCCCCGGGGCTGCCTCTACCTTTCACTGGAAGCCATGGTTTACGTACTCAGGAAACTCAGGGCAGGAACTGGACATGCTGTGACCATGAGGCTACGAGGAAGAACATTTTGGCTGCCTCTGGAATCTGTAGGGAAGCTTGTTCAACCCCCTCAGACTATACCTGGGAGAAGGAGGCTCAGACGGAAGAAAGACCTTACCCAGGGTCATGCTGCAACCTCTGAGCTGGGGCTGGGAGTACATGCCCTGGGTTCTCTGGTTGAGTGGCCAGCTGTGGGTTACAAATGGAAGGAAATAGCAGACCCTGGCTAAGCAGCAGCCTGGAAGGCAGAGAGACTTCAGCTGAATTTCTGTCTTGGCCATTCCCTCACTGTTCGACTATGGGCCTCAGTTTCCTATTCTGGAAAATGGGGATAATAAATAGAGCTAACACTGGGGGGCTAGGAAGTCCAAAGACACCGATGGATAGAAGCTAGGTCAAGGAAGAGAGTGGTGGGAGGGATGCTGGGCAAGATCTGGAAGCTAATCCTGGCAGGCACAACAGCTCCTCCGTGGGTACCCTCTCTGCCTTCATATCCCCATCATAGAGAGAGGACGCCACAGCTTCCCTCTAGGCCTTGTTAGCAGCACTCTCGAGACCCACATTAGTCCCTAATTTTGTTAACTAATCCCCAACCCCAAGTTGCACTGCTCCCCACCCAGGAGCTAGGGGACCTATATGATGATACCAGGGCAGCTGGGCCTGGTGCTACCCTAGGGATAGGTAGGTAGGGGCCACTGTCACCAACTTTCAGCTGCCCCATTTCTTCTATCATCTCTGGGTACCTGCACCAGAACCTCTGCCCTCAGAGACTTGCTTTTTCTGGAATCCTGCTCCTGGATTTCTGGGGTAGGCCCCCCTCTCTCTCTCTGAATTTCAATCTCTGCTCTACAAACAGGGCCACTCTTTCCTGCATCCTCTGTGGTTTCCTTCTCATCTCAGTGCCTGCTACTGCTGCTGTTGCTAAGTCACTTCAGTCATGTTCAACTCTGTGCGACCCCATAGACGGCAGCCCACCATGCTCCCCTGTCCCTGGGATTCTCCAGGCAAGAACACTGGAGTGGGTTGCCATTTCCTCCTCCAATGCATGAAAGTGAAAAGTGAAAGTGAAGTCTCTCAGTCGTGTCCGACTCTTAGCACCCCCATGGACTGCAGCCTACCAGGCTCCTCCATCCATGGGATTTTCCAGGCAAGATTACTGGAGTGGGGTGCCACTAACTTCTCCGTCAGTGCCTGCTAGGGGTCAACAATTAGTGAACGTTTAATTGGAACAGCTATCATCATTTAAAGAGCCTTTTATTGGATTAGCTGGGCTTCCTGGTGGCTCAGATGGTAAAGAATCTGCCTGCAGTGCAGCAGATCTAGTTTTGATCACTGGCTGAGGAAGATCCCCTGGAAAAGGGAATGGCAACCCACTCCAGCATTCTTGCCTGGAGAATTCCATGGACAGAGGAGCCTGACGGGCTACATTCCATAGAGTCAAAAAGAGTCTGACACGATTGAGTGACTAACACTTTCATTTCACTTTGCTTTCGTTGGACCAGGCATGGGACTGAGTGCTCTACATCTGCCACCTGGTTTGATCCTCATGGGGCACTGTAGAGCAGTTGCAGAAGACACAGACTCTGGAGTCAGACATCCAAGCTCAGCCTGAGCTGCTTCCTAGATGGATGACCTTGGGTCAAGTGACTTCACATCTCTGTCCTTCAGTGTCCCCATCTGCACAACAGAATACTGGTAATAATTACCTTGGTGGGTTGTTGGGAAGCTTAATCCAAGTAAAGCAATTCAGTAAGTACTCAGTGAGTGGAGCTATTATTCTTGCCATTTCATATGTGGGGCAACACTGGTTCCAAAAGGGTAAAGGGGATAAAATGGGGACCAGAACTCCAAGAGTTCCTGCTGCACTGTGCTCAGGGTAGGATGAGACTGAGCATCTTCTTCCCCATCCTCCAACCATCTGCCCAGAAAATGGGTATCAGTCTTGTGGCTTGTTGCTAGAGGTAAAGCTTGGCTCTGAACCCCACAAGATGGGCCTTGCCATCACCAGCTCCTTCCCCTTATCCCCTTCTTCCTACTCCCCACAATGGCTCTTGTTCTTTCAGCAGAAGAACCATTTAGAATGGGTGCCAATGGCCTGACATGAAACATCATCTCAGCCTCAAGGCCTCCACTCATCTGCTCAGCCTCTGCCTTGCCAGCCCACCTTGCCTTCCCCTTCTGAACCACTATCATTCAATCAGCTGTTACTCTTCTCAGGAGATGTCCCTCAGCCACACGCAGTTTTGGCTCTCCCATCAGCAAGAACCATTTTGCCCCCAGCCTGCTTTGACTATCAGCTCACTGGTCGTGACACCTTCCCCTCTCTTCCTTTTCATATTCTCTAGGTTTGAAATATCTCTCCATATCCTCATAGCTAAGTTCCTTCCTCCCCACTTCTAAACCCTTTTGGGTGAATCCTCTTTCAGGCAGCCCAGAGGTGTGAGGGGTCAGAAGATGAGATGATTTCAAAGGCATCATCACTGGTTCACAAAAAGCTGCCCCCACAGCCAAAAACTGACTCAGCAAGGGCTTGCTTGACATTTGACTCTTGCCCTCTGTTTCAGGGATTGTTTCAGAATGTCAGCTCCCCAAAGGTTGGGGCTTGGCTGGCTCCTAGGAGACATCCACAATGACAGCGCTGCTGTGTGTGTGAAGAGGCAGTGGCAGTCTGGTGCCAGCTCCTGGGAATGACAGGGTCCACTCTCTGTGTCCTTGGGTGACTCAATAGAGGTCAGGGGCATGAACTACTTGACACTTTCAAATCTCGCATCTCCCAGAGTCATCAGCATGTATGATTACTTACGAAAACTTAATGATATAGCAGAAAGAAGACTAGACAGGGAGTCAGGCTGACCTGATTAAGACCTACGCCCCAGCTTACTTGGTACGTTATTTGGCCATTGGAAGCCTTGATGTGAGATCATGTGTGCAAAGCTCCATGCCTGGCACATTACCAGAATTATTCAATAGGTAGACTATTATTATTACTCCTCCCACCTCCATTTCCCCACATCTCCCCCACCCCATTTGGCTCAGTTCAGATCTAGATCTCCTCAGAGCAGCCCAGATGCTCCTGGGCCTGGTGGGCAGAGCGGGTGGAGGGAGTCACTACCCCGGGGAAGCTGGGCCGGGACCACAGGGCTCCATGTCACCCCTCAGGCACTGAGACAGGGACTGGGGCTTCAGCACCCGGAGTAGCCAGCTCTAAGAGCAGGAGTGGCTTGGCCTGGGGTCTGATCACCAGGCTGCCAGTCCTGGATGCGCTGCAGACTCTGTGTGTCCTTGACTGAGTCCCTGATCCTGTCTATAGTGTGGAAGTGGGGCTGGAGGTGGCTGTGCTAATGGTCTTTGAGGCACCTTTCAGCTTGGCTACTTGGTGAGTGCAAGAAGATGGAGAAACAGTAGGTGGGGGAGCAAAAGCCTCCAGAGTTGACACTCCAGCAGAGGGCGATGCAGCTAGAGCCTGGCTCTGGGCCCTAGAGAGAATGAGTTACCACAGTGACCTCGCAGGTGGGGCAAGTGTGGAAGCCGCCCTGTTGGCTGGCAGATCAGAGTGGGAGCCAGGGACAACCAGTGACAAATCACTCTCTTGTGTCTCTATCCAGAACAGCTTCCCCTTGGCAGGAGTGAGAGTCAACAAACAAGGCCAGGGCAGCCCCAGCCCCGTGCAGGCTGCCAGGCCCAGGGAGTGCCCCTGGCGACCTTGGGTGAACCTAGGTAGATTCTGGGCAACTGCTGAGGCACTGTGCCCCCAACTTTGTCCCTCTCCCTTTAAGACCTGGCCTTCATATAAGGAAAAGCCATGCTGGGGTCTACTTCTGGTCTCTGGGCCAGGCCTGGGGATGAAGCCCATCTCTAGCCAGTGCAGACAGGGCTCAGTCCTTGTCCTCTCTCTCTTAGATGACCCTTCCAGCCAGGACCCAGAATCTGACTTTTTCTGACATTTCTGAGACTCCAACCTACTGTCTGACCCCCTTGCCTTCTCCGGGCCTCCCTTTTCTTACCAATAATCTGCTGGAGGATGGTCTTGTTGAACTTCAAGGATGCTTCCCAATGTGAAATTCCAGAAGTTGGAGATTATATTCCAGGTCCTGGTTTTCTTTGCCCAGATGCCAGAGAACACTGATTCTAAGTCGCTCTTCCACCTCTGGACTTTCAAGATAATTGCTCTGCTGCTTGCACTGGCCTCCCTCCCCAGGAAGGAGCCCTCTTTGGTCGTGAAAATTCAAACCATCTCTCACCTTTCCTAGAACCTCCTCCACTTCTGGGGGAGCCTGGGCCACTTAAGCATGTGTGTGTGCAAGCATGTGCACACCCACGTGTATTTCTACCTCTACTCGTATTTGTATCTGTGCCAGGCAAGGGAAAGTCACTTCCTGACCCGCTTCTCCCACACGGTTTGTACAAAGCAGTGACTGAAATCCACAGGCACCAGGCTGACTTTGAAACTTAGCATTCTCAGCCTTAGTTTCCCAAGGTGTAAAAATCCTCCCTTTGTAGGGTTTTATAAGGCTTCATTTCTCCTCTCAGGGTATATGTATGAAAGAATCATTATGGGCCAGGCACAGCTGTAAGTGCTAGAACTAAATGAGGTAATCAGGTGAAGTGCTAACTTCCATGTGGGGCCTGTAGCAAGAGCCTGGTCAGTGTGAATTTTCTCCCTCATCCGCGTAGTAACTGCTAACAACTTCAGATCACCTACAATGTGCCAGAAGCATTTGTATTCTTATATTTTTCACAACTAGCCTTTGATGGAGGCATTATTATTACCACCTCCATATTACAGATGAGGAAACTGAAGTACAGAAAGGTGAAGTTATTGTTTCACTGTCGTGCGGCTACTAAATGGCCATCCAGCCTAAAGTTCATACTCTGGACCCCTCTAACATATTGCCTCTCCAATGAGAGCTTGCAATGTCCTCTGCCATCAGAGCTAAACTCACAGCCCCACAGCCACAAGAGAGGTGTATGCACTCATATGCACATCAGGCACACACACACTTAGGCCACACATCAGTGCTCATGTTCAGTAACCCAGGCCCCACCAACGTGAAAGGACACACCCTCCACATATTTACAATGCTTCCTCCCCACCAGAGCCCAGATACACATTCCCCACTCCTCGTAGCTCTGCCTCAGGCCTGCTGGACACACAAGCACACACACACACACACATACACACCCCTTCCTCAGTGTTCATGCCAAGATGAGGGGGAAGAGAGGAGAAAGAACTTTATCTGCAGTTTGAGCCTGTGCAGTGGGTTCATCTGAGGTAGGCAAGGTCAGTAGGCAGAGAGTGGGGAGCTGAGGGGAATTGCCTTGACCAGAGACAAGGGGCTGGGGGAGGGAGGCAGCAGCAGCAAGAGGGAGGAGAAGGCAGAGGGGAATCAGTATCTTGATAAAACATGCAAGGCCAAAGTGGCGGGGGGGGGGGCACTATAGGGATTGAACTTGCGAGAACTTTCTTAAGCCATAAATTTTCACTAGCTGCCTGAAGTCCAGAGTCTGGAGGCCAGAGGCCGGAAACCTGAGCAAGTGAGTCCCAAGATAGCCAATCTCAGGAGCAGCAGGGTCAGGGCCTGGGCCTTGGGTGGGGGGAAGGGCATGGGGCTGTCCAACCTCTGGGCTGCAGCCCTGTTTCCTTCCGTGCTCATGGGTGAGGGTGATGCCCTGATTCAGAGACTGTTTCTAGGTTATTCATGAGGGCCAGCTCCCTGTGTGGCTCCGTGTGCATTGGAGGATGCAGCCTCTTGTGCATTTGTGTCGATGTGGGTGCTTGCCTGTGTGCATGGAGTAACAGAGTGGTTAAGGAACACGAGCTTCAAAGTCAGATGGGACAAGTGTCCAAGTCTGAGCTCCACAGCCTGCCAACTTCCTGACCTTGGGCACTTGAGTCACTCTCTCAGAGCCTCTGTTTCCTCATCTATAAATGGAGATCATTGTGGCTACCTTACAGGGTTGGAAGGATGAACTGATACAGTGCAGGTGACAGGCTGATTGCAGGGCCTGATACATAGTAAGTGCTCAGTAACTTTAAGAATTATTATTATATTGGACCCACCAACCCCAGCTCCACCTGCCCCCCAACAATCCAGCTCCCGGGGCCATGATCCTCAACTCCCGGTGAAGGTGTTTGCAACAACCAGATCCTTTCACGTTCCTATGTCTTCATCAGTGGGCATGGCTGGCCGTGCCCTTCTTGCACACTCTGCCTCCCAATATCCACTGAGAGCCCAGTTTGTAGCTCAGGAGCCAACCTAAGGTAGTGGACACACAAGATGCATGTACACACCTGCACGCACATCTGCCCACACAAACCTGGGCACCTCCCGGTGCAGGCATGTTTTCATGTGTCATCGCATGGGTGCAGATACCCACACGTGCTCTTAGGAATACATGCATTAGCTGGAACACACACAATGGTAATTGTGATCTTGAACAAATTGCTGTGTCTCACTTTTCTTACTTTTAGAACAGGGGCACTTGACAGGGACCTTAAGTGGATTAAAGGATGTGGAAGTGTGGGGTAACCTAGAAAGTGCTATTATTATTATCCATGCTGTCAACTGTAAAATCACCCCCAAGTCCATCTTCCTGGTCCCCACTCTGCTGCCAGCACTCAAGCCCAAGCCTCATCCATGTTTCTTCTGGACCATTGCATTGGCCTCCTCACTGGGCGCCCCATTTGCCCTCCTGCCACCATACAGGACACTGCCAGCTGTGCTCTTATCAGCACATCACTGATGAGACCTCCACCCCTGCTAAAGCCTTCAGTGGTGTCCACTGTTTCTAGTTCCCCCATGTTCCAGGACGTATTTGGCACAGAGATCCAGGCAGCCTGGTCTCTTGCTTCTGTATCTACTGTGGCCTTGCACCATGATGTTGGGTAAGCCATTTTACTTTTCTGAGCCTCAGTGTCCTCATCTGAGAAATGGGGCTAATAATATCGTAGTTGAGAACATCAAATGAGCTGTAAGGCACTGAATTGGGGTTTGGCACAAAACTGTACTATTAGGACACAGGACTGATTCTAGAACCCTTCTCACTTTGACCTGTTCTGACTTTTATAGCCTCAGTTTGAATAGCACCTCCTCTAGGAGGCCACCCCTGAATCATAGCCTAGGATAGGCCTCTCAGTCCCAATCCAGGTGTAACTTATTGTTCAGTATCTGACTCCCTCACTGTTCGGGAAGCTCCAAGAGGGCAGTGCATGTGTACTCAGTCGTGTCCGACTCTTTGTGACCCCATGGGCTATAGCCCACCAGGCTCCTCTGACCATGGAATTTTCCAGGTGAGAATCCTGGAGTGGGTTGCTACTTCCTACTCCAGAGGATCCTCCCAACCCAGGGATCGAACCCACATCTCTTGAGTCAGGCAAAATTTTTACTACTAGCACCATCTGGGAAGGTAGAGTCATGGTTATTTTTGCCCATGGGTCCTGACACATAGTGGATGCCCCTTAAATCCCTGTGGAATGGATGAGCTTTCTAATGTGTGTCCTGCACCCTTAAAAGAGGGCGAGGGCTTCCAAGAAATAAGAGGAGGATGGGCCAAGTACAGGCTGGAGATTTGTGTTCAGGGATGGTCACATGCGAAAGGAAGCCAGGAGTTTGGTGAAGAGAGCAAGGGGTCTGGACTCGCTCCCCATCTTGACTCAAAGCTGAGTTTGTTTTTTTTTTTTTTTTTTAAATCATGACTTTCTGCCATCCATCTCATCCCACCTTCTGTAGGGAGAGGCTGGATGGCAACTGATTAGACAAGTTCAAAGAGTCGATGCCCTGCCTGACCCTGAAATTTTTAACTTAAGGTGAGTCCTCAGATTTGCCAACCCTGAGCCTGGTTTAGTGACCAAAATACCAGAAAAGGAAGTCTTCAGAAGCAAAATAGGAGTGGAACTCACATCTCTTGAGCCTGCACTCTGTACCACGGAGAAAGCTGTGTGTGTTTGTTTTTCTCATACTGTTCTTTGGAGTTTGTGGGCCCTACAACTCCTGCTATGCTGGCCCAGCATCTGGCATTGGTCCTACGGCCCAGAGCAGGACTGGCTCCACTTCCCATGCATTTACTCCAAGGGAAGGCCAAGTACAGACGTGGAAGACTAGAGGTTGAAGAAAACCCAGGCAGACTGAAGTCAAGACAAAGACACACAGGTACAAATCATGCAGAGAAGGGAAACTGACGACAGAGAAGAAAGACAGATGGGAGAGGGAGAAAGAATAAAAAGGAGAAAGAAGGGTGAGGGAATGAGAGCGACCAAGAGAGAAGGAAGTGAGAGGAAGAATCAAGTGTCTGCACATGGCCATTGCCCTCGGTCCCCTCTGGCCCCTTCTCTGCTTGCGTCTATGGTGGTGATGAGATGGCGAGGCTGAAACTTGTTCCCTCCAAATCATGGGCAGTCTGCATGCAGAGTGAAAAGAGAGGGCCAGGAATCTGAGGCCTGGAATGTCATTTCCTTTGCTCCCAGGCCTGGTGAGGCAGGCCTGTGGGCACTGGCTCGAGGCCACTTGGGGGCAGGCCCTCATCCTCTGGCCAGCAGCAGGAGGCAGACAATGCTGCCTGGGGGAGGGCTTGCTGCCTTTACACTTTCTGCAAAAAGGAGCTCTTTTCTAGGCTTGACACAGGGCTGCCCCATGCTTCAGGATGGTGGGGGATAACATCCCCTAAGCTCCTGCTTCCAGGAGGGGAGGTGTCCAGAATGCTCAGAGATGGGAACTGGGTCCCTGCTCCTCTGAGCACCTTGGAGTGTCTTTCCACATACACTTCCTGAGCCCCTGCGCTGGGCTCGGCACTGATTTAACTGCTCCACATATAGCTCCCTTTCATTCTCAAAACCACTCACGAGAGCTTCAGTGGCTTCATTTTAGTGTTGAGGAAGTGATCCTCAGAGAGGAAAAGTGACTTTCCCATAGTCACACCTCCCGGAAACTGCTGGTGGGACTTCAGTCAAGTTCTGTCTGGTCACAGGGCTGATGACTCTAATCCCTGACCTCCTGGAGAGGAAGGGCTGAGGGATCAGAGGTCCCATGCCTGGCAAGTCCCAAGTAATGTCTGAAAGAGTGTCACAGCCAGAAGTGGCCTCAAGGGCAATAGGGTTCTAACCTAGTTCCTCATTTGAAAGATGGAGGAAATGGCGTATGAGAGGGGAAAAGGCTTGACTTGTTAAGGGCCACAAAGCCTCATAAGTGACAGGACAGAAACTGGAACAGAGAAATAACTCAGATAGGGGCTCCACAGAGTGAGCTCGGGGATACCAGAAAAGCCTTCAACATTTTAATTTCCCAAACCCTGGCATCTGAGGCTCACTTTGATGCATTTGTGGAAGTTAATGGAACCACACATTGGGATTTGGGATTGTCCCAGAATATTCCTCCTGTATAACCGCTACATTGACCCTTGAAGCCTGCCAGTCCTAGGTCCTAAGAATGAAGGGGGATCAGGTACCTGGGTCATTCATATCTCAGGCTTAAAGTGGCTTTCCAAGCTTCATCCAAGAGCAGTCACAGGGGAGCAGGAAGACCAGTTTTATCCCATGCCTCTCACCAAGGAGACAAAGGGGTGCCTGAGCATGCCTCAGTCCCCTGCCTCAGCCAGCAGTACAGTCCAGTGCTTGGTCCCCGATGACAGAGGCAGATGAACCCAAGATGGCAGTTCTAGTTGGGGCAATCCCTGCCTTATGCCTCTGGACTTGTGAGTGCTGGGTCTCCTGGGAAATTTCCTTTGAACTCCACTAATAAGGCCAAGCTGTCCTGAAGCCCCTGCAAATTTTTGTCAGATGTCCCCAGTTGACCTCCCATACCCAGGGAGAGAGCTGCCCCAATGGGTGCTGGGAAAAGAGTGGGCATCGGGGCTTGCCCAGCTAAGCATCTCCCATCTCTCAGGGCCTGCCGAGGGGGAAGTTGGCACTCACAGCCACTCTGCCCCAGAGCAGAGCCCAACCAGGAGATTTTCCTGGTTAGGCCAGTCCAAGCTCACTCCGACTCTACACAGGCCTGAGGAGGTGACAACCCTATCGACCAGCTCCTCCTGGCCCCCCATTTACATCTTAATTACATTCCTTGGGAAACCGTCCAGGCCGCATTCCGCCTGGCAGGCTGCTGGGAAGACCCACAGAGCACTATGGTAACGCCCAGGCTTGTTGGTCAAGCAGCAGCCGCCAGGCTGAGGAACCTCCCTTCCAGGGCCAGCCTGGATTCCTCAACCCCGCTAGTTCCCGACTGCTCCCACTTATCCATGTGCTTCTATCCCAGCTCCCCTCCCCCATTCCCCTCCCATCTCCAGCCAAGCCCACAAATGTCCAATGTCCAGCTCCCTTCCTCAAAGCCTCAGACAGGGCTGCTGTATTTCTCCAAAGCCACTTCCCGGGCACCACCGTTCAGGGCCCAGTTAGAGGAAGTGGTGGTGAAGGGTGCAGAGTCCATTGCAACCTTGGTGCTGCCTCTCGTGAGCTGTTCACAAAGAGTGCTGGGCCACAGCTGTAGCTTTCAAACTTTTTCCTTTCTCCTTTCCCTTTTTAAAAATACAGCTCTGAATTAGGACCCTAGTAAGTCAATGGCAACCCACTCCAGTACTTTTGTTTGGAAAATCCCATGGACGGAGGAGCCTGGTGGGCTGGGGTCCATGGGGTCGCGAAGAGTCGGACACGACTGAGCGACTTCACTTTCACTTTTCACTTTCATGCATTGGAGAAGGAAATGGCAACCCACTCCAGTGTTCTTGCCTGGAGAATCCCAGGGATGGGGGAGCCTGGTGGGCTGCCATCTATGGGGTCGCACAGAGTCAGACACGACTGAAGCGACTTAGCAGTAGCAGCAGCAGCAAGTCAAAGAGGGTAAAAATTAAAACAAAACAATTGATCAGTTCTTCAGACTGTTTACATCTTCATAGCTTGGTAGAAAATATTTCATTTTTGGTGGAACCCTAGAAGCATCTCCATAGACCCTCCAGAGCTCCTTAGAAAATCAAGTAAAGCTTCCTTCTTCAGCATCCCTTTCCAAACCCTCCTCTAGAGAACCAATGTGCCTTCTTTTCACCTGTTCCTTTGGCTGCTCGCAATCCTTTAGGAGAGATCATGGCTGGAAGGGAGGGGAGTAGAGGCTCCCCCTCTCCAGCCCCTCACCCAGCTCTAGTTTTGGGCACAGAAGATGAACACACCCTAGTCTTCATCCTTTCCCTTTTTCTATCCTACTTTCCTCCCCTCTCCCCTCTTTTTCCTCCCTTCCTCCCTTGCTTCCTATATTCATAATAAAAACCTTTCAGCAAGCAAAACCTTCTGTGAAAGCCCAATGATGGACTAGGTAATGGAGGCCTTGGTTTGGTTAGAGGCAATAGAACTCTATAGTCCCACCCACTGGGCTCCCACTTGCACCCTAGAGGCCCTGGAGGCATCTTGGAGCCTCCAACGAACAGAGTGAAAACCACTGGCCTTGTCAGGTCTGGCAGTCTCTGAATAGATGCCTTTGCTTTCTCTTCTCATGTCTCACTTTCTTCCTCACCTTGTCCCCGCTCCAACTTTCCTTCTCCCTCTCTTTTGCCTTCTTGTCTCTCCTTTCCTCCCTGCCTGGCAGAACCCCGGGTCAAGTCTGGCCCCGCTTTTCCTGCCTGGGGCAAGTGGACCCAGGCTCCATTCCAACACTGGGCAGTAATTTTGGGTCCCTAACTTGGCCAGACAGTGCTTTCCAGTCATGTGAGCAGAGGCCCTGGAGCCAGGCATTCCTGCCCAGCCCTTTCAACTGTAATCAAGGCGGGGGTGGTGGCACCAACACCAAAGGGTAGCTGGAGACGTTTTGTTGCTGTCTGGAGAGGATGAGGGAAGATCAGGAACAATATCAGGTGCAGACACATCCTGGGATAGGAAAGCCCTCCCCTCCCACTGAAAGGTGTGGGACCAGACAGTTGACGCTTCTGTGGGCTAGGATCCTGCTTAAGAAGACAGAGCCTTTCTACAGTGCCATCTTACCATGGAACTCTCCAGAAAGGACTCATGAAAAGGCCCTGTTCAGCCACAGACAGGAAAAGCAAGGGCAGTTAGGGGCTGGGTGCCAAGTCTACTCTCAACTGGATTCCAATCACCTGGATCATTGCACTTGAGGGGTTACTCTGTTCCAGGAACTGGGGGTGTGGCTGCAAACAAATAGACACAAATCTCTACCCTCATGGAGCTGATATCCTAGTCAGGGGAGACAGATAATAAACAAAAGTGTTAGGTAGAATTGATAGAGAGTGAGAAGGACAGAGGAGGAAAATAAATCAGGGAAGGGGAATAGTGAAAGCAGGGATAGAGGAGGAGAGAGATTTGAAATAGAGTAGTCAGAGGCTTCATGGAGGTGGTAACACTGAAGGACTGAAGGAGGTAAGGGAATGACTGATGCAGGTATCTGGTGGAAGAACATTCCAGGCAGAGGGAACTTCAAGTGCAAAGGCCCTGAGGTGGTGACACACTGGCATGTTTGAGGAGCAGCAAGGAAGTGGAACTAGCTGGATAGAGCAATGGGGAGTGTGTGCATACTCAGGGACTTCAATTGTGTCTGACTCTTTGGGACCCTATGGACTGTAACCTGCCAGACTTCTCCATCCATGGGATTCTCCAGGCAAGAATAATGGAGTGGGTTGCCACTTTCTTCTCCAGGGGATCTTCCCAACCCAAGGATCAAACCCGCATCTCTTATGTTTCCTGCATTGACCGGCGAGTTCTTTACCATTAGCGCTACCTATGGTAGGCTATTCTAAGAACTTTAGCTTTTTCTCTGAGTAAGATGGGGGCCAGTGCATGATCTGGAGGCAGGAAAGGAACATGATCTGAAGAAACCACATTAGGACATCATCTTGGCTGCTGTGCTGAGAATAGACTAGGGGCAAGGGAGAAATCTGGGATGGTGACTCAGGGGAGGGATGGTGGATGAACCAGGGAGAAAGGCTTCTGGATACGCTTGGAAAATAAAGCTAACAGGACTAGATGTGGGAGTGGGAGCCCTCTGCGTGCCAGATCCTAGATCCAGGGCGTGCCCCTTCATGAGCTCACCATTGAGGGTGCAGGGGGTGGGGGCTATGGATCTCACAGGGTGTCCCTGTGTGCAGGCGATTCCAGGGGGTTACAGAAGCCCATGGTGCAGGGGAGGTTCTCACCCTTAAATGCTAAAGGGAAAGAGACACTGATCTACAGAGGTTGGGAAATAGGTAAAATATGGTCAGAGCCCTAAAGAATCTCAGATAAAGGCAAAAGAGGAAAAGGGCCTGGGCTGTGGGGAGCAGCCTGATTTTTGTATCAAGGTCATACACTCCTCTTCTCTCAGAGCTGCAGGAAAATTGGAGGGCTTCAGAGCTGCTGTCTGGTAGGACTCCCTTGTGGCGCAGTCCCCCGGCCACTCCCTTATTTGTTGAGTCAGTTGAGGATCATGGATTAGCCACTCCCTGAGCTGTGCCAGGCCAGCCAGCTGGTCTCTTTTATCCCATAGGACTTACAAGACTTCCTGGGTAGCAAGACAAAAGAGAACTTACATTCCTAGGTGAGTTAGACCCTGGGGGTGTGGAGTAGACTGGGACCTGGGCTGCCACCAAAGGCGTGGCTAGTTTTCCCATCAAACCCATTCCCCAAACCAGGCTCCTCCTTCCCTTTGCCCTGGCTACCTCAGGAGCTTGAGCACCCCAAGTCCTGGTTCTCTGGAAGGTGGGAGTGCAGGGTAGAGGGCTATGTCAAGCCAAGCCAGGGCTCGTAAGCTCCAGGGTGGCTGGAGCCTGAGCTAAGCTACCCCAGCTGAGGGACATGGGCCCCTGAGCCCTGAAAGAGGAAAGGTCCAAAGTTCCCTATCTAATGTCTGGTGCAGGGCTCTATGCTTCTCAAGCCAGCGAGATACGGATGGTTCATGAGTCATACACTATTTAATCTACTGCCACCGACAGCCCATGGAACACTGCCCACTACCCTCTGTCATCTCACTTCACATCCTTGTCAGTGAAGCAAATCAGTTATTTCAGATTCCAAAAGGTCCAGTAACAACAAAACAATAGGTGTTGCTGAGTGAGTCTCTCTGCAGAGTAAAATGCTGGACACTTTACACACACATATCATCTCATTTAAAACCCTACTGCCAATCAATGAGGTGTGTGCTATTAGTGTGCCCATTTTAGAGATGAGAAGACACAAACTCAGAAAAGTCAAGTTCCCTGTCCAACACACAGCTTGGAAGAAGCAGAGCTGGCATTCGAAACAATCCAGGAACACATGCTCATTCTGGTTAAGGGTGAGCCCAGAGTCACAAAACCAAAGTTCCCTGGCTGCTCCTGGTGGGGAATAGTAGAGGCGGATGGGAACCCTTCTTACTGGAGCTGTCTTCCCCTCTACTCTCCCATCCACCTCACCCAGCTTCCCTCATTTTTCCCCTCTCCCATTGCTGGTTATACTGAGGTTGTAGAGGCTGAGGCAAGGGGACCTCAGTCTTTCAGATCTAGAGATGTAAGACCTGGAGCTGAGGATCCTGGAGGGGAAATATTTTGGCTTGAAGATCCAGGGCAGACTGAGGGATTGGAGGAGAGGTGGTGTCCCAGGGAAGGAGGATCATGCTACAGGCTTGGGTGAAGCCCCCTGAAGCTACAATGAGGGTCTGACCTGGCTCCAAACCACTGTGGTCTGGCTCCTTCTTGTTAGTAAGGAATGATGAATTTGAGAAATTACTAGAACGATTGAGGGAAACAATGAATTTCCTCATCCACACTTTGGGCAGGTTTGGGGAGTAAGGAAGACTTTCCGAAGGCCCTAAGCCCCATTCCTCAAAATTCTTCTCAAAAGCCTTATGGCATAGGTACTATCACTGTTTGTGTTTTTAAGAAGAGGAAACTGAGGCATAGGGATGTTTAAGAGCTTGCCCAAAGTTATGCCATATGTAGCAGATCCAGAGAATCCATATAATTTCGCTCTTGTCTGGTAGCTCAGACAGTAAAGAATCTACCTGCCAATGCAGGAGACGCGGGTTCAATCCCTGGATCGGGACGATCCCCTAGAGTAAGAAATGGCAACCCATTCCAGTATTCTTGCCTGGGAAACCCCATAGACAGAGGAACCTGGCAGGTTACAGTCCATGGGGTCACAAAGAGTCAAACACAATTTAGCGATTAAACAACACTACTTTTGCTCTACAGCCATCTGCTCAACCCTCTACTCTGGGGCCCAGTGAGTGACTAGCTGAAGTGCTTCCTGAGTTCTGCTGGTGGACTAAGGAACAGCAGAGTTCCATGAAACCCAGCTCTGCCACTCTATCTATAGGTAGAATCCTGGCAAGTTATTTCATCCCTCTGAGCTTCAATTTCCCCATCTATAAAATGGGGCAATAGGACAACTCCAGCAGGGCTGTATATGAAAGTACCTCTTACTTACAACCCAGGAACAAACACTGGCTCAGTCTCAAATTGCTGGGCATTGACTGGGCTGGACTGTGAGAGCTGTTTTGTGAACTCCCCAGAGGTCTTGGTTCTCCTGTGGCCAGCACCACAGGTTGGCTGGACTGGGAGAGGTGAGGCTAGCGGCTGTGGGGCTGAGGTCTGGCCTCAATCTCCTACACTGATTCTGAGCTCTGAGTGGTAACAGTGGCACAGTCACAACATTGCTCATCCTTGCTCTGGTCTCTGGGTACCCTTTCTAGTGCCTTAGTGATCTGCCCAGTCCTCTGAAGCCTTGAGGAAGCTCCACCTTCCCTTGGCTGCTCCCCTCAATGCCTAGAGCTCAGTCTCCCAACCCCTACTGGAGTCCCGCTGCCCCCTCCTCACCTACCCCTGGACTCTTTGCCATTGGTGTGTCCTTCCAACTTCCCGTGGGACTGCAGCCTCCATGGCTCCCTGCAGATCCCCGTACTGACTGAGACCACAGCCTTCAGAGAGCCTGTTGGGCTCAGGAAGGACCTGGTTCTTCTCAGTAAGGCACCACACCATGAGAAAAAAGAAATAGCTTCTTACACCCAAGTACAATGGAGTGCTTAGGCCGAGCTAGAAAAGCCTTCTGCCTACCACTGGCATGCCCTCCAACCGTCCCCTTCCAGACCCAGGGGGTAGTGGTGGTGGTAGTGGTGGAAAGAGTGTGTGGGGGGAGAGCTAGGAGCTGCTCTTTGACTCTGCAGACCTGATCTAGTTCGTGCCTGGCTCCAGGAGGTAGAGGTCAAATCGCAGCCACAAAGGAGCAGAAGAGAGGAGAGAAGAGAGAGGAGGAGGAAATACGATGAGTCCAGCGGTGGAAAGCTGGGGCCAGGGCGGGCCAGGGAGGGAGGGGGAGCTGGGCCCAGGGCTATTTCTGTACAATAATACAGGGGAAGAGGGCCAAGCTGACAGGACAGTGATTAGTCTTCAGGGAGCAAAGGCGAAGACTCTGCCGGCGAGCCTGGGGCTGGAGGAGCTGGCCTGGGGCCCAGTTTGGTGGGCTGGAGCAATGATTTCAGAGGCCCGGAATCTGAGGCGAGCTGGACCCAAGGACTAGGGAGCAGGAAAGGTGGGAGCAGGGAGAGGGGAGCCAGCCATCCCCCGAGCCCCACCTCCAAGGTAGGAGGTTGGGAAGAGGGTGGGAGCTGGCCTGCTCTGACAGCCGTCTGCCACTGCAGGGTTATCTGGCTGCTGGTGGGGGCAGAGTTTCTGCAACGCACGCTTCCTGGGCTCTGGCCTGTGGGGGAGATGTCGTGAGAAAGAGCCAGGAACACAAGGCTCGGAAACCTCAGGGGAAAAGTCAAGCGTGCTCTTTCTTTCCCACGGGATTTCCAACCATGGGGCCAGGAGAGGAGGTGTGAGAGGTCAGGGAGTAGGGAGGGCTTGCAACTCATTTTTACAGTGCTGACTCTGTGATGTGCCTCTTGTTGTACATTTCCACACTGACTCCTCCTGCATGCCAGGTGAGGTGGGAACACTCACACTTGGTTGATAGTGAGAAAGCTGAGGCTCAGAGAAGTGAAGTACTTTGCCTAACATCACGCAGCTAAGAAGCCCAGAGCCATATTTAGAGCCAGGTCCATCATACTCCAAAGTCCTGGCTTAGGAGACAGTTAGAGCAAAGTGAGGGGTTTTGCTATAAAGTAAGTAAGCCCTCTGTGGCAACTGGCTTTGAATCTCTCCCCTGTTCCCTGCCGTCCATGTGAGCTTGGTCAAGTTACTTCTCCTCTCTTAGCCTCAGTTTGCTCATCTGTGAAGTGGCGCTATGAACAGTAAATACCTCCTGATTGTTCTGAGGATTCGAGGAGTTGATATGTGTGAAGTGTCTAGAACGGTGCATGGTACACAGTAACTCATCTGCAAGAAGCACTATGTGAGTATTCAGCATTGCCCTCCACGGGCACCCTTAGAGGAAGGAGTGTGAGAGAGGTGAGGGTATTGTGTGAGGGAAATACAGGGCAGAGGGTCACCCCAGTCCCTTTAGAATTGGGAGTCCTCCCACATTTGGACAATAGTATCAGGAATCTTCCAATGGGGAGCCCTTGTGACCCAGCAATTCCACTTCTGGGAATTCATCCTAAGGAAATAATGGGTCAAGAGAGCAAAGATGTATGTACCAGGATGTTCATTTCCAGGTTGCTCATTATAGTGAAAAACAGGGGCTTGCTTAAATGAATTATGGCATATTCATACACAGCAGCCATTAAAAACAATGATGTCACTCTTTAGGTATTGATATGGAAAGAGATTCCTGATACGATTGTTAAGGGAATCAAAGCAGTTTGCCACACTGCAGGTACATGAGTTTTGGGAAAGGAGGTATTGGAGGGTCAGGGTTAGGGAGGGGAACTCATTCATATTTGAAATTTGTTTACTGTGAACATTTTTTACTTTAATAATTAAAAGAAAACAAGCAACAAAACTATTTCCATTTTTTAAAATAACCGCAAAGATTCAGAGACTTCAAGTCTCTGGGCATTTCCCTGGGCACGAGTGATCTCCCTGCTCAGGAGCAGACCTTATGTTTCACCTGCTCCCAGCTCTCCCCATCAAGTGGAGGGGTACCTTATGTTTCACCTGCTCCCAGCTCTCCCCATCAAGTGGAGGGGTACAGCAAAAAGGCCTGGTGAGATCAGACAACCCTGGCATCTGTTGCTGCAACAAATTTTCAAAACTAACATGACCAACCAAGGCCAACATGACCTTGCACCTCAATTCATTCATTCATTTTTTATTGGACAAATATCTATGAAGCACCTACTATGTGGCTGGCTTAAGTGATGAAGACACAGCAGTGAATAAAATCGACAAAAATCCTTGCTCTCACAGAGCTGCTGCTTTCGTGAAGGCAAACAGACAATAAAGACAGATAATATAGAGAGTCTATTGGATGACAATAAGTGCTCTGGAGAAAAATAAAATAGCAAATGAGAAACGAAAACATAAGGTGGGGTTGCAATTTAAAAATAGAGTGGTAAGGGAAGACTTCCTTGAAAAAGTGACATTTAAGTAAACATCTCAAGAAGATGAAATAGCAAAGCCTATGGGTAGCTGGAGGAAGAGCATTTCAGGCAGAAGGAACAGCCCTGGGACTGGGGGTGGGCAGGGGGAGTGTTTGGTGTGTTGAAGTATGGAAAGGAGGCCAAGCAAAGATAGCACAGGGAATAAGAGTGGTACATGAATCTGAAGAGAGAACTAGCAGGAAAGCAGGCAGGGCTGTGCCAAGCCAAGCTAAGGCTTTGGGTTTTACTGTGAGTGAAAGGGGAGCCAGCGGAGGGTTTTGAACAGAGTAGTGCTAACTATTTTAACAGGATCACTTTGGCTGCTGCCAGGCAAACAGGCTACAGGAGGAAGGGTTAAGGAGGGAAACAGGGAGACCAGTGAGGACATTGTTCTGAGCCACTACGGCAGTCATCAAGGCAAGAGGTGATGGTGGCTCAGACCATGGCAATGGAGGTTGTGAGGAGTGATTGGCATCAGAGTCCCTTTCCACTCTGACAATCTAGGTCCAGATTCCCCACCAAACCCAGAATGAGCTGTGACAACCTTTCCTCTTTAGTGAGGATACACACAGTGTGTCCCAGGATCAGAATATTCTTCTTAGTTTAACCTCTCAACACCCACTTGCTCCCAGGACCTTGCCTGCCCCTCTGGCCAAGGCTAAGACTGTCAGCTCCACAAAGGTAGGGGCTTTTGCCTGTTTGGTTCACAGCTGTACCTCCAGGGCCTACAATAGTGTTTGGCACTCATCTGGCACTGAATGAACAAGTAAGTAAACAAAGAGTGGTGTGGCAATCTAGAGGAGGGAGTACAGAATTTTGTTGGAGGGTGGGAGGGAGAGAGGGGTGGGGATGGGTAGGCACATCTGATCTGCCTACTCAGCCAGATCCCTGAAGGATCCCAGAACATACACACAGGTGCAGGTGGGCCTTTCCCTTCTCAGCCTGATTGATAGACTGTGAATGTTGGCCATCCCATTGCTTGGCCACTGGAAAAAGAGAACTGGCCACTTCACCTTCCTATTCAGACAGGATCACTGCCATCTTAGAAGTAGGGAAGCAAATTTAAGGGACTGTATAGAGTCAGGTTCTTAAGTGAGGAACAGGAATTAGGGACAGACAGAGTCCAAAGCTTGGGTCCATCCCAGTTGTGGAAAACCAGGAGAAACCATTTTACCATTTTTTACCCTGCCTCTCTCTGTTCCATTCTCCCCTTCTCTACCTTTCTGGCACAATTCTCCCCCAAAAGCCTCATTCCCATTGAGCAATAGGCCTTCTCAAGCTCTCTGTCTCCCCTCTTGCTGATTCTTCACCAGACTCTCTACTAGTCCCTCACTCCATTCAGTGATTTCCCTTAATCTTAAAACTATCTCTAACCTTCTTTCTTAGCAACCACCTGCTTCTGCAGATACCACCACTCTCATCTCTGCAGTCTTCAGAGGGAAGGTCAGATTGGCTGTCTTTGTTAGACCATGGGCACACCATTTTCTGAGTATGGTTATACTGTGAGCCGTTTATGTAATTTGCGGCAGGTCTTACAAAGACTTATCAAGCATATTACCAATAAGTTAGATAAGAAATTGTATCTCACTATTGTTTTATTTTGCACTCTCCTGCTCATCAGTCATTCAGGACTTTTAGTTAAATATGGCAGACTGAATAAATACATTTAGTACTGTTCCCTTCCTAAGTCCCACTAAAATGACAGTAAATGTATTTTGAAGAGACATTAAGTTAAAAAACTAGAGAATATCAGAGGAGACAGACAACCACAACAAAATATTGGAAATTGGCAAGCCAGATAGAAGAGAATAAGAGAAAGGGGAAACCCAACTTGGCAGTGTGGGAAGCCCAGAAATAGATTGATTTGTTCCATAAAACTCTAGAACTTTAAAAATGAGGCTCACCAGATACATCTGAAAGTCGCAGTGTATCGGGACTGAAAATAAGTGGATTGGTTGAAGGTCTGTGTAAGAAAAATTAGAATTCCAAAACCCTCTTCCACATTGGCAGAACACTAGAAGTCTACTCTCCATAGAGACTGGATGTGGAGGTGCTGGCCTTGGCTGAAGATAGGGATGCATCACTGAAATGGAAAAATAAGATGATCACCTACAGTTAACAGTGAGGTCTTCCTCACTCAGCTCCAAGAACACTGGCAGTCACGATGCTACATCATTTCCCCTCCCCTGCAATGGATTAGAGGCTTCTTCTTTGGGGAATCTGATATTTGAATGTTCCTTATAAAGCCCAAATAACTCAGTCTACTGTGATCAGTTGAAAAACCCTGCATTATGCACACTGGGTTGCCATTTCCTACTCCAGGGGATCTTCCTGATCCAGGGATCGAACACTCATCTCACATTTTGTGCATTTGCAGGCAGATTCTTTACCACTAGTTCCACATTATGCACACAGAATATCAATAAACTTTTTAGTTCCTCACTCTTAAAAAATGAGCTGGTAATCAGAGATCACAAGACATTTGAGGAAATCTTTAAAGGTAGAAGACAGAAACCAAAACGAACAGATGATGAATTCAGAGAATTAGAAGCAATCCAGGGAGCAGAAAAAAGCTAAACACAAACAACCACAATTCAGTGTCATGTAACAACAAATGAACTTTTGCTCAAGTCATATGTTATCTTCTTCTTGACTACAGTTCTGCTCTTTGTTGTCTTCATTTCAGGATCTGAATCAAAGGAGCAGCTGCTATCTAGGGTGTCATCAGGCTCATAACAGAGAGGAAAGCAAGATGGCAGAATCACACAGTACCTCGAAAAACTTTTGCTGAAAAGTGGGGCATATCAATTTTACTCACGTGGCATTGAACAAAAGAAGTAACATGTCCAAATCTGATATCAAAAATGCAAGAAGAACAGATAGGCATGATGGACATGAGTAACAAATATTTTGTCAATACCAGAATCTATCAGAATTCATGAAACAAAAACAATTCAGTTCAGTTCAGTCACTCAGCCGTGTCCATGGACTTTGGAACCCCAAGTACTGTAGCAGGCCAGGCTTCCTTGTCCATCACCAACTCCCAGAGCTTGCTCAAACTCATGCCCATCGAATCGGTGAGGCCATCCTACCACCTCATCCTCTGTTATGTATTTCTCCTCCTGCCTTCAATATTTCCCAGCATCAAGGTCTTTTTCAGTGAGTCAGTTCTTCGCATTAGGTGGCCAAAACATTGGAGCTTCAGCTTCATCATCAGTCCTTCCAATGAATATTCAGGACTGATTCCCTATAGGATTGACTGGTTTGATCTCCTTGCAGTTCAAGGGACTCTCAAGAGTATTCTGCAACACCACAGTTCAAAAGCATCAATTCTTCAGTGCTCAGCCTTCTTTATGGTCCAACTCTCACATCCATACATAGTGATGCAAAGGTATATCCTTTGTGAAATTTTAGTATACTTAACAAAGAGATCCTAAAAACTTCCAGGAAGAAAAAAATAGGTGCATACAAAGTCTCAAGGATCAAAACAGTATCAGACTCCCCAACCACACACCAGAAGCTAGAAAATAATGGATTAGTGTCTTTGAATTTTTTAGGGAAAATGATTTCTAACTTAGAACTTTATATTTGAACTATCAATCAAACATGAGGCTAAAAGAAAGGCCTATTCAGAACAATAAGTTGTCAAAACATATACTTTGCATTCACCCCTTCTCAGGAAGCTAATGGATGGTCTGATCCAAAACAAGGAAGAATAAAACAAAAAGAGGTGGATCAGGAACCCAGGACACAGGGAAGCTACCATAATAGGAAAGTACAGGTAGTCCCCAGGATGGTGGTAAAAGGGAAGTAAGTCCATGGATAACAGGCAGCCAAGCAAGCAATGCCAGTACCACAGCAGGCTGGCTGGAATAGATCATGGAGGATTCTGGAAGAGGTGCTTCTAAGGGAAAGATGTTTGGACAGATTGAGATGAGATTTACTCTTCTGGCAGACAGTTTACCAATGTATTAGTTATAGGTACACAGAAAAATCAACCAAATACACACCGAAATTGAGACAATTATTAATTCTGGGGAAATACAAAAATTATTCGATAAAGGGCATGTAATCACATGAGACCTCTGGGCTTATAGTTAGGTTAATGTCGGCCCTGAATATTGATATAGCTACATTAGGATGATGGGAAGAAAGGAAGTGCTTATGTGTAGCCAGGCAGATGAGAAGAGAGTGAAATCCCTGTCTTCTAGAATGAGAAGTCAATAGATGATATCTAAATCTGAAAAATCGACATGTCAGAATATAATTTAGAAATAATGGAGAAAATAGGAAAAATATTTTTCAGCTAAAAGGGATATTTGTCTCTAAGAAGTGAGAATTGGGTGTAGAAAGTACTAGGGCAGAGACACTGTGGTTTTTGTTACAAATCTTCCAAACTATGTACATTCACAAAGTATTTTTTTATATTTTATTTTCTTAATTTATTGTGAAGTTAAATATCTTTTAACATGTTTATTGGTCATATTTATAATTCTTCTTTTATAAATTCCCTGATTGTATCTTTGCCTATTTTTCTTTTGGGTGGCTTACCTTTTTAAACATTCATTTCTAAGAGTTCATTATAAATTCGGAGAAGGCAATGGCACCCCGCTCCAGTACTCTTGCCTGGAAAATCCCATGGACCGAGGAGCCTGGTGGGCTGCAGCCCACGGGATCGCTAAGAGTCAGACATGACTGAGCGACTTCATTCTCACTTTCATGCATTGGGGAAGGAAATGGCAACCCACTCCAGTGTTCTTGCCTGGAGAATCCCAGGGACAGGGGAGCCTGGTGGGCTGCCATCTATGGGGTCGCAGAGAGTCGGACATGACTGAAGCGACTTAGCAGCATTATAAATTATAGATCCATACATTAGTTCATTTAACAAATATGAATTGAACACCTATTGTATTCCACACACGGTGGTAGGTGCTGGGGATACAGCTGACAGTAAGATAGGTCAAGTCTCTCATGGAGTGCACATCTTAGTGGGATCAGAGAACAAGTGAACAAACCCACAGACACGTTGCTTTCTGATAAGAGAAAGTGCTCTGAGGAAAAGGGAAGAAGGTGACAAAATGGATTGTGAAAGGTGGGTGTGGCTTCTTTGGATTGGTTGGTCTGAGAAGCTGAAATTTGAGTCATTCAGGCTTCAGGAGGATTTGGGGATAGATGTACCATTTCAGACACCAGAAATAGCAATTGTAGATGTGCTAAAGCAGAAAGAAAAAAAAAAAAGGAGGAGTGACAGAGAAACAGGGGGAAGACCGCTGTGAATAAATGTTGCCAGTCATTCCTCCAAATCTGTCACTTGTGTTTAAACTTTGTTTATGTTGCCTATTGTCATCAGACAGACATCTCAGAAATTTGATGCAATCAAATGTATCAATCCTTTTCATTTACAGCTTCTGCTTTTTGTGATTTCTTTAAAAGAAAATTTTCCCACATGTCAATATTATAACCATACTTTTCAATATTTTTATAATAGCTTTATAGTTTGTGTTTTACAGTTTTGCTTTTAATTTGTCTGTAATCTAATTTTTAAGTGGTGTGAAGAAAGGATTCAATTTTTTTTTCTTAAATGGTTAGCCAATTGCCTCAATACCATTGATTGAATAGACCATTCTTTCCCTATTGATTTGAAAGGCCACCTTCGTTAAATACCAGATTACCACATACCCATGGTCGTGTTTCTGGTCTCTATTCAGTTGCTTTGTTCTACATCTCTCTCCCTGCACTAGGTCTGATTATTAGGCCAGTAATCCTGCCTGAGGCTAAATTGGCTATTCAGGGCCGTTTTCCATTCTGATTGGTCTGAGGTTATGCCATACCTATTGTTATCCATCTTGAACTAGAGCCTATGACACACTTTTCAATCCTCAAAATGCATAAAATATTTTGATATGTGGCAAAGCAAGTCCCCCTTTTCATTGTTCTTCCCTTTCAAAATTGTCTTAGCTATTCTTGTACATTTTCTCTAACATGTGAATTTTCTAATCAATTTGTCAAGTTCTGTGAGAATTCCTGCTGGGAATTTGACTGCGATTGAATTAAATTTATGGATTAAACTGGAAAGAATTGATATCTTTACAATATTGAGTTTTCCCATCCAGGAACATGTATATATTTTCCATTTATTTAGATCTCTTTAATGTTCTTCAGTAAAATTTTATAGTGTTATTTTATACATCTGGCATGCTTCTTATTTGGTTTTTCCCTAGAGATTTTATAGTTTTGTTGCTTTTGTGAAAGAAGCCCATTTATCTCTTTTATTTCTAATTGGTGATTGCCAGGCACTATTGATTTCTTTTTAAATTAACTTCATTTTAAAACAGCTTTAGATTTATAGAAAAATTCCAAAGATACTAAAGAGAGTCTTCATATACCTCACACCTCATTTTCCCTATTTTTAACAACTTAACATGACTACAGTACATTTGTTACAATTAATGAACCAATATTAGTACATTATTATTAACTGAAGTCCAGAGTTTATTCACAATTCCTTCAGTTAAGTTTAGTTGCTCACGCTGACTCTTTGTGATTGCACGGACTGCAGCACACCAGGCTTCCCTGTCCATCACCAACTCCTGGAGCTTGCTCAAACTCATGTCCATCGAGTTGGTGATGCCATCCAACCATCTCATCCTCCGTTGACCCCTTTTCCTCCTGCCTTCAATCGTTCTCAGCATCAGGGTCTTTTCCAACGAGTCAGTTCTTCACATCAGGTGGCCAAAAGACTGGAGCTTCAGCTTCATCATCAGTCCTTTCAATGAATATTCAAGACTGATTTCCTTTAGGATTGACTGGTTTCATTTCCTTGCAGTCCAAGGGATTCTCAGGAGTCTTCTGCAACACCACAGTTCAAAAAGCACCAATTCTTCAGTGCTCAGCCTTCTTTATGGTCCAACTTTCACATCCAAACATGACTACTGGGAAAACTGTAGCTTTGACTAGACGGACCTTTGTCAGCAAGGTAATGTCTGCTTTTTAATATGATGTCTAGGTTGGTCATGGCTTTTCTTCCAAGGAGCAAGCATCTTTTGATTTCATGGCTGCAGTCACCAACTGCAGTCATTTTGGAGCCCCCAAAAATAAAGTCTCTCACTGTTCACTGTTTCCCCATCCATTTGCCATGAAGTGATGGGACCAGATGCCATGATCTTAGTTTTTTGATGTTGAGTTTTAAGCTAGCTTTTCCACTCTCCTCTTTCACTTTCATCAAGAGGCTCTTTAGTTTTTCTTCGCTTTCTGCCATAAAGGTGGTATCATCTGCATATCTGAGGTTATTGGTATTTCTCCTGGCAATCTTCATTCCAGCTTGTGCTTCATCCAGCCCAGCGTTTCTCATGATGTACTCTGCATAGAAGTTAAATAAACAGGGTGACAATATACAGCCTTGATGTACTCCTTTCCTGATTTGAAGCCAGTCTGTTGTTTCATGTCCAGTTCTAACTACTGCTTCTTGATATGCATACAGGTTTCTCAGGAGGCAGGTAAAGTGATCTGGTATTCTTATCTCTTTAAGAATTTTCCACAGTTTGTTGTGATCCACACAGTCAAAGGCTTTGGCATAGTCGATAAAGCAGAAGTAGATGTTTTTCTCGAACCTTCTTGCTTTTTCGATGATCCAAAGGATATTGGCAATTTTATCTCTGGTTCCTCTGCCTTTTCTAAATCCAGCTTGAACATCTGGAAGTTCTCAGTGCTTGTACTGTTGAAGCCTGGCTTGGAGAATTTTGAGCATTACTTTGGTAGTGTGTGAGATGAGTGCAATTGTGCGGTAGTATGAACATTCTTTGGCATTGCCTTTCTTTGGGATTGGAATGAAAACTGACCTTTTCTAGTCCTGTGGCCACTGCTGAGTTTTCCAAATTTGCTGGCATATTGAGTGTAGCACTTTTAACAGCATCATCTTTTAGGATTTGAAATAGTTCAACTGGAATCCCATCACCTCCACTAGCTTTGTTCATAGTGATGCTTGCTAGGGCCCACCTCACTTGGCATTCCAGGATGTTTGGCTCTAGGTGAGTGAGCACACCACCATGGATATCTGGGTCATGAAGATCTCTTTTGTATAGTTCTTCTGTGTATTCTTGCCACCCCTTCTTAATCTCTTCTGCTTCTGTTAGGTCCATACCATTTCTGTCCTTTATTGTGTCCATCTTTGCATGAAATGTTCCCTTGGTTTCTCTCATTTTCTTGAAGAGATCTCTAGTCTTTCCCATTCTATTGTTTTCCTCTATTTCTTTGCATTGATCACTGAGGAAGGCTTTCTTATCTCCTTGCTATTCTTAGGAACTCTGCATTCAAATGGGTATATCTTTCCTCCTTTGGGAGGAATAGGGCAGCCTACACTTAAAAAGTGGGCAGCTATGCTCCACTTCCTGAGGGCAGAGTACTTATGTAAAATACTTAGAATTCTTGTGCACAAGAGCTTTCTCTCCTCTCCATTTATTAATTTATTCAGTCATTTTCTCTATCAGTATGGATTCATGATATTTATTTTATGTTATACTTTGAGTTATAATCTAATACTCTTTTCTTTGTTTTGTTTTATAATGAAGTATTTTTAAACTTTAATTTAATTTAATTATTTATTTTGGCTGCACTGGGTCTTCTTTGCTGCACGTGGCTTTCTCTAGCTGTGGAGTGTGGGGGCTGCTCTTCGTTGCAGTGGGTGGGCTTCTCATTGTGGTGGCTTCTCTTGTTGCAGAGCAGGGGCCTGCAGGCTTCAGTAGTAGCAGCTCCTGGGCTCTAGAGCAGTCTCAACAGTTGCAGCTTATTTGCTCTGCAGCATGTGAGATTTTCCCAGATCAGGGATTAGAAACGTGTCTCCTGCATTGGCAGGCAGATTCTTTACCACAGAGCCACCAGTGAAGCCCTCACTTTCTTTGTCTTGTTGCTCACATTTTTACTTTGTCCATTGGGCACTCTTATAGTTGGCTCCTGTGCTCCCTTGACATTCCCCCCAAAATGCATGGCTTATTGTTTCCTTTTTTTTTTTATACTACCTTACTTTCTGATACTATAAGATGATCTAGGTTTATCTTATGTAATTCCTGCCCCTGCCCTAAAATCAGCCATTTTTTCAAGGATCCCTGGTTCCTTTTATTGGCACTAGGTGTGCTTGCTGCTAGGGTTTCGTTTCCCACGTGGCAGTAGTGCTAAAGAACCTGCCTGCCAATGCAGGAGACATAAGAGATGTGAGTTCAATCCCTAGGTTGGGAAGATCCCCTGGAGGAGGGCATGGCAACCCACTCCAGTTTTCTTACCTGGAGAATCCCATGGACAGAGAACCCTGGCGGCCTAACAGTCCATAGGGTCGCACAGAGCTGGACACGACTGAAGCAACTTAGCATGTACACGTGTGCTTGTTTTTACCAAGGTGTCATTGCTTCTAGGCTCTCTAAGCTGACAGGACAGGAGAAGGCAGTGGCACCCCACTCCAGTACTCTTGCCTGGAAAATCCCATGGACAGAGGAGCCTGGTGGGCTGCAGTCCATGGGGTCGCTGAGGGTCAGACACGACTGAGCGGCTTTGCTTTCACTTTTCACTTTCATGCATTGGAGAAGGAAATGGCAACCCACTCCAGTGTTCTTGCCTGGAGAATCCCAGGGACAGGGGAGCCTGATGGGCTGCCGTGTATGGGGTCGCACAGAGTCGGACACAACTGAAGCAACTTAGCAGCAGCAGCAGCATAAATATTTCTATATGTAACCATCCAGATCTATATATCAAGACAAACATGAGTTCACACTGGTGTCTTCAACTGTAATCCATTACTACATGGATGATTATAGCCTTCTCCTCTTGCTTATCTATAAACTCACTCCAGTAGTGAGAAACCTGGTTCCCACCACCTGCTATCCATTCACTTAATTGTTCAATTCCAGTATATAGATATAGATATATAGTCCCATACACTATACATGTATAGTGGTATTAGAATTGTTAACCCATATGCCCTTGTGGTGAAGATCCCCTGGAGGAGGGCATGGCAACCCACTCCAGTATTCCTACCTGGAGAATCCCATGGACAGAGGAGCCTGGCTGCCTACAGTCCATAGGGTCGCACAGAGTTGGACACGACTGAAGCAACTTAGCATCCACACATGTGCTTGTTGCTACCAAGGTGTCATTGCTTCTAGGCTCTCTAAGCTTAATCAACTGGAGTGTAGTACTTACATACAGGTTTTTTTTTTGGTTTGTTTTGTTCCTTTACCTTTAGTCTTACACACTATGCTGATTTCCAAAGTTATTTTAGTCAATACCTTTTCCCCTCACTGTCCTTCAGTGAGATTGTTTTATACATTTGCAATATGGTTAGATTCTGCTGTAACATTCTGCATTCCAGCCTGGGATCCTCAGTCTCCTAAATGATTTCTAAATTTGCATACATTAACGTTCCCTCTTTGTGCTGTAAAGCTCTTTGGGTTTTGAAAAATGTAGTTACATATCCACCACTACATATCATATAGATATTTTTACCACTAGATAGCATATTGAAAAGCAGAGACATTACTTTGCCAACAAAGGTTCGTCTAGTCAAGGCTATGGTTTTTCCAGTGGTCATGTATGGATGTGAGAGTTGGACTGTGAAGAAAGCTGAGCGCCGAAGAATTGATGCTTTTGAAGTCTCCTGGCTTCACTTACTCAACTCTTACCTTCTCCCTTTTGAGTCCCTGCCAACCACTGATCTTTTTCCTCTAAGACAGTCACTATACCTTGGCCTTTTCCAGAATGTCATATAATTGTAATCATATATATGTAGTCTTTTCAGACCAGCTCCTTTCACTTAACAATATGCATTTAAACTTTACTCATGTCTTTCTGTGGCTTGATAGTTCATTTCTTTTTAGCAAAATAATATTCCATTGTCTGGATGTACCACAGTTTGTTTATTCATTCAGCTATTGAAGAACAACTTTGTTGTTTCCAGTTTGGGGCAGTTATAAATAAAGCTGCTATAAACCTCTATGTGCAAGTTTTCTGCGGGTCTAAGTTTCCAAATCAGTTAATATCTAGGAGTGCAATTGCTAGATTATACACTAAGACCACGTTTAGCTTTGTAAGAAACTGCCAAGCTATGCATTCCCAACAGCAGTATGAGTTCTCCTTGTTTCACATGCTCAACAGCAATTGGTAGAGTCAGTTAGAAAATTTTAGCTTTTCTAATAGGGGTATACTATTGTTTTAAGCAACTCCCTAATGATCAATGATGCTGAAGATGTTTTCATATGATTATTTACCATCTTTCAGTTCAGTTCAGCCGCTCAGTCATGTCTGACTCTTTGCGACCCCATGAATCGCAGCACGCCAGGCCTCCCTGTCCATCACCAACTCCCGGAGTTCACTCAGACTCACATCCATCAAGTCAGTGATGCCATCCAGCCATCTCATCCTCTGTCGTCCCCTTCTCCTCCTGCCCCCAATCCCTCCCAGCATCAGAGTCTTTTCCAATGAGTCAACTCCTTGCATGAGGTGGCCAATGTATTGGAGTTTCAGCTTCAACATCAGTCCTTCCAATGAACACCCAGGGCTGATCTCCTTTAGGATGGACTGGTTGGATCTCCTTGCAGTCCAAGGGACGCTCAAGAGTCTTCTCCAACACCACAGTTCAAAAGCATCAATTCTTCGGTGCTCAGCTTTCTTCACAGTCCAACTCTCACATCCATACATGACCACTGGAAAAACCATAGCCTTGACTAGACAGACCTTTGTTGGCAAAGTAACATCTCTGCTTTTGAATATGCTATCCAGGTTGGTCATAACTTTTCTTCCAAGGAGTAAGCGTCTTTTAATTTCATGGCTGCAGTCACCGTCTGCAGTGATTTTAGATCTTCTTTAATGAACGTGTGTATTCAAATTGTTCACCCATTTTTAATTGGTTTGTTTTCTTATTTTTGCATTTTGAGTTGTTTGTGTATTTTGGATACAAGCCCTTTATCAGATATGTGTTTTGCAGATGTTTTCTCCCAACCTATGACTTATCTTTGGGTTCTTCTAAAAGTGTCTTTCACAGAGTACATGTTTTTAATTTTAATAAAGCATAACACATTAATTTTTTCTTTCATGGATTGTGTTTTTGGTTTGTGATTGTATCTATTAATAAAAACTCACCACAAATTGAAGGTCATCTGGATTTTCTCCTATGTTTTCTTCTAAAGGTTTTAGTTTTGTGTTTTACGTTTAGGTCTATGACCCATTTTTAATTAATTTTTGTGAAAGGCGTAAGGTCTGTGTTGAGACTTTTTGTTGTTATTATTGCTGTTTGTTTTCTTTTGTTTTATTGCTTTTGGCTCCCCAATGGTTCTAAGAGCATTTATTGAAAAAACTACCTTTTATTCATTGAAATGTTTTGTTCCTTTATCAAAGATCAACTAACAATGTTTGCTTTAGTCTATATCCTGACTCCCTGTTCTATTCATCTGTGTATCTATTCTTTTACCAATATCATACTATCTTCATCACTGTAGCTTTATATAGTCAGTATTAAAGTTGGACTGTGAGACTTCCAGCTTTGCTCTTCTTCAGTATTGTGTTGGCCATTGCAGGTCTTTGCCTTTCCACATAAACATTAGAATCAGCTTGTCAATACAAAATATTTTGCAGGGATTTTGAGATTGTGATAAATTTATAGAGCAGATTAGGAAGAATTCACATTTTACAATATTGAGTCTTCCAATCAACAAACACAGCGTATCTCTTTAAGATCTTTGATGTCTTTCATCAGTTTTATAATTTTTCACATATAGATCGCATACATGTTATATTTCTAAATATTTCATTTTTAGGGTGATATTGTAAATAGTATTTTTTACTTCAAATTCCATGAAAGCAATTGACATTTGTATATTCACTTTGTATCCCCAAATTTTACCATACTCAGTAGTTTTGGGAGGTTTTTTTGCCTATTATTTGGGAAGTTTTACACAGACAATTATGTCATCTGTGAACAAGGACAGTTTTATTTCTTCCTTCTCAGTCTTTATACTTATTTCTTTTTCAAGTGTTATTGCACGAGCTAGGACTTCCAGTATGATGTTGAATAAAAAGTAGTGAGAGAGAATATCCTTGCCTTATTCCCAGTCTTAAGGGGAAAGCATCTACAGTTGACCCTTAAACAATGTGGGGTTTAGGGGCACTGACCACATACAGTTGAAAGTTTGCATGTAACTTTATAGTCAGCCTTCCAGACTCACAGTTCTGCACCCATAGAATCAACTGATCCCAGATTGTGTAGTATTGTAGTAATATTTATTGAAAAAAACCCACATATAAGTGCATCTGCAGAGTTCAAACCCATGTTTTTCAAGAGTCAGCTATAGTTTTTCACCATTAAATATAATGCTTACTATAGATATTTGAAGATGTTCTTTATCAAGTTTAGGGAGTTCACCTCTATTCCTGGTTTATTGACAGTTTTTTTTTAATTACAAATGAGCAATGGATTTTGTCAGCTATTTTTTTTGAATCAATTGATACAATCATTTTTTTCTTTAGTTTATTGATATAGTAAGATTACATTGATTGAATTTTGAACCAGGTTGCATAACTGGAATAAATCATATTTGATCATGTGTTGAGGTCACAAAGGGTTGGACACAACTGAGTGACTGAGCAAAAATAATTTCTTTTATATACTATTAGATTCAATTTGCTAATATTTAGGTTTTTGCATCTTGTTTATGATAGACATTGCTCTTAAGTTTCCCTTTCTTGTAATGGCTTTATCCAGTTTTGGTCTTAGATAGCACATGCCTCATTGAATGAGAATAGAATGTACCCTTTGCTTCTATTTTCTGGAAGATATTGTAGAGAATTAGTATAATTTCTCCCTTAAATGTTTGGTGGAATTCACCAGTGAAACCATTTGGGCTGGATGCTTTCTTTTGGGGAAGGTTATTAATTACAGATTCAATTTAAAAAATAAATATAGGACCATTCAGATGAACTATTTCTCCTCGTGTAAGTTTTGGTAGCTTGTATTTTTCAAGGAATTGTTCTATTTCATGCAAGTCATCAAATCTGTGGACATAGAGTTCTTCAAAGTATTTCTTTTTTATACTTTCAATGTCCATGAGATCAGCAGCGATAACCCCTCTTTCAACTCTGATATTTGTAACTTTGTGTTTTCTCTCTGTTTTTCATGTTAGCCTGACTAGACATTTAGCAATTTGATTGATATTTTCAAAGGACCAATTATTGTTTTCTATTTTTCAATTTCATTAATTTCTGCTCCAATTTTTATTATTTCTATTCTGCTCTCTAGAATTGTTCCTCTTTTTTTTCTAGTTCCTAAGGTGAAAGCTTAGATTCTAAATTTTAGAATTTTTTCTTTTCTACTATGTGCATTGAAAGCTGTACATTTTCCTATAACCAAAAATGATGATGGTGGATACCCTTGTCTTATTCTTGATTTTGATAAAAAAGCTTCTAATAATTAACCACTATGTGTGATTGTTGCTATAAATTTTTGGTTTCATATAGTTTTCTGAGTTTTATTTTAATAAGAAATGAGTATTCAATTTTATAACTTAAAAAATCTATTAAAATAATAGTATAATTAATTACCTTTTAATATGACAATATACTGAATTACTTGATGCATATTCCTCATGTTGATCAGCATTGGGAGATGGGTTCAAAGTCTAGCTTTTCCTCAACTTACTAGCTGTGGATTAACATAATCTCTATATTCCTCAGTTTTCCAGCTGATAGATGCTACTTCATACATTTATTATGCAGAAAATATAAATATATGAATTTATTTCACATAAGATATATTATATAAGGAAACTAGAACCCAGAACAGATCTTAGTACATATTAAGTACTAAATACTATTAAAAATTAGTACTTTCTTGGTGGTAAATCTTATATGCTTATGATTCATTTAACATGCTGTTAGATTTTGTTAAATATTTATTTATGACTTCTTCATTGGTGTGATTAGCCATAATATTCCTTGCACATCTTGTTTTGTCCATCTTCAGTTATCAGCATTATGCTAACTGCCTATAGTGAATTGGATAGCTATCCATCTTTTTCTAGCTCAGAAACAGTTTGCATAATAAAGAATATCATCTGGGCCCATTGTCTTTATTTGTATTAGCTATATATTGCTGTATAGTAAATTATCTGAAAACTTAGTGGCTCAAAACAACAGACATCTATCATTTCACAGTTTTTATAGATCAGGAAATCAGATACAGTTTCGCTAGATACCTATGGTTCAGGGTTTCTCACAATGTGCAGTCAAGATATTGACTGTACGTTCCTCACTGATGTTGGCGAGAGGATTTCCTCAGTTTTTTGTCATGTGAACCTCTCCACAGGGCAGCTTACTCCATAGCAACTTGCTTCATTAAGGCCAGCAAGGAAAAACCAGACAGTGCCAGCAAGATAGAAGTGATCTAATCTTTTTCTAACTTAATCCTGGAAGTGACACCCCCATCACTTTTGCCACAATCTATTTACTAAAAACAAGTCACAAGGTCCAGCCAACACTCAAGGAAAGGACTTTAAGCAAAGGTGTGAATAGGAGCACGTAGAGATTATTGTGGGCCATTTTAGAAGTTATCTACCACTTTTATAGGTAGATCTTTGACTGTCTTTTCAATTCCTTCTATGATTGTCAGTTTTATTTATGATTTCTTAGCAAGTGATTTCATCTAGGTGTTCAAAATTTATTTGTAAAATAAAACAGTTTTCTCTGGAGCTGAAGTTCATTCCTATTATTACTTGTGTCTTCCCTCTTTTTTTTTTTTATCAGAAAGAACATTTATCTATTTCATTGATCATCTCAAAGAACCAATTTTTATTAATTGTTCAACTATTATTTGTATTTTCTTCCATTGATTTCTACTTTTATCTTTATTAATTCCTTCTTTTTACTTTTGTTTAGCTTATCTGTATTTTTTTTCTTAGCTCTTAAAAGCTTAATTTACTTATCTTCAATATTTCTTGTTCTTTAAATAAATGCATTTAAGACCTTGCATTTTCCTCCAAGTACTACTTTGGTTACACCTCACTGGTTTTTATATACTTTCATATTGTATTAATTTGTAATTTTCAATCTGATTTTGTCTTTGACCAGATTCAGTTCAGTTCAGTCCCTCATTTGTGTCTGACTCTTTGTGACCCCATGGACTGCACTATGCCAGGCTTCCTTGTCCATCACCAACTCCCGGAGCTTGCTCAAACTCATGTCCATCAGGTTGGTGATGCTATCCAACCATCTCATCCTCTGTCAGCCCCTTCTCCTCCCACCTTAAATCTTTCCCAGCATTAGGGTCTTTTTCAATGAGTCAGTTCTTCGCACGCATCAGGTGGCCAAAGTATTGGAGTTTCAGCTCCAGCATCAGTCCTCCCAGTGAATATTCAGGACTGATTTCCTTTAGGATTGACTGGTTTGATTTCCTTGTAGTCCAAGGGACTCTCAGGAGAGAGTCTTCTCCAACATCACAATTCAAAAGCATCAATTCTTTGGTGCTCAACTTTTTTATAGTCCAACTCTCACATCCATATAGCTTTGACTGGATGGACTTTTGTTGGCAAAGTAATGTCTCTGCTTTTTAATATACTGTCTAGGTTGGTCGTCATGGCTTTTCTTCCAAGGGGCAAGTGTCTTTTAATTTCATGGCGGCAGTCACCATCTGCAGTGATTTTGGAGCCCCCCAAAATAAAGTCTCTCACTGTTTCCATTGACCAGATTAGAAGAGTGTTTTTCCCCTTTTATTTCCAAGGGCTTAGATTTCAAACCATTATTTTGTTGTTAAGTGTAATTTTAGGACTTCCTAGATGGTGCTAGTGATAAAGAACTTGCCTGTCAATATAGAAGACTTAAGAGACTCGGGTTCAGTCCCTGGGCTGGGAAGATCTCCTGGACAAAGGCATGGCAACCCACTCCAGTTTTCTTGTCTTGAGAATCCCATGAACAGAGGAACCTGGTTGGCTACACGTCCATAGCATCACAAAGAGTCCGTCAAGACTGAAGGGACTTAGCACACACACACAAGTGTACTTTTATTGCCTCTGTGGTTAATATGATTTTTACTACTTGGAACTTGTTGGGATTTCCCTTTGGGCTTAATATATCATCCATTTTTAAAGTTTTCAATCTGCATTTGAAGAGTGTGTGCATTTTGTTCATTAGAACAAGCATATATATGTTCAAGTTGGTTAATTGTATTATTTAAATCTTGGATGGCCTTATTCAGTTAGTAGGTTAGTAAGTCAGTTAATACCCAATGTGACAATTTCTGCATAAGTTGGGTTTTTTACACTACAATTGTGGACTTGCTGATCTCCATTTTAAACCTATGTTGTAAAGTCTTGCAGTTAAATCTTCGTGGTAGCCTGTACCTATCATCAATAAAATATCCTTTACCTTTTAAAGTGCTTTTTGCATTGAATTTTGTTTTGTCTGACATTAATATTGGAACATCTGTATTCCTTGAGTATAGATTTCAGTTCTTTTACTTTCAAACTTTTTGTGTTATTTTTTTTTACATATGTCTTATAGATGGCTTTGGAGAAGGAAATGGCAACCCACTCCAGTGTTCTTGCCTGGAGAATCCCATGGACGGAGAAGCCTGGTGGGCTGCCGTCTATGGGGTTGCACAGAGTCGGACACGACTGAAGCGACTTAGTAGTAGTAGTATAGATGGTTTAAAATGTATACATTATTAATACACATACTAAAACAAACACATTTTCTATCAACATTTTGCATTAATCTGTATCTCTAGTCTCCCTCTAAACAAGGCAAGAAATACAGTATACATTTTCTTACCTCTGCTCCCTCTTTGCCATCCACTGCCCATGCTGCCACCCTAATCACTTCTTGCATTGATATCTTCTCTTACACATTGACTGATTTCTTTGCTCATTGCTTCTTACACCCTACTTGTGTAGGTGTCTCAAAGTGATACATATCCACTATTGATTATTTCAGAGAGGATTTGTGACTAATAAAATTTCTGAGTGCTTGATCAAGAAAATGCCTTTATTTCACCTTCTTCATGGTCTCTTTGTATTGGTCAAGTATGTTCCAAAATGCAAACATTTCTTTTTTTTTTATTTTTAAACTTTACATAATTGTATTAGTTTTGCCAAATATCAAAATGAATCCGCCACAGGTATACCTGTGTTCCCCATCCTGAACCCTCCTCCCTCCTCCCTCCCCATACCATCCCTCTGGGTCGTCCCAGCACACTAGCCCCAAGCATCCAGTATCGTGTATCGAACCTGGACTGGCAACTCGTTTCTTACATGATATTTTACATGTTTCAATGTCATTCTCCCACATCTTCCCACCCTCTCCCTCTCCCACAGAGTCCATAAGACTGTTCTATACATCAGTGTCTCTTTTGCTGTCTCGTACACCGGGTTATTGTTACCATCTTTCTAAATTCCATATATATGCATTAGTATACTGTATTTATGTTTTTCCTTCTGGCTTACTTCACTCTGTATAATAGGCTCCAGTTTCATCCACCTCATTAGAACTGATTCAAATGTATTCTTTTTAATGGCTGAGTAATACTCCATTGTGTATATGTACCACAGCTCAAAAATATACAAGCAACTCCTACAGCTCAACTCCAGAAAAATAAACGACCCAATCAAAAAATGGGCCAAAGAACTAAATAGACATTTCTCCAAAGAAGACATACAGATGGCTAACAAACACATGAAAAGATGCTCAACATCACTCATTATCAGAGAAATGCAAATCAAAACCACTATGAGGTACCATTTCACACCAGCCAGAATGGCTGCGATCCAAAAGTCTACAAATAATAAATGCTGGAGAGGGTGTGGAGAAAAGGGAACCCTCTTACACTGTTGGTGGGAATGCAAACTAGTACAGCCACTATGGAGAACAGTGTGGAGATTCCTTAAAAAAACTGGAAATAGAACTGCCTTATGATCCAGCAATCCCACTGCTGGGCATACACACTGAGGAAACCAGAAGGGAAAGAGACACGTGTACCCCAATGTTCATCGCAGCACTGTTTATAATAGCCAGGACATGAAAGCAAACATTTCTTAAAATACATAGTATATTTCTTTTTCTGGGTTTCCCTGGTGGCTCAGTGGAGAAGAATCTGCCTGCTAATGTAGAAGATGCAGGTTCAATCCCTGGGTTGGGAAGATCCCCTGGAAAAGGAAATGGCAACCCACTCCAGTATTCTTGTCTGGGAAGTCCCATGGACAGAAGAGCTTGGTGAACTACAATCCGTGGGGTTATGAAAGAGTTAGACATGACTTAGTGACTAAAAAACAACAATATTTCATTTCTAGAAGTATGGGATATGAGAAGGAGTCCATTAGGTATACTCAGTCCACCATTTTACTCTCTCCATTACCCCAGGTCCCTGTGGACCAAGGCTGGGAAAACTACCCTTCTACCATCTCTTTCTTTGCTTCCCTGTCCCCACCAGGAAGATTGATCAATTATCAGGACATTGACTGGGCAACCAATCAATGGGTCATGTCACTATGCAGTACAGTAGGAATAAAGATGTCAATTACTCTTCTTTTTCTCTTTTGCCCATGTGGTTGGAGCCATGTGCTAGCTTAGGGACAGCTTTTGATCAGACATTACTTTTTGTGTGTTTCCTGAAGCCCATAGGAGTGAGCTAAGAGCCGAGAGTCAGGTTTGGCCTTGCAGTAGGAAGAGATCTCTCAGGACTCTAGCATAGAGTCCATATGATCCAACTCGACGCACCAGGGCTTGTACTGAGGTTTGAGGCCCAAAGCTCAGCTAACCATCAAGTGCTACTTTGCTTTTCTTTGTTATTGTTCTATGTGGATATATCTCCCCCTAGAAACCTTGTGGGGAGGGCTGACTTTAGTCTGGGATAATATTTTGGTGTTCTCAGGTCTCTTGACCACAAGAGAACATTAATTGCTCTATATTTCCAATAATAGCTTCATGGTAATATTATTACAGTTCCATTCTTTAAAAATATAAAGAGTAAAACTGAGTATGCCTTGGGTGAAGAAGACATAGGTGTCAATTTCAATGTGCC
Source organism: Bos javanicus (assembly GCF_032452875.1). Classification (NCBI taxonomy): domain Eukaryota; kingdom Metazoa; phylum Chordata; class Mammalia; order Artiodactyla; family Bovidae; genus Bos; species Bos javanicus. Next base: position 83,429,538 of record NC_083897.1, on the reverse strand, counting down.
ACAGCCCCAGGGTTACCGTGTCAGTTTGTAGAGGCTATGGACTACACAGCTGTGGGGCACTCCCTTATTGTCATAGACTGTATGAATGGCACCCCCTGGAATTGTGCACCACAACCTTTGAGGTGTCCCCACTCAGCCCTGCCCCAGCTGCCTTTAATGACGTTTGCCAACTCCTTTGCTCTTAATAATCATCCAGCAAATGTCTACTGTCCTAACATTCCAAGTCTTGTCTTGTCATGGTGCCTTATCCCACACTCATTGGATTACACCTATCAGCAATTTGACACCAGTTTCAGTTAAACCTGAGGTGTAGGTGGCAAACATGCCCCAAACTATACAGATGGAAAATGGAGAAACCAGTGTTCAAAGCCAGGTCTACCTGATTCCAAAGCTTATACTTTGCTACTACAGGCAAAGGGCCGGAGGAATGCTTCTGGCAAAATGGCTGAGGTGTTATACTAGCCTGTAAAGGGCATGCTTATCCCAGACTCATTTATTCATTCATTTTCCCTAAGTCTCTACCTGGCAATCACATAAGATCTCTTCCAAATCCACCATTTGGTGATATAGGATATTTCCAATCTCTCTTATATTAGTGAGGTCCTTTTTGGTTGCAAATGGGATCATGCTAGCTCACATAAATGAAAAGTGTAAGAATAGTCTGGTGTCTGGTCAGCCAATGCTAGATCCCAGGCTCAAATGAAGCCTTATCCATGTCTTGGAAGCCCATTTCTCCCTGTAGGTATCATTCATAGGCAGACTCTTCTCAAAAGGGCTCCTGAAACTCTAGGCTTATATCCTCTGGTTGATCAATTCCCAGAGTCTCTTTCCTTATATTTTCATCAAAGGTTCCAGGGAAGATTTGTATTGGCCAAGTTTGGGTCACATAACTGCATAAATCAATCACTTTGTTCAGTGTAATGGAATGCTCTGATTGGCTAGGGCTGGGTCATCTGTCAACCTTTGAAGATGACTCACATGAACTTACTATGTGGGAGGGGTGGGTTTCCTAAGGAATGTGGTGTGCTGTTTTTAGAAGAGAAGGAATGGATGCTGAGCAGGTAGAGACAATGGTCTTCTGCATTTCTCATGTTATAGATAAAAAAATTGAGACTCAGAGAAGGGTAGGCACTAACCCATGACTCAGTAGCCTTTCTATCAAGCAAGTAATAAATGACTTTAGCAGGCCAGGAGTTATGAGAAGCTACCTCCTGCTTCTGTCCTTGCATAAGAGATGCTAAGACATCTCTGGTGGCAATTTTGAAGTTTTCAAAGTCAATGGAAGTTATAGGTCTGGCAGGGTTGCCAATGTGGACTGTAGAAAAACACTGTTGGTTGGAAATCAGAATACCTGGATTCTAGTCCTAGCCCCACCACTAATTTGCTGAGTGAACTTGAATAAGTCCATTACTCACTCTAGGCCTCAGTTTCTCCATCTGTAAACTGAGAAGTTTAGACTGAGTGGTCTGAAAAACATATTGTAAATTGATGCTTTTGTTCCACTATTGAGGAGGGAGGGAGAGAAGGCAGAAGGCTGAGAGGGAGTCCCTCCTCTCCATCTGGAACCATGTGTAATTTCTGCAGTGGAGACATTTAACCTGACTTTAATTTGAGTTGAAATGTCTGATATTTTTGATAGTAATAACATGCCCTGGATGGGATGGGGGGAGCAAGGCCCCCTGAAAAGAACACCAAAAATCCTTCTAGGTTACTCCTCTTGAAGCACTGCCTCTCAATGAAATAGGTGTTCCTGCGGAGCTGGGGTCAGAGGAATCCATCCTGTACTGGCAGGCAGCCATGCTGGCTGCATGGCAGGTTTTTGGCACCTCCTTCTTTCAGCCTGCCCTGTCCTGCCCTACTAGGCCTTTTGGCTGGCTTCACGCTGGGCCAGGAGCAGTAGAACACTAGGGTGAGAGCCAGATAGTGGGTGGTACGTGAGATGCCACCCGAGGTGTCAGGCACATGTCCTGGCAGAGTGGAAGAGAGAGGCAGTGTGACCACATGTATGTGTAGGGATGGGGAGCAGAGCAGGGAGTGTCGGTAGGACAATAGCCATGATGGCCTCTACTAGATGTGATGGTCTTTCCCTAGATTTCCACCTCCTGCCCTGAACTGGATCCATCTTTCCACACAAGCATCTCCTCCCCAGTGGGAGGTCCCATCAGTCGCCATCCCATCCTGTCCTGCTGTGACACAGATGTTTCAATTCCCTCTGCCACAAAATAAGTCCTAGCCCAGTGAGGTGGGGGGAGGGAGCGGGGTCATTCCTTCAGCAGAGGATGCAGCTAAAATTTCTCAACTCTTTTCACCACGGGGCCAAGCTCACTGCATGTTAAGCAATGAAAGTGGCTGTCCTGCCTTGTGTCTAACTTTGTTCCCTCATACTGTATTTATTCACCACTGGAGCAAGCTGCTGGGCATGAGCCGCTACATAAATAGTGCCCAGAGTCAGTGACTAAGTGGCACCCTTGCTGCCCCTCGTCTAGGTTTCCCATCTCACCCCCGGCCTGTTTTCCCGCCTTAATGATGCTTCTGTGATGGGGTGATGAGTGGGCACCAGAGAGCCCATGCTGACCAAACCAGCCCAGAGCAGGCAGCCTTCCAATTACCCACAGCACTCAGGCGAGGGGCAGGCGGGGGCTGGGGAGAGAGGGCTTTCTTTCCCCCTTTAAATATATAAATTTAAGCAAGGAAACAGATTTCACTTTCAATCTTCCTTCCAAGAGATTGTTATAAACAAAAGCAGGTCTGGGGGAGGAGGAGGAGGGGAAGAGAGGAAAATGATTTGGGAGATTAAGGAGGCGGCCACGACAGCGTCCCCTTTTAAACCTCAATAAGGTTGTTTTTCTTGGTCGTTTTTTCCTCCTTCCCTCTCCAGCCAGCGTTACTTAAAAGGAACATTATGTTATCACAAATCAGATTTCCAAACATCATCTCCAGGTCACTGTGAACAGCTCAGCAATTTGGCTACAGATTCCTGTATAAGGCGTCCCCTTTAACCTCAAACTCAGGAGGGAGCTGCCCCCATTGCAAATGCTGGAGAAGCCCTCTGGGTTGAGAAAGGAGAGAGGATAGAAGCAGGGCCTGCAGGAATGGAGTGGGGGAGGCTCCTATGCCTTCAGGGAAGAAAGTGCAGCTCACTGCGGGAGCACCACTCACTCCTAGGCCGCTCCACCTCTGTATCCCTTAAGAGGGTAGCTGGGGGGTGCATCTTGCTGCCTCTTGGAGGACATCCCTGACTCTGCTGGATGGGGGGATGGACCCTGGTGGAGTAATGTGGGTTTCATTTTTCCTCTGCCACAAACTTGGGGCTTATCGATGCCACGGAGCTGCCAGGGGAGATTAAAGTCAAGGCTGGCGCCCTAGTTCCAGTGTGTGGTGAGAGACCACAAGTATTCCAGCTGGGCTGGTGCGGGCCAGGGTGAGGGAAGGGTGAGGCTGAAGGGGTGGAGCAGCCGAAGGGCTTCTGGAAGAGTGATGTTACCCCCGTGGTCTATTCCCTCTGGTCAGGTACAAGGCCAGCCTTCACCCTCAGTCTTACACTTCCCTCTCAGTATGGGGCAAAAGTGGATGCGTAGAGGAAAGAAAAGGCAGGCAAGGAGGTGTCTGAGGTGTATAGATCTGAGTTGGAGCCATAGCAGGAAGGATTAGGGCTTGTCACAAAGGATTCCCATACAGTGAACCTTTGGAATCAATGGAGGAATCTTTCTCGCAAAGAATCGAGGTGAGCCAGTGACCTGCAAAGAGCTGGGGATCTTGGCATCTAACCAAATGAAAATAGCTGAGTCACAATAATTGGGACTGTGATCCTAGCCTGTTCTTTACATCCTCCACTGCCATAGAACTGAGGGAGCCAAGCAGAGAAGTTTAAACTCCAGGTCCTCAAGCCAAAACATTCTCTGATGGATCCTGAGTCCATTAACACTTGAGCACTTCCCAATAGCCCTGGGGTGCAAGACGTTGGACCTCCATTTTGCAGATAGAAAAATGAGGTCCAAAGAAAAAGTGACTCATGAGGACTGCTCAGGGACTGAGTTGCAGACCTGGGACTGAGACCTCTGACCCTCACTGCCAAGCTCTTTCCCTTGGCCCTTGCCGTTCTAGATAGACCTTTGCAGCCCAGCCCTTGTTCAAACAACTTCCTAAATGAAGCAGGTGACAGAGCAGGCCCAGGAGTGGCCCTCCAGCTTTGAATAACGTAGAGGCTGTGGGCTCATCCAAAAGACAAACAATGGTCTTTACAATATGGAACCCAAAGGAAGAACTCCAAGGGCAAGGCCAAAACTAAGTCAGAGAGCTGGCAGAGGGCCTGCCTCACACTGCAGAGAGGAAGCCAGACATGGCTGTAGACAGAGGGTCAGTCCAGGGATGGGAGAACCTTCCTCAGTGACACTTCTGTGCCTGCAGAGTCAGAGAACTGAATCCACCAGGCCCAGGTGGCAAGGCCCTTGGTGCTCCCAGAGTCACTCTGTGACTTTGGGTTGAGAGGAGCCAAGGAGTCATAGCCAGTAAAGAGCCTCTACCTCCAGAGCATGGTCATTCCATGCCCCAAATGGTGGCCTAGGGGCCATATCCAGTGCAGGTAAAGGAAAGCTAGTTCACACCTACCATAGGCCAAGCCCTTGGGCATCATCATCCTGTCTGTTCTTGCCAACAGTCCTGTGAGGTGGAGATTTTGATCTCCATTTAGTTATGAGAAATTCAGGCTTTACTTGTAAAGTAAGGGACTTGGCCAATAACATACCACTGAGGCTGGTTTTGAACTCACCTCTGTCTCATCAAGGCCTGTGCTCTTTCTGCTAAGCTGTGACTTTAAGGCTGTGGTCTGAGACTCCCTCAAGGGTAAGGGTAGGAGGGCTCCAACAGAGGAGCCCAGGGAACCCTCAGTTTGAGAGTTCTGGACCTTTAGTCCTCCAGATTCCCCATGGGAGGGCCCTCAGACTCTGACCACAGAGAGTGGACCTGGGGCGCAGGCAGGGACAGACACCAGCAGTGTCTGTTGGGGGGGTCTAGTTGGGAACGTCCCCTTGTTACTTCTCCCCACCCCACACCCGTCTCCAGACTCCTCCTTCCTCCTCAGTTCCCTAGCTCTCCCTCCAGAGTGCTTAGACTAAGCACCTCAAGAAAACTCTGTCCCAGGAGAGGGGCACTGAAGGGGTACTCTGCTTTGTTCCTCAGGTGACTGACTCCTGGGCATCTTGCCTGGCCGCTATACTGCCACATTCCTTTGGGAGGAGGATTGCAGGCAGCCTTGGGTTGATGGATGCTCCACCCGCCGCCCCCACCACCAGGCCACTGAAGCCATCAGTGTGGAGTCTGCAGAGGCCTCTCCCTCACTCGCTTTATTTATTTTGGCCCATGGACGATGAAGCCCGGATCTGAGGGGAGGATGGAGAGGCCATTTCCAATATTTCCTCCCGGCCTCTCCACGCCCCTGAGATGCCCCTTAGTACCCGGGAGGAGAGAGCAGAGGTCGATGGTCTGAAAACAATGACTTTAAGCTGGGGGAGGGTGGGTGAAGGGGAGGAAGGGAGAGGGAAACCTCAGGGCCCATAGGCTTTGTTGTGGGCTCAAAGTTAACAAATGCCACCCTCAGAGGGGGGCGGTGCAGGACTGGTGGGGAGGGCCAAGTGTTCGGACCTCAGAGCTTCAGCAGAGCCCACCCCAGCCCCAGCCTCAGCCAGCTATGGGTAGATGGGAGAAGGTGATGTTCCCCCTCCCAGGGTCAAAAACTGCTCAGCCAGGCAGAACTGCGCACCCTGGGAATCAGTGTAGAGGGTCCTCTGTTTGGGCCAGTAGGAACAGGGGTCCTGTGGCCTGCCTGGAGTTGCAGGAAGCTCCAGGCTTGCATTTCAATTGTCTGTTTGCCTCAGTAGGGCAGCCCCAAACCATGGAGCTCCCAGCCACCCCCCTCTCCTCATTGTTTGCACTGCTAGAATCCCTGTATCCAGTTATCATGTCCCCCACCACACCCAGTGCTGTCCTTCAGCCAAGCCACACACATGGAACTGCTTTCATCTCTCTTGTCAGCTGGGCCTGCCCTTTCCCAAGGGCTCAGGGACTTTGCTTCTCTGAATTTCCTCCAATTTGTCTCCATCACCCCCACGTTCAGGGACATTGAGCTACACAGTGGTCTCAAAGGAGAGGAGTAGTTTGGGGGCTGCAGTGGGCTTGCCTGTTCCCCAGGCTCCACTAACATCAAGGAGAAGAAACATTTCCTGTGTGTCTCAGCCTCTCTCCTTCCTTGTAGGCTCTGCAGGGGCCTGGGGTGGTGGGGGAGGAGGGGCGGAGGGAGATGTCATCTCAGTTCAGTCAACAAATGTCTCTGAGCGGTTCTGATATGAGACCAAAGCGGGTCTGTCTGGGTTCCTGCCTTTGAGGGTCTGGCAGACCAGTAAAGAGGGTCACATTACTAAATAATAGCAATAACACTGTGACCACGCTCGCTCTGTGGCAGGCACTTTTCCTAAGCAATGCACACCAATTAATCATTTCCTCCTAATGAGGGCCCTGTATGGCAGTAACTATAACCGTTTCCATTTTATACATGAAGAAACTGAGGCTGGAAGAGGTTATGCAAATTGTTCTAGGAACTAGGAAATGTCCGAGCTGGGGTTCCATACCCAGGGAGGCTGATTCCAGGGCCTGTGATCTTAACTGCTACACTAAACCTGACCAGAGGAGAAGGCAATGGCACCCCACTCCAGTACTCTTGCCTGGAAAATCCCATGGATAGAGGAGCCTGGTAGGCTGCAGTCCATGAAGTTGCTAAGAGTCGGACACGACTGAGTGACTTCACTTTCACTTTTCACGTTCATGCATTGGAGAAGGAAATGGCAACCCACTCCAGTGTTCTTGCCTGGAGAATCCCAGGGATGGGGGAGCCTGGTGGGCTGTCGTCTCTGGGGTCACACAGAGTCGGACACAACTTAAGTGACTTAGCAGCAGCAGCAGCAGCAGCAAACCTGAGCAGAAAGCTCATCGAAGGTTTAGAGGAGAGACAGGTTTTTCCAACAGGTTGGCTCTGGGAAAACCTACTGGAGGAAGAGGTATTTTCAAAAGCCTTGCAAGGAACTTGAACAGGCAGAGAGGTGAGAGGGCATTCCAGGTGAAGGTAATAGTAGAATAGGGAATAGGATATTGAAGTCAGGTTCAGGGAAGGCAAAGGACTCAGCCTGGCAAGGACTGAGGGTAATTAGGAAGCAAGGCTGGGCAGACAATGGGTCCTCTAGATGGTCAGCTTCAAGGAAGGACAGAACTGGATTAGAGCTTGCTTTGAAACCTCACCGAGGCTGCAGGGAGAGGCCACCATACTTGTCAGGCAGGAGATGAATGATCCTGCTCTACTCTGCGGTGGTGGCAGTGGGGATGGCATGGGCGTGTTAAGAGATGGCAGAGATAATGGATTGACAGGTCTTGGTCCCTAAATTGATGCCAGGTGTGGGGCAGAGTGAGGAGGCCACTGAGGGTGCAAGACACTGTGGGTAGGGAACAGCTGGATGGAATGGTTTGGGACAGGGAGTCTTTGGTGTCTGTGGGGAATCAAGTAAAATCTCCTATTTGGGAGGACAAGAGAAGTCCTTTATGGCTCAAGTGTAGCATTCATGACTGAAGATGGGGCGGTGGTCCTGGAAGAAAGCCTGGAACTCTGAGTACCAGGTTAATCAGTTAGGACTTGACTCTGTAGGCAACAGGGAGCCCTTGAAGGGTTTTGAGCAGGGGAGTGATATAATCAGATTTGCATTTTAGGAAGATTGCTCTGGTGATATTATCAATATTATTTATACTGAGGACAGGTAATGAGGAGAGGCTTATCAGGGAGGAGGCCTGAGGGGGGAAAACAGGCACAGGAATGAGGGTACAGATGTGAGACATTTTGATGGTAGCATGGGTGGGACTGGGAGAGGGAAAGCAAAGTACAAGGGTGAGCGACAGAACCCCTGCATCAAGACACAAGCACACAGGTGCCCAGGCTGAGGCTGGGAGGAATGAGTGGCTGGCAATGAGGGGAGAGGGGAGAGTGAAGCCTCTTGCGCTTGTTTGTTTCCCTGGGGGCCCTGGCCATAGGCATTTGTTTGAGGACAGGAGAACTGTTTCCAAAGGCAGCACTTCCCTGCTGCCATAGCTTTTAAATTTTCAAGGCCAGACACACATACACACACACACTTGCCATAAGCCTGGGCTCAGCAGCTGGGCCACCAGGATACTGGCCAGTGCTTCCTAAAGACGGGAGAATTGTCCAGGCTCTGTTTCTAAAGGAATTCCTGGCTTGTAAAACACCAGAAAGGAGGGGGAGAAGGAGTCCATGTATCCCTGGGCAGGGCCCAGCATTTCAGGGGGGCATACTAGGGAGAGGGGCCAGCGAAGGGAGACAGGGCCAAATGGAGGGAGGGGCTCCGTAATGGAGCCAGGGGCTGGCTGGGGAGCAAGGCCAGGAAGTGGGGCACAGGTGGGTGGGGACCAGGAATCCAGAATTGAGGAGGCCTGGGCATGGCAGCCAGCAGGCTGGGAGCTGCCTCTGGTCCTCAGGCCTATGCCATGGGCCTTCCCCAGAGTCGGAGAAACACTGGCTCAGGTGTTAGGTTAGCTTAGGTGTTAGGTTAGGTCTCCAGAGTGCCCCACGACACATGGGGCCATGACCGTGGCTAGCACATCCTCCATGCAGACATAGACTGAGATCATCTCAGAGCTGAAAGGACATTGGCAGATGCTTGTGTCCAGTCCCAACATATGACAGCTGAGGAATTAGGGGGCTCAGAGAAGAGAAACAGCTGTCCAAGGCTATACAGAAAGGCAGTGACCGAACTGGAACCACAACCCAGACTTTAACACCTGGGCCATGGCTTTCTGGCACAAAGGTCTGCCTCCTAAAGAAAGGAGATGACAATGAGATAAAGATATGTTGGGACTCCTCTGCTACCACATGAAGAGAAATCTTTCTCTTATCTGCTGGAAAACCAGAGGACAGAGGGCAGACTGCAGCAGCAGTAATTGCCAGAGCAATTAGACTTTGGTGATCCTTGGAGGAACTGGATGTGGGAAACTTGAGGCAAGGGTGGACAGAGGCTGAGAGGTAATTCTGGGGGGGTCGAAAGCAAGTATTGGCAGCCATTGAGAGAGACTGGTGCACCAAACTGGAAGATGTCAGGGTACCTGACTATAGGTTGGGTGACTGTTGGGAATAGCTATTAACTGGAGAGGAGGAGAGGGCAGGGGACATGGACAGGGAGAGAAAAACAACTAGGAGCCATGGGAAGATAGACACTTGTTTCGGGCAGCAGCTGTAAAGGGACCATATGAGGTTAGGTTTCCAGAGCGCTGAGTTTGATCTCAACTTGAGAAAACTGCCCAAAGATTCAGACAGAAAAACTCTGGCTCCTCAGAGGCTGGTAAAGTGGGAGGAAAACACTAGGCAGCCCCACTCTTGAGACTGTCTTCCGAACAGTGGCTTCTGAGATGGAAGTTCAAAACTTGGCTGGATGGGCAGGTCGCAGCATCACTACATCCTCTTGGGCTCTGACAGACGGGAGGCTACAGTCAAGGTTAATTGCCCGCGCCCCCTTTGGTGCATAGATGTGAAACTGCCATGCACTTTGCACACAGGAGCTGTCTTACTTATGCTTGAGGGAAGACCTGCATACTCTCTGGATAGGAAGAAACCTCCAAGCCATAGTGTCAGAGGATGTAACGCCTCCAGGCTCCTTCTAGCCAAGAGCCCAGGGGCCTGGCTTGGGCCAAACTACACAGACCCCTCACTGACTCGGCATCCTAGACCCCATTTATGCCATCCATGCCACACAGTGGGGGATTTTTTGCCTGCCCCAATGAAAGCCCAGGCTAAAGAGTACCCTAGCCTCCTCTGCCACTCTCCTTTACAAAATGGTCCCTGCCGAGGGGACTTTCTAGCCATTTTGTTACTCTTAGAGCAAGTTCTGTGCTGTAACTCATGACCATTCTTCCACCCAGACCCTAATACAGTCTTTTCCTATTTTGTCCTGGATTTGGCTCCAAGCCTCTGCAGTAAGCCCATCACCAAGACCCTTCCTCTGCCTGAAGAGGGTTCTCTTAAGCATTCCATATCCTCTCTGCTAAAGTCCCTCTTTCTGATGGCTCAGTGTATACAGGAGGCATTGATGCAAGCTAGTTGATGGTATAACAGAGACAGAAATAATAAGGCTGACAAGACATGGAAGCAATCTAAATGCCCATTGACAGATGAATGCGTAAAGAAGATGTGGTACATATATACAATGGAATATTACTCAGTCATAAAAAGAATGAAATACTGCCATTTACAGAAACCTGGCTAGGCCTAGAGATTATCACAGGAAGTTAAATAAATCAGACAGAGACAAATAAAATATGGTATCACTTGAACATGGAATCTGAAAAAATTATACAAATGAACCTATTTACAAAACAAAAACAGACTTACACACATAGAAAACAAACTTAAAGTTACCAAAGGGGAAAGGAGAGGGAGGATAAATTAGGAGTTTGGGATTAAAATATACATGCATGCATGCTTGCTAAGTCACTTCAATCATGTCTGACTCTTTGTGACCCTACGGACTGTAGCCCACCTGGCTTTTCTGTCCATAGCATTGTCCAGGCAAGAATACTGGAGTGGATTGCCATGCCCTCCTCCAGGGAATCTTCTCAACCCAGGGATCGAACACGCATCTCTTTTGTCTCCTGCATTGGCAGATGGGTTCTTTACCACTAGCACCACCTGGGAAGCCCTAATGTATAAATACTACTATATATAAAAGATGTACTTTACTATATGTAACCAACAAGGACCTACTGTATAACCCAGGGAACTATGCTCAATATCTTATAATAAACTATAATGGGAAAGAATCACTTTGCTGTGCACTTGAAACTAATAAAATATTATAAATCAACTATATTTCAGTAAATTAAAATGAAAATAATGAGGCTATCTTCTGATCTCCAGCTCCTGAATGCTGGCAGCCAGAAGTTTTCTAAGGTGCCAAGTGGTGGCCAACTCGCTTGGCCTTGGCATATATGTGGTCCCTGAGGGTGGCAGTGGTTAAACCCGATCTCCAAGATGATGGTGTGGGGCACATGGCAAGGGGGGGAGAACAAGCTACAGAACAATGTGCCATCTTCTGGTGATGAGTAGAAGTAAAGACAGGTCTCCCTTGCCTCTGAAACTTTGTTTGCAGGTCGCCAAGCCTATCCCAAGGTTATACTCAGAGGTGACTGCAAGCCAGTCACTCATCTGGTTTGAAGAAGCATCTAGTGTTTTGGAAGAAATAACAATATGACCTTTGTCTTTCTCTTCCTTCTCTCCTTCTCACTTTCTCTGTCCTCTAATCCTTTATGTGGAAATTTTCTGATCTTTCTCCAAAGAGGGGTACAGGGCGCCAAGGTAGGCTAAGAGAGTAAACGGGACAGATCTGTTCTTCTTGTGAGCTTCCCTGGTGGCTCAGACAGTAAAGAATCTGCTTTCAGTGCAGGAGACCCAGGTTCGATTCCTGGGTCAGGAAGATCTCCTGGAGGAGGACATGGCAACCCATTCCAGTATTCTTCCCTGGGAAATCCCATGGACAGAGGAGCCTGGCAGATTGCTGTCCCTGGGGTCACAGACAATCAGACACAACTGAGCAACTAACACTTTCCTTGCCTGCCCCATGGAGCCCAGGATTGAGGCAGAGGCAGTTGATGGAGATCTCTCTGCCTCCCTAGAGGAAATGTTTACAAACCTAACCCCATCTCAAATGCAATGGAGGTGACTACCTGGATCCTGGTAAAGGCCTCAAGGGCAGAGAACACCATGCTAGTTTGTGTGAGTATGCACATGTCCAGAAGCAGAGGGATAGCATCAGGGGCACTCCAGGTCACCTGTCAGGCCCAGTCTGGACCAGGGCACTTTCAGTGCCAGCTTCAGCCACTTGGGTGCTACCTTGGGATTCTGAGCTCAGGAAAGTTCTCCAGAAACAGAATCCCATCCAATCCTCTTCCCCCAGTCTCGACAATGGTAGAAAACTTTCTTTCAGCCAAATATTTCTGTACTGACAAAGCCCTCCAGAGGTTACCATATCTAACCCCCAAGCTCCAGCCTGGAAAACTTTTCTCTCAAACTGGTAGCTGTGCCCCTTCTTGCCATGCTTATGCATTCTGGTCTCAAGAAAGGCCCCGTGAGTCACCGTGCTCCAGTGGCACTGGTCTTGGGCAGCTTGCCTCAGCCACCTTCACAAGATGGCTCAGTAGCCATGAGCGCTAACTTCGGAGAGTAGGCCGGGAAACCCTCTGGGGACAGTGAGGAAGTAGCCACAAGGTATAGCCAGGGGGGCATCAGGGCCTCTTTCCTGCTGAAGATTACCTCAGAGTAGGGCCTTTAAAGCTCCTGGGAACTGCCCTTGCTTTTCTGGCAGTTTGCCTGCATCTCAATTTCTAAGCAGAACCCGAGGCCTGGCCTCAGGAACAACCCGAGTTCCAGCTCAAGGCCTTCTGAGAGCTGCAGAGTGGAGCAGCCCCAATCAGCCTTTGGCTGCTTCACTTCCTGCAGGTGGAAAAATCATCCTATTTATCCCCAAAAGGATTTGTCTACTCAAACAACAAACAGACACAGAAACACACATGGAATCATAGACACATGTGCAAAAGACAGATCCAAGGCATACACAGAGCCTTTCTTTCTCTCTCTGCCCTTCTAACTTAGTCTCTCTGCCTCTGTGGCTTTCTTTCTCTTTGTATCTCTGTCTGTCTCTGCCTCTGTTTCTCCCCCCACCCCTTTCTCACTCTTTCTCTCTCTCAGCCTTTCCCAAAGCCCCCTTCTTCCTGCACTACAGCATTTATCAAAGCAACCTGACCTCATGTTGTAAAAATATACAGCATGGAACGAAATCCACCTTAAACCCTCTTCTAAATATATTAAAATAATAGGAATTCTCATCTGCCTAATTGAATTTGCTGCTTGATAATAGAAGCATGCCAGGTCCTTCTGGGTCCAGTCTGGGGCAGGGAGGGGCTGGGATTCCCTGCTTGACTCCTCTTTCCTGGCGAACAGCTCAGTTCCCGTGGGTGGGTGGGGCCGGGGTGAGGGAGTGGGGGCTGCATTCTAGCCAAGAGGTCTTGGGCGGCCACCCCAGCCAGCAGCCAGCACGGTCCACTGAGCGAGTGCAAACACTCGGCCTCTTCTGGCCCACACTGTGCCTCATCTCGCCTGGAAGTCATGAGCCTCTTCCCTCCTCCAGTCAGCACCCAAGCTCCCGAGCCATCCTGTAGTTACTCCCAGTCTCCATTAACATTGCCTTCCATGACCCAAGGGACTAGCAGCTCTTTGAGCTCAGGGGACATCCTTCTTGTCCACTGTATCACCAGGATCTCAGAGAGCCAGGTTCAGAATAGAAGCTCGGGGAAACATTTGTTCAATGACCAAATTTACTCATTGATTCAACCAATATTTATTGAACCCCTAGTATGTACCCAGCACACTGATCCAAGCACCGGGAACCCAACAGAAAACCAAACAGACATCAAACCCCTGCCATCATGTAGATGCTATTTTAAGAATATGTGAATAATAATAATGAACTGACACACTCATAGCTAGCTATAGAATGCAACTGCTGCCCTGGATTAGACTCCCTCCAAGGCCTCCTACTCCCCAGCACAGCAAACAACCGGACTTGCTGAATCTTAGACTCAGCTTTTCATACTATGGCACCTAACTTATCCTCACTAGCTCAGGGACTGGGCATGAGGCTGCTGGCTCCCTGGGGCAACATTGTGCAGGCAGAGAAGGGGAAGGGCCTGGCACGAGCTTTCCATCCTCCATTAGGATGGAGGCTGGGAAGTGAGCCTGGCTCTCAGTGAAGATAGCTTCCTAGTGGGCAAGTTTTGGTGCGAGTAGAAACTCAGTCAGCAGTGAGTCTTGAGGTTCCAAGAGGAAATAACCATTGGATATCAATCAGATGGGGAACACTGCTGCAGGGAGTCTGCTATAGGTATATCTAGTGCCTGGGAAGGAAATGGCAACCCACTCCAGTGTTCTTGCCTGGAGAATCCCAGGCACAGAGGAGCCTAGTGGGCTACCATCTATGGGGTCGCACAGAGTCGGACACGACTGAAGTGATTTAGCAGCAGCAGCAGCAGCAGTGCCTGGGAAAAGAGCAGTCATCATCTAGGGAGGGGCCCCAGGGTTGGTAAGAGCAGAGTTGCGCTGATAAATGTTCAACAACTTGCACACTTGGAGGGAGAAAAGCCCTGATTTGTAATGTTTGCCAATTACTGTGGTGAAAATACTCCCACAGTGACTGGATTCAAGCTATCAACATGATGTCATTGAACGTGGATTTGGGAAGACATATGCACAAACAATTCTCTTGAGCCAATGTGAGCACTGCCCTGGTCTTGCAGTCAAGATTAGGAGTTTCGTTCTTGGAAAGAGACTGGCCAGAGGCTAAAAAGAGCAGAAGACTGGGACTGGCAACCAAAGGGTACAGGGGTGGGGAAAGCTATGATGCCAGGGGCAACCTGGGAGACCAATCAGTAGGCAGTGCTGGAAAGAGAGTAAAGCTGAAATGCCAGCAGATAGAAGATGAGTGATGCTGCTTAAGTCACATGGCCTCTACTAGGACTGGCTTGGAAATCTGTTGGCCGATTTGATGTCTGCAAAGGCAGGAGGAAATGAGTGGGTTATATGGAGGTGGGTTGTGGAGAGATGCTGATGTCTGATCTTTAAAATAATAGCAGATCTTAGTGTAGTTCTTCCTCTGGGTCAGGCCCCGTGCAAGCATTTTACACGTATCAATTCATTTGATCCTTGAAACCAACCTGGTGAGGTAGATTATTATTCTTCTCACAGCTTTACAGATAAGGAGAATGAGATACAGACAGATAAAGTAACTGTCTTATGTCACATGGCAATCTGGCTCCAGTCTGCTCTGAACCACTATGTTGTATTGCCTCTAGCTTTATTTCCCTAATTGAATCTTCTGGAAGTAGACCTCTTGTCTGGGCCCTAGTACCCTACAGAGCTAGCTCTCTGACCTGGCCTACTACTTATAAAATGCCCCTTCTCACCCATTTCCCTACAACCTGCCTGCCAAACAGGGCAGCTGCTCCTGGTCGACCCCTGGGCTTATGGCTGCCCACATCCAGCAGACTCAGCTCCCAGATTTATTCTTTGTGACAATGGGACCTGTGCTGGTGTGTGTGTGTTGAAGTGAGGGGTGGCTAAGTGTGGTTTGTCTTTGGAAGACGGAGGCACCTCTGTCCCGGAGGAGAAAAGTAGAGGAAGGAAAGCAGGAGGCTGAAGAAAGGAAGAGAGAGAAATCAGAGGAGGAGGGAGTGGTGCCTCCAAGCCTGGACTTGGCAGAAGTTGGTCTCTAAGCATCTCTGTGACCCCTGTTCACATTCATGGCAGCATGAGGTGTGACTCACTGGAGTGTAAACAGGAAAAGAGGATATGGGCTTCTGTGGGTGGCTTGTGGAATTAGTGGGTCATTCACAGCATGTATGTATACATCTGTGCCATAGACCTGCTCACACACCCACATTCAAAATAGAAACTATAGCTGAGAGTGATCAACTGAGAGCATTTGTGAGATGCTGTGACTGTGTGTGAGAAACACTGACATCCTTGACTCCTGGAATTTCCCTGGACCTCTGGAAAAACCCCAGCAGAGAGGCTTGCTAGGGGTTCAAGGGAAGCTCTGCAAGGGGGCCAAGAGGGTCAGACGTGCTTGAGCAGGGGCTTTCCTCTGAGATGAAGTCACCGGCCCTCTTTCCATCCCTATTAGATACAAATCCTCAGCCTCCCATGAATGCTTGGAGGATGGTGAGGCATTTCCTTTGAGACTTACTCTATGACGGGGAGACACAGACAGCTGAGGAAAAGCTGGTGAGGATGCATCTGGGGTGAGCACCTCTCCCGCCCTGGGGTGTCGCTGTCACTGCTAGTGGTCTCAGGCACACTCACAAAGCCTCATCTCTCCCAAGTGTGCAGTATAAAGAGCATGGCCTCTGCAGTCTACTGAGATGGAGGCTTTAATCCTTGCTCCATTTTCAGGAACTTGCACCAGCTCCCTCCCATCACTGAGCCTCAGTTTCTTCTATAAAATCAGAATACCATCCATCCTACAGAACAGTTTAGAGGAAGAAAGGAGCTCACGGGTGTGAATGCAGCTGGTATAGTCCTTGGCATGGTCACTTCCTCTTTCCCCTTCTCTATAAGCAAACATTGAGAGCAACTGCCTCTCAGATTGAGAATCTGTGCATCCAGAAGCTCTCTGTTTTGGGGCAAGGAGGACCAAGTAGAGTTCTCTCTCCCACACTTGAGCTTTTGCTGACCTCTCCTTGACTTACCTGTCAATGGATGGATGATAGGCCCTGGGCCTGCTGGGTAAGCAAAGCCCTCCTCATTTGCACCCACTGGCTCAGTTTAACCCAACATCTCTTGTCCACACACCTAGAGAGCTTTCTCTGTGCACAGATAAGCCCTCTTTTGACCTTCTGGCAATATGGCGGTTTCAAAAGATATACCCAGAATTTTACACCCTGGAAATCTTTACATTTCATCCCATAAGTCTAGATGGTATACATATGAAAGCAAGACACCATGGAGAAGGACGATTTGGAAACCCCAAGGGTTCTTCTAGTCCCCATTCCTCCTCCAACCTCACTGACACTAGGGACCTTTAGTCCAATATCTTACGGGGAATTTGATGATTTTTTTTAAACAAGTCAGGCTTATTGATGGGTCAGGTGGCTGGTCGGGAACACTCAGGGGCCCTCCATGGAGCTAAGGTGGAAGTGGTTGGTGCTTCCCTAAAGGAGAATTGGGGGGGAGTGTCTAAAGGGATGAGCCAGGAGGCATTTGGGGAGCCTCAGAAGAAAATGTCCCAGTTAGCCCCAGGGTCCTGCACCCTGCCTCTGCCATTTAACATCTGGATGACTGTGGGCCTCGATTTCCCTATCTGAAGCATGGAAGTTCCAGGATATTGTACATATCAAATGAGTGGGCACAAGGGAAGCGTTTTGCAGACCATGAACACCACACACACTGTGGACAAAGCCAGGAAAAGGATACTGCTGAGCCCCTGCTCTGGACTCCCTTTGGCTGGGTGTGCGGTTACACACATCAGCCCCCTCAGTGGATTTCCTTTCCATCTTTGTGCTCTCCAATCGTCTAGCACTGGATGTGGCAGAACACAGGTCCTCCAGCAGTGCTTCATGACCAAATATGCAATCTCACTCCTCACAATAATCCAATTAGATAGTGATTATTACTAGCCCCATTTTACAGAGTCGTGAAGAGAGGCCCAGGGAGGTGAATATGTTCGCCCAAGGTCACACAAGCAGTAGTAGCTGAGAAGACATGTCTGTGTGACACAAGTTCTTTCTGTTCCCATTGTACCCCTTGGCCCTTTTCACAGCTCACCCTCTCTGATGTTTCTCTGACCAGCTCTCTGGCTGCTGGGAAGGGCCCTGAAACAACCAGCAGAGCCCAGCAGGCAGAAAGTGGCAAGAGGTGTGAGTGACAAAAGTGCAAGCTGTTCCTGGCTTGAGCTAGACATCACTCATGGCTTGCACTGGATCCCAGCTGCTCCGCTGCCCACAAGTGACCTTGGATTTCTAAGCCTGCTAACACTGAGCAGGATTTCCTCCAATAAACATGCAAAATGGGGGACCAAGGGGCGGGGGGTGTTAGGAGAGCGGGAAGTATGGGAAAGGGTAACTGCTGAGAATATCAAAGAGAGGTTTCTTGACTTGGTTACCCTCTGTAGCTAAGGATTCTTGCTCTCAGAAAGTTCCTCCTGGTGTCTCTAAGTTCTTATTATCAAGTCCATTCTATCTAGTTTTGTTTCTTTTCTTTTTTTTTTAATTTAGAGAATATTTTATTAGTTTCTGTGCTTTGTTTCCTTTTATACAAACAATTTCTCACTGTGCTTTAGCCAGCATACTCCTATACTCAAGACAAAGATGAAGAGAGCTTACCACCAACTCTACCCAAGGAAATCAACAAGAGGGGCCCAGACCCATTGCCTAAAGGAGCCTCAGTTCAAAGAGCCTGGCTCAACTTCTGGCTCTGCCGGTTACTGCCTGTAAAACTTTGGATGTGTTACTTATTCATTCTGTGCCAGTTTCCTCACATACTGTAAGTGCTATCAACCCCTCCATCGGTGCCTGACAGAGAGTTGGCTCTCCATAAACAGAATCGTACTCTATTTGATAGTATCAGTCTGCATCTCAAAGGCACTGTGCTCATTGATTCACACCTTCCTCGGGCCAGCCCCTTGGCCTTCAGGTTGCCTGGGCTCAGATTTTTCTGTCTACATCCAGCCCTGAGCTCCAGGCTACAGTAGTGTCTGAGCAGTCCTGGGAGGCCCACCCCATCTGGAGAGTGGCCAGTGCCTGCTCAGTATCTCCTTGGGGTCTTCCAGCTCCACGATCTTTCCCAGTGGCCACCTGCTTTCCACAGCTTGCCCAGCTACTCTCAGAGTATTATGGCCACCCCATCCTGTTTCTTTGAAAGCTTCCATGATTCTTTTTCAGCCAGGGTCCCAAGTCAACAGGTCTCCAGTGTTCAAAAGCCAGGTCACTCCACCCAGCTCTGTACTGATATTTGCATTTCCAAAGCCCAATTTACATTATAATTATTCCTTCTAGCCAGGCGGAGGTGGGGGGCCGGAGAGGGTGGGAAACTCCGCATAGATTTAAGGGAGGACTTTTGGCCAGCTACAGCAAGAACTGGCAATCACATGCCCCAGCCTCATGCCCCCAGCACTTGGGTTTTTTCTCAGTGTCTTAGAGTGACCTCACATGGCGACAGCTTTTCTTCTGTTCCTGCTCTTTCCCCAGGTAGCCATACTGTCTTGCTGCTCTTCAGACCCTTCACTAAGTTCTCTAACAGGAGTGGCCAACCTCACCTCACAGCCCTTTCCCCAACCCAAACTCTCATTCCTGACTCCAGTCAAGTGGAATATAAAGAACATAACTTTTTGTTCTTCAGTTCAGCAAAACCTAAAAAAAACTGTTATCAGTGCCAGCAAGTTTGCAGTGAGATGGGCAACGTCACACACTACCAATGGGAGTGTCAACTGATACAGTCTTTGTGATGGACAATTTGGAAATATCAAGAGCTGTATACACTTTGACAAGTACACATTTTGAACCAATAATTTCCCTGACATGTATCTGTACTATAGAAATATTTGCAAATTTGGATTACAGTGTATATAAAAGCTATTCATAAACAATAGGAATAAGCTAAATTAGAAAATGGAGTAAACAGAATTATATACAATCTATAAGGATGTTTGGAAGAATATATAATGATGTGGAAAATGCTTATGCTATAAATAAGGTAAAACATTCAAAATACCATTTCATATATATAGTATAATCCTGATTATTTTTATAAACTATAAATATTCAAGTAAAAAGACTAGAAGAGTTAATAACTAAGTGTTGTTAGCAGTTTCTGACTCAGGTAGTGTGCTTGTAGTAGATTATAATAATAAAAGCCAACATTAAAATAGCATTTCTGATGAGTCAGGAACTTTTCTTTCAGCACTTTTTGCATAGATTTAAATATAATTACTCCTTACAACTACCCTCCAAGAGAAACAGTTTATAATCCCCATTTTACAGATGAGGAGACTGAGGTTCAGAGAGGGTTTGCCCCATGACACACAGTAATTTTCTGCTCTGTACTTGTCATCGTTTTCTGGATTCCGCACTTTGAGTACTTGTGGCTTTTGTAATCAGAATACAAATGCACAGGGATTTTAAGAAAAATTTAAGTGCATTGCTGGGTCACAAAAGCTCCTCAGTTCATTGGAGACAGCTTTACTGTGCAGTCTGTATCGACCATGGTACTCCTGGGGAACAGAGCTCTGGCCCTTGTCATCTCTTTGTCAGCCTGTCTGGGTATAGCTACCCACTTAGGGCCTGCCCTGCCCCTGTTTGATGAACCTCCTGGCTAATGGCCTACCTCCACACTTTCTGGACTTTGCCCCTTACATGGAAGGCCCACATTGCTAGCTCCTTTCTGGACATGTACCTCCAGTCTATCCCTGGAATGGCAGAGGCTGGCAGTGGTTGTGCTTTCCCCATCAGTCCCATCTCAGAGATGTAGCAAAGGGTGAGGGCAGAGGAGGACATTTGTCCTCAGGCATTTGTCTCTGGGGGTTCCACAAAGACTCTAGTTTTTCCTTTCTAACAGAGAGGGGCAGTGTAAAGGGAGAGAGGCAGAACCCTTTCCATTGGCCCCGGCACTTCTGACTCTGGAGAGGACACCATTCTGTCTTTTCCCAGCCTAGATCAGTTTCCTGCTGCTTCACTACTGCTTACACAGGGCGCCAACACTTCTGGGGTCACACCTGGCTGCAAGCAGGGTTCAAATAGAAATGGAAGTTCTCTGGAGGGGAGGAGTGGCTGGCACACCTCCATTCTTCCTATGCCCTCTCTAATTCCTGGCCACTGTCTCAAATGCAGTTATAGGGCAGCATGAGGAAGCCAGCCTGGAACATACAGAGAGAAGGAAGAGGGGATGGAGCGCCTTGAGATCTGCAGGCTGGAGCGAGACCATAAGAGCCTGGTTTAGGCATCGCTCGGTAGCCTTCCAGAGGTTTAAGAGTTTGAGTTGTTTGGGAAAAACAATCAGTAGGAAACCTGGGATCTAGTCCTAGCTTCTCCTCTTACTCTCTGTGGGAAAGCAAAGCCCTTTCCTTTTTTGAGCCACAGAATCCTTCTCTGGAAGATGGCAGCCAAGAATACCCATCTCACTGGGCTATCCTGAGAATCAAGAGACACCTACACTGTGATGGAACAGCATCTTGTGTAATGAAAAACAGTGTGGAACCATATGCACCTTAGGAAGCCAAGAGATTTTCCCTCTCTCCGAGGCTCCTTAGCTATGTAACCTTGGAAGTTGCATACCTTTAAACAACCCAATGAAAGCAAGGAACCCACTTCCTATAAAAGCTCACAAAACGTGACACATCATTTCAAGAAGTCCTTCCACATCATGGGTCCCTTTCACGGGCCACCTGTAGGCTAAGAAGCCCTGCCCTGTGTCAGTGGTTAACCCCTTTTCTAGCTTGCCTCTGCTCACACACCTACAGGGAGGGGGAACTCACTCCCCTATAAGCAATCAATCCAGCTTTGCAGAGTTCTGACTTTCCTTCTGCTCAGTTAAAACCTGCCTCCCTGGAGCATTTCTTAGAGACTTCCGTGCCCAAGGAATCTGAGAAATGCCTAGGGCCAGATGTGTGCAGGCTCTGGGCTATCTGGGCAGGAGGGATGGGTTTCCTCCGTTCCAAGCCAGACCAAGCTACTTTTCTGCTGCTGCTGCTCCCAGGGGAGGATGCTGGATTTTCTGCCTCATAAAGTTGTCCTCCAAGTCACTGTGGAGCCAGTGTGTGGCCAGGCCCTGGCAGCCAGCTGGTCTGCTCAATGTCCACAGAAGAAGGAGGTGGCTGGGGCAGCCTGACAAGCCTTCTTCCTCCAGGATGAAACACTCTCAAAAGTGGCATTTAAGGCACCCTCCTACCCCAGCAACTCCCCTCTGTCATCTCCCCAGGATATGACAATATCCCCATGAGAGCTCAGAAGCCAAATTGGAATGCTGATACCTCATAGAGATGCAGGGAGTGTTACATGAAGTGATGAATGTACAAAGCCTGGACTGTACAGAATAGCAGTTCCCTTCTTTCTTCTGTCCCTGCTCCCCATTTGGAAGCAACTGGAATAGGCATGGATTGAGTATTTACTGGCCCGTGTTCTGGGCATGTTAGATCTTGATAAGAACCCCATCAATAGGTTCAACTTGGTTTCCCAGTTCACACAGCTGGCACTGGGTAATGAGGGATTTGAACCCAAGTCTGGCTTCCTCAAGCCCACATGTTGCCCTGCATCATGCTGCCTCCCAAGGAGGGAGGGTGATACCTTCCAATGTAAAGCAGCCTCTCCTTTAAGGTTCTTAAGGGCTGGACCTGACTCTTAGGGCCTGCTGGGCAATGACTGGATCCATGTGTTTAGAGTAAACAAGAGGGCCCCTTCTGGCTTCACTGGGAGGAAGCAAATGGCCTGAGCATTCAGGTAGGCAGGAGAGGCCCGTGAAAGGAGAAGCTTGTTCAGCTCAGATGAAAAGAGACCTACTTCTTGGGTGGCCAGATGAGACCTTTGGCGGCCTGCGCTGAGGGAAGGAATAGGGTGGAGTACCAGATTAGCCTGGGAAAGAAGGTGCTGTTGAGTTGGAGTAAGGTTCGCTTCAGGCCCCTGGATGACTGGGCAGTGCAGGAGCTGGGGCTCCCTGTGCCTGGTGGGGCTGCCCTCCGAAGTGCCCTCCATCAGCTTTAGCCTCCCTTGGTGCTTGCTCAGCGCCCAACTCAGCTCCAGGGAAGGCATTCCTATGCCTTGGATGGCAGAGCTGGCAGACTGTTGCCATGGCAGCCAGGAGACTAAGAAGAGGAACAGGAGAGAGGTGGCCTGGGGGTTGTTACTGAAGAAATGTACTTCCTGGGTCCTCTGGTGTCCAATCTGAGAGGAAGTTGCAGTTCAGGGCTCATGACTAGTGATACAAGCTAAGGCCTTCCTTAGCCCACCCAGGGCCAATCTCCTAGGGTGTGTGTGTGTGTGTGTGTGTGTGTGTGTGTGTGTATCTGTTTATCTGCCTATGTGTGCGGGGACACAGAAACCCCGGGGACCATCTGTGTGTATGGATATATGCGTATGTATACAATCATGTCAGTACGCAGAGGCCTGGAAGGGCGGGGGTCTTGTATGTGTGTGTGTGTATCTTGTGAATGTTTCTTAAACAGTAAGGAGGGGAGGGACAAAGACAAAAGCCCTAAATGACTCTGGCTTTCAGAGGAGCCAGCCCGGTGTGGTGGGTGTGAGTGGGCCAGCCAGAGGCCTGATTGGAAACAGACTTGGCAAGGAGGGGCTGTAAATGCTTTTTTGCTGCCTGTCCTGAGAAATTTATGTCACACCCACTCCATCATCCTGGCGGGGGCAGCCTCTCCTAGCTGCCTGTGGTTCTGAACCTTTCAGTGCAACCGGCAACCACCATGGGGTTCTCTGAGCTTCTTCAGTCCCAGCCTGGAGTGGACCCCACCCCGTAATGCCTTGAAGCTGGCAAGGATGAGCTATGGGTGGATGAGGAGAAGGAGGCGAGAACTTGACCTCCAAGTGTCCTTCTATTGCACAAAGCCTGGATGGATGTGTGTGAAGGGCAGACATAAGGGTGGTGGTGCAAGGAGGGGAAGGCAGGAGAGGGACTGTGGTCTATTTCCAATATCTTTCCTGCCTTCTCCTCCTCTTAATGAGGAATAGAGACCCAGGACAGACAGAAAAGAGCAAGGGGATCCCTAAAGTAGGATTTGGAGACCTTTTGGGATACAGATGGAAACTGAAGGCCAGGAAGGGGAAGAGACTTGCCCAGGGTCACACACTGAGGGAGCCAATGGCAGTCTCCAGCCACCCTGCTGTATGTGGTCTCTCTCCCTACCTCCCAGCTGGAGAAACCTCTTAACCTAGAATTAAGCCCTGTCTTTTTCTTATCATGTTACTCCATCCTTATGGTCCTCGCCTGGTTTCCTTTTGTTCTTACAATAAACACAAGACCCTTGGACGTGGATTGTAGGGTCTGCTCTGGTAAAATCCCTGCATACCTCTCCATCCACATCCTTTACCAAGTTCTCTCCTGCCACTGGGCCTTTGCACATGCTGTGCCCTCTGATTGGGATAATTGTCTTTCCCCATGTGCGTTTTCTTCCCATTTCTACTTCAGCACACAGCTCCAGTGTCTCTTCCTCAGGGAAACCTCACATGTTTCCCAATGTTTCACTCTCCAGGCATTGGAGACCTATCTTCCACAGCACTTCTCACTATTGCCATTTTACTTTTGTTGTGTTCTCTGTGATTAATGCCACTTCCTCACCGTCCTCCATGAGGACCGGGACCACAGCTGCTTTTGCTCACCGAGGCTGCCCAAATGCTCAGCATAAGCCTGGCAAATAACCACGTGACAAGGACATCAGGAACTAAAACTTGAGGCTTACCATGTGCCAGGCAGTCTTCCAACTGCTTTACTTGGAACAGCACATTTAATCTTCACAAACTCTGTGAGATAGCTACTATCATTATCCCCATTATACAGATGAGGAAAGTGGGGGCACAGAGAAATTAAAAAACTAGACCAAGTTCACACAGTAAGTAGCACAGAGAATTTGAACCCAGGTAGCCTGTATCCTTAACCGCTCTAACTAGAATTACTTACTTATAAGTATTTGTTCACTACCAACTTTTGTCTCTCTCCCACTCCAACTGTATGGGGAGATGCCAGTCCCTGAGCACTTCCCTGGACCTTGGGGTGGGCTCTGGGCCCTCCCTAGGGCTCCTGCCACCTGTCTATAGTCACTCCTGGCCTACATCCCCTTTCCTAATCTCCCAATCGCCACCACTAGCATCTGTCTGCTCCCTTGGATGACATGAGAAGGTTCTAGGGCTGGGCAATGCCCCTGAGTTTCAAGCAGCACTTTTTTACCCTGAATCACCCCTTCTGGTCATTCTGTCTTAGAGTTCCCCTACCTACTCTAATCTACTCAGGCCTCTGTTTTTCCTTCTGTAAAATAGAATTAGTTACAATACTACAGGGTAGCACTGAGCATTCGTTGAGTTTGTCTGTGTGTGTTTGATAAGGCAATGGCACCCCACTCCAGTACTCTTGCCTGGAAAATCCCATGGACGGAGGAGCCTGGTGGGTTGCAATCCATGGGGTTGCGAAGAGTCAGACATGACTGAGTGACTTCATTCTCACTTTCATGCATTGGGGAAGGAAATGGCAACCCACTCCAGTACTCTTGCCTGGAGAATCCCAGGGACGGAGGAGCCTGGTGGGCTGCCTTCTATGGGGTCGCACAGAGTCGGACACGACTGAAGCGACTTAGCAGCAGCAGCAGCAGCAAGCATAAGACTCATACTAGTTATCAGTTGCACTGTTATTAATAAGCGGTTACAATGTAAACTGAAACTCTTTTCATGGATTCGAGCTTCTGGAGCCCAGTGGGGACTGGAGAAGGGAAGTAACACATGGGACTAAGAGTGGGTGTTCAGTGTGCCCCCCTCCCAACACTTGTCTGCCACCCTTCCCCTCTCGCCTGCCTTCTCAGCCCTGACACACACAGGACAGGCTTTGGGCTGGTTAAGAACCCCAATCCTTGGGTCGGGGAGGGGGTGAAGCTATGTCCCCCACTCTTCCCCTCCCTGTCAGCCACCAGTCTGTCTTGC
Organism: Bos javanicus; assembly: GCF_032452875.1. NCBI lineage: Eukaryota > Metazoa > Chordata > Mammalia > Artiodactyla > Bovidae > Bos > Bos javanicus. Next base: position 83,404,266 of record NC_083897.1, on the reverse strand, counting down.
TGTTTCTCGACAGGCCAAGGCAGGGGACGCAAGGCCCCTTCCAGCTCCCCAGGGCCCATGAGCCCTGCCCCCTCACCACCATGGCATCCTGAACAGAGCTGAGTCTATGGCTCTTGGTGGGGGGTGGCTGTGGGATGGGAGGCACAGAGAGAGGAGGGTTACAAAAGCTGTGCCTTGCTTTCCCAGTGGCCTCCTGGGGGCCAATGAATGCACAGAGCCATAGCCAGGGCAGGGGGATGGGAGTGGGAGACAGCCAGCGTGTTTTCATTTTGCTCTGTTTGTTTTCTGTTTAGATCAACTGCTCAGTTCTGGTTTGGGCCTTTGAGGGCTGATGGGGTTTGGCAGGTAAGGATTTCTGGGGCCACCCATCTCTGCCTTCCACAGGGCTGTGAGCTCAGCTCCCCCAGCCCCTGCAGAAGTAGGAAGTCCAGCCGGCTCTACTTGCTTGCCAGCCTCATTCTTTCCATTTTCTCCATTTCTCTCTCTTTCCTTCTTTTTCACTTTTGTTCTTTCTCTTTCTGTATCTCTCTATTTCCTTCCCACCCCCTTTCTTTACCCCTTCCTCTCATCTGGCTCTTGGAGTTTGTCCCTATCCCTTTTCTGCCTCTCTGTGCCTCTTTAATTCAGAAATTCTTTCTGTCTTTCCACCTTTCTCCTTTTTTCTCTATTTCTCCTCTTTTCTCTTTCTCAGAAGGAGAGAAGGAAATTAAGTATTGGGCATTAGGAGGTCTGAGTTCTGGCCCAACTTTCTCCCGTTTGTTCCCTCTGAGTGAACTTTTGCAAGTCCTTTCCATTCCCTGGGCCTCAGTTTCTCCATCTGCAGACTGAAGACTCTAACTTATGTCCCCTCCAAGAACTAAGCTAGAAAATTTGGTGAGTATTTACTCTGTGTGTGTGTGGTGGGGTGGGGGGGCGGAGGTAGGAGGAAGGGGATGGGTCAAATTGTTTCTTCAGTGAGCAGGAGCTCAAAACAGTCTGGATTGCAGTCAGTATAGTGTCTCTTGAGGAGTGAGGGATTATGGGAAAGGGCAGAGAAATAGGAGACACCCATCACTGGTGCCAAAACTGAATCCAAAGAATCTAAGGAACAGAGCTGGGGCCTGGGGTCTGGAAACAAAGAGGCGCTGCTCCAACGATGGCAGACCACAGGACTAAAGAACAGAGTACCTAGTCTTTTTTTTTTTTTTTTTCAGAGTACCTAGTCTTGCTTCTTGGCCTGCCATCTGCTTTCCACGTGGCCCTAGATCAGGCCAAAGTCCTGTTGGCCCCCATCTTTGAGCCTGCTTCTCTTCTCATCAGGACATTTGTACAATACCTTCTAGTGACTTAGGAGTAAAGGAGTTGGAGCTAAGGAGCGCCACACATCTCTGCATCGCCTCCTCTGGTCCCACGGGCACCTTTGCCTTCATACTGACGAAACCAAACTTCTCCTCCACCCGACCCCACACCTCCTCCTTCTCTGGGGTTCCTTTGGGCAGTGAATGGATGGCTGTCTTCCTGGAAGCCTTGATTTGAGGGCCTTGGTCTGAGATCTTGCTTCCCCATCATGCCCCAGTTCCCACCCACCTCCAGGTCATGTGGGATTTGTCTCTATGTGGCGCTCCTGCCCTCCCCCCTGCCACTTGATGCTGTCACCACCCTTTCCTGCCCTGACTCCTGCCACAGCTTCCTTCTACTGTCTCAGTCTTCTTTCTGTCTCTCCACCTCCAACTCAACCTCCACACAGCTTCCCAGGTGACCCCAATGTTTAGACCTCAATATAACTTCAAGATTTTGGCTATTAGCAAAAAGACTGTTATAAACATTCATGTACATATACTTTGGTAACTGAATTGCTGGGTCATAGGATAAGCCTATGTTTGGTAGATGCTGCCTCAGTTTTACAGGCTGTTTATATCACTTTATGCTCCCCTCCAGCAGTGCAGGATAGTTATGGCTGTTCATCATCTTCACCAAGGGTTGGCCATTTCCATTGTCTTTCATTTTATCCATTCTGGTTGGTGTGCAGTAGCATCTCATTATGGAGAAGGCAATGGCACCCCACTCCAGTACTCTTGCCTGGAAAATCCCATGGACGGAGAAGCCTGGTAGGCTGCAGTTCATGGGGTCGCTAAGAGTCAGACACAACTGAGCGACTTCACTTTCACTTTTCACTTTCATGCATTGGAGAAGGAAATGGCAACCCACTCCAGTGTTCTTGCCTGGAGAATCCCAGGGACGGGGAGCCTGGTGAGCTGCCGTCTATGGGGTCGCACAGAGTTGGACACGACTGAAGCGACTTAGCAGCAGCAGCAGCAGCGGCATCTCATTATAATCTTATTTTGTACTTTCCTTTGGACTCATTAAATTGAACACCTTTTCATGTTTATTGACCACCTTGATAGTCTTTTCTTTGTCAAGTATCTGTCAAAATCCCTGTCACGTTTTTCTATTGAGTTGCTTAATCTATTCGGATTGAGTCCTTTATCAGATATACTTGTTGGAAATACTTTCTCTCTTTCTGTGAATATTCTTTTCACCCTCTTAACACAATCTTTGGATGGATGGAAATTCTTTATTCTTATATAGTCCCAATTATCACTTCTTTTCTTCATGGATAAGATTTTTCCCAAGTTGTGACCCTACATTTTCGTCTGAAAGCTTTATTGTTTTGCATTTCACATTTCTATCTACAATCCATCTGGAACTGATTTGTGTATGTGATGTGAGGTAGGGGTCAAGATAAATTTTTTTCCATGTGGCTATTGAACTGACCCAGTACCGTGTTTTTTTTGTTGTTGTTGTTTGTTTATTTGTTTCCAATGTACTACAGTGTCATTTTGGTCATAAATTAGGTGATTGTGTATGTGTGGGTCTGGTTGGGAATTTTCTATTCTTCCCATTTGTCAGTTTCTATGTCCTTATGCCAATACCACAATGTTTTACTTACTATAAATTTCTAGGTCTTGATACCTGTTAGAATCCTCCAGCTATGTTCTTCTTCAGGATTACCTAGGTTATTCTTGGCCCTTTGCGTTCTCATCTGAAATTTAGGACTAATCTATCAGTTTCCATCACCCAAAAAAAAAGTTTGCTTGGATTTTTAAATAAGATCACATTGACTCTGTAATTAATTTGGGGAGAGTTGACTTCTTTATAATATTGAGTTTTCTAATTTGTGAATATAGTTTATCCCTTAACTTATCAATATTTAAGTCTTCTTTAATTTCTTTCCACAATATATTTTTAGTTTTCTGTGTAGAGACTTTTCTACACCATTTATTAGATTTATTCCTAAATATTTTATGTTTATATTTTTACAAATGGTAAGGTTTTTAAAACTTTCTCTTTCTATTTTTTGCTGGCATATAGAAATAAATGGGCTTCCCTGGTGGTTCAGATGGTAAAGAATCTGCTGGTAATGCAAGAGATCTGGGTTCGATCCCTGGGTCAGGAAGATTCCTTGGAGAATGAAATGGCAACCCACTCCAGTATTCTTGCCTGGAGAATTCCATGAACAGAGGAGCCTGGTGGGCTACAGTTCATAGGGTCGCAGAGTTGGTCATGGCTGAGTGACTGAGTGTGAACCGTGAACTTCCAGATGTTCAAGCTGGTTTTAGAAAAGGCAGAGGAACCAGAGATCAAATTGCCAACATCCATTGGATCATCAAAAAAGCAAGAGAGTTCCAGGAAAACATCTATTTCTGCATTATTGACTATGCCAAAGACTTTGACTGTGTGGATCACAAAAAAATGTGGAAAATCTGAAAGAGATGGAATACCAGACCACCTGACCTACGTCTTGAGACACCTATATGCAGGTCAGGAAGCAACAGTTAGAACTGGACATGGAACAACAGACTGGTTCCAAATAGGAAAAGGAGTATGTCAAGGCTGTATATTGTCACCCTGCTTATTGAACTTCTATGCAGAGTACATCATGAGAAATGCTGGGCTGGAAGAAGCACAAGCTGGAATCAAGATTGCTAGGAGAAATATCAATAACCTCAGATATGCAGATGACACCACCCTTATGACAGAAAGTGAAGAAGAACTAAAGAGCCTCTTGATGAAAGTGAAAGAGGAGAGTGAAAAACTTGGCTTAAATCTCAACATTCAGAAAACGAAGATCATGGCATCCGGTCCCATCACTTCATGGGAAATAGATGGGGAAACATTGGAAACAGTGTCAGACTTTATTTTGGGGGCTCCAAAATCACTGCAGATGGTCACTGCAGCCATGAAATTAAAAGACGCTTACTCCTTGGAAGGAAAGTTATGACCACCCTAGATAGCATATTGAAAAGCAGAGATATTACCTTGCCAACAAAGGTCTGTCTAGTCAAGGCTATGGTTTTTCCAGTGGTCATGTATGGATGTGAGAGTTGGACTGTGAAGAAAGCTGAGCACCGAAGAATTGATGCTTTTGAACTGTGGTGTTGGAGAAGACTCTTGAAAGTCCCTTGGACTGCAAGGAGGTCCAACCAGTCCATCCTAAAGGACATCAGTCCTGGGTGTTCATTGGAAGGAGTGATGCTAAAGCTGAAACTCCAATACTTTGGCCACCTGATGCAAAGAGTTGACTCATTGGAAAAAACTCTGATGCTGGGAGGGATTGGGGGCAGGAGGAGAAGGGGACGACAGAGGATGATATGGCTGGATGGCATCACTGACTCGATGGACATGAGTTTGAGTGAAGTCCGGGAGTTGGTGATGGATAGGGAGGCCTGGTGTGCTGTGATTCATGGGGTTGCAAAGAGTCAGACACGACTGAGCAACTGAACTGAACTGAACTGAACTGAGCGACTAACACACTTAGAAATAAAATTGATCTTTTTGATATTGACTTTATAACCAGTAATGCTTCTAAATTAACCTATGAATTCTAATCGTTAGTCTATAGATTCTTCTGGATCTTCTATATACACAACCATATCAAATGCAAATAATGGCAATTTTCTTTCTTCCTTTTAAATCGGATTTTTTTTTTTTTTTTTGCTTGCCTTAATGCACTGACTAGGATTTCCAGTACAACATGGAATAGTAACAGTGAGAGTGAGATTCTTGTCTCACATCTATTCTCAGTGTATGAAAGCTTGCAATATTTAACCATTAAGTACGTTGTTTGCTGAAGGTTTTGATAGACACCCTTTATCAGGTTAAGGAATCTCCCTTTTATTCCTAGTGTGCCAAGAGTTTTATCATGAATGGGGTGTTGAATTTTATAAAATACCTTATGCATCTATCATAATTTTACTCCCTTTTCCTCTTAGGTAAACTACAAGGATTCATTTTTGATTGGTAAACCACTCTTAAATTCCTAGATTAAAACTCATTTGGTAACCAACATGATATTGTAAAGCAAAAAAAAAAAAAAAACTCATTTTGGTCATGATGAACTATTTTTTTAATATATTACTGAATTTCATTTGCTAATTTCTTAAAGTAAACTTTTTTAATTTTGTGACCATTGTAGAATTACATGCAGCTGTAAGAACTAATATAGGGAGGTCCTATGTAGCGACTAAACAACAACAAAAATGTACCCATTACCCAGTTTCTCCCAACGGAAATATCTTACAAAAAAATGGTACAATATCACCAGCAGGATAGTGACATTGATACAATCAAGATAGAAAAGATTTCCATCATCACAGGGATCCTTCTTGTTGCCCTTTCATAGCTATGCCCACCTCTTTCCTAATCCATCTCCTCTTTGCTGCTGCTAAGTTGCTTCAGTCGTGTCCAACTCTGTGCGACCCCATAGACGGCAGCCCACCAGGCTCCTCCATCCATGGGATTTTCCAGGCAAGAGTACTGGAGTGGGGTGCCATTGCCTTCTCCAATCCATCTCCTCTTTGGCCCCTGCCAACCACTCATATCCATTTCCATAATAGAGTCATAAAGTATGTAACCATGAGATTGGCTTTTTCACTCAGCAAAGTCCTGTGGAGATTTATCCAAGTTGTTGTGTGTATCAGTTGTGTGTTCCTTTTTGTTGCTGAGTAGTGTTCCATGATGTGGATGTACCACAATTTGTTTATGCCCTCACCCACTGAAGGACCTCTGTGCCATTCCCAATTTGGAGCTATTAGAAAGAAAGCTGCTATAAATATTCATGTACATATTTTTGTGTAAACCTTAAATTCTCTCATATGAATGTCTACGTATGTAATTACTAGGTCATATGGTACTTGTATGTTTAGTTTTATAAGAATTGCCAAACTTTTTTGCAGAGTGGCTGTGCCACTTTATAGCCCCACCAGCAATGTATGAATGATCTGGTTTCTCTATACCCTCTTTAGTATTTGGTATTGTCACTTTTTTTTTTCGCCATTGGATAGCTATGTAGTGATAGCTCATTGTGGTTTTAATTTGCATTAATGATGTTGACTAACTTTTCATGTGTTCAATTTGCCATCTGTATATCTTCTTTGGTGAAATATCTCTTCATGTCTTTTGTCCGTTTTCTAATTGGATTGTTTCTTTTGTTTTGTCTTGTTTTGTTTTACTATTGAGTCTTAAGAGTTCTTTATATATTCTACATGCAAGGCCTATGTCAAATGCATGGTTTACAAATATTTTCTCTCAGTTTGTAGTTTGTCCTTTCATTAATTTCTTTATAGAACACAAGTACTTGATTTGATGAAATCAAACATCCATTTTTTTTTTCTTTTATGGATCATGCTTCTGGTTTGTATTTAAAAATTCTTCAACAATAATTAAGTTCTGAGGACCTTCTCCTATGTTTTCTTCCCAACGATCTGTAGTGTTATGTTTTATATTTAAATCTATGATTCTGTAGAAAAAAAATTTGGTCAATTTTTGCATAACATGTGAAGTTTAGTCTAAGGTTTATCTTTTTGCCTGTGAATGTCTGATTGTTCCAGCATCATCTGTTGAAAAGGTGATCTTTCCTTTACTGAGATACTTCTGCACCTTTGTTGAAAAAATTAGTTGGGTATATTTGGTGCAGATCTGTTTCTGAGTTCTCTTTTTTTCTTCCACTGCTCTGTATATCTCTTCTCCTGCCAATATCACAGTCTTGATTATAGTAGCTATACGATAAGCTTGAAAATCAGGTAGAGTTATTCCTCACACTGTATCTACTTCTTTTGCCCTTCCATATAAGTTTTAGAATAATCTTGTCTATATCTATTAAAATAGCTTGCTGGAATTTTGATAAGAATAGCATTAAATCTATATATCAATTTGGAGAAAATTGGCATCTTTATGTTCAGTCTTCTGATCCATGAATACCAATGTGTCTCTTTATTTGTTTATATCTTCTTTGATTTCTTTTATCAGCATTTAAAATTTTTTAGCATACAACTCCTGCACATGTTTTGTTACATTTACACCTAATTATTTCTTTTTTATTTTTGGAGAGACTATAAATGGAATTGCATTTAAAATTTGAGTGTTCACATGTTCATTGCCAGTATATAGAAATATAATTGATTTTTGTATGTTTATCTTGCATCCTGTGAGTTTGATGAACTTACTTATTAGTTCTAGATTCCTTGGGATTTTCTATGTAGACAATTATATCATCTGCAAATGAGAACCATTTTATTTCTTCCCTTCCAATATGTATGCCTTTTCTTTTTTATTTTATTTTCTATTCTCTATTTACTTCTTTCCTTATTACGCTTACTAGAACTCCATCATTATTTTGAGTAAGAGTGGACATCCTTGCCTTGTTCTGAATCTAGGCTTAAAAACATTCTTTAATGGTCTTTCACCATTAAATATGTCAGCTGTAGAATTTTGTAGATGGTCTTTATCAAGCTGAAGAAGTTTACTCTCTTCTCAATATTTGAGTGCTTTTTTTAAATGAAAGGCTGTTAGATTTGGTAGAATTTTTTTCTATACCAATAAATCATTGATTTTCCTTTCTTAGCCTATTGACATGGTGGATTAAATTCACTGATTTCCAAGCATTGAACCAGCCTTGCATTCCTGAAATAAACCCTACCTGGTCATGGGGTATGCTTCTTTTTATGTATTAGTGAATTTTATTTTTTGATATTTTGTTGAGAATTTTTCTATTTTCATGAAGAATGTTGATCTCGGTTTCCTTTTTGTGTATTCTCTTCATCCAGTTTTCATGTCAGGGCAATGCTGGATTCATAAAATGAATTGGAAAGTCTCTGCTCCTCTTTGTTTTTCTGGAAGAGATTAGAATTTGTGTTTATTATTCTTTAAACTTTTGGTAGAATTTTCCAGTGGAACCATATGGCCCTCAATATTTCTTTGGAGGGATGTTTTTAATTACAAATTCAATTTCTTTGATAAATATCCAAATTATCTGCTTTATACTGGATGAGTTGTGGTGGTTTGTGCTTCCTGAGGAATTAATCCATTTCATCTAAGCTATGAGGTCTGTATGTGTAGAGTTGTTCATGCTGCTGCTGCTGTTGCTGCTAAGTCGCTTCAGTAGAGTCCAACTCTGTGCGACCCCATAGATGGCAGCCCACCAGGCTCTCCCATCCCTGGGATTCTCCAGGCAAGAACACTGGAGTGGGTTGCCATGTCCTTCTCCAATGCATGAAAGTGAAAAGTGAAAAGTGAAAGTGAAGTTGCTCGGTCATGTCTGACTCTTAGCAACCCCATGGACTGCAGCCTACCAGGCTCCTCCATCCATGGGATTTTCCAGGCAAGAATACTGGAGTGGGGTGCCATTGCCTTCTCCAGAGTTGTTCATAGAGTTCCATTATTATCCTCTTGATGTCTGCAAGGTCTGTATCGATATCCTTTGTTTCATTCCTGATATTGGTAATGTGTATCTTCTCTCTCTCTTTTCTTTGTCAATCTTGCCAGAGATTTGTCAATTTAATTGAACTTTTCAAAGAACTATGTCTTTGTTTCATTGATTTTTCACCCTTGCTGTCCTGGTACATATATATATCACTTGGTCATGATGCATTATTCTTTTAATACATTTTTATACCATTTCATAATATTTTGGTTTTAGATTTTTTTCATCCATGTTTATAAGAAAGACTAAGCTGAAATGTTCTTTACTTACTATGTTTTTACCTAGTTTTGGTATCTGGTATCAAGATTTGTCTAGGTTTTTCTTGGCTAGCCTCATAAAAAGAGTTGGGAAGCTTTCCTGCTTTTTGTATTCTCTGGAAGGATTTGTGTAATATTGATTTTACTGGACACATAGAATTTTGTGCACTTATGTATGTTTAGGGGCAAATAGTTTCATCTCTATGCATGGAGCTAGGTGGAGCATGGTAACATATTTTTGATCCTTTACCATCTGCGAGACACCATGCTAAGAATTTTACATTCATTATTTCATTGTTTCCTTATAAAAATCTCACTCGACAACAATTTTTATACTTGCCTCTGAGATCAGAAAACTGAGATTCATTGACTTGCCTAAGATCATACACATGTGGGATTCAAAGCTAAGTCTTATTTGTTGACCTCTTACTACTGCAGTCTAAGCTCTGTGCCCTGGGATGGTCATCTGCTGCAGCATTGAATCTTTCCAATAGCTCAGTGAGAATCATCCTGTTTCTCACTATAGAGATAAAGATGTGGAAGCTCAGAGAAGCTGAGGAACTTGACCAGGCTAAACATCTAGGATGTGACCAAGCTGGGCCCCAAGGTGATATGTTGCCATTCTGCAGCCAGAGATGGTGTTCTTTGTGCTGCTGTGCCCAGAATGTTCCTCTCAGGGCAACAAGCACATTCCTATGTGTTAGTGACTGCCACCATTGTTAGCAGCTCAGGGAAAGGGAGGGGCACATTGGGCAGGACAGCTGCTGACCTCAGGTTCCAGGTGCAGCAATGAATCAAAGTGAAGACAGAGCTGGGGAGCTAGGCTGCTGGGCAGCTGGAAGAAAAGAGCTACAGAAACTGCCCCCAAGACTGTGAGACTGGAAGGTGGCTTGGCAGACGCCCGCATGGACCAGGAGACAGGGTAACAGGTAGGAAGGTGGTTGGGGGCTAGAAGATCTGGACTCTGGTAGGTCACAGTGCCACCCTTCTATCATTTCCTAGGCTAAGGCTGGCTGGACTAAATTTCCTTCGTTTCTGCAAAGCCCAGACCTGAACCACTACCAGCTCCTAGGAAAGAAGAGAGAGTGGAGGAGAAAAGAGAGATGCCCTGACACCCTAGCCACAGCATGGGAATCAAGTCTAGCCTTGAAGATATGGCAGAGAACAGACGGCCCTTACAGATCACTTGGTCCATTCACCCCACTGTCTAGGAGGAAACCAAGGCCCAGAGAAATGAGGATGAAGTGATTTATTTATCCAAGGCCACACACAACCCTAAATAACCACCTGGAGGAGAGCAAGGGCCCAGACTGACGGGTGGGGCAAGTAGGGTGTGTGTGTGTGTGTGTGTGTGTGTGTGTGTGTGTGTGTGTTGAGCTTCCTTCTATACTGTCATAGAGACAGCACAAATTATGAAGCCTGACTCTTCCATGTGTTAACTTGTGATTCTAGAAGCAAGTTATTAGAATGCTCTGGGCCTCAGTTTCTTCATTTGTAGTAACTACCTCTTAGTGTTGCATACAGATAAAATAAGTTTATATATATATATATATATATATATATATATATATAACACTTAGAAGTATGTCTGGCACATCAGAAGCACTACATAAGTGCTATTGCTATTACTGGAGGCCCTTGGATGGGGTAGAAAGTACAGGGCTCAAGAGTCAGCCTGCCAGTATTCCTTTCTGGACTGCCCCATGAACTGTGTGGCTTTAGGCAAATTTCTTCTTTCTCTGTGTGTCAACAGCCTCATCTGCAATATGTGTAATATGGAACTGGTAAGAGACTCTCATTTCCAGGATTGTTGGGGAATTTGGTGCTATGACTTGGACAGATCACCAGGCTCACCAAAGGCCTTGGAGAAAAGGTGGCTCTTACAACTGCTGTGGGTCATTCTCTGGGTTTCTGCCCTACACCCTTCAGGCTGGGTATCAAAGCTAGGCAAGAGCCCCAGCCCTTCAAGTTTCAGGCCCTGCAGCTTCTTTGCTCCTGCCCTCAGGGTGACTTGCTGACTTGACAACTTCCTTTCTCCTCCGAGGACTGGGGGCTAAGGGAGCTTCGAGGGCCATGCCCCTGGAGGCCCCAGTCCCCCACCAATGGCCATAGGAAGTGGAAAGATAGGGCCTGGGTGCAGAAGATCTCCATCTAGTCTGGCAGGGACCACTTGCCTCAAAGCCTCTTCTCCATCTAACCCTGTTCTGGGGCTCAGTGGAGCTGAAGCGGCCAGTTAGAAAGACAATCAGAGATTCACAGGCCTAAACAGAGACCATTCCTTGTCCCCACACAGTTTAATTCAGGGGAGAGGACCCACAGAGCTGGAAATAATAAGGAATGTGAACAAGGCAACATAGCAATGATTACCATTCTATAGAGTCAGAAGCTGTGTCTCAGAAACATTAAATGCAGAGTGAAGATCACAACCCAGATTTCCTAAATGTTGTCCTTTCAGGAACCAAAGTAGGTCAGAGCTGGAACAGATACTAGTTTAGGGAACATTTGAGCTTCATCCCGTTTTGTAGGTAAGTAACACTGAGGCCCAGAGAGGGAAAGAGACTTGCCCAAGATTCGAAAGGTGTTAGTGGCAGAGGTGGGACTCAAACCCAGGGCTCCTGATTCCTTGACCAGGGCTCTTCCCACGCCCCACAGCTGCAGAGGGAGTGTCAGTGGGCCCTAAAGCTTCAGTGGTGGAGGGTATGGTGGGGGGGGACCCCAAGCAGTGTACTGGGATGCTTTTACCTCCCATGCCACCAGAAGTGCTGTCTTCCCACCACCCTGGTGCTCTGAGACCCCTGTCTCACTTCCCTCACTAGCTTGCTGCAGAAGACATCACTGAGCCTTAAAGAGGGTCAGAGACCTGAGTTCCAAGCTGCGTGTTCTCTCTCTGGGCTTCTGCTTCACCAACTTTCAAAGAGTAAGTGTAGAGTATGGGGCAGGGAAGGACTGGTTGAGTCACAGCATTTAAATTAGCTGTAGAGCTGGGGCAAATCCCAATGCCCAGGCCCTTCCCCAAACTCATGAATTCAGAATCTCAGGGGTGGGCCTTGGGCTTGAGTGGCAGGTTTAATTCGCCTGGAGATTCAAATGAGCAGTGTGCTGGAGGAGATCTCCAAGGGCTCCTCTACCTGACTTCTGCTGAGATTCCATGAACACAGGGTGTCTTGGGTTGAGGGGAGGCAGTGGCCCTGACAGCTCCTCTCCCACAGCCCTCACAGTGAGCATGCCAGCTCAAACTATAGGCCATTTTCCCAGGGTTAGAAAATTGCTTTGGGGTTTCCGGCACTGTCTGCATTCCTCCTGGGATGCCGCTCCTGTGGTAGGAGTCTGCCTGTCCACACCCCTCCGCCTCCTCTCCCCCTGACCCCCCACCCCCTCCCTGGGCTGGCTGACACCATGTGGCAGAGAAACAGTGCAGGCTCTGGAATCACAAGAAGCTTAGGGTAAAGGCCCTGCTTCAACATGAGGAGCTTTAGAGCCTCAAACAAATCATTTCACCTCCCTAAGCCTCAGCTTTCTCATTTCTAAAATAGGGATAGTAACAGTACTTGGCTCACATTTAGTCTATTAATCTCAGAGCCCTGCTCCAAGGAGTGTTCCATGAATTGTGATGACCTGATGCCCCAGGGGAAGCCCATCTCCTGGCTCCCTCAGAGGAACCCAGAGCAAAGTGCTCTGCTCTCATTTCCAAGACTCAACACTCAGGGAGTGGAAAATGTGCCTTCTGCATTTGGTTCTTTCTAGTTCACGAGGCATGTCCTCTTCTGCTTTTTCGTATGGCCTTCCCAGCAAGACCATGAGAGAGGAATTATAATCTCTACCTTATAGGGGATGAAGATGGAACTCAGAAAGAGTCAGACATTTGCCCCCTAGCCACCCACTTCAGAATTGGTAGTGCTGAGATTTGAACCCAGGGCTATCTGGCTCCAGAGCTCAGAATGTATCATTACTATCTTAAACTGGCAAGAGCAGGGAACGTTCTGCTCCACTGGGCAAGACCTACATTGACATTGAGCCACTTCAATATGGGTGTAAATGCCCATTGAAGGTGACTTGGAGATCTAAGGGCTGGACAGTCAGAGGTGAGACACACATACACACATACACATACAGAGAGTAGGGTGGAAGTCAATTACAATTAGTGCATAATTGTTGCCAGCAAAGTTAAAACAGATGCTCCACAACAACCACCACGGAAGGAGGTTGAAAGTGAAAGTCACTCAGTCGTGTCTGACTCTTTGTGACCTCATGAACTGTAACTCACCAGGCTCCTTTGCCCGTGGGGATTCTCCAGGCAAGAATACTGGAGTGGGTTGCCATGCCACTCCAGTGGGTTGGATCTTTCCAACCCAGGGATCGAACCCAGGTCTCCTGCACTGCAGGCAGATTGTATATCATCTGAGCTACCAGGAAAGCCCAAGAATACTGGAAAAGGTAGCTCATCCCTTCTCCAGGGGATCTTCCTGACCTAGGGATCATACCAGGGTCTCCTGCATTGCAGGCAGATTCTTTACCAGCTGACCTACCAGAGAAGGAGGTTGGCAAGTTGATATTTGATGAGAGGAATGGTAATGGAAACAATAAATGAGCCCACCACACCCTGAGTGTTCTTACAGCTTCTTACACACACACGCACACACACACACACACACACACACACGTGTGAGCGCAATAATAAAGCTAGCAATAATCAGTCCTTGTTTGCATATAGCTTTACAACATACGCAGAAGAGTTTTCTCAAGTGTATTACCTCATTTCCTCCAACAATGTATTCATTCAACAAATATTTATTGAGCACCTACTATGTGCCAAACACTGTTCTAGGTGCTTGAGATACATCAGTGAACAAAATAAGTATGTGAAGATCTCTCTCCCTAAGGAGCCTATAGTCTAACGAGAAGGGCAAAAGGTAAAGATAAAATATATCATATGGTTGACGGTGATAAGTGCTGTGGGGAAAAAAAAGTAAAGCAGGAGGAAAGAAGGTCAGGGTATCTGAGGGTGAGGCTGCAAATTTAGCTACCATGGCCAAAAAAAAAAAAAGTCACACTCAGAAAGCAACATTTGAGAAAGCTCTGAAGGAAATAAGGAAGTGAATCACACAGATGTCTGTGGACAGACCATTCTAGGCAGACAGAACAGTCCATACAAAGAATCTGAGTCGGTTGTGTGTCAGAAAGCTTTGAGGAAATGCAAAGAAGCCAGTGCAGCTAGACTTGAGTAAGCAAAGGGCAGCATATGAAGGCAGAAAGATAAGGAAGGACCAGATTGCAGAGAAATTTTGGCCACCATGATGACTTTGGCTTTACTTGTAGAGAGGTGGGAAGACTTGGGGCCTGGTTTGGGCTTCACTGGATCCCTCAGGCTTAGATGCTTCAGGTGCAGAGAATGGGCTGTGAGGACAAGGACCTTCAGGGTGATCTAGAGGGTGGAGATGGTAGAAATAGTTGGAAGTGGTTGGATTTTGGATGTATTTTAAAGATAGAGACAAGAGGTTTTGCTGACAGATTGGATGTAGGAGACTGAAGAAAACAAGGAGTCAAGGGGGTAACTCACATGGTATGAGTCCACATGTCTCTACCTCTGCTGTCACCACTTTGGTCTGAGGCACCAGCACCTCTCCCTGGGACCTTGGCAATGGCTTCCTCACTGGGACTCCTTCTCCCAGTCCTTTCCCCTACAATCTACTCCCCATCCAGCAGCCAGAAGGATCCTTTTAAAATGTAAATCAGGCCATGTCACTTTCCTCCTTAAAACCCTCCTGTGGTTTCACGTGACACTTAGAAAAAAGTCCAAGGCCCAGCTGAGCTGGCTCCTGTCTGCTTTTCCAATAATTATTGATCTTTCCTGCCTCTATCCCTAGGCCCTGCTCTGCTCCAACCTGCTCTGCTCTTCCATATACTTCCAAGCTCATTCCCACCTTTGGACCCTTGCATCTGCTGTTTTCACTGCCTGGAATGTTCCTTCTCCTCTCATTCTTCAAATCTCAACTGAGATGTCACCTCCTAGGAAAGATCACACCCTGCACCATCACTTTATCTAAATTAGATTTGTCATTCTGGGTTTTCTCTCTCATAGCCCCTTCCTTTAAAAAAAAAAAAAAAAGAAAACAAAAAACTCCTTTCCTAGCACATTCCATGGATGATACATTGACTTGCATGACTTTTGTCTCCTTCACTAGACTGTCAGTTCCCTGGGAGCAAGGGCAGGACCATGCAGACTTGGTCATCCCTGTATCTCGAAGCCTGGTTCTAAGACAGGCACACAGCATTAGTGAGTGTGTGTGTGTGTGTGTGTGTGTGTGTAGCAAGGCATTAAGTGATTTACAGGCATATGTTCATTTAATGGGGGCTTCCCAGGTGACTCAGTGGGTAAAGAAACCTCCTGCAGTGCAGGAGACACAGAAGATGAGAGTTTGATCCCTGGGTTGGGAAGGTCCCTGGAGGAGGGCATGGCAACCCACTCCAGTGTTCTTGCCTGGAGAATCCCACAGACAGAAAAGCCTGGTGGGCTGCAGTCCACAGGGCCGCAAAGAGTCATACACAACTGAAGCAACTGAGCATGCCTGCACACTCACTTAATACCTACAATAAGTCTGTGAAATAGGTATTTCTATTATCCCATTTTATAGGTGAGGAAACTGAGGCACAAGAGATATCACAAGGTTTACAAATTGTAGAGCCAAGATTTAAACTCATGTCTGTTTGACCCCACCACCTGTATGTACCCTTCATCACACACACAGTGGGTGCAGTCTAGAAAAATTTTTTTTAAATAAAGGATCGAAATGTTAAAAAGTTAGGCTTAAACTTAGGTGCATCCGATGTGAAATCTACATTTGACCTCCACTTCTTAAACTGACATAAGAGTGACCCATATTATTTTTGATGTGAGATTGTTCAAAGAATGTATCTCTGGAGCTGAGCAGATCTAGTCTGAAACCCCTGTCCCACTGGTTAGTATGTGACTTCAAGCAAGTCACTTCATATCTGTGAACCATTGTTTGGTCACAGAAGAACTGTACAAAAAGATCTTCAAGACCAAGATAATCACGATCGTGTGATCACTGACCTAGAGCCAGACATCCTGGAATGTGAAGCCAAGTGGGCCATGGAAAGCATCACTATGAACAAAGCTAGTGGAGGTGATGGAATTCCAGTTGAGCTATTTCAAATCCTGGAAGATGATGCTGTGAAAGTGCTGCACTCAATATGCCAGCAAATTTGGAAAACTCAGCAGTGGCCACAGGACTGGAAAAGGTCAGTTTGCATTCCAATCCCAAAGAAAGGCAATGCCAAAGAATGCTCAAACTACCGCACAATTGCAGTCATCTCACACGCTAGTAAAGTAATGCTCAAAATTCTCCAAGCCAGGCTTCAACAATAAGTGAACTGTGAACTTCCAGATGTTCAAGCTGGTTTTAGGAAAGGCAGAGGAATCAGAGATCAAATTGCCAACATCCACTGGATCATCGAAAAAGAAGAGAGTTCCAGAAAAACATCTATTTCTGCTTAATTGATTATGCCAAAGCCTTTGACTATGTGGATCACAATAAACTGTGGAAAATTCTTCAAGAGATGGGAATACCAGACCACCGGACCTGCCTTTTGAGAAACCCATATGCAGGTCAGGAAGCAACAGTTAGAAAAGGACATGGAACAACAGACTGGTTCCAAATAGGAAAAGGAGTATGTCAAGGCTGTATATTGTCACCCTGCTTATTGAACTTCTATGCAGAGTACATCATGAGAAACACTGGGCTGGAAGAAGCACAAGCTGGAATCAAGATTGCCAGGAGAAATATCAATAACCTCAGATATGCAGATGACACCACCCTTATGGCAGAAAGTGAAGAGGAACTAAAAAGCCTCTTGATGAAAGTGAAAGAGGCAAGTGAAAAAGTTGGCTTAAAGCTCAACGTTCAGAAAACAAAGATCATGGCATCTGGTCTCATCACTTCATGGGAAATAGATGGGGAAACATTGGAAACAGTGTCAGACTTTATTTTGGGGGGCTCCAAAATCACTGCAGATGGTGACTGCAGCCATGAAATTTAAAGACGCTTACTCCTTGGAAGAAAAGTTATGACCAACCGAGATAGCACATTGAAAAGCAGAGACGTTACTTTGCCAACAAAGGTCCGTCTAGTCAAGGCTATGTTTTTTCCAGTGGTCGTGTATGGATGTGAGAGTTGGACTGTGAAGAAAGCTAAGTGCCGATGAATTGATGCCTTTGAACTGTGGTGTTAGAGGTGACTCTTGAGAGTCCCTTGGACTGCAAGGAGATCCAACCAGTCCATCCTCAAGGAAATCAATCTTGAATATTCATTGGAAGGACTGATGCTGAAGTTGAAACTCTAATACTTTGGCCATCTGATGCGAAGAACTGACTCATTTGAAAAGACCCTGATGCTGGGAAATATTGAAGGTGGGAGGAAAAGGGGACAATGGAGGATGAGATTGGTTGGATGGCATCACCGATTCAATGGACATGAGTTTGAGTAAGCTCCAGGAGCTGGTAATGGACAGAGAGGCCTGGCATGCTGCAGTCCATGGGGTCCCAAAGAGTCAGACATGATTGAGTAACTGAACTGAATTGATCATTAATCTCAATCTATCCTGCTGGAGTTTCCTTCACCCGTCTAGCTTGTTCCTCTGTTCATCCACCCATCCATCAATCCATTCATCAATACTGATGAAGCCTGCTGTTGTATACCAGGCCCATTAACTCCAGAAGAAAGTAGGATATTAACAAAGATTGGAGTCTAAGGTTCAAATAGTATTTGAGGTCTCTATCAAGTCCCATGTGACCACTAGGAGTGTGGGCCTAGTGCTGCCTATTGGGTGGAGGCAAGCAAGCTGACCTGAAGGTTGTGGCATTCACTCTTTTTAAGGACTGTAATTATGTTGGCTCCCCCTCTTGATCCCAGTGCCTCACATAAGGTAAATTCTGACTATTTTCTCACCTGCTCCTATACTATGAAGGTTCTTGAATATAATTTGAACTTTAGCCTATAGGTCACATAGTTTCAAGCAAGGGTATGACAAGATCATGTTTGCTTTATAGAATGACTTTTCTGATCCACAGTGTCTACTGAGTCACAAGGTGCAGAATTGAAAGCAGAGAAGACAAAGAGGAGACAGCTGTACTAGTGTCCATGAGGGAAGATGGACCACTGACCTCAGGTAGCAGCAGTGGAAGTAGACAAGTAAATGATTCACAAAGTGTTTAAGGGGTAGATAAACTTCATGGTGGTCGTTGAATGGACCTGTGGGTGAGGAAGAGAGAGATGTAAAATATGGCACCTAATTTTCTGATTTGGACAACTGGGGATCACTCCAGATGCCTCACTGTGGAGGCCTGGGACAGGAGAGTGAGAGAAAACTCAGTGGTCTTGATTTTGGTCAAGACCAAGCAGCTTTCTTGGTATTTGCCTCTATTATTGGCAAATATTTTTCTTTGTGTGGGGCCACAACCCCTGAGTTCTGTCCTGCTCAGCCACAGAGGTAATGGCATGTTGACAGGTCCAGTTGCTAACACACCTTCATTTAAAGGGGCTCATTGGCCCCTTGGTAACCTGGAAAATTCTCACTCTGAAAGTCTCTTCTTTCCTCTTTTTCTCTCCATATTTTTCTCTCATTTCTCTCTTCTTCTCTTTTCTTTCTCTTCCTCTACTTCTCATTCTGTTCTCTCTTACACACAGATATCCTCGCATCCTTCCTTATACACACTCACATATACAACCTTGGGAAGACATCTGAATGCCTATGTGTACCTGTCTCTGTGTGTGTATGCACAGGAATGGGGGATGGGAAGGAATGGAAGCGTTAAGTGCAAACTTTTAAAAAATGTTGATTTCAGACTATACTCTTACTTAAGGGCCAAAGTGGAAGCCCATGGATAACAAGTTGTCTGGAGCCAATGAGAGGTTCATCTGCTCATCCGACAAACACTTCCAGGGGGTCTCTTCAATGCCTAATCTAGGTTGGACCAGTCTGTAAAAATTATAGAAGTGAGTAAGACAGACAATCACTTCCCCAAACTGCCAGGATGTGATCAGAGAGCTTACTGTGGAGGGAGTTACCAGTTGCCTACCTGGATGGCAAATTCAGAAAGACTTTACAAAGGAGGTGCACTTTGAAATGGGCATTGCAGAGTGAATAGAAGTTCATCATGCTTATAAGAGTGTAAAGACATTCTAGGTAAAAGGAACAGCAACATAGGCAAAGACCTGGAACCGTGGGACAAAATAGCAAGTAGTTCATTGAGACTGAGTAGTAGACTACAAGTGGGAGAAAGTAATTGGAGACAGAAGCTGGAGAAGGTTTGGCTCTTAATGGCACATGAGCAAATTTGAATGGTAGGCAGTTAATTAATACAGCAACCTTGGAAGGCCCATCGGCAGCTTCCATAAACATTTCAGGTACCCGACCTTTTGACACAGCAGTTTCAGATCTCAGTGTCTGCCTCATAGAAACACTTGACACCGGGATAATAGCATCTTAACAGCATAAAATAAAATGTATAAAACTATGAATAGCCACCAATAGGGAACTGGCTAAATAATATATTTGTTCATCCCCATCCCCACTAAGGAATATCATGAGACAGTTACAATAAAAAAAGTAGATCTTTTGAGGATAGAACAAGAGTAAATAACATTTTTTAAACTGCAGCAAAATGCACTGGTATACATCCATATGTTTCCTAGCTCTATCAACTGACAGAGCCTAAAACCAATGACATCACAGTAGCAATGAGCATACTTAGTAACTAAATCTTTCTAACACTAATCATCCAATAAAAGATGCCAGGCCTCCTTGGAGAAATGGCTGAATGAGACCTGGAGTGGGAAAAGTTCAAGATAAGCCTGAGCCATTTTGTGGTGCCAGAAAATAAGGAAGTATCTGGAAAACAATGTGGGCTAGACAGAACTCAAAAGCCAAGCTAAAGGAGGTCCTAATAGCCAAAGTGAGAAAAACTTGAGCAGAAAATAAATAATGATGGTGAGTGAGTGAGTGAGTGAAATCGCTCAGTCGTGTCCGACTCTTTGCAACCCCATAGCCTACCAGGCTCCTCTGTCCATGGGATTTTCCAGGCAAGAGTACTGGAATGGATTGCCATTTCCTTCTCCAGGGGATCTTCCCAACCCAGGGCTTGAACCCGGGTCTCCCGCATTGTAGACAGATGCTTCACCATCTGAGCCACCAGGGAAGTCATAAATAATGATGGTACTGGAATTTATATATATACATATATATATATAAAAATTTTAGAGTAGGTCTAAATTTACAGAAAAGGTGCAAAGATAATACAGAAAGTTCCTATATACCCCACATCCAGTTTCTCCTATTATTAACATCTCACATGAGTGTGGTTCATTTGTAACAATTAATAGAGAAACATGGATACATTGTTATTAACTAAGGTCTATAGTTTTTTACTTAATGACTTTTATCTGTTTTCATTGCCCCATATAGGATCCACATTACATTTAGTTCTTATGTCCCCTTAGGATTCTCTTGTCTGTGACAATTTCTCGGACTTCCCTTGCTATTGATGACTTTGACAGATTTGAGGAGCATTGGCTGAATATTTTGTAGAATGTCCCCCAATTTGGATTTGAAAAAAGCATTATGATTGTCTCATGATTCAAGTGGGGGATGGGTGTAAGGAGGACTATCACAGAGGTGCAAAACCCTTCTCAACACATATCATTGATGTACTCTCTCTATTGATTGCTGATATTCACTGGGACCACCTGGTTGAGGGAGTGTTTGTCAGGTTTCTCTGTATTATTTTGTCCCCATTTCCACACTGTTCTCTCCGGAGAGAAGTCACTACGCACAACACATAATTAAGGAGAGGGGAATAATACTCTACCTTCTTGAACGAGGAGATGATATTGGATTTTAACCCACAGAATAAATGAAATATCCATTGGTTCATATTAACACTAATAAATAAATGAAGGAGAAGGGACGGATTTTCCTTACAGTAAAATTCCAATTAAGAAATATAGAAAGAAAGAAGGCTATAGAACATGACTATAATTATTAATAGGATGGCATCACAGTAATAAATGTTGATGCACCAACAGATGCTACAATTAATAAACAAATGTGGAGTGCTTGAGGAGAAATGAGATTTTCAGAGTCTCCAAATACCTTCCCAAGGTATTTGTCAACTACATATCAAAAGGAAATACAGTAACATTAAGGAAATCCAGCAGACAACAACTTAATCAAATGATCACCAGTAATGAGACATATGGACATCACAAACCTCTTAGAATGATGTGCCAAGAAGGACCCAACATCGTATCTGTGATGTATAACCTCACTCTACTCATGAGAAAACTTCAGGCAAACTGAAGCTGAGGGGTGGTCTATAAAACACCTGACTAGTACCCTTCACAAGTGTCGAGATCATGAAAGATGAACAGACTGAGAAACTGTCATAGATTGGAGGACACTAAGGAGAAATAGCAACTCAAAACAATGTAGGGTTCTGGATAGGATTGTGGAACAGAATTTAAAAAAGAGGACATTAGTGGGAAAACTGGTAAAACTCAAAGAAGATGTGTAGTTTCCTTAATAGTATGACACCAAGGTTCATTTCTTGGTTTTGATCATTGTTCTAAGGTTATATAAGATGTTAATATCAGTGGAAGCTAGGTGAGGGGTATACAGGAGTTCTCTGTTCTATTTTATTCAGCGTTTCTCTAAGTCTAAAATTAGTTCAAACTAAAAGATTTTAAAAGTTGGAGCATAAAAGATTGAGGGCAGATACCTGGAAGGACTCTAGTGGCAGAAACATGAGATGTTTCAGTGGATTTTTGAAGGGTGCATGTCTCAGACAGTTAAAGAAAAGAGCCAGGGAAGAGGCCTAGGAGTTGCACCATTGAGTTCTCAAAGTGATCCTGAGAATGTTCTGGCCCCTTTAGGGTCTGGGATTAGGAGACCTCCTCTCCACAGGGCCATCCTTCCAAAGATATGCTCACCATAGTGGCCTAGAGTCGGCTGAGCTGTGTCTCTGGAGCAAACTCTGGGCTCCATTTCACGAGTTGGAACCACAAACCCCCTTTCTTCTTCCAGTTTAGTACTGGGAGGGGCAGTCCCATGCACACCCTCTGTCTTCCTGGGATTTCCACCCTGGAGGGCGGGGTGGCCGAAGTGAGGCTGACATAGTTGGGGGAAGGCTTGGTCAGCAGCAAAGTCAGCCTCCAGAGAGAGGGCGGCTCAGACAGTGGTTAGCTCCGGAATGGGGTTTAGCAGAGGGAAGGGGGAAAGGGAGGGGACTTTCCTTCTCAAGGGGCCCTTTCATGTTGAAATCAGCCAGCGTGAATGCTGGCGGCCCAGGAGCCCAGCCGGGGGAAATGTGAGAGCCCCCTTATCTCCCCTCTTGTCACAGCTCCGTCTGCGGTTCCCAGCCGGCCAGCAAAGATGCATTAAGAGAAGTGTCGGTGGTAGGAGAGTGTTCCCATCAAGACCCTGGGCTGGGTCCACTCGGTTGGGGGTGGGGGAGGGGCTGGGGAAAGCAGGTTCCAGGCCTTCCTGGCTCTGCAGATGGAGGTTTCCTGGAGCGCCCCACATCTTGGAGCAGGGAGAGGCTGAGGACTGGGCAGGAATTGAAACAAAGGCCTCTGGTGCCTCTTCTGACAACATCCCCTCACCCACTCAGGGGGTGCAGCCCCCTGCTCACACACCTGCAGGAACCAGCAGCTTGCTCCCTCGTGGAAGAGCCTGAGAGTCCTCCTGCTTGTTCCACCCCTGGATTTAGTTCTTGTTTCTGGGCAAGAAACCTGGGGCACTTGACCAAGGAGGCTATGGCCCCACCTACCCCGGTACACTCTCAGCCCAGGAGTGACCCCTGCTGTCCAGACAACCTTGGAGGCCGAGGACAGAGCCTGCCAAGCTTCCCCGTTGCTTGTACTGGGTGGCCCTCCCGGCCCCCTTCCAAAGCTACAGTCTTATGTTTTTTCTGAGATGGGCTGTGAGGTTCTTTGTAAATCTACCACTGCAGGAGGGAGGTGGGCGAGGCCAACATCTGGACCATGAGGGCATTGTTGGTCCCCGCAGCTGGAGCTGTCAGCAGCCAGTGTTTTCAGACACCATCTGCCCATGCAAGTTTCTGGCCCCCAACACGTTCCCACTGTCCAAGACTCCAAGTCTCCTCCCCACAACTGCACAGGGTCTTGAGAGAGCCCAGTCTGGCCAGAGTGGGGGTCCTCCCAGCAGCCTCTGCTGCCCAGGAGAGGGAACCGGGAAGAACTGCAGGGCTCCTGCAGAGACGCTGGTATACGGAAAGCAGGGTAGTACAAGGGAATGGGTGTGAGGAATCCCTGGAGACAGCTTGATGCTGAAAGGGCACAGGACTGGAGGCCCTGCAATTCTACCAGCATCTGCTGGGTGACCTTGGGTCAGTCTGTTTCTCTGTCTCGCCAAGTGTCAAAATGGAATGAATCCCTTAGCACCCTACTGATAATCACCTGCTTCACCCTATTGTGCTCTTTATTGCCTGTATTTATTTCACAGCAGGCATCACCCTCTGAGATGCTCTGTCACCTCCACTAGGATACTGTCTCTACAACCAAGGCTCTGATCACCACCGTTGCACCCTGGGCTCAGCAGTGGCAAAGTGGTCCCCGGGGTCTACTCAGCTCTGGGCAGTATCATTCCACTTGCCCCAAGTGAGATTCTGGGCTCCAGGGAGCAAGGAGTCTCTACCTGGGAGTAGCAGGTGCCTAACGAAGGAGGATTTGCTCCTGGAGCTGTAGAAGAGTGGAGCGGGCTGGGCTCCAGGGTGGGAAAGGCTAGACTGAGGCCCCGAGGGAGCAGACGCAGGCCTGAGATGGCCATCAGGGTGAAAGACCCTGATTCAGCCCACCCTAGTGACAGGCCCCAGAGGGCAGAGACCGGGTTTGATTCCTTCAGGCATCCTCAGAACCAAGTTCAGGACACAGCAGGGCAAAGGGACTCAGGTAGCATTTGTTGGTTGGAGACAATTGATGATTCAGCATTTTGCACCTGTCTTGGAATCTCTCAGCTTTACTTCTGTGACTTCTTGACACCTTCTTAAGCAGGCCCTGCCATTTCCCACAGGCTGACTGTGCTTTATGCATCACCCCCTTGCACCCTCACAGCAATGGGGTAGGTACTGTATTATTATCCTTACTCTACAAATAAGGTGACAGAAACTCAAGAGAGGTTTAGTGACTTGCCTGGAGTCACACAGCCAGCAAATTACAGAGCTAGGATTTGAACCCAGACCTGTGCTCTCCTCTTAACCCTGTTGCCTTCTGTAAGAGGTGCTTCAGTTCAGTTCAGTTCAGTTCAGTAGCTCAGTCATGTCTGACTTTTTGTGATCCCATGAATGGCAGCACACCAGGCCTCCCTGTCCATCACCATCTCCCGGAGTTCACTCAAACTCATGTCCATCAAGTCGGTGATGCCATCCAGCCATCTCATCCTCTGTCGTCCCCTTCTCCTCCTGCCCCTAATTTCTCCCAGCATCAGAGTCTTTTCCAATGAGTCAACTCTTCGCATCAGGTGGCCAAAGTATTGGAGTTTCAGCTTTAGCATCACTCCTTCCAGTGAACACCCAGGACTGATCTCCTTTAGAATGGATTGGTTGGACCTCCTTGCAGTCCAAGGGACTCTCAAGAGTCTTCTCCAACACCACAGTTCAAAAGCATCAGTTCTTCGGCACTCAGCTTTCTGACAACCATACATGACCACAGGAAAAACCATAGCCTTGACTAGACGGACCTTTGTTGGCAAAGTTATGTCTCTGCTTTTGAATATGCTATCTAGGGTGGTCATAACTTTCCTTCCAAGGAGTAAGCGTCTTTTAATTTCACGGCTGCGATCACCATCTGCAGTGATTTTGGAGCCCAAAAAAATAAAGTCTGACACTGTTTCCAATGTTTCCCCATCTATTTCTCATGAAGTGATGGGACCAGATGCCATGATCTTCTTTTTCTGAATGTTGAGCTTTAAGCCAACTGTTTCACTCTCCACTTTCACTTTCATCAAGAGGCTTTTTAGTTCCTCTTCACTTTCTGCCATAAGGGTGGTGTCATCTGCATATCTGAGGTTATTGATATTTCTCCCAGAAATCTTGATTCCAGCTTGTGCTTCTTCCAGCCCAGTGTTTCTCATGATGTACTCTGCATAGAAGTTCAATAAACAGGGTGAAAATATACAGCCTTGACGTACTCCTTTTCCTATTTGGAACCAGTCTGTTGTTCCATGTCCTTTTCTAACTGTTGCTTCCTGACCTGCATATAGGTTTCTCAAGACGTAGGTCAGGTGGTCTGGTATTCCCATCTCTTGAAGAATTTTCCACAGTTTATTGTGATCCACACAGTCAAAGGCTTTGGCATAGTCAATTAAACAGAAATAGATGTTTTTTCTGGAACTCTCTTGCTTTTTCGATGATGGACAATTCAAATTGGAACCCTAAGCACTTCTTTTTTTTTTTTTTTTAATCATCGAAAAAAGAAGTGCTTAGGGTTCCAATTTGAATTGTCCCAGACATGTGGGTTCCACACTCCAGTGTTTACATACAGTTTTAGTATCTCTTTGAATCTTCACCCCCAGTCTGTGTGGGGAGCGAGGAGATTATATTACCCATTACAGCATTTCACAGACTGGAGATGGGTTTGGAACCACCCAGCCAATAAATGGCATCACTTGAACCTGAGCCCAAGTCAGCCTCGTGTTGAAACCTCACCCATTGCCTTGGACGAGGCTGGGCCTGTGCTCCTGGACCATATTTGATGCAGCCTGCATTTAATATCACTGATGCCACAAGCACCCCAGGGACCTAGCGCTGGACAGAGCCTGCTCCTTTTATTCCATCCACAAAGCCTTTTCAGATGCTCCACTGGGCCTCCAGTTAAAATGCAGGTGATGGTGGGAGGGTGGGCAGGCTGCCATTAGATAAGCAGAGAAGGCAAACTTTGGTACCCACAGAGTACCCATGCAGTTCTCTGACCAAAGGCTGTGTCTTGACTTTTGTTCAGATCCAAGCCTCTATTCAATGAATATTTACTGAGTGTCCATTATATGCCTGGAAATTCAGAAAAAAATATTTTTTTAAAAGAGACAATCACCATTAATTGAACAGTTGCTTTATGGCAAGCAGTGATTTCTCACAGAGTCCTGGAAGGGGTACTAGGAACACCACCTTTGGGTCAGCAAAGCCAAGCTACAGGCCCAAGGTCTCTCAAATAGAAAGTGGCAGAGCTAGTAGAACTTTGAAAATTCTATGTTCTCAATCCCTGTGTCATCTCTCCAAAGGGGAGTGGCCCTCTGGCAAACAAGGATGAAAAGGGGAGCCCAACAAGGGCCCAGCTCATTCCCTGGGTGCCCAAGGGCCTTGGGGGGGTGATAGTGATGATTCCCTGCAACACCCACTCCAGGCTATCTTGGCCTGGGAGCCCCGAGTCTGGCTGAGGTAAGACCTGCTGGGCAGAGTAACCCAGCTCTGAGAACATGGGAGGGTTCTGCTGGTGCTCCTTCTATAGAGCTGATGGGCTCAGGGCCTATGGATTGCAGCACAGAGGACCAAGAGAGAGCAAAAGGGCAGGATTAGAGAGAAATGCTTGTACATTTAGAAAAATTCTAGGTAAGAAATCTCTAGAAAAGTTTTCAAAGGAAAAAACGAAGACTTTGGCTTTGTGAGTCAAAAGTAGAGTGGAGGACGTAGGAAATGAGAGATACCAGGGCCACACTCAGCAGAAGGCTAGCAGATAGCAGGGGCCAGGCCGCTACCCTTTACCAGGCAACTTTCATAAACATGGTCTCCCTGCCTTCCCTTCCCTCCCTGTTATCCTTTCCCTCCCTGCCATCTCGTCTTCCTCAATGAGATGATACCTAGCAATCCCATTTTACAGAGAGTGAAACTGAGGCCTTAAAGCAGGCCTTCAGAGAACCAAAACTGCATAGTTAGGAAAGGGGTAGATATGGCCTGTGAGCACTGGTCCATCTGGTCTCAGAGCACATCCTCCAAAGGAGCAAAGAGAGAACAGCCCTGGGTGATGGCAGCAGAAAGATCCCCTGAGCCCAGATCTGTGCTCTTGGGGCTGGTGTAGCTTAGCCCCCAGCATCCACCGGAAAGCAGTAGACACACCCTGGGCTGGAAGGGAGGTAGACATCAGGTCCAAAGCCCTGCCTCCATTCCTTTTACACTTAGGAGAGGTGCAACATCCATGAGGGGCATTTCACTAGGCAGAATAGGAGTCGGGATTCCAGGCCAAGTGCATAGTCTGAGGCATGGGGGCTGGAGAGACCGTGGCAGATGTAGAGCGGTGAGACTTCTGCGGCCAGAGCAAGACTGTTGAGAGGGAAGGTGGGAGGCCAGCTGAGTCTCAAGCTGAAAAATAAAAACACACCCAAGATTCTCTAGACCAGATTCTCCCCCTGGCTCAAACCCCCTGTACAGCAGCCCTTGGCCATGTGATTAACATCCACTCCCCTTTCCCCCAGCCATCCTGTAGGATTTCCTGCAGGAAGTCCAGGGGAATCCTTACAGCTCATCCAGCCTGGTGCCAAGGACCAGAGAGGGAAAGTGACTCATGGAAGGGCACACAGCCAGTCAATTGTAACCCTGGCACAGGCTTTTTTTGGATACTCAGTAAATATACATTGGCTTGAAGCTTGCTTCTGAGCAAGCATGCAGACAACTTTTGGTCATAGAGCTCTATGGTAATTCTGTAACCCTTTCTTCTCCAGAGCAACCAGCCCAGCTTCCAAGGCCCCTCTTCAATACTTAGAACAGTGCCTAAATAGGGCACATAGTAGGAGATCAGTCAGCATTTGTTGAAGGAATAAAAGTTTGGTTGAGCAAATAGTGGGAACTTTAGGGCAATCATGAGGTATTCAGCAGCGGGGATCCATGGAAGCTGAAATCCAGCCCAGGCTATGCTCACTGAGCCATGTGCCCATGTGCAGGGCTACAGACAGACACTCAAAGAAGGCGCTATTTGCTAAGTTTCACTAAGACAATGTACAGGCTGGTAAGGATGCTGAGGACCTCAGAGGGCCAAAGAGTCAGTCTGTGCTGTAGCCTGCTCTCTTCCAAACAGAGGCGCCTTTGGCCATATCACCCCAGCCCACTCCCAGAGGGATGCCAGGGTAGAAGGAATGCCTTTACCCTCCTGAACCCCAGCCATCAGTTAAAACAGGATGTCTCCAGGCCACCACGTCCTGCTGCTGACTCATACTCAGTTTCTGGTCAGCTCCTCCCACAGATGTTGCTGCTTGCTCCCTTGCTCACCACCTTATGATACACCAGCCTCTGTGGGTACTCTTTCTCTGACACATCCTCCAACTGTGGACATTTAGTGGGCACTGCCCTCTTGGAACCTTGAACAGTGAGGGAGTAGACATTTTACAGACGGGGAAGCCAAGGCTTAAAGAGGTTAAGTAACTTGGCCAAGGTCAACCAACAAGGACAATCCAATTTGGATTGAAACTGAGATCTGTCTACTCCAAAGCTGTGCCTTGCCCATTGCTCCCCTGCCAGACTCTCCCTCTGGATACCTGATGGCAGAGCCTTGCCCATCTTCTCTGCTACAAGGTGTCTGTGTCAAGTTGACACCAGAACATCTGGCCATGTGCTGTTAATACCACCTGTGTAACTCCAGGCAGGAACTCCCACCTCGTCTCTTAGTAGAGGACAGATGGACTTTTGTCTCACCCACTGACCCTGCCACTTAGAGCTATGGAAGGACTTCTGAGAACAGCTCTGCAGTCTATCCACCCTCCAGCCTGCTCAGGTTGGTGGCAGAGGCTGGGGAGTGTGCTCAGGCGCCAGGCCCTGACGGGGTCAATTCCCATGTCTAGCCTGAGTAGGATTTCCCTGGGAAGGAGGTATCCACCAATCTTGCTCCCTCCCCAGAAGGAATGTCAGCTCTACTTCCACCCTCAACTTGGCTCAGTGAAGCAGGTGGGCAGACGGGAGAAGGGTCTATTGATGAGCTATCTCAGACCCCAGAGCCATGTGGGTCTGGGGCTGCCTGTTTGGTGGCCTGATCTAGTGCTGATACCTCCTGGTGGAGGGGGTGAGATGGAGGAGACTCCACCAAAGATGGAAGCTCCAGGCACAGTTCAGTCAGCATGCTACTCTTTGGCAAGAGCAAGCCAGAGAGTGTTGAAACTCCAATTCCTTAGGAGTCCCAACTGTTCAGACTCTTGGAAGAGGTGAAGAAGGCATTACCTATCGAAGGATGGAGAGAGAAAGCCAGTGGCAGGCAGACAGAGTGTAAAGGGAATAGAGAGAACGTGAGCTAGAGGATGAGCAAGGGAGACAATGGACATCGAGAAGTCTGGGTGCCAGGCCTGGTTCTCTCACTGAATTGCAATGGACCACAGGACCAGTCACTCCCTCTCTTTAAGTCTCTAAGTCCCACTTGTCAGGCTGTGGGGGGCAGGGGTAGGACTGCTTAGGCCCCTTCCAAAGGCCTGACAGCACCAACCCTTTCATGTTCTGTGAAAGAGAACTTGCCCTTCCCAGGATGGCTCTGGCAGTGGGTTTTTCTGAAACTCAGAGTAATGAAAAATAGTATAAACCAAACTTTGGAAATTCCAAGTGTGTCTGTAGCTGGGGGAATGAGGGAGGCAGAGTCATAAATACGTTTGTCTGTGACTCAAAGCCTCTTGGGGGAAAAAATCACACATTCTCAGAGGCAGCACTGACCCCCTCCACCACCCCAGCTGCCCACCCAGCTTGACCTTAGTGAGGCTCTGGTTCCTGGCTCTGCCACCACCACCTCTGCTGCTGCAGCCAGCACCCACTTCCTGTTAACCCTCCTGGAAGAACTGAGTTTGATAAAGCCAAGGCCCCAAGAGCCTTGCTAACTTATCCAAGGACACCCAGGAGTCTTCATGCTAATATTAATATCCTGACCCGAATTGGGGAAAGTGAAGGAAGAGAGGGAAGGACAGCCCAGTGCTAACCCTTAATCTTGAGAACCATCCTTCAGGGTAGGCCTTAGGGTACTTGAAACCAGCCCTCAGAGGGGCACCTTTGTTAGTTCAAGGTCATCTCATTAATAGGTGGTAAAAGTAAGATCTAGAATTCAGACCCAAGGTTTGTGTCACTGCCCAAGGGTCCCATCGTGGCCACAGCATGGATCCTCCCTGACAGTTGGGCCTTGTCACTCTGGCAAGCAGTTCCCTTGTCCCACACAGACCTGGCCATGAGACAGGGGTTCCAGCTGCGATCTGAACAGCTCACAGGTGGAGACAGTGAGACTGAAGGAGGTGGCCCAGAGAAGCCTTAGGGGAAATGTGGGGTGATCCATCATTGGGCTTGTACCTCACTGTGTCTGGACCCCCTCCCTTGCCCCTAAGAGGGCTGCTGAGTGTTACTAAGGGCAGGCCTGAGTGACCCCACTGGGCATTGGATCCCTACCACCTTTGAATCTGGCATCTGATCCAGCGAGGGGTGAATGGGAGTTACTGCCCAGCTTCCTGGAGAGAGCAGGTTTTGTAGATACTAGCCGGGAGGCAGAGAGACTGTAAGAGGCAGAAAGACAGACCCAGAAAGACAGAGGCAGAGAAAAGTAGAGACAGACTAGAGCCAGAGAGATTGTGAGAACCAGCCAGAGAGAGACACAGAGGCAGTAAAACGTACAAAAAGACAGAGATAAAGACTGGAGACAGATACAGAATCAGAGAGACAGTGAGAAGTGGAGGGAGAGGCTAGGGAAAGGCCTAGAGGCAGGGAGACAAAGAAATGAAGACAAAAACAAAGACAGGAGGGAGGGAGACAGGAACAGAGACTCAGATAAAAGCAGCATAAGGCAGGGTCCAGCAGGGTGAAGGGAGAAGGCAATGGCACCCCACTCCAGCACTCTTGCCTGGAAAATCCCATGGATGGAGGAGCCTGGTAGGCTGCAGTCCATGGGGTCGTGAAAAGTCGGACACGACTGAGCGACTTCACTTTCACTTTTACTTTCATGCATTGGATAAGGAAATAGCAACCCACTCCAGTATTCTTGCCTGGAGAATCCCAGGGACAGAGGAGCCTGGTGGGCTGCTGTCTATGGGGTCGCACAGAGTTGGACACGACTGACACGACTTAGCAACAGCAGCAGCAGGGTGAAGAAGACTGGTGGGGAGAAGTGAGGAAGCAGTGAGGCAGTGAGCGGAGGGGGACGGCCTGGGCACCTCCCAGATCCCTGTTCCCTCCTCCCTTCCTCTGTTTTCCTCTTCCATGCTGGGTACACAGAGGGGAAAAAATGACTATGAGAAGACTCTTGAGAGTCCCTTGGACAAAAGGAGATCAAACAAGTCAATCCTGAAGGAAATCAACCCTGAATATGCATTGAAAGGACTAATACTGAAGTTGAAGCTCCAATACTTTGGCCACCTGATGCGAAGAGCCAGCTCATTGGAAAAGACCCTGATGCTGGGAAAGATTGAAGGCAGGAGGAGAAGGGGACGACACAGGATGAGATGGTTGGATGGCATCACTGACTCAATGGACATGAGTTTGAGCAAACTCCAGGAGATAGTAAAGGACAGGGAAGCCTGGCATCCTGCAGTCCATGGGTCACAAATAGTCAGACATGACTGAGTGGCTGAACAACAACAGTGGTAAATTGGGGTTGGGGTGAGGGTGCTTAGGCCACCTCAAGCTTCACTATGCCTCCCTGAGGGCTGAGAAGGTGAATATCTCAGAAAACTTGTAACCCATTTGATAGCACAGTTAAGAAGCTCTGTCTCCATACAGTGCTGGGATCCCAGCATGGCACCAGAGCTGCTCCAGAGCTTGGAGCAGGAGTCCAGAGCCCTGCTCTGCCCTTCCCCTTTCTCTGTGGGTTTCTCAGCTTCTCAAGTGTCTCGATGTCTCAGAAGCTCAGCATGCCTGGTCCACTGGCTGGGCCGAGAAGCCACAGGGCAAAGGGCCCAAGGCCATCGCGGGCCAAGCAGGGACCCACCATGTGCTCCAGGTGCAGTTGGACATCCTTTCTCGCTGTCCCCCAGGACCCACCTCCCTGTGCTCTCTTCATGCTCAGCTGAGGCCAGCACCATCCTAACAGGCCACCTCCTTCTGGCTACCACCTGTCCATTGGCTCCAAGTTCAAATCTCCCCCTTCCCATCCAGGTGGGCCTAGGAAGCCAAGCTGTTGTCCAAGGACTAATTTCAAATACACCATCTAATTTCTATAATTTTTTTTAATAATAGTGTGTATCTCCTAATTCCAAACTCTTAAATTTTCCCTCCCTTACCCCCTTTCCCTTTCCCCTTTGGTAACCATAAGTTTGTCTTCTGTGTCTTCCATCCACTTTCTTTCAAAGAGGCAGCATAATGTTGAAAAAAGAACATTCAAGTTTGTCGTCCTGGGGTTTAAACCTAAGATCTGCCATCTCCTAGCCATGGGATATCAAACAAGTCCTTGAACTTATAATCACCAGTTTCTCTTCAACCCAAATGAGGATAGTCTCTAGTGCCTGCCTGTTTTTCCTACCTCACAAGCCCCAGGATGGGGGCCTGTCATTCACAGTCTATTCAAAAAAGGATATTTCAGGTACCTCCCATGTGCCAGACACTGTTCTGGGAACAAGCGGTGCTACAGTGAACTGGGAGACAAACTCTCTGCCTTTGAGCAGCCTCCTATCTAGAGGCAGGACAAATAGCTCATATAACATCAAGTGGTGACAAACCCTGCAAAGATAAAACCAAATGAGGGGGCAGGGAGTGAGGGCAGTGGGGCCCTGGCTCTGTCGGCCCCATCTCTCTGCCCTCCGGAATCCACGTGGCTCCTTGCTTGTGAGTGGCCCAGCCAAGAAAGCAGAGCAGGACACTGATCTGGAAACCCAGTGGCCTGGCCTATTTCTGTCCCAGAGCCCTGGCCCTGATCCAACCCAGATCCCAGTCTCCCTTGCTTCTCCAGCTCCAATTCATGAACTGGGCAAAAAGCCGTCTCTGTTTGCCCTCCTGCCAGTCTTCGCAGCCGGCTTCCAACACTCAGCCTGGGCAACCCCTCAGGCCCAGCCCCCCATATGGGTTCTCCCCTCCCCACTCCCATTTCCTACTCTGGGTACAACTGGTCCCTTGCTGTCCTCTGCCCACGAACTAGAAGGCAGTGGCTCAGAAGCAGCTCAGCTTCACTGAAGTGGTACTAATGCCATCTCCTATGACCTGACGGCAGAGAGGGAGGAATGAAATTGACTTGGCTTCCCACAGGCCCTCCAGAGCTCAGCCCCTCCCTGCCAAGGACACTGTGGCACTGGACCTGGTAGAGCGTGGAGTACCCCTAGGGGGCAGAGAGCTGGTGAGGGTGTCCTCAGACTAGGGGAAGGCTGAGGGGTCAAAGCAGAGGGGTTTATTCATGAGGCCCTGCACCCCTCTGGGTCTCCCTTTGATGGATATGTCTGAGGGCTAGTGGTCTGGAGGCAGTTCTTATTATTCCTGCTAAACGTGTTTGTTCTGCTTTTGCTTTTACATTTTGATAGCTTAACACTGATGGAGGTACTACATACAATTTTAAATTGTTGACAAAAATTTTTTTTTTTTCTGTTTGCAAAAGTTAGTCAATTCATTATAAGAAATTTGGGAGATACAGAAAGGTATTAAGAAGACAAAAATATATTTCCCACCACCCCCTACCCAGATATAATCTCTGTTCATATGTTGGGTGTATTCCCTGCTGTCAGTTTTCTATGCCTCGCACTAGAGCCCTGGGTAGCTACACCAATACCTAAACAGGCACATTTTCATTTATGTGAGAACATGGATAATAACAATAGTTAATGTTTATCATATGCCTACTCTATGCCAAGCCCTGTTCTCTGCTCTTTGCATGCATTAGCAGGATTGTTCTTCCTAATAATCCTTAAAGGTAGGTGCTATTATTAAACCCATTTTCCTTCTGAGGAATATCCAACCCAAGGTCATGCCTCTAGTAAGTGGAAGAGCTGGAAAATGAACCAGATTCTCTTGACTTTCAGAATCTATGTGTTTAATAATGGTATTAGACTGCTTTCGGGGCTTCCCTGGTGGCTCAGATGGTAAAGAAACTGCCTGCAATGCAGGAGACTCAGGTTCAATTCCTGGGTCAGGAAGAGCCCTTGGAGGAGGGCATAGCAACCCACTCCAGTATTCTTGCCTGGAGAATTCCATGGACAGAGGAGCCTGGTGGATTACAGTCCATGTGTCGCAAAGAGACAGACACTACTGAGGAACTAATACTTCCACTTTCACTACTTTTCAGGCTGCTTTCCCAGTTTTAAAATTATAAAATATATGTACAAAAGGAAATTTACAATGTTCACGCCCAACTTAAGGGATAGTAATAAAACAAGAATCTGTGATATCACCACTCAGCTTATAAAATAGAGCATCACTGTTCGTGCTTTATTTCCTTTCTGTTTCATAAGCCATCAGGCACATGTCCTTATATCAGCCCCAACTCTTAGATAAGTAAGTAAGCAAGTGTTAGTCACTCAGTTGTGTCCAACTCTTTGCCACCCTGTGAACTATAACCTGCCAGGCTCCTCTGTCCCTGGGATTCTCCAGGCAAGAACACTGGAGTGGGTTGCCATTTCCTTCTCCAGGTAATCTTCCCTACCCAGGGATCGAACCCTGGTCTCCTGCATTACAGGTGGATTCTTCACCATCTGAGCCACCAGGGAAGCCTCAAACATGAGAAGTAAGCATCACCCACTCCCATTCCAGTGGGCCAGGAAACATTCATTCATCATTGCCTTCAACACACTGTTTTGTACACCTATGATATGCCATGCACAGTGCTGGTGACATCACAAGCACTCTGGTGACACTGTAGCAAAGGACACAGATATGCTTCCTGGTCTTATGGAGGGTTTAGTCTAGTGGGGGACAGACATTCAGTGACTAGTAACCAAGCAGTGGCTTAACTATGGTTGACATAAGGGGAGATGTGGGCTATTAAGAGGGTATATGACAGATATTCCTGGCCTAGACTTGGGCCATGTGACTTCAAAACATGGCCTGCCTCCTCTCTTGCAGTTGGTGGGGATGGGAATGGGAAGGGCAGGCAGAGCTCCTATCCACCTAAACTTACTTTAGAGAGACAGAATCTGCTGGCTGGTGGCCCTCAGCCTGGGCCCAGCTGAATCAGTTAGCTTTGGCATCTTCTTCCTTCTCCTATAGTCACCACCAGGGGAAGACTTGGCCCTGCTCCTCTGCCAAGTCCTGCCCCTAGTGGCACTCTGAGCAGCTGAGTGCCCAGTCAGTTCTTAACTGTGGTTAAGAACACAGGTTCCTAGTAAGGAACCTTCCTACCCTGTTGGGAATATAAGTTGGTGCGGCCACTGTGGAAAACACTATGGAGGTTCCTCAGAAAAATAAAAATAGAATTATCATATGGCCCAACAATCCCACTCCTGGATATATATCCAGACAAAACTGTAATTCAAAAACATACATGCACCTCTATGTTCATAGCAGCATTATCACAATAGCCAAGATCTGGAAAGAAACTGAATATTAATCAACAGATGAATGGATAAAGAGGTGGTACATATACACAATAGAATACTACTCAGCAATAAAAAGAACAACATAATGCCATTTGCAACAACACAGATGCAGCTAGAGATTACCATACCAAGTGAGAAAGACAAGTACTATATATATCACTTATATGTGGAATCTAAAATATGCCACAAATGAAACAGAATCATGGACATACAGAACAGACTGGTGGTTACCAAGGAGGTGGAGGCTGACAAGGGTAGAGTGAGAGGTTCAGGTTAACAGATGTGAACTTTCATATATAAAATGGATAAACAACAGGTCCTACTATATAGCACTAGAACTATATTCAATATCTTATGATAAACCATAATGGAAAACAACATTAAAAAATATATATATATGCAAATCACTTTGCTGTATAGCAGAAATTAACACAACACTGTAAATCAATTCTACTTCAATAGAAAAAAAGTATTAAAACTCAAAAACATCCATCCATTCTTCAGGCAAAGTGCTTAGCAGCAAAGTATAATTCAACCAGGGTTTGAATCCTGGTTGTACCATTTACTAGTTGTATAGACTTGGGCAAGTAACGAACCATCCTAAGCTTTATTATCCATCTTTAAAATAGAGTTGACAATGCTAGTACTTACAGCATCAGATAGTCACAAAGACTAAATGGATAGAATAGCATTTGATACTAAATAATAAATACTAGCTCTTTATAGCTTTTGCTATTCCCCATGGCCTAAGGTAGGAGGTGAGTATTGTTCTGAGCCCTGCCTTGGACCTCCCCAAGCAACCTATGGTGTAAAGTGTGGAGGCTGAGACTTTGCTCTGTTTCTTTGCCCTGACAGTGATCCATAGAACCTACAGATGTCATAGCTGGAAAAACCCTCAGACACCATCCAGGTCAGCTACTCCCCTCTTCTCAATGGATGGGAAACTAGGGCCAGGGAGACAGCAGGGAGTGAGTGATAGAAAAGGGGTTTTGACCTTGGTCTTATAGTCACAGCCTTAGGTTGGTTGCTAAGCACTCAAGCTTAGATTCAAATCTGGGCTTTGGCACCTGATGGTACTTGATGGCTATGTGACCTCAAGCAAGGAATTTAATTCGTGGGAGCCTCAGTTTCCTGGGCTGTACAATGGGAATAATAACATCTACCTCAAAGGGGTGTTGAGAGAATGAACTAGAATAATGCATGTAAAATGCTCAATATGGGGCCTGGCACAGAGGAACACATGTTAGTTGTCATTTGCAAGTCAAGGGCTTTCACTGCACCAGGTTGCTGGTGCTGGTGACCAGGTGGTGCTTACTGAGCAGGCCAAGCCGACCCCAGGGGCTCACCGACTGACCCTGTGTCCATTTGGCTGGCCTATTCCTCCTCTCTAGTCTCAGACCCTCTGTGCCTGCTGTGAAGGCAGCCTGACTGGCTTAAACTGGAAATGGCCTGTCAGGGGCCTGGCTAGATTAGATGCACTTGAGCCCAAGGACAAAGGAGATGCCAGGTGGCGGCGTGAAGGTGTCACCCATTCTCTCTGCCTGAGGGGACAAGCGTGGCTTTCTCTGTGTTCTTCTTCAGGCTGAGCCTGGTGGGAGACCCAGCTGCCTTAAATGTCATTCCTGGGGTCCCTCTGAGCCAGCGTGGTTCCCCTCGGAGGCCGGCTCATAGGCTAGGTGGAGTTGGAGCCATTTAACAGAGACACCGCCACGGGATGCCTATCACAGCAGTTTTCCTGCCTGGCTGCATGCTGGAACCCTCCTGTGGAGCGTTAGAATGACCATGCCTGGTCTTTACCTTGGACTCTGCTTTATTGATCAGGACTGGGTCTCGGGAATGGACATTGTGTTGAAGCTTCTCATCTGATTCTAATGAGAGCTCTCGCACCAGACACTGTGTGAGGTACAGCAGGTGATTCTGAAATGCTTTGGCAGAGGCTCCTGGCCTCAGGATACACTCAGGTCAGTGGGGAGATAAGTAAAGAAACAAGGCAATGGTGTGTGAGCTCTGACAGGAACGTAAAACTATGCTGGCAGCAGAAATGGCCTTTGGCTGGGCTGGTTCACAGAGGAGGTAGCATTTTGAAGCAAATCATCCATGCAGTCAACAATCAGGGGTTATTTACTGAGCATCTACTATGTACCAGGGACAGTTCCAGGTGTTGGAGATGCATCAGTGACCAAGAGGGAGTCTACATTCTCAAGGGACCCAAGCTTCCTCCCTCTGCTGGGGGTGCAGGAGACACAAGCTAGAGGTGACCTTAGAGAGCAGCTTGTCTAGCCTTACTCTTCCTTTATTCTAGGTGGGGAAACTGAGGCCCAGATAGGGGATAGGACCATGATCAAACAGTTGTAACAGAGCCAGAAATAGAATTCCAGACACCCAAAGCAGACTGCAGGGGGCATCGGTGACCTGATACCATGGGTGCTGGAGAGAGTGCCAGGGACTCGGAGCCCCTGGAGCCCTGTCTCCAAAAAAGTTTCCATTCTAGTAAAGATGTCTTACGAAGGGTCAGTGGTATGAATGACAGAGAAGGGGCTGTGACCTTGGTCTTGTAGTCACAGCTTTAGGTTGGGTGCTAAGTGCTAAGCACTTAAACTTAGATTCAAATCAGAGCTTTGGCACCTGATGGTACTTGATGGCATGGAAGCAGGGAAAGTTATTCCAGAGAGATGGAACATCATGAGAAAAATAGGGCAGGAAAGAAGAGGGCTTGTTTTACCAATGATATTTGGTGTGGCCAAAGCCTTGGCATTAAAAGCAGAAGTGGTGAAAGAAGAGAAACAAGACCTGGGCAGGACCCAGATAGTGGGAGCAGGTATGCAGAGACCAAGGTGTTGGAATTTAGCCTGAGAACAACAGGGAGCAAAGTAGTGACTTCCTTGGATTTGTGTTTAGGACAATGACTCTGGGGCTGTGCAGAAGAAGATGGGCCACTGACCCATCCTAGGTACATTTTCTCCTGAGCCTACAGCAGTCACTGCAAGGAACAGTGAGCATGTGGCCATCTGTTGGGTGTACTTTTCCAGGATATTAACTTACTTAATCCCCACAACATCATCTTAGGTAGGCCTGGTTCTTTTCTCCATTTTACAGATAACAAACCATTTTCCCAACATCACATAGTTGGTAAGTCACAGAACCAGGATTTGATCGCAGACAGTTCACACTCTTAAGCCCTATGCTATACTGCTTCTTGAAATACCTGTTGCCTTTAAGAACTCATGGTCTTAAAGGGGTGCCATGGGAGCATCACCACAATTCCTGTGCTTCCAGGAAGGCAGTGGGCATTTAATCTTTTCTGAGCTTCGCCTTGTCCCCTTGAGAGGAAGGACACCCATTGGTGCAAGGCTGGTTCTGGCCTGTTTGTATTCCAGACTCTGATCACCTCGACACTCCTGCATAGCAGCCTTATGCTGAATGACTTCTCCTCAAACCCATCTAGGGATGTTTGGAGGAATACAGGGAGGACATATGTTCTTTCCTGGAACAAAGGAGGGTATTCAGCAGATACCTGGAGGTTGAATGAGTAAGTGAGTGAACAAATGAATGAATGGTGCCTTGGGTTGAGCCCCTGCTGCAGTACAGCACAGCGGCTAAGCACGGGCTTTTGTGCCAGGAGGGTCTGTGTTCAAATCTTGGTTTCACCAACTGCCACTTGAGTGACCATCCTAGACACACACCCTCATTTCCTGCCAGGACTATTTGACAGTTTGACGTAAGAGCTAAAGATATGAGGGTTCATGGGAAGCCCCTTTGAGAATGTAATCTACACTCTGAACTGTTTCCCCTGAATAATCCACCAAGCTGCCGATTTTCCACATCAGATCAGGGGGTTAGGGAACCTTTAAAGACTGGACCCCACGTTGAAGAGTCTGACCCCAGGTGCCGTCACAGGAGTTATATTGGGGCACAGGGTGGTCTTTGCTCCCCACTATGCTCACCCCTCCACAGGACCTTCACACTGGGAGGGGGCATTTGGAAAGAGAACTTCAAGGAAGCCTGAGAAAATTCAGGATAAGGGGATGGGTCCCTTGCCATCTTGAGCCTGTCTGGCTCCTCGACCCTCTCCCACTCCAAAGACCAGAGGCCGGGTGGGTGAGGCTAGAGAGGCTACCAGATCTAGACCAGCTTGGACAGGGGGTTGGAAGAGGAACAGGAGTTAGGAGACAGCAAAGAATGCCAGCTGTTGAACAGCCCTTCAGGCACAGGCTGGGGCCTGCACAGTCCTCGTCTTCTTCACCTCATACATAAGACTACATGTATCTGTTGGAGGAGACATTAGCCCCATTTGCAGATGAGAAAACTGGCTAGGGGAAGGGGGGAAGCACAAGGCCCCTCAGCTCAGAAGTCACCAAGTCATGAATGGAACTCCCCCTGCTTCACTCCAATGCCCTTATTGTCTCCTTCCCACCATCTTGCCTTGAGAGAAGACATGGCACCCAGGCCAGCTGAGCTCAGCCTTGTGGGTGGGCGCTAGTGGGCATCCATCAGACACCCATGCCAGAATATCCACCTCCTGCCCTGTGCAGGTCTCAGACAAGCTGTGTCGGGACCCACAGCCACCCATCTGGAGTGGGTGGTTAAGCCGCAGCTGAGTTTATTAAGAGCAAAAGATAACTCCAGCTGCACAGGAAACTCAGTAACCCTGATTACGTGTTTATTCTTTCCCTTCCCTGCCTCTGCTCTCTCCCTCCCACCTCCTTCTCTTCTTCTTCCTGCCTCCGCCCTGTCTTCCTGCCCACCTTCTATCTTCTCTAGAATCTGCCTCCTTCGAGCTGCCCTCCACCCTCATCCCCTCCTTCCCCGTGCCAGCCCCAGCCTGGCCAGCTTGCTCTAGTCTCTGAAGGCGGGGGCTGCCACGTAGTAAAGAAAAAGACCCAAATGTCCTCTCTGGGGAGGTGGGGGGGGGGGGGGGGCAGGCGGGAGACACAAGCTAGAGGTGAGCTTAGAGATCAGCTTGTCCAGCCTTACTCTTCCTTTATTCTAGGTGGGGAAACTGAGGCCTACATAGGGGACAGGACTATGATCAAACCGCTGTAACAGAGCCAGAAGTAGAATTCCAGACACCCAAAGCAAGACTCCAAGGGGCATTGGTGACCTGATACCATGGGTGCTGGAGGAAGTGCCAGGGACTTGGAGCCCCTGGAGCCCTGTCTTCAGTAAAGTTCAGGATGAACTGATATCCATTCAATTCCTCCTGTTGGTCTAGAATTCTAGAGCTACCAGCTATCCAAGGCCACAGGACTCACTAAGGTGAGTCACACCTCTCTGAATCAGAGAGGGAAATAGAGGAATGGTGCCAGGAAGGCCTTTGACCCTGAGACACAGAGCCCCACAGCAGGCCTGGAAATGCTTCAGTGGGGTGAGCAATAGAAGGAAGAGGAAAGATTCGTGTTTGACAAGAAATTACTTCCTGCCAGCAGGCTCTGTGGGCTAATGGAAATGGCTGAGCAAACATGGCTAGGACCTCTCCTTCCCCAGAGATCTCTCAGAAAGAGGACAGCCTGCCAGAGCCCCTCAAGATCCTGGTCCCTTGGCAGCTGCATTTTGTGGGGCACACCGGCGGGGTACCTCCTTGGAGGAGGAGCCTGGGGATCGAGGTGGAGGGAGGAAAGGGAATTTGCTCAACTAAAAAAAAAAATCTCCATTAACCCAAGCTGACACATCGGTATTAGCTTTTCCTACGCTAAATTACACAAGGATAAACTTGGGGCTGGAAGAGAAACCACACCGATTAGCGTCAGCTCCAGACCCACCGCACCATGACCAGGGGCAGGGGCAGGCATTTGTGAGGTGGTTCTTTCCCCTCTCATTTCTTCCTCAGAGTTTTAATTCCCCTGTCTTGCTGTGGAGTGCCAGGGACACAAACCGAACTCATCACGTTCTCCGCTGAGCCACCATGAACTCTCTGCAAGCTTGAAAAGGGTATGGCAGGAGTGGGGAGCCTTCCTTAAGGCCTTGAAGTTGGAAAGACCAGAAGAGAAGAAAATAAAAGAGGAAATGGTCATTCAGGACATCAGCAGACAGTAAAACTAAACTAAATGGGAACTTTAATGAAACTGACCAGATCTCAATTTTTTCCTGGAGTCCATTCCCAGCCACCGTCACTGGGCCCTGGGTTCTCCCAGAGGCTCCATGTCAAGGCCAATGGGACAAGGAGTGATGGGGGACTGGAAGCCACAGCTGGGATCCTGCTCTAGGTGTGGGGGCAGGGGACAGCGCTCACCAGACACTGCCTATGGGCCAGGAACTTCGCCAAGCATATTGCCTCATTTCTCTTGCAGAAACCCCACAACACCACTCAGCAATTGGGATGATCAGCCCCATGTTCCAAATGAGGAAACTGCAGCTCAGAGAGGTTGAGTGACATGCCAAAGGCCATACAGCTACTAAATGGTAGAGCCCAACCTGAACTCATATCTCTTGGACCTGCTTCCCCACACCCCACGGCATCTGTCAAGTGTCTTTGAAAGGGAGTTGATGAGAAACAAGAAACAATGAAGGAATCCTTTTTTTTTTCATGGATCATGGATCAGTTCTGGGGACCTCAGCCCATGCCTGGCCTCTCAGTTCC
Organism: Bos javanicus; assembly: GCF_032452875.1. Taxonomy (NCBI): domain Eukaryota; kingdom Metazoa; phylum Chordata; class Mammalia; order Artiodactyla; family Bovidae; genus Bos; species Bos javanicus. The sequence continues at coordinate 83,362,211 of NC_083897.1, read as the reverse complement.
TACCCTGTCTGCTCATTGGCTGACCTCATCTCAATCCCTAGGAAACATACACTCTTCCTCTTGTTGGATGTAGGGGCAGGTGAGAGCATACCTCAGTCTGTCCTTAGCCCCTTGGCCCAGGAAGAAACAAGCCTTTGACTCAGACCCAGGAGCGAGTTCAAAGTGCAGACTCAGCCTAGTGGTTCAGACGGCCCAGTTCAGACATTAATCCTAGCTTGACGATGTATTGGTGGTAAGACCTCAAGCCAGTTGCTTAATTCCCCTGTCTATTCTTTTCTCATCTTATAAAATTGGCTTGATCATAGCGCTCACCCCATAGTATAGTTATGAGGATTATGTGGGCTTATACTTGCAAAATACTTAGAACAAGGTCTGGCCCCTGGGAAGTACTATGTAGATGTTAGCTCTCATCAACATTCAGTACTACAAGGAACTCCTGCATCACCAACAAGAAAAATTGCCCAGCAGGATGCCCCAGGGGATCCCTTGTAATGATTCAACAAGGACTGGGGTTGCCCAGTAGCAGGACTTAGGGTGCCTGCTCTAATGATTCAATATGAAGAGCTATTGCTCAGGGCAGCCCTTGCAAAATCTACTTTACCAATTCACTCACAACAGTTAGAAATGATCAGGTCGAACCGTAGGAAATTGCCAATGCTTGACCACCTTTGACCTAGAAAAATGGCAATTTCATATGGTTTAACCTAACTGCAGAGTTCATTTTGTGGTGGGTAAGGGCTGCTTCAGCCCCCACTCATTTCTTACCTCCTCAGCTGAGGAAGGTTGCTAAGCATATGTGACCCATTTCTATAAGGAGTAAATAGTTGGTTTCTGGTAGGTGCTTCCAAAATACTTTAAAACTGGGCTTCCTTGAGAAGTTGAAACATTCCTCCTGGAACCAATTTTGCACTATTAGAGTCCTTGATATTTAGAGCCAAGAGGGATTTTAGGGGGGAAAAAAACCTTTATTTTTAGATGTCTGAAGATGAGTGGTGAGTAATCAAGGATATTAATGGTATTGCTGGAGGTGCTGGAAGGCAGGGGTCACTGGACATGGTGTCTGCCACCCTGGGAGACCGCCAAGCCTTGTGGAAACTGAATAGAATGGAAGACAGCAAGGTTCCTGGCATCTCTGCTCTTTGATGGCCCCCAGATTTATGGAAAATGGCTCAAGGAGAAAGCTTGTGTGCATGCAAGGGCATGCATCCTCTCCTTTTACCTTTATCTTGATTCTCTTTCTCCTGGTGCCCATGGCATGCTATGGTCCCTCCGAACCTCAGTTTCTCCTCTATTAGCTCCATGACATTAAAGAACACATTTGTCTTGTCATTATTGAATCCTCAGCACTTCACCCATCTCTGGACACAGAGTGAGCCCTTGATAAATGTTTTCTGAAGGAATGAATTAATAAACACACGAAGCCCATGGGTTCTATCTTGCTTAGCAATCATAGTTTCCAGGAAGAAACAATGAGGTCCTATGAAAATCCTTTCCAAGAACTTGAAGTGCTACACAGATGCCTGAGGACGTCATGGGTGTTGTCCGGGGTTGTGGTCAAGTCTCTCCAAAGTAGTCAGAGCCCGGAGTCTCAGAATATACAAGCCAAGGAAGAAGAGGAGGTCAAAGGGGCAGGACGTAACCACTTCAGAGTAAAATAAATAAATAAATAAATAAAGTATGTGTGAGTAGCTCTACTGAGTGGTGATAAAAAAAGAAAATATGGTTTATCTGCTGCAAGAAGGATTTATATCAGAGCTTCCATACACTGTGGGGAAGTGAAGCAGAGTGGATGTCCTTCCCTGAACATCTCGAAAAACAGAAAGCCACCACTCTCATCACATTGTCCTCAACCACTCACAGCCAGTGGGGCCTGGGGCTAATCCTTTCACCTCTTTGGGCCTCAGTCTCCCCATCTGTAACTGGGGGTTGGGGGATGGTGGGAGACCCTATGGTCTCTACAGTTCCTTTCAGCTCTTAAAGTCTGGAATTCTGTCTGGAGGCTGGGCTGTGCTGGCATTACTTCAGAAGGATGTAGATGGCTATAAAAGTGATGGGATCCCTGGAGATGGAGAATCCTGCAGGGAAGCCCCCTCCCCTGGCCCTCCACCTCCTGCCCTTTTTAACTGCTGCAACCACAACCCTCCCCTGCTCTCCCGCGTTCCTCCTCCCCAAACCCCCACAGCTCTGTCTGGAGGCCCCATTCTCTGACCAGCTTTGTTTGCTTTTAATAAAGTTAATCGCACTCCTAATTTGTATGTAATGAAAAGATAAAAGGGAGACATGGGGGCGAACCTTCTACTGGAGTGGGAGTAGTCCAGTTCCACGGCCGCCAGCCACCTCCCCGCCTCCACCCTTACCATCCTTGCCCATCCCTGGAGTCTGAGCAGGGGCTGCTGTCTGGGCCCCAGCCCAGCCTGGTTGTCCCTGAAGCTCCCCCAGGGAAGCCTCCTAGGGCCCTGCTTGCTCTGCCTTCCACCTCCTCAACCAGCTCCTTGAAGGCAGGGCCTGGCTGGAGCCAGGCACTCAGCAAGCAGCAGCAAAACTCAGTTCTCCACTCTTGACTGTGTGCCCACATAGTCTCTGGAAATTCCTTGGATTCTTTCATGGGGAAATGAGGGAATATACTTGGGAGTGATTTGATTTACCTCAACTTCAGGTCTCCCCTTTAGCCGGCAATCACTCCATGAAACACCTTTTTCTTCACAAGTCCCACTCAACCGGTGGGTCATCTCTTACTGGTTCTCAGAGCAGCCCTGCCACCAGCTTGGGACCACACATTTCACATCCCTGGGCCTCAGCCTCCCCATGAACCTCAAGAGCAGGTGGAGTCTGGTCTCTGTAGGTGGTAGATGGAGAGATGGCTGGTTATGACCAGGCTGCTTCTTATATCCCAGCATGCTGGAGAAGCTTGCAGGGCTGCTCCTAGGAGGCCAGCTCCCCCCACCACCAGAACTTTCTCCCTCTCCTAGCATAATTCCTTCTGCACCCACCCACCTCAGAGTCAGCTTCTGTGGAAAATTGTTCCCTGCAGTAGTGGTTTAGGGGAATGATGTTCAGGGAAATACAGGCCAGGAACCCTAGGCTCTCCAAAAGTTCTGCTTAGCAACACAATTCAGTGAGGACTGTGGCAAAGGACAGAAGCAGTAGAGGTCACCCCCATCTCTAGCCCTTGTTTCAGAGGTCTATGTCCCGAGCGCTCACTTGTCCCCACTAGAGGGACAGATGTAAGGCTGGTGGGGGTTGGGAATGACTTCATGCACCAGGAAGAAGTGAGGCTGCAGAGCAAGCAGCCCTTTGTCTGCCCTCCCGGGGCAAGGTCAGGCGGGGCTCAGGCTGGGCTCCAGACCCAGATGGGGGTATGGAGAGAGCAGCTTCACTGGAGGGGGGCTCTCAGCATGGCACGCCTGAGCAGCAATCTGGAAGCTATTGGGCTCGTGTGTTTCTGCGATCCAACGCGAATGCCATGCCCAGTTCATTTCCTCTAAGGAAACACAACCTCAGGGGATAATTAGAGCTTCTTTGCGTACACAATCCCATATTGTTTATCCAACACAAATTAAAAAACGTGGGCCCTGAGAACAAGGAGCGAGAGATAAAGGAGACCTCCTCCTCCTCCTCCTCCTCCTCCTCCTCCTCCTCCTCCTCCACCCTCTCCCATCCAGCTGGATCTCATTACCCTGCCCGGCCAGGCCAAGCCCCAACCCAGCCTCACGACCCACCCCCCACCGCCAGCTCCTGCTCATGCAGCCTTTGTGCACCCCTAGATGCAGACCCTCAAAGTCAGGGCCTGGGATCCTTCTCGGCCTTCCCCCTTGTCTGTCTGCCTATGGCTCTGTTGTGAAAGGTGGCCCTGGGGCAGGCTTCTCTGGCCAAAGAGTGCTTGCCAAAAAATGACCATTTGTCTACGCGTCCTCTCAAGTACCTTCCCACTGAGGAACGCGGGAAATGCCAGTCCACAAACACCACTCAGCACCCAGGAGCAGAGGCAAAACCCATGCCCTGGGGGTTTCTGGGAAGGAAGGGCTAGCTCTCTTGGCCCTGGCCTTGGCCCTGGGTCCCTTCCACTGCCCAGATGCACTCCACTCAGACAACAGGGAGCCCAGTCAGCCTGGCCTGGGGGCCCCTCCACAAAGCCCAGCCCCTGTTTCCCCAGGCCCCACAGCCCAACAAAGGAGGATTCTCAGCCCGGGCGGCTCAGGGCGGGAGGAAGGAGGGTTGCGGGTGGAAAATAGCTTCAGAACCCAAGGTTGGCCATCTCCATGAAAGCCCTATTATTGCTCGGGTTGCTAAATGTCTTGCTTAGCATGGCCAATTCAGCTCCCCTCGCTTCCCTGTCTCCCCCTAGGACTGGCTCCACATTCCAGCCCTGCACAGCCAGCCTTTCTCAACCATAGGAGGCAGGACAGGGAGGGCTTGAAGGAGGTAAGAGGGCTGCCGAGGGAGACCTCACCTTCCCCAGGCCTTGCTGGCTTAGGGAGCAAAGATGGCTGCATGGAAGTCAGTGCATCATCATCTCTGACCTCCTGGTTCCTCTGCTTCCCGGGGTAGGGGGCTGGGGGGGGGGGCGGGGCTTGTTCCAGGACAGCTGCCTAGGCTTTCCTTGGGGAGCTGGGAAGGTGTCCCCTAGCCACTGGCTACTAAGCAGCATGGCTCCAGGGCTAGCAAGGACAGGCCTTTCTGTTCTATGCTCCTGACCTCCCTCTCAACCTCAATCACTAAAAAGTCAAAAGGGCTGGGAGGCCCAGTGGACTCTCCTGAAGGCCAGGCCCTTCCTGACTCCCACAGAGCAGGGCGCTGGCCCGCTGGGTGAGTAGGGAGTTTGACTTGAGGTAGAATTTTCTCTGGTTGAAGTAAAGAGGAAGTAGTGTGAGCTGAAAACACATTCCCCGTCTGGTCTGTCCTTTCAGCTCTCCTGGTATTTTTTTTTTTTTTTCTTTTGGTTTGTCTCTGAGCTGGAAAGAACATGTGCTTGGCAGATTTTTTATTAACTCTGTAGCTCTCTCTCTTTCTCGCTCTCTCTCTCTCTCTGTCTGTCTCTGTCTCTCTCCTTTTCGCTTGCTTGACAGAATTTAGATTAGACAAAACATGAGCTCATTTCTGCCTGAGAAAAAAATAAAAAGAAAAACACTCCTCCCCTCCCCCACCTCCTCCTCCTCTCTTCCTAGCCTCACCCACCTCTGCTCATGAGTGATCAGGCAGGCCCACAGAGACATCACCTCTAAGTCAGGGCTTGGGGTGCCATTGCCCCCATATCATGCCGGCAATCAGTTCTGAAGGGCAGATGGCCCCACTGTTTTTTAGTCACAGGCCCTCTGCCTAGTGTACGGGTGCAGGGTAGGAGGCTGGAGCGGGGGGGCAATCTAGAAGGGACAGGCCTGGGTTCCTGAGGGGTAAATAAACAAGGCAGGTCCTGCCGGGGTTGGCCAGGCTCCTGGCAGCCATCCGCATCCAGCACCCAGGTCTCAGACCCTAACCCACCCAAACCTCCCTTTCCCTCTCTGTCCACTGCTCACTCCCGTACACATTCCCTGACAGTGGTACCACATGCCAGCTGTACCACTGCGTCCCCTCCCCAGGTGCTGACCAAATCACTGAAGCCCTCGCTTCTTTCTTCACAGATCCAAGGGTATATGGGACAGCAGTTTGAGAGGCCCATCTGAGGCTGAAATTGTAGCTTTGTCACTTACACTGGGGCTTGGGCTAATAATCATTTCTCCTCACTGAAACTCAGTTTCTTATCTGTAAGACAGGGATAGCAAGATCTACATTATAAAATTGTCCTGAGGTTTACACAACACTTAAATTTAATTTTGTCCTCCTGAAATTGGTGAAAATAACTAGTAGAATATCTGATACATTGTAGATGTGAATAAATCTCCTCCTCCTCCTTCTACTTCTATTTCTCTTTCTCTTTGTCTCCTCCTCCCTCCTCCCCCACCCAGCCCCCACTTCTTCTTCCCCCCACCCTGATTTCATCTCCCAACCAGATTACAGGGGTGGAAGGACAGCATGAAAGACTGTGCTCAGACATGAGAAAGAACTTCCTGCAAGTGCAATGATTAGCACCTGAGAGAAATACCCTCTGGAGTCTATAGATTCACCTTCTAGCAGAAGAAAGAAGAAAGTTGCCTACCCTGGAATCTGAAGATGGCTGGAGTTCTGCCCTGAAAGGTATGCTACAGTGGAGGGACCCTGGACTCTGATGGGACAGAGACCTGGCTTTGGTCACTAGCCTCTTTGGCCTTCAATTACTCACCTGTCAACAGAAGCAAGAATTCCCTTCCTCTCAGAGCTGTTGCGAGGTATCTTCACGAGCTCCTGCTGGCCGCCTGGAACAATGACTATGTCATTCTGCAGCAGCAGGGCAGAAAGCCAGAGTAGGTTTCTGGGGCTGCCTGGGAGCAGAGGTCACTGGTCCCTTGGGGACCCTTTCAGTCATTCTGGAAAGTGGTGGTCCAGCCTGGTGGGGGCCGCAGCCCAGGCTCCAGGACTGGTGGGCCCCTCTGAGCCAATGGGCCTCACCTTCACAACCACCCGCCTGCAAGCTGTCCCTTAGCCAAGCAGGGCAGTATTGCTCTCTTAATCTCGTTTTATAAATTAATCCCTTTCTTCCCTTAATCATTTTCATTGCCTGCCTCTGAACCCACCCCAATCTATCTCACTGCTCCTGCACCTTCTTCCACTTATCATCCACTTCTCATCCTCTGGCTACAGTGGGGCCCCCCACATGGCCTGCTGAGGCCACCACATTTACATCCCCAGGTAAGAGGGTGGGCCCCCGTGCCCAGTGGGTCTGGCTCCCTTTACCTTTGGCTCAGTGGAGACAGCCAAGGGGAGCAGAAGCACTTGGGGGCTGGAATATCAGCCCTACCGCTTACTTGCTCAGTATCCCTAGGGCCATCCCTCCAGCTCTCTAGGCCTCAGTCTGCCTCATTTGTGAAATAGAGCATCTGGCAGAGTCCCGCATGAAAAAGCAAGTGCTTTGCAAAGAGCTGGACAAGTATTAGTCACTCTTTTCATTTCAAGGAAGGGCAGGTGTCCCAAGTTAGTGCTCCCTTAGGCCTAATATGCTTGTCTCTTCAGTTAGACCCTGCTCCCCTGGCCCTGGAACTCCTTAGCATGCTGGGCACAGCCCCACGCCCCACCTGATGCCAGGGCCCTGATCCCCAAACTGCTGCCAGCAATGGAGATGGTAGACAGGGGCCCTGAGTGGTATGTGAAGGGGTCTTCTGGCCCAAAATTCACAGGGATAGCCAAGTTTCTGGAAGCTTCTTTTCCTTTATCTCACAGATTCTTTCTTGAGAAGACAGCCCTTCTGTTTGGCCACCTTTGCCTCAGGGGAGTGGGGGGTAGGACACAGTTTGATAGGCCTTGGGATTTTCCTAACAGCCCCATGAAGCCAGAATTTTTCCATTTTCAAAATGGGAAAACCGAGGCTCAGAGCCAAAAAGACTTGCCTGAGTGTCCACACTGTACCAGGCGCTTGTGGACTCGGTAGCAGTGAACAGGAGTGACAGGCTTCCCACCCACGTGCAGTCTACAGTCTAGATGGTGGCAGAAGGAGGTTTTGAACCCTGGTCTGTCAGACACCAATGCCTGTGCTTATAACAAATACATTAAGATGTTCTATATTTCAGATAAAGAAAATCAAAACCATTCTAGTCATAGGACAAAAGAGGAGGCTGACAGTGACCGAGAGACTTCTTCAGGCCAATCCCAGCCCTGTAGAAGCTGATAATCTAGGGGAGTAGAAAAATGCTTCCACAATATGGCAGACAGGGATGGAGCTGTCAGAACAGAGCAGAGCAGGCCTTATCTGTGGGGCTTTGCAAGACTTGCTGGGTCGGAACTTTTAAACTGGCTCTTGGAGGCTACCTAGAAGTTGGCCATGCTGACAAGGAAGGAAACGGCATCCCAGGTTGAAGGACACATCTTGAGTAAGCTCCAGACCTAGTGTCAGCAGACCCTCAGCCTCCTCCCCAGCACCCCGGCTGCCAGGAAGAAGCAATTTGAAAAGCCTGAGTTCCTCTCTCTGCTTTGCTCTTTACTGGATATTAGGCCTTAGATAAGAACTGAACCTCTCAGAGCCTCAGTCCCTTGATCTGAGTGCTGGGTAACTGGTCGGAGTGGGATGCCAAGTAGCTACTAGTATTATTGTTATCATTACCTTCACTAACACTATCATCTCAAAATATACTAGGCTGCAGAGTGCTTCACCCCAAGTGGTTCCTGCCCCATCCCCACCCCGTTCTGCCTGCCCTTTCCTCTAAGTTTCTAACCTGCTCTTACTTTGCCCCACTTCTACCTCCTGCCACCCTTTTGTGACAGACAGGTTTGGCTCTGGATGAAATCCACAAGGCCAGCCCCTAGCAGGCTCCTGGCAGACTTCAGGGCAACTAGCACTCTTCCTGTCCATCCATACCATTTTGAATCTGAGGTTTGGAGAATGGAGGGTGATCAGGGAAAGAAAGACAGAGCAGAAAGATTTTCTCTCTTGTTCCAGTGTGGATGGCTTCTGCCATACAGACTGTATGATCTAGACTCATGGCTGTCTCCTTAATCTGCTTTGTCCTCATCAGAGGCAGGAAAGAGGGGAGAGAGGGCTATTTAGAATGAGAGGGTGGGTGCAGGAATACTGCCCCACTCCCCCATAACCCACCTAGACCTATACACTAACACCCAAAATCCTATCCCGAGAAGCATGGGGTTAACCCTCTCTGGGCTGTCTGCACTGCTGAGGCCTGGCCCCTCCCAGCCTCTCCCCAGGCCAGGGATACTAGGAGGGGGCAGTGAGGGATGTTGGGGTGGGGGGAGGTCGGGGCCAGAAGTCCAGCCTGGTTCTGATTTCCCTGGCTAGAGCCGGGAACCAGAGCCTGGTCTGTCTTCAATCCGCCACCCTCTCCCACCCAGCCCCCTCGTGCAACATTTCTCTGCTTTCGGGAGCAGCCCATAACCGCAAACACATTTGCTAATGCAGCTAGCCTGCCCGTCTTGGGACAGCTGGCTGGGCCCTGTGCCTGAGGCCAGGGCAGGCAAAGGGCAGGGGGCCTGGCTGGGAAAGGGGCCTGAAGCTCCTCCTCCTGTGCTGAGCTGCCTGCACAGCCCTGGTCACTGCCTCTCTGGCTCCATGGCCCCTCTTCCCTGTGACTTCTTTGAGGGCTGAGCCAGGTCTTGGAGAAACTTATACATCTGGCTGTCCGGCCCAAGAACAGGGCAACTCTACATGCTCTTTGAGCAGGAGAATACCTTGCCCCGCTGGGCTAAGGGAGTTTCTGGGCCTGAGCCCGCCTACATAGCCTCTCCCTCTGAGAAGGGATTCCTATATGAATGGAAAACCTAGGGCCCAGGGAAAGTTGAGAATTTATGGATTGCCTAGACAGGCAAAGCCTGAGACCCTGCAATGCAGGAGACCCTGGTTTGATTCCTGGCTTGGGATGATCTGCTGGAGAAGGGATAGGTTACCCACTCCAGTATTCTTGGGCTCCCCTTGTGGCTCATCTGGTGAAGAACCCACCCGCAGTGCGGGAGACCTGCGTTTGATTCCTGGGTTGGGAAGATCTCCTGGAGAAGGGAAAAGCTACCCACTCCAATATTCTGGCCTGGAGAATTCCATGGACTCTATAGTCCATAGGGTTGCAAAGAGTCAGACAGGACTGAATGACTTTCACAGAAAGGCAAAAGCAGGAAGCCAAGCGTTCTCCTCTCTGCTACTAATGTATTTGAATAATCATTTCCCTTCTCTGAGCCTCAGTTTCTCCATCCTGCCCAGACTTTGAAGACTCTTATATGGGCATAAACAAGCAACTATCTTATAAACAGTAGAGTTCTGTGTCCATGAGAATCATTCCCTCAGACTTTATGCTCTGTGAAGGTGTGCACCATATCTCAGCTCCCTCTGTATTGCCATGACATCAGCTCATTGTGGGGGATGGCAAGAGACATGGGCCTGGGGACAGAGCAACACAAGTCAGTTCTATCTCTAGTCAGCCTGAGTTCCTGCACCCTTGGAGAACCAAGACTGAGTCCTGAGGTTCCTGAATTTTGGAGCTGGAGCTGTGACTGGAGCCCACCCCCAACCAGACGTCAATCCTAAGGCCCCAGACTCCTCAGCTGCCCCTGTCCAGCCCCCACTCCCTCCCGTTGCACATAAAGCGTGAGGCTCAGCTTCCCCCTGCCAAGACACCCCCACCCAGCCCCACAGCCCCTCTCCAAAGACAGGGGCCTTTCTCTGCCACGTTCCTGGAGGCTTTTCCACTTAACAGGGCCTTGAAATCCATTTGCCGCAGACTGTGAACTTCCTCTTCATGCTCCTGCCCGCTGGCCCTCTTTTAGGCTGACCCCCCTCACTCCCACTCAACCCTGGCGTCTGCCAGCCCATGGCCCGGCAGCTGTCACCCTGCTCTCCCCCTCGCCAGGCCTCCAAGGCCAAGCAGGGGGCACCTGGAGGAGGTACCGGGGGCCCAGGAACCAGCAGCAGCCTGGGCTAAGGCAGAAATCCAAGGACTTGCTCACTAGAAGAGTCCTAAGCTCCAGCCAAGACACAAAGGGCTGCTCCCCTTTCTCCCAACCAGCTAGAAACAGAGGTTGCCTCCCTCAGGCCTCTAAAGGCACCAGGCATTCCCCGCCAGATCACATCTCTAGTCCTTATGGCCCTGACTCCTACTGCTGGTGGGGATGCATGACAGCACCTGTCCACCTTTCAGACATAGCTGGGAAGGTGGGCAGTCTGGCATCTAGTCCTCCCACAGCTAGAATCCATGACCTTGGGCCAATCTAGTCCCTCCTCTGGCCTCTGACTGCCTCAGAGTTCCTTCTTACCCAACCCTGACTTATTTTTGTTTCCTCAACTAGAGTTTGTCCTCTGCTTCCCCAAGTGGTCAACTCCAGGTTTCTGTGGCCTTCTTCCTGGAGTCCAAAAGGCTTTCATGTTCTGCCACAAATTAATTCCTGATCCCACAAGTCCCTCTGAAGCTAAAGAAAAGGCAGGCAGTGACCATCCACCGGGCACCTACTATGACCAGGTATTTCATGCCTTCTACCTCCTTTTGGCATTAATATCTCCATGCTACAGGCTAAGGAAACTGAGGCTCAGAAAGAAGTGACTGATTTGTTAATCCAGATTTGCTTTGCAGTAGTATGGACAGAGGAGCCTGATAGGCTGCAGTCCATGGGGTCTCTAAGAGTTGGGCACAATTGAGCGATTTCACTTTCACTTTTCACTTTCATGTATTGGAGAAGGAAATGGCAACCACTCTAGTGTTCTTGTCTGGAGAATCCCAGGGACAGGGGAGCCTGGTGGGCTGCCGTCTACGGGGTCACACAAAGTTGGACACGACTGAAGCGACTTAGCAGCAGCAGTTATTCACAGAGCTTCAGAGCCTGGTCAGTCTTCAAACGATGAGGTTCATGCTAATATACATGCAGCTTGTGACCCACTCAGACTTGAGTCACCAACTCAACCCTGTTTCCCTAAAAGCTAAAGTCAGAATGAAAAAGAAAAGTACCCTAAGGACAGAGAAGCTGGGAGAAGGAAGAACTACCTTTCAGGCCTCAAGTCACCCAATTCAACCAAGAATCTACTATATGTCCATACCTGGTGGGCATTTTCACATGCTGTCTGTTGTTTAAATATTCTCAACACCCCTTTGGGCTAGCAATTAGCTTGGTCTTTTTATAGATGGGGAAACTGAAGCACAGACAGGGGAAGTAAATTGCCAAAGACTACACAATGAGACCCTGGAGGAGGGCGTGGCAACCCACTCCAGTATTCTTGCCTGGAGAATCCTGTGGACAGAGAAACCTGGTGGGCAACAGTCCATGGGGGCGCACTGACTCAGACATGACTAAAGCGACTCAGCACACAATGAGAAGGTAGCACAGTGTTTCTCCCACTCCTACTCACATATCTCAGCCTAGCCTATCCTAAGGGAAGAGGACTGACATCTTATAGCAAGAGATTCCCTGTCCCCTGGCTGTAGGGCTCAGACAAGACTGGCAGGTGCACAGAGACCCCATATGACAGTGGCAGGGCTATGACCCTCTCCTCCAAAGTTGGCTGTAACCCTGGCCTCCTGGAGCTAACCCTTGATCTGGCTCTGGGAGACAGCCTGTCTCTCTCCTCATGTCTTTTTCATCCTTCCCTACTCTGCTTCTCTGCACTGAATTTGTGTGAAACCTGGACTGAATTACAGTACCTCCCATTACCCAAGCTGCCTCATTCCAAATCCCTGGCATTAATGTAGTCAATAGAGAGGAAGCCAGCCCCCTGAAGCCTGCTGCCTTCAGCTGGCCGCCCGTCTCACCCCGCGCCACCAGCACTGGCTTCCTGGTGCTGTCACCCGAGTGCCCTTTCACCTGGTGCACGGATGTCCCCCCACACCATTCACACATGCACCTGTCCAAAGGGAGCAGGTTCTTACCCACAAAAGAGGCCTTCCCGATAACACAATTGAATGAAGCCTGTTCATGCATATTCATTCTTCTGGTGAGCACGTATGGAGCATCAAGTAGGTGCCAGGACTGCTTCAAGACACTAAATGCACAGCAGTGAACAACACAGAAGCTTGCTTTCATAAGCCTTAATGTCCAGCGAGAAGGGGAGAAGCTCATGACCAGTACAGCACACATGAACAAGAGAGTCCCAGACTAGGGCAGGAACTGTGAAGCAAATAAGGCAGGCTAGCATCATTGTGACTTTAGCGGGGCTGTTTTAGTTTGGGTAGTCAGGGAGGGCCTCGATGAGGCAGTAATGCTTGGACTGAGGCCTGATTAACAAGCAGCAGTCCTGTGAGGACTTAGAGGAAGCCTTTGAGGGAGAAAGAATAGAAAGCATAAAGGCACTGAGGTGGGGTTGAATGTGGTGAAGAAAAGGGCTCTCAGCTGAAGTTGGAGAGTCAGAAGGCATGATATCATGTAAGGCCTTCCAAGTCATGGTGAAGAGTTTGAGTTTTATTCTAAGCGTGGTGAGAAACCATTAGAAGATTGTAAGCATATTTAAAAAACATTACTGAATTTGTGTTTAAGAACGATTGCTCTGACAGCTATGAGGATGGATCATTGAGTGGCATGGGTAGAAGCAGGGAACCCAATTGCACTAGAGCAGATGATAGATGGTGCTGGCCCAGGCTGGGCTGGGTGACCACACAGAAAAGCAGATATCAAGGAAATATTAGTAGTTAGTTATGGCAGTCTGGACTTCAGTGGAGAGGTCAGGCTCTTCCCGATAATCTCAGACGGAGGGGTCCTTCATCTCTCTGCTTGGATGTCTAGGCAGGCATCTCAAATACAGCATGGCTACAAAATAATCCTTTATTTCTACCACCAAACCTTGATGTTAGATGCATAAGCCTGGGATTTGAGGAAGAGATCAGGAATGGAGATGCAAATTGGGAGGAGTTGTTGGAATATAGATGGTATTTAAACTCAGGGCTCAATGAGACCATCTGCTAAGAAAGTACAGGTAGAGAAAAAGAGTGCTCTAAGACTCACTCCAAATCCCTGGCATTAATGCAATCATCTGTACTCCAACAGTTAGAGCCTGTGAAGAAACAGAGAAGAACCGGAGAAAACAGCAAGATTAGAGGAAAACCAGCAACCAAGAGAGTTTGGCTCCAGGAGGGAGTAAGCAGATGCTTCTGAGAGAGAGATCCAGAAAAGCAAGACAGATCATTGGGTTTGGCAACGTGAAATCACTGGTGACCTTGACAAGATCAACTTCAGTGGAGATGGAAGTCCATTGGGATAGTGAGAGGTGAGAATGGGTTGTGAGGAAGTAAAGACTTTGTGTGTAGAAGTTTTGTGGTGAAGGAGTAGAAGTGATGGGGCAGAAGCTGGAGGAGTGTGTGGATAAGGATGAAGTAGTAGAGGCGATGAATTGGAGGCATAAGTAAGGACAGAGCATTGTTGGACTCAGGGAATAAGAGGGAAGATAAGGAGTAGGGTCAAAGGGTGGACTGACTGAAATTAAGATTTTGAAAGCGCTGGAGTTAACAAAGATGGCAAGGTCAAGTGTATGACTGTGGGAATGGGAGACTGAGATGGGGTGCAGGACCAGATTGTTGGAGGTGAGGTACTCCAGGAGTAGAGAAGCCAGAGCGGTCACCCATGTTGATGAAGAATTTGCCAAGAACATTGCCAGGGTTAGGTAGTGGAGAATAGGCATTGAGCTACATACTGTTATCTCAGTGAACAGAGGGCACTGACAAAGAGGGTCAAAAGATGACAACTTCAGGGAGGGATAGGAGGCTCCATTGTTTTGGAAAGAGGAAAGAAGACAAATGGTCTGAAAACAGCCTTGGGAAACAGGGAAAAAGACACCATCCCTATCTCTGTCTCAAGAGGTATGTGAGATGTGGGAGAACAGTAGAGCCCCTACCTGAGGGAGTTGCAAGAGAGGTGTGTCCTTGGGGCATCAGAATGAATAAGAGACTGAAGGTGTCAGGAGGGGAACAGTGGTTGAGAGTGGACTGTGAGTAGAAGAAGGCAGAGTATAAGGGTTTCAGGAGAATGGAAGGAATGTAAGATGAGGCCCAAATTAGGCAATATATACAGCAATATAAGTATTAGAGTTGGTAGAAGAGATGGTGGAAGGCCAAGGAGGCGTAGGCTTCTGTGGTGATTGAGGTAAACAGGGATGTGATTCCTGGTGAAACAGATCCGAATTTCTCACAGAAAGTGTGGTCATCAGTTCAAGCCAAAAGCCCCAAGGAGCCTGAGTGAGGGACTTCCTGCTACTGGCTGGAGGGAGGGAGGCCAAGAACAATCTAGGCCTTGCGACCAGGAGAAGCTCTGTAGGCCTCCCACACAACCTGCAGCGGGCAACGTCTCTGCTAAAGGAGAAGAGGTAGAACACAAAACAAGCAAAGCAGGTAAGCACATGTCCAACCTGGCACGTATGACTACATACCCTCAGGCACACATTTGCACTTACACAGAAATCCTAACCCCTACACACAGCATGAATATGGGAACAAAATATTCCATATATGCAAACCTGGGCATGGGCAGGCACGTACACTTTTAGATGTGCCCACGTACACACACCATGTGCACAAAATGCACACAGACCCAACACACCATACATGCCCATATTTCCCCATCCCATCGTGTATGTACTCACACATGCACACAAGCACACACACACACACACAACGACGCCTGGACTTTCTTAAGTCTTGCCAAACCACAGACAGTAGAAAATCAAGCTGAAGTTGAATAATCCAACCCAGTAAAGGGGGGATGGGGAGACGAAAGGGTGTGAGAATGAGGTGTGTGTTAGGGGAGACAGGCAGAGGGGAGCAAAGGAGCCAAGTGCTAAGCAAAAAAATCTAGACCTTTTGAAAAAGGGAAAGCCTTCAGACAGAGCAGGAATGCAGGCTGTAATTAGAATCGCTTCAACCGTCTCTAGATTCGAAAAGGATAGGCAAACTGGTTACACATGCAGCATGGTGATCCTTAGCCTAGATAATGTCAGAAAAGCATGTGTGTGTGTGTGCGTGCATGTGTGTGCAGGCACGCATGGGCGCCTGTGAGGGCTACACAAAATGCACTTGACTACATGGCACTGGGCCCTGGGGAAGCCAAAGTGAGGTGCCCCCTCCCACTTTGCCCCTGCAGCCACCTGCCTTCAGGCTAGAACCTTCACCGGGCCCAGGGCCACACCACTACACACCACTGTACACACACACACACACACTCAAGGCCTGGAGGGCTTAGGACTTGCTTAAGGCCACATAGCCTAGGGGGTGACATGATGTCCAAGATGCTGGATGAGGAGAGAGCATTCCTGAGTTCAAGTCCCAGCTCAGTCACCGCCCAGCTGGGGCCCATAGTCTATCCTTTCACAGGGACTCTGGAGTCTAAAGGGAGATCTTGGGGGTCCTTCCAATCTGACCTAGAGCCATTGGTTCAGAGCAGCTGGAAGCAAGCAAAGGAAAGAGAATAGTGGGGTGCCTTCAAGAAGCAGAGCTGGGCGGAGAGGGATATGAATGTCTCTGGCTCTCCTGGCTCCAGCCACAGGTTGCCCCAAGGGCAAATCTTCACACTTTGGCCCAGTCAGCATGCTGTGGGCTCCCAAGAACTAAAGCAGGCCCCAGAGGAGAGAGCTGGGCAGCCAGGCAGGGCCCAGTCAGCCACAAACATAATCCCTCATATTCCCTCTGGCCCTTTCCTTCCATTCTTTTCACCTTCCTCCTCCAGGCTTACTGGGAGGGCCTTGGGGCCAGCTGCTGTCATCACTAAAAATAGCTCAGCCAGCTTTGGGTGTGAAAGAACCCTTCTTACTTGCAATCCCAGAGGCCTGGCAGATGGCAGTTGGTGTCTATGGCCCCTCCAAGCCTACAAGATCAGATTCTCCTTTTTAAGTGCAAGCTCCAGTTCCAGCCCAAATCTCAGGCTCCCCAAGCACCACCGTCTTCTTTCCCCAGTATCCCAGGGAACCTTTAGAGGTTCACACAATGGATGACTTGAGTCCTGGTGTTCAGAAAATAGTAATTATAATAATAATAATAGTTAACACTTACAAAACATTTACTGTGTGTTCACAAAGCCTCAGCAAAAGACTTCATTTGTCTAGTCTTCTCCCTTACAAGAACTCTCTGCTTCTGCTAAGTCACTTCAGTTGTGTCTGACTCTGTGCGACCCCATAGATGGCAGCCCACCAGGCTCCTCTGTCCCTGGGATTCTCCAGGCAAGAACACTGGAGTGGGTTGCCATTACCTTCTCCAATGCATGCATGCGTGCAAAGTTGCTTCAGTCATGTCCGACTCTGTGCAAAGCTATGGACAGCAGCCCTCCAGGCTCCTCTGTCCACTGGATTCTCCAGGCAAGAATACTGGAGAGGGTTGCCATCTGAGGTATCTACTACTATCCCTGTCGTGCAGGTGAACAAACTGAGGCACAGACAACTGAAGTCAAGTACTCAAAGTTACACAGCTGGTAAGTTGTAGAATGGGGATGTTGCTTATCCATTTAATTGCAGATTCCTTCAGGAAGAGAAAACTTCTGGTAACAGTTAAGAATGAGAGCTATTACCCATCTTCATGTGCAGTGGGCCTCCCTGAACACTTCAAAACGGGCTTTTACTGCAGCCCACTGGAGCAGCTGAAAGGGCCTCCAAGGTAAAGGGATAAAGGATTAAATCCTTGGTTTGCCCACTCACTGGCTGTGCAACTCTGAGCAAGTATCTTCTCCTTTTTGAGCTTGTGTCCTCATCTGTGAAACAAGTAATAATAGCAGGTGACTCTCAAAGTGGCGTGAAGATTCTGGGAGATGAGGTGTGAGAGCAGACTCGGCACAGATGAGTCAGCATTGCCCTCTTCCCACTTCCTAAAGACACCTGAGGACTTCTTGGCCTCATTCTTTCCAACAGCTGGATGGAGAGCCTAGAAGGTCTGGGTCTGGGCCATTTTCTCCACACGGCACTGTCGGTGCACTACCCAGGGCCTCCAAGTTTTCCAGGGGCCTGTGCAAATGTGTGAGCCCCAGGAAAATTTATTGGCTCTAAAATATGAAAAGAAAACAGCAGAATTGGAATTAATAAATGTTCTATTACGTGTCTACAAAACGTAATATAACATTGACCTCATTAATTGTTAAATTTAGTATTCCTAAAAATTTCATTACATTTGAAAACAATTTGTTGGTTAGATTTCTTCACTTTGCAAGAATTCCTGAGTAGGCATGATGATTACCAAGAAATCATAGCCAATTGGGAATGAAACAAGTTACTCATAGGCAAATCATTTCAAAAGCGGAATTATAAAAATCCTTTGAAATATTTTATAGCAAAAATTACATTTAATATGGGATGTGGGTGCATTTTCATATATTTGATATGCTGTGGGGTAAAACCACTAAAAGTGAGAATGCCTGGGGCCTTCAGAGGTCTAGAGAGGCCCTGCCCTGGAGTGGAAGAGGAGCAAGGGCCCCCGCATGGGGAATAAAAGCACTTCTGTGAGAATTGCTATTTGGGGGAAAGAGTCAATGGGCCATGGTGGGCACCCATTCCTTGGGTTGTTCCCCTCATCTCAAACAAAACAAAACAAAACAAAACCCTGCCCAGGCCACATGCGTGTAGGCGCTGGCAGAATGGCCCTCATGGAGCAGCACTTTCATGTACTGCCCTCGGCTCTTATCAAAGGCCCTTTCAAGAAACAGGCATGCCTGTGTGCCTTTCATAATCAAGAAGAGAAATAAACATTATCTGACGAAAAGCGAGAAGAAAACAGCCATGTGTAAACGGTGTCTTTTGGCTTGTCAAGCTGTTGCTCAGGACATTGTCCACTGGGCTGCTCAGTGCCCCCAGGCAAGGGCCCACACGAGGCATTTCTCTCCCAATTTAGCGCCAGCATCAACTCGGGGTCCCTAGAGGGCCTGTCAGTTTCCTCCCCGGTGATACCCAGAGCAGCGGAGTGCTCTGCTTCAGGCAGCCTCACCATGGGAGGCCGCGAGTGGGAGGTAGGCCACCACTTATTCTACGTGACCTGAGGCAGGTCCCTTCCCGCTGAGCCTTCTGTGCAATACCAGCAGTATAAGTCGCAGGGTTAGCATGAGGATGCATTGAGATAATGAATATCAAGTGGATAGAACAGGCCTCCGTGCTGCTGAGAACATGGGATCAGGAGTGGGTTTGCTCTGGATGGCTGACAGTTGATGACTCAGACCCCCTACCCCAGGATGCCTGCCTGCTTTGCATGGTCTCGGACACCTGGGCTCTGTGCCCAACATGTTCCAGCAACCCGACTAGGTCACGGCTCTCCTTTGTCAAATCTGCATGTCCAAAAATCACCAAGGAGGTCAGAGGCTGGTAGCAGAGACTCCACCATGACCCCAGCTCCCCTGAAGCTTAGATGATTCAACCTCCTGTACTCCAGATGTTGTCCCTGCTCTAGCTAGCTATCCTGGCCTGGTTTCTGCCCACTCTTCCTCACCTCTTCTGTGCAGAAACCCCGTGAGGATATGGTTCTGCTAAGAGCTCTCTGTCCTACTTATCACTGTGACTGATGCAGAGATGAACAAACCCAAGAAAGAGGCTGGTGGCACTACACCAGCTCATCAACGGCAGACCAGCATTCATCCCTTTAGTGATTCCCTCATAGCTCAGTCAGTAAAGAATCTGCCTGAAATGCAGGAGAGCCAGGTTTAATTCCAGGGTGGGAAAGATCCCCTGGAGAACAAAATGGCAACCCACTCCAGTAATCCTGCCTGGAAAGTCCTGTGGACAGAGGAGCCTGGCAGGCTACAGCTCATGGGGTCGCTAGAGTTGGACATGACTCAGAGACTAAACCACAAAGCACCACCACCAACTGCAAATGGCCCAATCCCTTTCCAGGCCAGACACCTTGCTGCCAGCTCAGGATCTTTGCCTACTTTTTTGAGTGCTGTCTCTCCTCTGTCCCCATCCTCTCTCCCTTGGGCCCCCCTGGATCCTGTCCCCCAAATGCCATTAGCCCTCCCTCCTTTGTGTTCTTGCCACATTTTGTATGTAGCTCCACTGCAATTCTTAGCAGCTCTTGGCTCCTTTGACTAACAATTCTGGGTTCTAGCATCTGTAGCCCTTAGACACCAAAGGCAGAGGCCATATGGTTTCACCTCTGGGTCTTTGGTACCCGGCACTTGAATTAGGACAGGCATATTTGCTAAACTGGAGGGAACTCATCACAAGCAGAGAAAGTGGGAGAGAAATAAGAGTCTGTCTTCTGGAATTTCTCCTTCCAGCCCTCAGTGATGAAATCAGAAGGTTGGGGCTCGAGTCCTTGACCATGTTTAGCTGTGTGACCTTAGGCAAATCACTTCCCTTTCCTGTGAGCCCCATTTTTATCACTAGAAAAAATGGGGCTTCCAATTCATTCTCTGGTCTTGGCAAGGGCTGTCATAGAGATCCAATGAGAGAAGGGTGGGAAAAGTTCATGAGACCTCATGAACTACTGGGCCAGGAGCTGAAGAGCTGCTTGTCCTGGGAGTTCCTTTGAGTTCGTTTTCAAGAGGGGACTGCAAACCCCGAGGAACATGCAGACAGATCAAATGCACACACTCATGCCCTGCCTTCTAGACAGTTCCATTGTGCAGAAACACAACTTGCCTGTTTTCACAGGACAACTCACATCTGCCATGCAGTCCCTAGCCACAATATCGAGAGGACTTTTTCTGCCCTCTCATTCCTTTAATCCCTGCTCCCACCTCAACTGCCAGGGATCCTGAGCCCCTTTTGACAGGTAATATGATTAATCATAACAGCAGCCAGCACTTGGCAAGAACTTACTATAGCTCTGAGTGTCTTGCATTTATTAACTCACTTAATTCTCACAACATTAATAGGTATTGTTATTTCCCCCATTCTTAAGATGGGAAAACTGAAAATCAAAGAGGTAAAGTAACTTGCCCAAGGTAACAGAACTAGTGCACAGCAAAGGTGTGGTTTGATGCTGTTTTTGTTTTTTTTTTTTTTTTTTGCTAAGTTGTGTCTGACTCTCTGTGACCTCATGGACTATAGCCCTCCAGCCTCCTCTGTACATGGGATTTCCCATGCAAGAACACTGGAATGTGTTGCCATTTCCTTCTCTAGGGGATCTTTTCAACCCAGGGATCAAACCTGCATTTCTGGCCTTGGCAGGCAAGTTCTTTACCACTAAGCCACCAGGGAAGCCCCATTCCAGCTCTAGAATCTGTGAGTTTAATCATTTTCTTGCACTACCTGCCAGACAAAATACTGAGGCTGTAAAAGAAAGTGACTTGCCCAAGGTTACACATACAGTGAGTTAGTGACATTGCCTATGTACTCTAACTCAGCTCATTAGCAGTTTCTACAACCTGTTAATTTTCTGTTAAAAAGTGAATGATGTGGAAATGAACCCTTAGTGGCATGGTCTAGATGGAAGGGGGAAGGCCCTATGTGAAGGAAGTCAATCATAGGTATTTCTTATGTTTACAATTCAACACTTATCTTTGCATCCAGGAGACATTCAAATATTCCACTAATATTTGGAGGAACAGAGGTACTGTGGGAACTGACAATCGTCCTGCAGACCAAAGAAGGAGCCCTTCATTTTCCCACTTAAACTGGACCTGGGAGGATGTAAATTGCTGAAGGGGTAGGAGTGAGTGGAGAAGCCTCCCAAACAGAGCAATTGCCTGAACAAAAGCACTGCTGTGAGGAAGACTTGTTGTGTTCTGGGAAGACAGAGGGGTCCAAAGTGACTATAAGACTTTCTTTCTGGAAGAGAAGCAAGGTGAAATGGCCAAAGGATTTGAACACCAAGCTAAGGAATTGGGACTTCATTTTACCTTTTGGTTGCAGAGAGATGTCACACCAATACAATCATTCAAGAAGAGTAGACCTATAGAATCATGGTTTTTCCCAGCTAGAAAAGACACAGATGTCGACAGGGGCCAGTGACCTGGTCAAGGCAAACTGTGAGTCAATAGGAATCAGGCCATAATTTGGTCTCAGAAGACTCATGGGTTTGTACAAATAGAGAGGAGGGAAGAAAGGCCTGGAGCAAGGCTCCCAGGGAGAAGGGAGGAAAGGGGCCTGACTTTGGGCAGCCCCACATCCCATCTCTACACCCACACAGACTATCAGGTGTGGCTTTGAGTAGGTGGTTCTCTATAAGGGCAGCCTGGATTCCAGAATTCTGGGCCCAGACCCAGTCCGAGGAAAGACCCCAGAGACAAGCCATGGTGGAAAGCCCAAGGGGAGAGTTTTGTCAGGGGAATGGAAGGGCTGACTGGGTCTGGATGGCCAGATAGGTGTCCTGGTTTGAGAGTATCCAGGCCCAGCTCAGAGTGGGCACCATCCCCACTTGCTGAGAAGCCAATTGGAGCTGGGGCAAGGTGGGCTTCTGCCCTTGGTCCTCCACTCTCACCTGGCAATCATTAGGTTGGCTTGGAGGATCCCTGTCAAGAGAGCTAGACTTCTGGGATGGATCAAGGTGAAAAGGAGGCTGGCAGAGAGGACCTCTGTGCCCAGACCTCACACTGAGGGCTTCCCAGGGCTGCCGGCTTCCCTGGGTGTGTCAAAAAGACATTTCAAAGACCTGGCTGGCCCCTTATCAAGTCATGTGTTCTCCTTCCTGCCATATGGAAGGCCATGTGTCCAACTCCCCTGGGGAAGTATGGGCCTATGGGCTTGGAGGGGGAGGGGCTGCTACTCAGAGCAATGGGCCGATTAGTCAGACAAAGGCTGCTAGGAGAGTGTTAAACTCTGGGGTTGGAAATACTGGATCCAGGAATCCTTGCCCTAGGGGATCATGTCCAGGGGCTGAGACCATGCCTCTTCTTCCCCCAATCTCCATACTCAACAGCCAGTTCTCCAAAACCTCAGTGTCCTCATCTGTAAAATGGGTATAATTCCTTCCTCATAGGGCTGTTGTGAAGCTAAAACAAGAGACTGAAGATACAACTCTCAGCACAGTCCCAAGGAGAAAGCATGCACCCAGTAAGTGCTAGGCCAGCTGATTCCCTTTTCGTCCCTACATTGGGGTCAGAACAAAACAGGTGAAAATCTATCAGTCCATGAAGCTTCTGCATAGTAGAATTTGGAGAGTCCACGTGCTGTAGCCCCTACCACCCCCATCCTGCTGATATATTAGTAGAAGTAGAGGCCCAGAGAGGTTAAGTGTCTTATCCGAGATCACACAGCCCATCAGTAGTAGAGCTGGGACTGTAACCCAGGGTCCCACATTACAGAACACTAGAATTCGGCTGTCTCACAGCCTTGACTGGTTCAGCCCAGCGGCAATGCCTGGTGCCTTTCAGTAACCTGCCCCTTCTCCACAGGATGCCTCAATGAGGATAAACATACTCGATGTGATGTCCTGGCAAGGCTGAGGCTGGAGATGGGGGATACTCTGCTTTGGCTCCGTGCTGCAGCAGCTCAGCCCCATGCAGTCCTTGAGAGAGAGAGAGAGCACGCGCGAGAGAGCAAGAGCGGTGGGGCTGGGGTGGGGGGAGGGCTTTATCGGGCTACCATATCACATTGCAAGCTCCTATCTCATTTGCTGTTCAAGAGTCCCTGGCCCGCCTTCCCTTACTCTTTCTCGGGCAGATCTGCCTGGTTTGCATTATTCTCCTTCCCGCCCACCCCCTACCCGGATATCTTGGTTCCATATTTTCCACGCTGAAGCTCAGTTTACTCCTGGCTGGGCTCCGGGCCTGCACCTGGGTTCTAAGAAAAAGGTCCCAGGGTGGGGGGCTGGGTGGGCAAGCGAGCTATGTAGTGGGGGATGCTGCTGGTCATCCTGCCTTTCTCTCCATAGGGGCAGGCCACCAGAGCATCTTCCCTACCCTCTGCCTTTCTCTACCTGACGCTGAGACACAGCAATTCTCAAAGTCAATGCCACAGACAACTGCACCAGGATCTCTTGATCCTGGTTGGAAATGAAGATTCCTGGGCCCCACCCAGACCGACTGAATCAGAATCTCTGGGGGACAGCCCAGGAATCTATATTATGACTAGTATTTCATCTGTAAATATGCTGCTTGATTCTTTTTTTGCCTTTAACTCTTCACTGGCAAGGGTTCCTTTTAATAGCTGACCTCGGTCACACCTATTCCAAGCTCATTTAACAAGTGTTCACTGACCACCCCCAACTCTTGCCTGGTTCCCCACCTAACTCTTTGGCTATTCTTCTGTTTCCTTTGCTGGCTTCATTTTCTCTCCCATTCCTTGGCTGCTGGAAGGCCCAGGGCTCAATTTCTTCTCCTATTTTTCCACACCACCCAGTCTTCTCACATGAGCTCATCTCCTCTCAGCTCCAGTTCCTATTTGTGCACTGATAATCCCCACCCCAGGCCTCCATTCCAGCCCTATCCCCTGAGTTTCGGCCCCATCCCAGCTGGAGCATCCCGCAGACAGACCCCTTGAATTCAACAGGACCCATACTGAGCTCATCTTCTTCACACGCCCAGTGAAGTTTCTGAAGTATGTATCTGATTACATCACTTCAAAACCTTCCAGTAATTCTCCTTGGCCTACAAGATCAAGTCCACACTATAACTCAAGTCCAACCCTAACTCAGAGCCCTGCCCCCGTTTACCCCTGCAGCCTGCTCTCTCCTTACTCTCCTCCTTGACCACTAGCCCCTGGCTTCCCTGCTGCAGATCGATTGCATGACTCACAGTTCTGTAAATGCACCCAGTGCCCCTCACCTCTGGCCCCTGTATAGGTTACTCCTACTTCCTGGGACACAGATGCATGGTGAAGGGGGAGCAGAAGGGGACCTCTCCCTTCAAGCACTAGTCTGTGGGGCTGCTGCTGAGACTCCAGTCTTCATGTCACTAGCAAGCCTGTGCGGACCAAGGGTACAAATACATCTCCCAGCACTGTTCCGGAGAAGGCAATGGCACCGCACTCCAGTACTCTTGCCTGGAAAATCCCATGGACGGAGAAGCCTAGAAGGCTGCAGTCCATGGGATCACTGAGGATCAGACACGACTGAGCGACTTCACTTTCACTTTTCACTTTCATGCACTGGAGAAGGAAATGGCAACCCACTCCAATGTTCTTGCCTGGAGAGTCCCAGGGACGGGGGAGCCTGGTGGGCTGCCGTCTATGGGGTCGCACAGAGTCGGACACGACTGAAGCGATTGGCGGCAGCAGCAGCAGCAGCAGCAGCACTGTTCCCCAACAATGTCACTATTGGAACACCAAGCCCAAACTTACTTGTCTTCCAGGTACTTCCTCCTCTGGGAAGCCTCTCCCTACCCTTTCAGTTTGGGTTATGAATGGGATAATGATCACAGATAAGTCTCTAATAATAACACCTGGCGATAAATATTTGTTAATGATTGAGGGAATGTATTTGTCTAATTTCCCCTGTCAGTATACTATGATCGAAAATGTCAAATCATCTCCCACACTAGAACAGGAACTGACCAAGAGCAGGGGCAGTGCTTTCTCTCCTTGTGCAGCTCTGGAGTCCCATGCACACCAGGAGGTGATTCACAAAAGTTTGGCGAATAAGCTTACCAAGGCCCATCTGTGCACTGTGTCCTGGAGAAGCAGGCAATGGTTAGAAATGACCCCTGCTGCTGAGACACTGGACATGTCACCTGGCGTGTCAGGGATAGAAGAATGAGTGATGGTTTGCTCTTTGGAATGGGATGAGGAGGAGAGGGTGGAAGTAAAGCCTTCCTGAGGAGGCAGTCTTTCTTTTTTTTAAGAAATTTTAATATTTATTATATGATTGCAAGATTGGGTACATTCTAAAGAAGATGTGGTAAAATGGAATACAACTTGGCCATAAAAAAGAATGGAATAATGCCATTTGCAGCAACATGGATGAACCTAGAGTGAAGTAAGTCAGACAGAGAAAGACAAATATCATATGATATCACTTACATGTGGAATCTAATTTTGAAATGACGCAAATGAACTTATTTACAAAACAGAAACAGACTCACAGATCTCAAAATTGAATTTATGCTTATCAAAGGGAAAACACGGAGGGAAGGGATAAACTAGGTGATTATGATTAATATATACACACTACTATTTATAAAATAGATAACTAATAAAGACCTACTGTATAGCACAGGGAGGTAGCTTTTGACAGAGCCTTGTTGAACGTGGTGTTAGTCTTTTCCCTTGATTTTAAAAATTAAGACTTTTTGGTCTGTTAAAGTTAAGTGCTACTACTCATTCAATACCTCAGTTCATCAAGATAAAAATCCTAAAGTGAAGTGAAAGTCACTCAGTCTTGTCTGACTCTTTGTGATCCCATGGACTATATAATCCATGGAATTCTCCAGGCCAGAACACTAGAGTGGGTAGCCTTTCCCTTCTCCAGGGGATCTTCCCAACCCAGGGATCAAACCCAGGTCTCCTGCATTGCAGGCAAATTCTTTACCAGCTGAGCCACAAGGGAAGCCCAAGAATACTGAAGAGGATAGCCTATCCCTTCTCCAGCAGATCTTCCCAACTCAGAAATCAAACCAGGCTGTCCTGCATTGCAAGCAGATTCTTTACCAACTGAGCTATCAGGGAAACCCCAAAATCCTAAAAATAGGTATTATTATCATCCCTTGACCAATGACCAAGGAGAAACCCAAAGGACACAGCGAGGTACTTCAGGTGATTCATGCAAAGAGTAGGAAAATTGTGACTTGGTTTCAGATTTCTGTGACCCCAGAGATTCCTTGCTTAACACCACATTCTCCTGCTTCCAAATCCACACTCTGTAGAACACAACAAACATTTAGTCTTCTAAATGTACGCTCCATCACTCCCCTGGAGAGTATCACTGTTAAGGTAGGCATGTAAGTGCCCAGTCTTCTTCTTTTGCTGCAGTTCCACAAATGAGAGGCTGTAGAGTGTGAGGATTCAAAGCCTGGACTCTGAGCCAGCCCTGCCACTCACTAGCTGTGTGTCACTGAGGAAAATGTCATACCTCTCAGGACCTCAGTTTGTGCATCTGGAATATGGTGATGAGAATAACAGTACCTAATCCCTAGAGCTGTCATGAAGATTAAATACATTATAAAACTCTTAGAATGACATTAAAAGATGCTTGCTGCTTGGAAGAAAAGCTATGACCAACCTAGACAGCATATTAAAACGCAGAGACATTACTTTGCCAACAAAGGTCCATCTAGTCAAAGCTACGGTTTTTCCAGTAGTCATGTATGGATGTGAGAGTTGGACCATAAAGAAAGCTGAGCACTGAAGAATTGATGCTTTTGAACTGTGGAGAAGACTCTTGAGAGTCCCTTGACTGCAAGGAGATCCAACCAGTCCATCCTAAAGGAAATCAGTCCTGAATATTCATTGGAAGGACTGATGCTGAAGCTGGTACTTCAATACTTTGGCCACCTGATGCGAAGAACTGACTCACTGGAAAAGACCCTGATGCTGTGAAAGATTGAAGGTGGGAGGAGAAGGAGACAACAGAGGATGAGATGGTTGGATGGCATCACCAACTCTATGGACATGAATTTGAGTAAGCTCCAGGAGTTGGTGATGGACAGGGAAGCCTGGCATGCTGTAGTGCGTGGGGTTGCAAAGAGTCAGACAGGACTGAGTGACTGAACTGTACTGAAAACACTTAGAATAGAGCCTGGAACATAGTAAGTGCTTAGTAAGAATAAGTCATTATTATCTTCCTTTTCCACACACACACACACACACACACATACACACAAAGCAAACAACAACCACCAAAAAACCCAAAACAAACAAAAAAGACATGAACTGTATATGTAACTTGGTATCCTATTTCTTCCTGTGTGGTAGGATTTTGTCAGGTAGAAAACGGCATCTTAAGTAGGTTGGAAAATGAGTGCAAAGGCATGGAGGGAAAATATGGGATGTGTGTTTGGGGAAGTTAAGAACAAACCAGTGCAGCAGGTGATGTGAATGAGGACTGGTCACAAGGGCCTGGAAGGCAATTCTGACATGGTATGACTGGGAAGGAAGCCCAGTACTCCTCGAGGCTCCTGTGAGCATGCCCAGCCTTTGGAGAGCAGCCTTCTCAGCCCTCATCTCCTCTGGCAGTACCCCCAGTGGGGCAGCTGTGACAGGGACTGGACTTCCCCAGGGACCAGAGTTAGAACTGTCCAGGTGGCTGTCTGCCCAGGGGCCAGGCTCTAGGCCTGCTTCCCACTCAGGCATCTGAGGCATTCTCTCCTCCTCAGAGAAGAGAGGAGGGGGATGGGCTGCAGGGGCCAGGCCCCCTCAGCATCTGGAGGCACTACCTTGGGGTGAGCTCGCCTCTGAAAGCCCAGGCTGGGGAAAGCAGGGTTAAGGGGACAGGGCAGCCTGCCAGGGTGGGCTCCCCTTCTCAGCTGAGGTCTAATGGGAGCTGACAAGAGCAGCTGTGGGCCTTTGATCTGCCCTTCAGGTATGTGTCCCAGCTTGGGATGGGGAAGCTGGAATGAGGAATGTTGATGGGGGCGGAGATAAGAGAGGATCAGTCCAACCAGGCAGAAAGAGCCTGGGCCACCAAGCCGGGGCTCCAAGGAAGAAAGAGAAAAAATGAGCTAGAAAAAGAGCCTGCAGAGCCCCCAAAGGAATGGCGGCCTGGCCGCTTCCTCTTCCACTCAGGGGGAGGCCCTGAAGGTGAGAGAGGCTCATCTGGATTCAGTCTCAACCCCGGCCAGGCCCATCTCCCATGGGTGGGGCTCAGAGTGCCATGTGGTCTTCATTTCAGGTCCTCGAATAGCCACCCCACCCTGTCACACCTGGCCAGACAGAAGGTGGGGCCAAGCTCAGAGTCCGCCTGGGCAGGTGAATTGGGGTGGGGGCCTCCTGGAGCTGCCAGCCATGAGATCAGAGGCCCACACTGGGCCCAGTGGGTACTTTTTCCAGTTGGCCCTGGCCCAGGAGACACCTGCGTGGCCTAGCCCAGACAGATTCATGAGTCTTCCTCTTGCAGGCTCTTAGTCCAGCACGATCCCCCCTCCACAGTGCTTTACCCAGTGGTTGTCCAGCTGTCCCTGATCCTAATACCCCCAAAGCAGCAGGACCCCAAGCAGCCACCTGACGCTGCTGCCAAGTCTTCGTGCTTCCCTGCAGGGCCTTCCTTTCCCTTCCTGCGGGGCCTAAACTTTGTGGAGCTCCACAGGAAACAAGCCCACCCCCAGGACTTTGATCTTGTTCATTCCTGAAGAACCCAGCTCGGTGAACAAGAAGGCCTGATGACTTCTCTTTCGTTGGCCTGGCTTTCTTTCTGGAGCTCCCTCAGCTTCTTCAGAGACCAGTCAGGCCCATGGATCTGACAGATGCTGGTTTGAGGAAAAACGGGATCTGCTTCCACTCAGGAAGGCAAGCTGGCCACCTAGAACTCCTAGGGGCCATTGCAACATCAGAGGTGGGGCTGGACTCAGCGGCAATCCTGGGCCAAAGACTGAGGTCTGGCCCAGAACCTCAGAGGAGACCAGGTACCCTGGCAAACCCTTCAGGAGATGACAGCATCAGAGGTAGTTTGCAAGGAAATGAGGCAGAGAAGCCTCCTCCCTGGCTGCCTTCCTCCTCCCCTGCAGACTGCTGAAGAGTCGGAATGTTGCCTTCTCTCCCTGAGGTGGTCACCTGCTTCCTCCCCACCTGGGCCCTGGGCTGCTAAGGAGGAGGTGGAGGGTGGGGAAGGGGCTAGGGAGCACTAGCTAACCTTGGCGTAGAATAATGCACAGAATGAGCAGGCAACAGGGCCCCTTTTCCCGCCAAGGGCCCAGTGATAAAGAAAGGGGAGGGGGCAGCTGGAGGCCGGCTGTGGGAGCGAGAGAAGGGGAGTACAGAGAATGTGCTGTGTCAGCCTTGTGCTCTGCCCTGAACTAACAACTCCCTTCCCCTCCCTGCCACCCCTTCCCCTTCCCTCGTTCCTCCCTTCCTTCACAGTCGAGGTCTCCATCACCTTTCTTTCTGTCTTTGTCTCCCACTCTTTCAAGTGGTCTCTGTTTCTCTTTCCAGCTCACTCAGTCTGCCTCTCCAGTCCCCTCTCCTTCTCTGTGCATGCTCTCCACTTCTCTGCTTGTGCCTTTCTCTCTCTGTTTGCCTTTCTCCCAACCTGGCTCTTACTCTAGCTTTGGCCATTGCTCTGTGTCCCTGCGTGTGTCTTCCTGTATCTCATTTCTTTGTCTCTGTCTCTTTGTCTCTCTGCATCTGTCTCTCTCCCTGCCTGCTGCTTTCTATCTCCCTTGGTCTCTGCTTTGCCTTCTCCTCTGCCAACTGTCCCTCTCTCTCCTAAGAGGCTTTCAGCAGCTTCTGAAGCATCAAGGGTGAACCTCTCTTCCCCCCCCCCCCCCCCCAACTGGTCAGCTCTTCTCTGGAGAGTGGCCAGCCTGGAGCTGCCTTTTCCAGCCCAGAGAAAGAAGGAGAGAGGGCAGTAGAAGGTCACCTGGGAATGTTTGCCCAGGAAAGACTGAGGAGAAGAAAGAAAATAACCTTTTGGGTATCTGATGAGCCAGGCATGGTACCTAGTGCTTTCGCAAGTCCTTTACTTTATCCCATGACTCTTTTATCCCCATTTTTCCAGGTGAGGACACTTAGATTCAGAGGGAGAAGTGACTCCCCCCAGATCACACAGGCAGAGTTGCTGGTATTTGAATGCAGGACTTTCTGTCCCCATTGCCTGCAGGGAGATGACCTGTTCTTTGGCTGTTCCAAGGCCACCTCCTGGAGAAGGGAATGGCAAACAACTTCAGTATTCTTGCCTTGACAACCCCATGAACAGAATGAAAGGCAAAAAGATAGGACACTGAAAGATGAACTCCCCAGGTCGGTATGTACCCAATATGCTACTGGAGATAGGTGGGAAAATAATTCCAGAAAGAATGAAGAGATGGAGCCAAAGCAAAAACAACACCCAGTTGTGGATGTGACTGATGATGGAAGTAAAGTCTGATGCTATAAAGAGCAATATTGCATAGGAATCTGGAATGTTAGGTCCATGAATCAAGGTAAATTGGAAGTGGTCAAACAGGAGATGGTAAGAGTGAACGTCGACATTTTAGGAATCAGCAAATTAAAATGGACTGGAATGGGTGACTTTAATTCAGATGACCATTGTATTTACTACTGTGGGCAAGAATCCCTTAGAAGAAATGGAGTAGCCTTCATATTCAACAAAAGAGTCCAAAATGCAGTACTTGGATACAATCTCAAAAATGACAGAATGATCTCTGTTCCAAGGCAAACCATTCAATATCACAATTATCCAAGTCTATGCCCCGACTGGTAATGTTGAAGAAGCTGAAGTTGAATGGTTCTATGAAGACCTATAAGACCTTCTAGAAACAGCACCCAAAAAAGATGTCTTTTTCATTGTAGGAGCTGCTGCTGCTGCTAAGTCGCGTCAGTCATGTCCGACTCTGTGTGACCCCATAGACAGCAGCCCACCAGGCTCCCCTGTCCCTGGGATTCTCCAGGCAAGAACACTGGAGTGGGTTGCCATTTCCTTCTCCAAAGCATGAAAGTGAAAAGTGAAAGTGAAGTCGCTCAGTCGTGTCTGACTCTTAGCAACCCCATGGACTGCAGCCTACCAGGCTCCTCTGTCCACGGGATTTTCCAGGCAAGAGTACTGGAGTGGGTCGCCAGTGCCTTCTCCATCACTGTAGGAGACTGAAATGCAAAAGTAAGAAGTCAAGAGACAACTGGAGTAACAGGCAAATTTGGCCTTGGAGTACAAAACAAGGGCAAAGGCCAACAGAGTTTTGCCAAGAGAATGCACTGGTCATAGAAAACACCTTCTTCCAACAACACAAGAGATGACTCTACATGTGAACATCACCAGATAGTCAATACCAAAATTGACAGTATTCTTTGCAGCCAAAAATGGAGAAGCTCTATACAGTCAGCAAAAACAAGACCAGGAGCTGACTGTGGCTCAGACCATGAACTCCTTATTACCAAATTCAGACTTAAATTGAAGAAAGTAGGGGAAACCACTAGACTATTCAGGTATGACCTAAATCAAATCCCTTACAATGATACAGTGGAAGTGAGACATAGATTCAAGGGATTAGATCTGATAGACAGAGTGCCTGAAGAACTATGAACAGAGGTTCATGACATTGTACAGGAGGCAGTGATCAAGACCATCCCCAAACAAAAGAAATGCAAAAAGGCAAAATGGCTATCTGAGGAGGCCTTACAAATAGCTAAGAAAAGAAGAGAAGTGAAAGGCAATGGAGAAAAGGAAAGATATACACATTTGAATGCAGAGTTCAAACAAATGAATAGCAAGGAGAAATAAGAAAGCCTTCTTCAGTGATCGATGCAAAGAAATAGATGCAAATAACAGAATGGGAAAAACTAGAGATTGCTTCAAGAAAATTAGAGATACCAAGGGAACATTTCATGCAAAGATGTGCTTGATAAAGGACAGAAATGGTATGGACCTAACAGAAGCAGAAAGCATTAAGAAGAGGTGGCAAGGATACACAAAAGAACTATACAAAAAGATCTTCACAACCCAGATAACCACGATGGTGTGATCACTCACCTAGAGCCAGACATCTTGGAATGCGAAGTCTAGTGGGCCTTAGGAAGCATCACCAACAATAAAGCTAGTGGAGGTGATGGAATTCCAGGTGAGCTATTTCAAATCCTAAAAGATGATGCTCTGAAAGTGCTGTGTTCAATATGCCAGCAAATTTGGAAAACTCAGCAGTGGCCACAGGACTGGAAAAGGTCAGTTTTCATTCCAATCCCTAAGAAAGGCAATGCCAAAGGATGCTCAAACTACTGCAGAATTGCACTCATCTCACATGTTAATAGAGAAATGCTCAAAATTCACCAAGCCAGGCTTCAACAGTATGTGAACCGTGAACTTTCAGATGTTCAACCTGGATTTAGAAAAGGCAGAGGAACCAGAGGTCAAATTGCCAACATCTGTTGGATCATCGCGAAAGCAAGAGAGTTCCAGAAAAACATCTACTTCTGCTTTATTGACTATGCCAAAGCCTTTGTGTGGATCACAACAAACTGTGGAAAGTTCTTCAAGAGATGGGAATACCAGAGCACCTGACCTGCCTCTTGAGAAATGCGTATGCAGGTCAGGAAGCAACAGTTAGAACTGGACATGGAACAACAGACTGGCTCCAAATAGGGAAAGAAGCACATCAAGGCTGTATATTGTCACCTTGCTTATTCAACTTCTATGCAGGGTACATCATGAGAAATGTTGGGCTGGATGAAGCACAAACTGGAATCAAGATTGCCAGGAGAAATATGAATAACCTCAGATATGCAAATGACACCACCCTTGTGGCAGAAAGTGAAGAAGAACTAAAGAGCCTCTTGATGACAGTTAAAGAGAAGAGTGAAAAAGTTAAAACTCAGCATTCAGAAAACTAAGATCATGGCATCTGGTCCCATCACTTCATGGCAAATAGATGGGGAGACAGTGGAAACTGTGAGAGACTTTATTTTGGGGGGCTCTAAAAATCACTGCAGATGGTGACTGCAGCCATGAAATTAAAAGACGCTTACTCCTTGGAAGAAAAGCTATGACCACCCAGGACAGCATATTAAAAAGCAGAGACATTACTTTGCCAACAAAGGTCCATCTAGTCAAAGCTATGGTTCTTTCAGTGGTCATGTATGGATGTGAGAGTTGGACTATAAAGAAAGCTGAGCACAGAAGAATTGATGCTTTTGAACTGTGGTGTTGGAGAAGACTCTTGAGAGTCCCTTGGACTGCAAGGAGATCCAACCAGTCTATTCTAAAGGAAATCAGTCCTGAATATTCATTGGAAGGACCGATGTTGAAGCTGAAACTCCAATACTTTGACCACCTGATGCGAAGAACTGACTCACTGGAAAAGACCCTGATGCAGGGGAAGATTGAAGGAGGGAGGAAAAGGGGATGACAGAGGATGAGATGGTTGGATGGCATATCTGACTTGATGGACATGAGTTTGAGCAAGCTCTGGGAGTTGGTGATGCCTGTTGTGCTGCAGTCCATAGGGTCACAAAGAGTCAGACACAACTGAGCAAGTGAATTGACTGAAGGTCACCTCTGAAGCCCATGCCTACTTCTGTTGACAGTTCTTCTCTGGGATGCTGGTTTGCGCTTTCCTAGAAAGGGACCCATTTGAAGACCTACTAGAAAGGAGGGCTGCTGAGGTTTGAGGTATCCCGGTTGAAGACACCCTGAGCTAGCCTCCAAGACAGAAACCCCCAGGGCCTCTGGGGAGATGTGGCTGACAAGATGTCACTTGTCGGGTGACACAGAGTCCAAGCTGGGAGGACCCTTGTCCTTGCCCTAATCCAGCCCTTTTCACGGCACAGAGAGGGACACTGAGGCTCAGAGAAGAGGAGTGAGCCCAAGCCATCTCAAAACATGCCCTCAGGGGAAGAGGGACAACATTTGAAGAAGGGAATTATTAGTTTAACATCAATAATGTGAAAATTCTATGCAAGCAAATACATCCCCACCAAGCCATCTGTAGCACAGCTATGAAGAAGGCACATGTGGAAAAGCCCAGCCAAGTCCCTGTGTCCAGTCCCTTCCTGTCTCTGGGGCTTGCTGGGGTGTCAGAATCTGTGGCCTTGGACTTGCCCATTCCTTCCCTGGCAGGGTTCAGTGGGCACCAGCCCAGGCTTGCAGTGCAGCTGGTTGGGAAGAGAACTGTTCTACTGAGACAGAGACAAGAGAGAAAGAGAGAGATGAAATGAGAGAAAATATCAATAAAGAGAAGGGATAGAGGGAAACAGAGGCAAAGAAGGAGAGGCAGCAGGTGGGAGCAGGTGAGCAGGGCCTGTGTGGGCCTGGAGGGAGCTACTGCATTCTTCCCTGCTTCTCAGGGCAAAGCAGACCCAGTCCTGCCCAAGGCGCTGCCTCTGACAGTCTCCAGGGAGCTGTTCCCACACATGATCTCATTTCGCTCCTCACAACAGGCCTGTGATGTGGGCGGGCTGGGATAATTTTTGCGCATTTGCCAGAAGAGTAAACTGAGGCCCAGCAGAGCAAAGCCATTTGTCCAACTCTGGTGTAGGGAGCAGAGTCCAACCCAAGGTCTCAACCAAGCTTCTGGTGGCCTTTGCCACTTTTCCTGTGGCCTACTCTGGGAGAGAGTGGTGTGGAGTTCCCCTGAAGAATTCTCAAGTGAAGAACAGGTAAGGTAAAGAAGCAGGGAGCCAGACTCGCTGGAGGGCATTTAGAAGGCGAGAGAAAATGATTAAGGGAGCAGAGGGATTGGCTGCAAGGGGGAGATGAAAGGAGCCAGCAGACAGGGCTTGGCTGTGGGATGAGTCAGGCCAACGGCCTCCTGAGATAGTGATCTACAAATATCTCTGAGGTGTCAACAGCCAAGTCGGCTTCAAGGAGGAGTAGGAAGAGGAGAGGAGGGATGGGAAATGGAGTGCATGGCCACTCAGCATGGGGACTCACATCTTGGGAACTACAAATGCAAGAGGCAGGCTGGACAGGGGCAGGGCCCTGGAGAGCGGCCCTGGAGACCACAGGGGACAAGAGTAGGAGCCCCTCCATCCCAAGGGGAATGCTGACCCCAGCCTTGCCCCTCCTGTGGAATAGGCCCATTTTCTGTCCCCAACCCCAAAGTTGGGCCTTGAGCCAGCTTGGGTTTCTTCCATCTCTAATAGTACCAACTCTGAGCAAGCACTGCCTGCTTTTTGTCCTGGGCCTGACTGTCCATCTGCGTGCACTGCCTCAGGGCTGTTGGTGGCCTAAGGGTGGGAACTGTGCAGAGCAGAAGCCCACCTTTCTATACTCGTTCCCCCTTGCCTCCCTGGGGCCCAGGTGCCAGGAGGCCTGGGCAGTCTGAGCAGGTGGAGCCCCACTTCTTCAACTTAGAGAAGAGGCCACGTGGTGAGGCCACCCACAGAGGGCAGAGGCCAGTGCCTGAGCCTTACACTCACACCCCTTCCTATGCTCTGCCCATTGTCTGATGAGCGGTCCAGGGCACTGATCCTGCTCCCAACAGTTGTGGAAACTGAAGCTCAGAGAAGTAAATGAGGTTCCCGAATTTGAGATGAAAATGACACCTGGAGAAAATGTGATGGAAGTTTCTTTTCTTCAGGGATTAGAAATATTGTTCTGCCCCACCACCAACCCAAGCATACATAAACCTCACACACACACACACACACACACACACACACACACACACATGCAAGCATTTCCTCTGTGCTCCCCACTGGCGTAAAATGGAGGAAATTGGCAGGGTTCAGAGGGGACCAGAAAGGCCTGATATGCTTCTTTTTGTGTGATAGTTCATTGCTGCCATGGCTTTGTAATTTAAAGCTTGTGATTCCATTTCACAGATGAGGAAACTGAAGCTTGACATGATGAGGTGACTCACTGATGCCCTCACAGCTACACAGTAGTAGAACATGGCCTCAAACTGGGTCTGTCTGTGACTACAGCCTGTGCCCTTCAGAGCAGGAGCATTTTCTGGTCAACCCAGGATCCTTACCCTGGAGATGCCCTGGCATAGCCCACACTGGCTACTGGGTGGCTGAGAAGACCCAGAGAGGAAACAGAAAGACAGCAGGGGCGGGGAGGCAGGCATAATGGGCATCCATCACCTGTTACAATAACTCCTGTCTTCAAAGTGCTTCCAGAGACATGCCACACAGACCTCACCTAGAGGAGGAACAAGAGGGAAAGAGAGAGAGGGAGGGATTATTATCCTTATTTTCCACACAAGAAAAATGAAGAACAGAAAGGGGAAGTGACTTGTTGAAGGTCACATAGCCAGACTGTAGAGGGTTTTTTCTTTTTACATTGCAATCCATGATAAAACAAACAAACATATGTATTTGTATATGCATATGTGTGTGTGTGTAAACATAGGTATATGTTAAATGGAAACAAAAGTTTCATGAAACAATACTGATCCTTATTGCATGGATGCATTCTATTTCACATTTTTAAAATCCTAGTCAAGGTTCATGGGATGGATTATAGGACTTGCTAATCTGTTTGCAAAAGACTGCTTGGAGCGGGGTGGGGAGGGGTGGTGGTGAAGGTCACAGACTCAGTTCTGCCTCGTCCAAAGTCAGAGCAGGCTCTTGGGTTGCGCTCTGCTGCCTCATTTTGAAAAAGAGAAGAGAACAGACAGGGCTTAGTCAAGCTAGGAGATGGTGTGATGGTGGGAGGTTGAACTGGGGTGCTGTGGCTTATGCAGCCAGAGTGAGACCTCCCGGTTAGGGCTTCCTGCTCCTCTGAGCAAAGGTTAAAGCCAGAGCAAACTCAAAATGTTGGTCCCTGAAAGTACATAGAACCAGCATGCTAATACTGATGCCTAATAGGATAGGGCCCGTGACAGAAAGGGAGGAATCTGTTAGAAAGGGGGTGGGGTCATCCTGTGAGAGGTGTGTCCCTCACACATGCGCATGCGTGCCTGTACCCACACACACACACCAGAAAATTTCCATTGCAGCCCCCTCACTGCAGTGGGAGGTTGGGGTTTGACATTCCCTCTCCAGTCTGTAGTGGGTCTTGGGCCCCTGGTGTTAGAAGGGGAACAGTTGCCCCATCCACAGTGGCCCTTGGTGACCTGGTCTCTCAAAGGGCAGAGACAAGTGACATCTTTGGTCCAATCCTGTCTCACCAGAGGGACCCATCTGGGGAGGGAGTAGTGCCTGGTCACCCTAGGAGGAGGTGAGCAGGACTGGCTCCCATAGTGAGGGAGGTTCAGTCCCACCATGGCCCCTGGGCACCGTGAATGCAGAGTTCAGAGAAGCCAGGGAAAAGGCTGAGGGTGGAGGACTGGAGAACTATGGTCTCACACTCCAACATCCTCCAAAGGATGATGGCTTGAAGGCACAGGAGGGAAGGGAGCACCAAACTGCCTGGAGTCCAGACAAAAGAAAGGTATTAGAAGTAAAAGAACTACCAAGAGGATTTTCCAGTGGAACTCAAAAATGGAAAGGTCATACACTAAAGCTACAAACTGGGGCAGACAATAAAACCATAGGAAAATGGAGTCATGGAGAGGGAAAGTCAGAAGGCGGTGAAGCCATCAGATAGGCCCAGGCGCACCGGCAATGGAGAGGGGCGCAGTTTGCCTCATTCCAGCAGGCAGGATGAGTAACTTCTGTCTGCCCATTTAGGCTCCCTGCTGGTAGGGCTAGCTGTGCAGCCCCTTCAGAGCCACCCAGAGACCTTGGAGACCACAAGATCCAAAGGAAGGCCAGGCCTGCTGCTCTGGGATGACAGGGAAGAAGCCCACAACCTGGCACCCAGAAGCAGTTGTGACCAGGAGGGAAGAACAAACAGTGGCAAGGGTACACCAAAGCGCAAAAGAGGCCAAGAGATAGAGACCTGTGTGACTTATCAGTTAAGAATAAAGGTTTTGGAGTCAGACAGATCTGGCTCAAAGTCCTGGCTTGGCCACAGGCTAGTTGTGTGACTCTCAGCAAGTCATTTACTCTTGCTGAGCCTCTGTTAGCTCACCTGTAAAATGAAGATGAGCATACCTCATGCCTATCTCACAGTGGGTATTGTGATTTTATGATAATATATGTAAAGCGCTTATTACAATCCCAGTGCATGAGAAGTGCTTCATAAATGGCAGTAATTATGATTGTCACTCACCATTCACACTACCTACCTCAAGCAAGGTCCTCACCTTTACTTAGGCTCTTCCACCTGCCTAGAAACTCCCTCACCTCAGAACCACAGGTTCAAATCCTGTCCATGTTTATGGCCCTGCTCCAAAATGACCTCTTCCACAAAACTATCCCTGATTGCCTCTCAGTTGTCCAGCTCCTTTTCCTCCGAAGCTCTCAACATTGTATCTGTGCCTCTTTTCCAGCACTCGTCACCTTCTACCTTTTATTAGGACTGTTGGTGTGTCTCAGCTCTCCCACTGGACGGGCAGCTCACTGAGTGGAGGAAGCACTGCTCTGACTCACTGCAGTGCCCAGCCCAGTGACGCTGAATGCACTGTTGTCTTTTTAAATGACTTCATCATCTTCAAGTCCAGATTCCTGAAGACAATTGCAGATATGACTCTAAGAACTAACTCATGGAGACTGAAAGATTTGCAAATATAGCATCAATTTTCCTAAATGGGGGAAAGGTAGACTTTGGTGATATCAAGCCACTTACCTTAGTCTGGAACTTTGACAAAATTCTCAGGTGAACCATCAAGTTGCTGCTTGTCAGGAAACTTCCAAATGAAGCTGGGAAGTGAGGAAGCCGTGCCAGGGTCACCTGGGCCTCACTCCATTTTCTGACTTTGCTGGTCTCTGGAGTTCAGCAAAGCTCTGACAAGGAAGCTCACACTCTCCTTGTGAACAAGTTGGAGAACTGTGGGCTGGAGAAGTTTCTATGTATTTGTATTTGTAGTATTTTGTAGCTGAACAATGGAACCTGAAGTGCCCTCACTGATGTCACTCAGGAAGGAATTAGGGTCCTGCATCTCCATCCCATCCTGTGCATCAAGGTTATCAGTGACCAGGAGGAGGATGCAGAAGGCCTGGTCACCACCAGATTTCCCAAGATTCAAAGCTGTGAGGTTCGATTAATATGTTGAATTGAAAAATGGAAACAAAAAATATTCTCAACAAACTGGGAACAGGGGCCAAAACCCATCAGATAAAATTGAACAGAATTCAGTGTGAAATCTTGCCTTGAGATTCAAAGCCCAACTGCACAAATATAGGCTGGGAGACAGGGCTTAACAGCCACACATGTGAAAAAGTCCAAGGGGTTCGAGTTGACCACAAACTTCACAGAAGCCATCAGTGTGACATGAGGGTGAAAAAAGCTTATGAAATCTTAGGCTGTATAAATAGAAATGCAGTTCCCAGATGGAGGGAGGTAATAGCTCTACTGTACCTTGCCTATCCAGACCACGTGGAATATGGGGCCTGACTCTAGGTCCCACATTTGCCAAGGCGCACTGATAAACAACCAGGGCAAATCACCCAGGCTGGCAGCTGCAAAATGTGAGAAATAGACAGAGGAACTGGGGCTGTTGATCCTGTGCAATGGGGCCCCTGAACCTTGGTCTGAAATAGCAATGTTGTACATGGGTTCAATCATATTGAGCACTCACTTTGTGCTAGGCACTATGTAGAGGACTTTATGGATGTTGAACCCCTCTCAGTGGAGTCACCATCCTCTGACTCAGAGAAATGGAGTAACTTACTGGAGGTCACACATCTAGGAAGTAACAGAGCAAGTGCCTAGCCCAAATCTGCTTGGCTCCAAGTGAAGTGAAAGTCATTCAGTCATGTCTGACTCTTTGCGACCCCATTGACTATACAGTCCATGGAATTCTCCAAGCCAGAATACTGGAGTGGGTAGCTGTTTCCTTCTCCAGGGGATCTTCCCAACCCAGGGATGGAACCCAGGTCTCCCACATTGCAGGCAGATTCTTTACCAGCTGAGCCACCAGGGAAGCCCATGAATACTGGAGAGGGTAGCCTATCCCTTCTCCAGAATATCTTCTTGAGAACCAGGGTCTCCTGCATTGCAGGCAGATTCTTTACCAGCTGAGCTACCAAGGAAGCCCTGCTTGGCTCTAAAGATCTTCTCTACTGGCTCAGATGATAAAGAGTCTGCTTGCAATGTTGGAGACCTGGGTTCAACCCCTGGGTTGTAAGGTCCACTGGAAAAGGGAATGGCAACACACTCCAGTATTTTTGCCTGGAAAATCCCATGGATGGAGGAGCCTGGTGGGTCCCCAGATGGGGTTGCAAAGAGTCAGACATGACTGAGTGACTAGCTTGGCTCCAAAGATTATGCTTTTGTACAAATAGCTAAAGGCCAACACAGGGCAGAGGGAACAAGGGTAGTCTGTATGGCCCAAGTAGGCATATCTGGGATCTGTGGATGCAAACTACTAGAAAGCATGATTTCAACTCAATACACATCTGGTTTTATAGCTTTGTTTTGTTTTGATCTGTTTTGCTTTCACTTATTATCATGAAAAATTTCAGATATAGGTAAAGGTAGACAAAAATAGCTTCATGAGTTCTCATGTAATTACCAGTGACCCACCTTCAATACTTATCAACTTGTGGCCAATCTTGTTCCACTCCAATCCCTATCCACTTCCTATCCAAGGGTTATTTTGAAGCAGATTGTGGACATCCTATCAGTGTGTAAACAGGGATTTGAACAGTCAGACCTATCTTGAGATAGAACTCACATCTGGAAAAGAAAGGGAAGGAGCATATTAAGCATGTTATAACTAGAGGGATAAAAGTATCTCTGAGGCCGTTCTCCATTCATACGTACAGAGATAAGCCACAGCCAGCTCCCTCTCTTGCAAACATAACTGATTGATGGAGGCAGATCAAGGAGCAGAAGCTGATGCTGCCATCTGGGCAAAGGAGGCTACCCAGGGGCATTGCACTTGCAAAGCCTTTCTCCAGGGGCATAAGCTAGGGAGCCCCTTACCCTCTCCAGCTTAGAGCTGGCCCTGCCCTACTCTTAGTACTCAGGGTCTGCTCAGAAAGAAAGGGGCATATATTTCCCCAGTGCGCACACACACACACACACACACACACACACTTACTTACGTACCCTATTAGAGTCTTTGGAAGGCATGTCCTAGGCCACCTCTCACACCTTGCCCTGGAGCCTGGCATGAGTCACCTCCTCTCCATGGACATGTGGACATAGATCTTCATGGGAGCCAGCTGTGGGAGCAAGCAAACTTCAAGGCTTCAGGGGCCTCCAGCCCATGGCCTAGCCTTTGCTTCTAGCAGGTGGCTCCTCTGGGCCCTGCCTGCCCCCTCCCAAGGCCCTTTAAGCATGGCCTTTCTTCATCAGCTCCTCTCTCAGCCATCAGTAGCTGCTCCCCACCCCACCCCACCATGCAGTGCCAGATCAACCAGGGTAACTGCACTTGACTCAGTCAAGATCCAGAATTCCCTCAACTTTGGCAGGACTCTGGGCCCTGACCTGAATGGACATTTCCATGTCAATAGCAAAACAGGGATACAGGTTGGTTTTGACGGATCCCCCACTCATATGACTATGTTAGTTCATTGATCTTTGACTAGAGGGATTGGCTCCCAGGGATCGCTCTGAATGAAGAGTAACGGCAATTAACCTTTTAAATATGTAAATGTATTTCCAGAGAAGGTAGTGGATGAGATAGCAGTGGATAGAAATCACATGATTGGTAATATTGGTGGTTGTTGGTGATAACAGCGGTGGCACAAATGTTAAAGTTAAGGCAGGTTAGGACGGTGATGTTAGATCTTATTAAGTTGGTGATAATAGTGATGAAAGCAGCAATGGTGGCGATGAAGGTGGAAAAAATCATGGTGGTGCTAGTTATGGTGGGGGCAATGACTGAAGGGGGCAATGACTGAAAGCCCAAACTGGAGGTTTGGGCTCCAGGCAGCTGTCTTTAGTGATATGGAAAATGCTTCCCACAGCAATTCTAAGAACCAAGGCACTCTCTGCATGCTCAGAGCCTGTCCTGAGAGCAGTCCCCTGGCCAGGAGTTGACCTGAATATTCAAGTTCTAGAGGTTTGTCATGATGACATCTGCTCAGTTAGGTCTCACTGCAGGCAGGGGAGTAGACCATATGTATGACTTCTCTGGGATTCTGGGCCAAGATTCTGTGGCAGAGCAGAGAGTAGGTTCAGACTCACACTGGTCTCAGGCAAAAGAGATACTCTATAGCACCTTTTATCCATCTCATCTACCCCTTGGTGTGGCTACACAAAGACTCAGTCAGGGGTGCCAGACTCTGGGCTTCTCTCACAACCGAAGGCTCTATAGTGGCTGAGGAACAAGAGACTGGATCACCGATGGAGACCAGGAAGCTGTTTTCTGCCCCCAGGAAGATACACTCCATCATCCTGGGCTAGAAGCCTGTCTGGGAGCAAGATAGGTTGGCCTCTGAATCCCCAGGAGTTAGGCCTTCTGAATTGATAGCCTGAGGCCCTTTAGACAGAAAACCTGATTTTGGAGGCCATGAGGAGGGTTTCACCCTTGCAGTAGCTACCCCAGGATCAGTGATGCCAAGTTGGTCCTCCTGGGGAGGGCCCTCCCCACCCCATCCCACCTCATCCCACTCCCCTCATTCTGGGGTGGGGAGTGAGAAAAAGAGGGTTTTCAAGGCAGACAGATCTAGGTTGGAGTCCAAGCTCAATTACTTCCTAAATTTGTGCCCTTGCTCAAGTCCTTCTACTTTGTTGTGACTTAGTTTTCCTCATCTGGAAAATGGGTTCAGAATCTGGACTTTTTTCGTTTGTTTTTTTCAGAGACATCTATGACATATTTCTACACTGTGTCTAACACAGTTTCCAGCACACAGTGGGTGTTCTGTGACTAGAAGGAGTTCCTTTTCCTCATTCTGAACTTCACTGAGAAATTAGTGCCAGTGCCCAAGACTAAGGATCCAGGAAAGCCCCTGGTTTTGCCCAAGAGAGACTCAGAAAAACTCTTTGCAATTAAAAGGTCTCTGTTACATACCTGTGTAAAAGCCCATGGAGAGTGGGGAGGAGCTGGGCTGTAGCTGAGCAGTTCAGTGAACATCCCTGCACCACCATGGCAATAAAATGCTTTGTAATCAGTTGGAAAAAAATCCTCTTCCCCCACTTCCACTACCTACTCTGTGCATCCAAATACCCTCAAGTAGGAAGCTAGGTGGCCAAGAGCCTTGAGTTGTCACCATCTGGCCTAATTCACTGGGAAAACTCCAGGTTAAGCATTGGTCAATAGTGAAGTCTCCCAGAATGCCAAAGGGTGATGAGGTCTTTGTGACTGGGAGAGAGAAGAGTGGCTCTTTCCTGATGGCCAAGGAAAGGACACTGTGTGCTTTCTTCTTGCTCTATGGTTCTCTGGCACCTCCTCTAAAGCC
The DNA here is from genome assembly GCF_032452875.1 of Bos javanicus. NCBI lineage: Eukaryota > Metazoa > Chordata > Mammalia > Artiodactyla > Bovidae > Bos > Bos javanicus. The sequence continues at coordinate 83,318,974 of NC_083897.1, read as the reverse complement.
CCTCCATCCAGATCAGAACATACGTTATCAGGTAATGCCTCATGCATTGTTGGTAGGAAACTTTCTACTATTTACCTTGGCATGTATATATGTGTGTGTGTCTGGGTGTATGCTGTCTCTTCAAAGTAAACCACAAGTCTCCCAAGAGCAGGGGAGACTACATCATTCCTTCTTTCTCCTCTTAGCACAGGGCTAGGCACCTGGAAGGCTTGGTTCAGCTCACTTCTTGCCTCTGTGGTTGAGCAGCTGCTCAGAGTCCTTCCAAAAAGTGTGAAGATTTCAAATCCCTCCTAAGCTCTGGGTCTCTGGGCTGAGGGGCCTTCCTGGCTCCACTGAGATCATCACCCTGGTTCTTTCTTTTTCTGGGAAAATCTGTACAGGCCTCTGACCTGAGATCTCTTGGTCTTTCCCGTGTGTGTCTGTGCAAGTGTCTCTTGTGAGTGAACGTCTTCCAGTTTCTGGGAAATGAGGGCGGGGCCAATGCAAACATTGCAACTGAATAGAATCTTTGTGGCCTAATGATTTTGGAAAACAATTTGCACGGCAGGCTTATTATTTGGAGGATGGGAACCAGCTGTTCTCTCTCTCCCTGGCAGCATGATAAGGAGAGGACCAGAACTGCAGTTGGAGAGACTGAAGTTTCTGACCTAGAGTTACAACAGCATTCTCTCTAGAAGCTCCCAGAGCCAGTCATCTTCTCCTCCAGCTCCATCTGGCTGAAAGTTTCTTATCTTTGGAAAGCCCAGGGAATAAGAAGACACAGGATAAGCAGCAATGGACAAGGCATGAACTGGAAGCTGTAAATAACAGGGCCATATGAAGTCCTGGGATAGAGATTTGGGACACCTTGGATCAGGAACACCTTCTAAGAAACTGCAAGCGGCCACATGCTCAATCGCTCAGTCATGTCCAACTCTTTGCGACCCCATGGACTGTAGCCTGCCAGGCTCCTCTGTCCATGGGATTCTCCGGGCAAGAATACTGCAGTAGGTTACCATTCCCTTCTCCAAGGGGTATTCCCAACCCAGGGATCGAACCCGTATCTTTCTGTGTCTCCTGCATTGGCAGGCAGGTTCTTTACCACTAGCACCACCTGGGAAGCCCTAGCTAGTGGCCCTGTGGGGGAACTATTCCTCGTTGAAGGCCAACGGTGTCAAGTACTCTTAAATCTATTCATCTCATTTAACCCTCAAGTCAACACTTTGAGGTAAAGGAGTTATCGTGCCCATTTTAGTGATGAGGAAGCCAAGGCTCCTTTGGATAAGTGAAGTGATTTGTCCAAAGTGACTTCCACACACAGCAAATGACAGGGCTGAGATTTGAGCCTAGGTCTAACTCCAATGTCAGTGCTCTCTCCATTGTCACACAGACTTTAGTGTCTAAAGAGAACAGTGACAAGCTGGACCACTGCTGCTGGTAAGGAGGGAAGAGGGTGGCATCTACCCACTGGTGCTTGCCAGGAGCAAAGCCATGCCTCAGGCCAGGCTTCACAGATGAAGCTCCTCAAGACACATGCACCCTTGGCCCTTGATGTACCAGGTTTGGAACTATTCCAATGAGGAAGAGTTCCCCCACAGGGCCACTAGCTAGGGCTTCCCAGGTGGTCCTAGTGGTAAAGAACCTGCCTGCCAGTGTAAGAGACGCAAAAAGATACGGGTTCGATCCCTGGGTCGGGAACATCCCTTGGAGAAGGGGATGGTAACCTACTCCAGCCTGTATACTAGAGCCCTTTCTGACTCTGAGGAAAGCAGGTGTCAGGGCCCCAAGCTCAGAAGTGACTGAGAATGGACCTGGCCCTACTTAAGGTAAAGCTCTACCAGGGCATCCGGGGCTTCTGCCCATGCTGAGGTAGTACTGTCTGAGATAAGATGGCTGGTCCCCACTGTCACAAAGCTACTGAGAGGTTAGACAAGAGAAAGTAGGTACTAGTGCCTAGAGATGGTAGCATGCACCTGGGTACTCATTAAGTGTCAGAATCTACATGGCCAAATGAAAGATTATGTGGTGAGGAGACCTGGGTCCTTTGGAAGTGGCAAGAGGGGGAGCTGGAAATCCACAGGACCTGGGCCCTGGAAACTCGGACCCCACTTCCTCTCCCTCAAGAGGGCTTCTGCTTTCTTCCACAAGCCACCAGCAGCAGATTCAGCTCTCTCTATGTTTCAGCCATCTCACCTGCTCTTCCCTGCCCACCAGGGAAGACATCTCTCCTCCTTCCTGTCTCTGCAACAAATCCACAGTCCCTTTTCTGTTTTAAGGACTTCGCTACTCTGGATGGAGAAACAAGTTGTGTCTGTTGGGGGGGAGGTCACCAAAATAACAACTCTGGGGAACCCTCAAAGGGTCAAGAAAGTAGAGCTTCGGTTGCCCTTGACATTCACTGAAATTGAAATGGAGCAGGGGCAGCCATCCTCAGAGGCATTTCCCAGACTCATTTTCTTCCATGGTCCCATGCACACTGGTTGTAACTCCATTCTTTCCCTCTTTTATGCCTGAGCTTGGGGATTCCATATTCCCCAGCAAGGTGCTCCTACACTCAGCACCCATTCCCATCCCTCCTTGACGTCAGTAGGCCCTACGGATAGCAAAGATCCTCTCAAGACCAAATAAGGAGCATAGCCATTCCATCATTCACATTCACCCAAACTCAAGTGAATCATTTACATGAACCCTGGAATGGCAGCACTGGGAGGGAACTTACAGATCATTGAGGTCATCCTTTCTCCATGTCCTTACACTATCAGGGAATAGAGAAGGGATCTAAGGACCAGAAAAGGGAAGAGAGCTCCCCAGGGTCGTACAGTGAGTGAGAGACTGTGCCACCAGAGGCCAGGGCTCCTGAGGGCTTCAAAGGCCCTGGACTCTTGCTGCTTTGGATCAGACTTTCCAACTCTGGAAACCAGTAGTCCGAACCCTGGGAAGCCTTGGAGGGTGCGGCAGAGTCAAGTCCCGCCTACTTTCTCTGGGGAGTTTCAGAGGAGGTTTTCCCCTTGCTGAGGGGTGCCTTAGGCAGTCCCTCACATCTCAGAGGAAGGAAATTTCCATCTACTGCTAGCCTACTGCGTGCAAAGTGCTCCCATGTGCGTTCTTTTCATTCATCCTCAGGACCAACTGGCAGCATTATTATCCTCATTTTGCAGGTGAAGAAAGGAAGTGTCAGAAACATGAAGGGAGACATATGTGAATAGGTCACATAGCTAGAAAGTGGCGTTCGGGCCTGGAGTCTGTGCCCTGTGACCTCCATCCCACTGCCACAGAGGGCTCCTCAGAGCTCACCTCAGCCATGTCGCTGCTGTAGCCCATGCTCTCTTCCCCTTCCACTTCTGACCCACCTCCCACTCTCTGGGTGTGACCTGGGGAGGAGTGGCTGGTGAGAAATCTACAAAGCAGTGCTCCTGAGAACAACTAGGTCCTGACTCAGCCACCTTTGAGTACCTTCAACACACTGTAGAACCAACATTGTGTGTGCGTGCATGTGTGTGTGAGATAAGCTGCACGTCTAGGTCAGTTTGTGGTTGTGTGTGAGGCTCTGTACAAGTGCCTGAGTCTTGCAAGGCTTCCATGGTGGCTCAGATGGTAAAGAATATGCCTGCAATGCAGAAGACCTGGGTTCGATCCCTGGGTTGGGAAGATTCCCTGGGTTGGGAAGATCCCCTGGAGGAGGACATGGCAACCTACTCCAGTATTCTTGCCTCAAGAATCCCATGGACAGAGGAGCCTGGCGGGCTACAGTCCATGGGGTCGCAAAGAGTCAGACACAACTGAGTGACTAACACTATCACTTTCTAGGTCAGTTCGTAGCTGTGCACAAGGCTCTGTACAAGTGCCTGAGTCTGTGCATGTGGGGTTCCATTTGTCTGGGTTGAAAGAGACGTCTGGAACTGTGTGTGATTGTATACATGCCTCTGGCCACATGTGTCACTGCATTTGTGGATGTGCATTTCTTTGTGTAAACATGTGTCTGTCCTTCATGCACCCGCAACCATGTGTGTACCTGATTGCAAACAGGTTTGGAAATCTGTGCAGTGTCCGGACATGGCTGTGGTGCCTATGCCAGTATCTGTGCCTGCTGACACTGTGATTCGTGTGGATACCCAGGTGGGCAGAATACCGTGCATGTGATTTATATAGTCACTGTGTGCACAGGCGCATGATTGCCAGGGTCTCTTTGTGCAGCTAGGGAAAAGTCAACACACCTGTGTCCAAGTCTGGGGCTCTGTGTAAGGACATACGTATGCTGTGCACACGAGTGTGTCTGCACATGGATTTGCAGCTGAGAGTACCCAGTACATGTGGAGCTCCGGGCACACCCAGACTGGATGTCAGTCTCCAGCAGTGAGGCTCAGCAGTCCCTAGCACCCCCAGTGCTTGTGCCCTGCCTCCATGCCCAGGAATCAGGACCCATCGGGTGTGAGCATCCCTCTTACACCCTGCCAAGTGCACTAATCCCCCTGGGGAAGTCATTACCAACAACCATACACAGCTGGAGTTGCTTAATCACTCTTAAGAAATTTCTTTATAATCTGAGTAAATTACTTTAATTACTTGCAACTACCAATTAGTGTTTGAAGGTTTCCCTTCCAGAGAAACAAGTCTCCTGTTCTGGACTTCCAGGGCCCTCCTCCTCTGGAGTTAGGGCAGCTCACCTGGCCACCCCTCCTACCAGGCGCCAGGTTGCCCCCTCCTCTGCCCACAGGGCCTGGCCACAGTAGCCCAAGCCCAGGCTTGGCTTCGTGTGGGGGTGGGTGCTCAGTTTCTCAGTGGTGCCCCAAGCACTTTGTCCTGACCCAAGGGCCCATGTCTGAGGAGGAGGCTAAAGCAGCAGCAGGCCCCAGCTTAGCCTCCCCGAGCCCACCCCCACAGGCCTGGCTCAGTTCTGGTCTTGTCTTGGGCTCTGCTGCCAATGGGCTGCCTCCTCCCCAGTCACGTGGTAGGCGGGGCACACGGTACAGTGGGTGCAAGTATCTGAGGGCCAAGCCAATCTTCAAGTCAGGCTGCTGCCAGCTTCTCTGAACCCCCAGATGAGGCACTGGCCCTCCCCAGATTCCAGGGAGAGAGAGCCCGCTAGAAACTCCCAGAGAGAAAACAGTGTGCTATAAGGGGAGGCGGAGCACTGGCATTAGTTGCTGAAGTGGTTCTGCTTCACCTTGGCAGTATGACCTTGAGCAAGTCACTTTCCTACTCGAAGCCTCAGTGTCCTTATGTGTAAAATGTGGAAGGTGAGGCTGACCCTCACACTTGGGTGCAGAGATTAAATCCCTGCTATGACGCCGGGGGCCACCCAGGATGTGCTAATTCCCCATATGCCAGGGGCAGTGGCCACTGAGAAACAAGACCCTATTGCTCCCTTCAAGGAGCTTCCAGTCTCATAGGGGAGGTAGGACATAGGGAGAAATAACCAGAACAGAAGGAGAAGTGTGGTACTTGCCCTAAGAAGTGAAAGTTGTGTCTGATTCTTTGTGACCCCATGGACTATACAGTCCATAGGATTCTCCAGGCCAGAATACTGGAGTGGGTAGCCTTTTCCTTCTCCAGGGATTCTTCCCAACCCAGGGATCAAACCTAGGTCTCCTGCACTGCAGGCAGATTCTTTACCATTTGAGCCACCAGGGACACATAAAATATTGAGGGTGGTCAGAAAAATGAGAACAGAAAAGGAAGGCAGCTGTTCATTTGGCACTCAGCTCACCACCTTCACCCCTCCCTGGCTTCATTTAGACCCTGGACACCTGGGTGAGCATCTTCATGTGGCTGGATGCTGTGTGCCTTCATATAGGAAGGTATGAGATATCCCCCGGGGGCTGCTCTTTCTTATTTGAGTGCCTGTGTGTGTGTGTGTGTGTCTGTGTGTCTGTGTAAAACTTGGAGGAGGATAAAAAAAGTGGATGAGGACAAGGAAAGAGAAGATGCTGCCATGGAGTAAGGTTCCTGCTCCCTCTTCTCTGCCAGAAATTCTCTCCCTCTGCCCAGTGTTGGGCAGCAGCCCCTGCTCACAGAGTACAAGGGGCCTACCTCCTCACCCACTCCTGCTTAAGGGTCCCCTTTCCATCCACTCAGTCACCCCTCTCCATCCATGACACAGCTTCAGTTACTCCTGATTTCTTCTGATCTTTATTTGGACACAGGTCCCAGAGCTTTTGATCCTTCCACATCCCATTAGATTGCCCCCATGATGCTGACAACTAGGTACTGTTAATGTCCCTTGTTTTAAGGAGGTGGAAACTAAGGCACAGGGAGACAGTAGGACTAAACTAAAATAAACTGTGTTGCAAGATAAACTCTTCAACCCATAGCCCCCTTACTATATGGCTTGGCCTCTGGAGGTCCCACTAGCCACCTGAGGGGCAGGCCTGGGAAGGCCCAGAAGGGAAGGCAGCTTCCACGCCTGGGATGCTGGGAGCACTTGGGTCCAGCCCCACACCCTTTCTCTAAGCTTTAGTTTCACTGCCCTCCCCTTGCACCACCTCAAGGAGATCAGGGAACTGCAGCCTCCTGGGTAGGCAGGAGGGCTGTGGGGGTTAATTAACTGTTTCCCAAAAAGCTTTGAAGATGAAGGCTCCTCTTGGCAGGGCAGAGCGGGGTTGAGCAGGCTTGCAGAGCCACCAATGAATTGGGCCGCCAAGTTGTTATTAAGGAAAAATCCCCAGCTTCTGGCCTCCACTCCACCCCCTCCAGGTGCTGCCAGTGGGCTCCTCGCTCAGCAAGCTCTCCAGATTCCATGCCCTACCATGCCTGGGCGTGCTCTCTGGAGGTGTGAAGCCCTGGTGGAGGAGGGGGCAGGACCCTGGTCTCTGGCAGGCAAGTAGGGGAGGGAGAGGAGGGACCCCAGGCTGGAAGCAATGCAGGTCCCAGGGGCCATGCAGAGGGGAGGATGGAGGCACTACCTAAACATCTGGCCTGTGAGCCTGTCCCAGCTTGATGTAAGCAAGGGGGCTGTGGGTTCCCACCTTGGCTCCCCCAAGCCAGGATTCCTCTACAGTCTGCCTATATGCGGACCAGATCCACAGGTCCAGAAAGATGGCTCTTGATTCAGTGCCCTGTGTCCTCAGAAGACCAGAACTGGTGTTGGAGCTGTTTTTCCCCAGGAGAACCAGATAGAAATAGACATCCTCTCACCTGCAAGTCAGAAGGTTTCCATCATCACCTCCTTGCTCTCTTCCTTACCTCCATCCCTCTCTCCCAGTGCTCCACGACCCCTGACTCTGTCTTCAAACTTATAGTCTAGTTGGGGGGGACAGAGTTGTACTAAGATAAAATATAACTATTTAATCCAGCACTCCTCTTCTGAGCAATTATCCTACAGAAGTTCTCACACAAGCACAGTGATATATTAATACGCAAAACTGTAGTATAGTTTAAGAGGGGCAAATTGTACAAAGTCTAAGTGGCCATGATTAGGGGGCTGGTTTAATAAACTATTCCATACTGTGGAATCCAATGAGGCTGTTGTAAAAAATAAGATAGACCAACACAGGCAGAATGGAAAGATGCCCCACACCTACTGTTAAGGTTAAAAAGTAAGTTGTAAAACATGTGTGCATGTAGAGTAAGACCCTCTTTGTGAAAAATGAAACCAGTTCTACACCTCCATATTTACTTATGTCTCTGTGCATATGGCATAGAGCAAATTTCCAGCTCCCCCTGCCTCTGGGGTATTGCTCCTGGCCTGAAGGTGGGCCTGATGCTTCTTCATTAACTTTTGTCTTCTTAGCCCAACAGTAGCAGAAATACAAGGCAAGAAGAAGAAGAAAGCTAGTGCCCTGAGCCAGCCCTTTACAAGGACCAAACACGTGTGGCTAAGTTCTCCCCAGCTGAGGCTGCCTAGTACCTCCAGAAGCCATCCGTCCAGACCCCCGCCTCCATGGCAGATGGCTTCCTCCAGCGCCTGTCAAGCAGGATCTTCCCAGAGCTGACAGCATCTACCCAGCCTCTGGTAAACATAGCTCCCTTCCCCAGTCAAGGGCCAGGAGTCTACAAGGGAGTGTATCAGGCCCCCGAGAGGGAATCTGGGAGGCCAGAGGTAGGGAGTCAGCCCCCACTATCTGGTGGCAATTGAAGGTTGGAGGGTTCAGATGGCACCCAGACACTGAACTGGGTCACGCTGAACAGAAAGGAAATTTGTAGAGACTCCTGGAGGGACACTGTCAGAACTCATAGGAGCTGCAGAAGCAGACCCCCTCAGTGCTCATCCCAGCCCCGAGACTCTGGCAGTATTACCTCCGAATATAGATGAAGATATGCAGGCTCAGAGGCAGGGTCATGTACCACCAGCTGGCTGGCTGTGAACTTGAACCCAAGATTCAGGTCCTACTCTCCTCCCTCGCCACCCCATAGTGTTGGGGGGAGCAGTCCCCCACTGTTTGAGCAGTCCCTCAGGATCTGCCTCAAGAACCACGTATCAGCAGCATCCTCTCGAGCTCCCCTCTCCCTCCTTTCCCTCTCCCACCTCCAGAACTCAATCCCCAGCAAATCTCTGAGCTCAGTTTAGAAAGGGTGCTTGAGGCCTTTGGTGAACTGTGGTCCCTGAAGGGCTGGCTGGGATCCCTTGGCTGTGCGAAGGACTGGGAGGAAGCCTCAGCCCTGGGGTGTTGTGGGGTGTGGGTGGGGGGGAGAAAACCAGGAGCTCCTCTGATTTCCATTTCTTCCCTGCATCCTACCCCATCAGGCAGTACCAAGGCAGGCCAAGGGCTGCCTGGAAAGCAGGGAGAGTAGAAGACAGCTGCTAAAGAGTATTCTTTTGGCTAGAAAGAGAACTCCCAGGTTCTCTTGTTACCTCACCCCTCCTCTGAACTGACTATCAAAAGTAGCATGCCTATTCCCACCCTTCATCCCCACTCTCACCACAACTTCCAGGCCACAGCAACCAAGATCAGGACAGGAGTCCCTTCCAGTCACTCGGTTTCATCACCAACTCCTGGCTTCTCACACCAGCTAGCTCAATCGCCCCCTTAGGGAGAGGAGTCTTGGAGGACTCTTAGTGGGTTTTTTGGAGGCCCTAAACAGGTGTAGGATACCAGATAGGTCTACACTATCTCTCTGTGGCCATGGCCTGAGGGATTAACCTTTCTCTGGACTCAAGCCTTAGAAATCCTTGACCTGTTCCCCTTGGCCCATCAGCCATGTGGCTGGCAAAAGTGAAAATTTCAGCCTGGGTGAAAGTCCCCTCCCACTGTTGCTTGACTGAACTTCTAGGAGCTACACGGTGGCTGGCATGCTGGTGGCAGGGAATAGGACAGAGAAACTGATGCATCCCAATCCTGTTCCTACTGGCTGTGACTTGGAGTAAGGCCCTTCCCTCCCTAGCTTTCCATTGCAACCCCACAGGTCACAGGGTTGATGGAGGTTCCAGTGAGTCAATGGATGTAAATAAACTGTGTAACAATAATAATTTACTGGATGCTCACTACGTGCCAGGCACTATTCTAAGCCCGTTTTGGATATTAACTCATTGAAGTTCCACAGCCACACTATGACCTGGGGACCTATTGTTCTTGCAAACTTATAGAGATTTTGAGGGAGATATAAGAGACAGAGAGACTAAGTAACTTGCCCCAGGTCACAGGGCTAAGAAGGAGCTAAAGAAAGAAAGAGAAAAGTTGCTTAGTCGTGTCTGACTCTTTGGGACCCCATGGACGACTGTATAGTCCATGGAATTCTCCAGGCCAGAATACTGGAGTGGGTAGCCTTTCCCTTCTCCAGGGGACCTTCCCAATTCAGGGATCGAAGTCAGGTCTCCCGCATTGCAGGTTGATACTTTACCAGCTGAGCCAGCTAAGCCAGGAGTTAAACCCAGGTGGCCTAGTTCCAGAGCCTTCACTCTATACCACTGTGCGTATGTGTGCTCAGTCGTGTCTGACTCTCTGCGACCCCATGGACTATAGTCTGCCAGGCTCCTTCACCTATGTGATTTTCCAAGAAAGAATACTGGAGTGGGTTGCCATTTCCTATTTCAGGGGATCTTTCTGACTCAGGGATCAAACCCATGTCTCTGGCGTCTCCTGCATTGGCAGGGGAGTTCTTTACCACTGTGCCACCTGGCAAGTCTATATCACTGTGTCATAGACTATAAAAGACTGCCCTGGCCTCACTATTATTTTTTAATAGCTGCCTCTAACTCGGGCAGGTTGCAGCTGGAGCTCTTCAGAGAGGGGACCGGAAGGAAGGTTGAAAAGGGAAAAACCATGTACCTGCTTTCTCAAAGCTGGTGGAGACCTTACTGAAGGCTGCAGAGGTTGGGTCCGCCCCTTGCCCTGACTATTGGCAAGGATCTCTTCCTTGGCCACAGTCTTGGACTTGGAGGAGCATCTGGGCAGCTCCCATCTTGGGGAAGAGTGGCAGGGCTGGAGCGGTGGGTGAGCTGCTAATCAGAAGCAGGGGGCCTGCTGGGCGCAGCCCGACCCCTTGGCTCACGCCTCAGCAGCAGCCAGCACCTGATGAAAAGGCGCTGCTCCAACCAGAGCTACTGGTGGCGGCAGGACGCTGATGGAGGGCCAGAGAAGCCCCTCCCTGATGGGCAATTGCCCGCCACTCGGCTTTGATAGCCAGGTCCAAGTAGCAAGTCCCTGGCCAGGCAGCTCCTCGGGCATTGCATACATTCTTCCTGGCCAAGAAGGAATGCAGCAAGCTAACAGGATCCAGATGTGGGACTGCATTGGGCTTGAACCCCAAATACCATCCTGGCAGCTGGGAGACCTGGGGACACACAGGAAGGCTGCTGGGAACTCCTGGCCTCCCGGAGGGCCTTGAACCCAGCCTCAATCCCCTCGAGTCATTCTCTAGGGGTATAGGGGTTGGGCCCAGAACCTGGACTCAGACCTCTGCTCCCTCTTTTGATTTTGTGCTTCATCTTGACCCTCAGTCCCACCCCCACCCATGGGAGTTGGAGAGCCCAGTGGGTAGCTCAAGACAGCGCTTGCAAGGTCCTGTGCTCCTCTTCCAATCAGAAGCCCCATTCTCTCATATCAGCCAGCTGAATAGCCACCCCTAAGCTGGTCCTCTTTGTTGGGGGGGGCGGGGAGAAGGGATTTTGGTCAGCCATCAGGCTCAGCGGGCACAAGACCTGAATGCCAACTCCAGTTCCACTGTATCCTAGGATCATGGCCTCAGGCATGTCGATTTTCTGAGGTCAGTTATCCTATCCCTACAATGGGACCATATGCAGGCAGTTCTACCATGTAAGGAAACACAGACCCTGGCCCTGAAAGCTGAATCTGGCAACTAGGGGCACAGAGGGAAAGGAATACAACTCCCCAGGGAGCTCTGGTAAGTGCCATGGCCCTTCACTTTTACATGCTTCTTTCACCCTCAAGGCCAGACTGTGCTAAGCAAATGGAAAGGGTGCCTGGGACCCTGCTGCTGGAGCTAGAGAGTGGGGAAGAAAATGAGTACAGGCAAGTCTGGGGGCCTTCTCAGACTTATTCCTTTAAGAGCTGCTGCCATTCAACCCAAGGCAGTGCGTTCATCAGTCTGCTTTGATCCCAGACTCCATGAATATGTGGCAACACAGAGTGCTGGATAAACGGTTTGTAATAGAATGTGATGGGCTCTTAAAAGCTCTCCCTATCCCCACGGCTCTTTTCCAGCCTTCAATGATCCCAGAGAGCCTGAAATTGCACCATGAGCACTTTACCGTAAGTTATTATTTGCCATTGACACCACAGTGTGAATTAGTTGATTAGCTGACTGGAGAGCTGGGATGGATGTGGAGGGGGAGGGCACTGGAGAGATCATGTCAGAGGCTTGCAGACTTGCCTAGAAGGGTACATCTGGGCCTGACTCAGGTACAGGGGAAAGTAGTGCCAAGCCCCCAAAATGCTGGGCACAGGTTGAAGAGCGGATAGGCTAGGGAGACTGCACTTCCTGAGGCACTGGACTGGGAAACGGAAGACCTAGGTTTGAGTTCTGATATTGCCACTGATCAAACTGTGTGACCATGGTCGGTCATGCGCCTTTTCCTGAGCTTCGAGTTCCCGTCTGTGTACTAGGTAGAGACTGCCCTGGATGGGGACAAGGCAGGTGGAATGATTTTAAGTGGTATCTTAAGGAGAGCATTCAAGGATCTGAATTTCTCTGAATTTCTCAGACCCAGCAGCTCTGAGCTGGGTCCTGCCTAAGGATTCCCTGTGTTCCTGAAGAAGGGGAGGAAGCAGAGCCTTAGGAAAACGAATTCTGGGCCACAGGAGTAGGGAGCAGAGGGTTCCTGCTTTGTAGAATGCCCAGTTCCTCATCCACACAATCTCAGAAAGGTAGCTAAAGAAAGAGGGGAGGAAGCAGAGAGGGAATGAGAGGGCTAACCCCAGTCTATCCCCCTCACTGCATTCGCTTTTAAAATAAAACCCATTTATATATAAATGTTGGCTTGATGCCCAGTCTCTGTAGAAAAGCTTTTCTGTATTAAACGCTACAATGAATTAAATTAACCATAATGATTTCTTTGTGAATGAAAACCTCTCTCTCTCTCTCTCTCTCTCTCTCTCTCTTCCTCCCCCTCCTTTCTGACATGGTTTTGATCAGGTTTTCCCCTCCCTCCTCAACTCCAACACAACCCAGCACCCTTTCCACTCCACCCTCCCCATTCCCACCAACAGCACTGCCTTCCCTGCAAGTGACCAGTTCTGTAAAGCCCTTCCCAAGGTTAAACTGATGGCTCCTGTGGTCCGATGTGAAGCAGGAATTGGTCAGCCCAGGGGGGTCCCTGGTGCACAAACAGAGCAGAGGGCATGGCCTGGGAAAACACGTGCCTGCCAGGGCTCCTGTGTGAGGATTTTCCAGCTTCAGGATACCTCCTTGAGCTTCACTTTCCTCATCTGTAAACTGCAATGAGTGGTACTGAGTCCAGGAGACTAATAAAGGGAAAGTGGAAGGGGGCACACACGTGTTGGGGGGGGCTATGGCACCCAGGAGAGGAGTGCATGCCCAAGAATGCCTGCACCCAAAAGACATCTCCAAGTGTGGGCCACTGGACTCTGGCCCGTGCTTGGGTATGTAGCTGTGTGTGTGCCTAGTGGAACACAGGTGCATGGGAGTCTTGATCTGTGGGGAACCCACCCGGGGCTAAGCCCTGTGCATGCAGAGAGAAATTAGAGGAGCTCTGCCTTTGGGCACGCCTAGATGCTGGGCAAGGACCACTTAGAAGAGGGGCTATGACTCCCAGCTATCAAGAACTGGGGAAGACTGCTTGAGGGTGGTAACTTTTAGCCTGGGGACTAGAAAGTGGGGCCCCAATAACAAACAATCTTCCCCATGGACACAGAGCTTTGTATTTCCAATGCCCTTTTAAAGGTATTATGTCATTTCTCCCACACATCCTAAAAAGTATGTGCTATTATCCCCACTTTAGAGATGAAAACACTGAGGATTTCGAGCCTCTAGTATGAGTCAAGAAAAGACGCTGATGCTGGGAAAAATAGAAGGCAGAAGAAGGGACGAGTTGGTTGGATGGCATCACGGACTCAATGGACATGAGTCTGAGCAAGTTCCAGAAGATGGTGAAGGACAGAGAGGCCTGGCATTCTGTAGTCGATGGGGTCACAAAGAGTCAGACACGACTGAGTGACTGAACAAGTACCAATCAACTTGATAACCATGGACTGCCCCCAGCCCACTCTACACATTACTTCTCTGCCAGGCCCAGTAGCCCTTGGCATCCACAGCCAACATGATGACCACAGTCCTTAAGCTGTGCCTCATGCAGCCTTCTTCTGCTCCTTCACCACCTCACAAGGGTCAAACTTCGGGGAGGACATCCTTTCTGTAGTTCAGTGTCCCCATCTGTACCACGCGAGGTACTCAGAACACAAGCCACATCCCTGAAAACCACCAGGCCATTGTGTGTCTCTGGGTCTATTCCCACACTGCTTCCTTGTGGGCCTCCCACACCCCTACTGACCCTGTAAGTCTCCTGGGCGCCTAGTGAGAACTCCATCACCACCCGCCTTACACTCGTTCCCTGGACTCTCAGCACCACACCTCAATTAGACATTCGACGACTGGTGGACATGTCACGTCTGGGTCTCCCACCAGGTGGTGAGGTCCATAAAGGCTGGGGTGATCTCTGATGTATTGCTGTTTCTCCAGGACCCAACACAGAGCCAGACACTGAGATGCTTGTGGAAAGAATGGGAATGAGGGAGAGTCTTTTCAATGCAGAGTAGACTGAGGTATTCATAGCCTTCATTTTCCCCCCAAAAAATGTTGAAATAGATGAAGACTTTATGATAGTTCTATGACGTATCAGCTTTGAAAGGGTGAAGTCAAAGGCAGGGGACTGCCATCAAGGGAAAGCTTGAAATAGGAAGAGAGAAGAGTGTGCTATGGCTGGGGCTGGTGATAGGAAATGGATAACTCCCAGGTGGATGAAGTCTTCCTACCAATGCTGAAAAGCCTCTGGAAAGATCAGGTCCTGGCAGCAATGGAGCACAACAGGCAGATGCTGCAGGCTTCCAAGGGCCAACCCCAGACACAAAGGCAGATCCCCTTCTAGGAGCTGGAATCCTCAGAAGATTTGTTGCGAGGAGACACAGGAGTCTTGAGTTGCAAGAGAAGTGAAGAGCAGGGGTGTGGAAGAGAGTCCTGCTACCACATTCTGCCTTTCACTCCACCTTCCTCGCCCTTCAGCGGGTGGGCCCTGACACAGTCTTGGGACTGCCAGAGTTGCCCCTGGCTCCCAAATGCACAGACATCTAGCTCAGGCAGAGGAGAGATAGGCAAGGCCATCTCCGGGCCTCCAGCCCCTCAGAGGCCCCTCCATGGAGGCCAGTCATGGGGGCCACATGGGAGGGAGACCAGGCAGTTAGGCTGGCCCAGAAGAGTTTGGCAGGATGCCAGCGGGCCTGCCCTGGCACAGAGATGTGAGCGGATGGCCGTTGCAACTGGTCTAATTGCTGTCTCATCTGCTCTCCCAGGGGCTGATTCCAGAGCCAAGCAAAGGGAGGTTTCTGCCGGGAGACTTGAGGGAGCCTGAGGAGAGGTGGAGGGCCCGGCACGTTGAAAGGCCCTGACAAACCCCAGCATGCCCAGGGCAGAAACCCAAGTTGCCGGGGTTGGGGCGGGAGGTGGACAGGGAGCAATGAAACCATAAGGGAAGGGCCTAACTTTCCCATCATGTGCTCTTGGTTGCCCCTTGACCCTGTGTCTCCTTTTCCCAGGATCCTCACTCACCCTTTCCCACCTCCCTACCTGCCCTTGTCACCTCAGACCACTGCTGTCAGGCTCCCATCCCCACTTCAGCTCTCACCCTGTCCTAAGCGATTGAACTACAATAGTCAGTGGATGCTTTTCTCTCCTTAACTCCAGTGTACCTTTCAGCCAAATCTGATATCTGTGACCCCCTCCTGCTTTCTGAAAACCGCTATGTCCTAATTCTATCCTCTCTATTTAGATGCATCTTCCCTGGTTCATCCTCCTACTTCTCTTACCTGGTTTTTTTTTTTTTTTTTCCTAAGTCCCTTTCCCAGGCCCCTCTTCTTCAGCAGCCCCCTCTTTAAATGTTGTGTTCCCCAAAGTGCTACTTGCAAGCTCATCTCCCCCATAGATGCTCCCTAGGCACGCTCCGGCCCTCCTGTGGTTTCCATTACCTCCTCTGGGCAAGTGAATTCCAAAAATCACCTCAACCTGGACCACTCCCCCAAGCTACAGCTGGTATAGACATTTACCCAGTGGTCATCTCTGAAGACACTGCAGAGCCACCTTGCCCCACATCGAACTCATCATGCTCCCAGGCCACCCTTCTACTAGTCTCATATATCAATCCACTCAGGCTCTCAAGCTAGAAACCTTCTCTCCTCCCTCTCCCTAACCCTTCACATCTAATTAATTACCACGACCTGCCAATTTTACCTCCTTAATAGCTCTGGAATCCATCCCAAGCATTCCATCCCTACAAACACTGCCCTAATTCAGGCCTTTATCATTTCTCTGCCACCAGAGTGCGACCTCCTCTGACCAGCCTCCACACTGCAGCCAGAGAGCCCTTTTCTGCAGACATATCTGAGCATGTAGTTCCCCAATTAAAATCTGCCAGTGATTCCCCCATAATGTCCAGAGTACATTCTAAGTTCTTCAGCCTGGCACACAATGCCCTGTAGGATCTGGCCCTACTCTCCTATCTTACCTCTGAGCCTTGGCATGTACTGTGCTTTTTCACGTCACACTGGCACTGTCAGCCTCCTCTTCAGGTGACAAACTCCAACTCACATGGGCAGCTTGGTGGACTGGATAAGACTGTGGGTTAGGGAACCTGACTGCCTGACTAGGCGAGTCACTTACTTTCTTGGTGCCTTAGTTTCCCTAATCTGTAAAATGGGGATAACAAAAGTTTTTCTCATAAGGTTGTATTCATCTCATAAGGAAGTAAATTAGATCATGCTTGTAAAGCACTTAGAACACTGACTGGCACATATTAAGTGCTGTATAAGTGTTAGTTGTTATTAGCTATTATTCCCCCTTCAAGGACCAGTTCACACATTACCATCCTTGCGAAGCCACCTCCTCCTCTGAGACTAAGATAAGTGGCCCTCTTCAGGGTCCCTAGAGCCCTTGCTAAATTCCACTGTGGCACTTGAGATCATCTGCCTACTGCTTGACCTTCCTTCCCTGCAACATGATATGAAGCACTGAGGTCTATTTATCTTTGTATCTCTAGTGCCTAGCTGAGTTTTCATTTGAGCCTCAGACCAGCCTGATAGTTCTAATATTATCTCCATTTTGCAGATGAAGCAACTGAGGCTCAGGGTGGTAAAAGGAAATTTCCCAAGATCACACAGCTAGAAATTGACATTACATGGATTTAAACCTAGGCCTGTATTATGCCAAACTCCCTGATCATTATACTTTATCTAACTGCCTTGCGGGAGGGAGTCTTAAAATCTTGTCCTGGAAGGAAGGATTAAAGGAACTAGTGGATGCCTGGAGGAGAGATAACTCAAGGGCAAGGGCAATCATCTCCCACCCATCTGTTTGAAGCTTACCGGTGCTTGTATGTGTGTTTCAATAGTGGTGCCAACGCATGTGTTGGACACGTGTGCAATGAGGTCATGCCAGAATGCTAGGGAAAGAAACCCAGAGATGAAGACCTTCATCTCAGAGACCCCACTTACTTTTGTAAAGTCCTCAAGAGTTTACAAAATGCTTTCCCATCCCATTTTGTCCTTTGATCAGCCTCACACACCTGGAATGAGGTAGCCATGTCTCACACAGGGCAGTGACTTACCCCAAGTCACCCAGCTCCAAAGTGGCAGAGCCAGGACTCCAACATCTAATCAATACATAACAGTTTCAACAAGCTCCATTTTGTTCCAGTTGGAAGTCTGAGGAGAATGAGACCTTGGCTGGGGAGAGTTCTTCCCTTAAGAAATGGATATATGAATGCTGCAGTGGTTTGGGATGGCCCGCCCAGAGGATTGAAAGACAAGAGAGAAGGTCTTTGAGACTCAGTATTTTCATCTGTAAATGGAATGACATCCCCAACCTCATCTGTTGGATGCAAGTCTAAAATGAGGAGATGTATATAAAACAATGAGACAAATGCCTGTGCCTCTGTAGGCGCTTAACAGATACAACATTGCATCTGAATGCTTACAATATTTGAAACAGCAACAAAGGTGTTGCAGGAAAGTTAGTGTGTCAAGAGCCAGGCAGGGCTGGGCTTGGAAATACCACCTCTGACCCTTACCAATGGTATGACCTTGAGGAAGGCATGTAACCCCAGGATTTTTTCTTGCCTCATTCACATCTGCCTTATGAAATTGCTGTATACGAGAGCACCCATGTGGAATCCTGGCACAGGGGCAGGCATTCATAATGGTAGACACAGTGATTAAGACTTAAGTCATACTGCCTGGATTTCAAGCCCAGCTGCATTATCTACCAGCTGTGTGACCCTCGACATGTCACTAAACTTCTCTGTGCCTTGGTTTCTTCTTCACGGAGATAGTTGCAAAGATTAAATGAGGGAATACATGTAAATGTTTCGAACTGCTTCTGGCACACAGTATGTGTTGGTGATTATTGTTTTATCAGACAAAGGCCTGAGAGGAATGAAATACACCCCCCCCCAACCTCTTCATGAACAAAGACATTAGTTGAAGCCAGTCAGAACAGATTAATGGGGTTCCTTTCATTCAGCTTCCTAAAGGCGCAGAATGACCCCTCAGGGGCTGGGGCCCTGCTTGTAGGGGTTGCTGTGAGCAAACCAAATTTTAGCCAAGATGCCCCAGGCTCTCTCCCAGATTAGGCCAGAGCTGTTGAGAACCATTGAAAAGGCTTTGTCGGGCTTGGAGAGCTCAGAAACCTGTTACCTGACATCCCAACTCCCTCCCTGGGGGACCAGACATGGGAATTCAGGAATGATGCCATCATTCTCACACCTGACTCTGGAGCTTATGGCTACACCGGCTACAGGGGTTTGGGTTTAATGGGCCCAGAGGCAGCAGGGGGCAGGGCAGGACTGACTGCCCCCTGAAACTCCAGTTCTGACTCCATTTACAACAGGCTTCCTGGAGACCCACTGCATTTTCCCCTCCACTGCTCTAGGCTTTCATAGTTTCTCTGAGCCCAGGCCAGGCCCAACTAGGCCTTTGGATACCCAAAAGGAAGCGGGAGACCCAGTCCTGGCCCCCTTGCGTCACTGATCTGGCTGGGGCTGGGCTCCGCAAGCCTTTAACAGTACAAAGCTGCATCTCGGCCCCCTCCCCATCCCAGCCCTGCCTGGCCCCACCCCCAGTGCCGCGTGGAGGGAAATCAGGAGAAGCCAAGGAATTGTTTGTAATTAGTGTGTTTTTAAAGGCTTTTCCGTGAGCCTTTAGCAGATTTCAGGGGAGGGCAGTTTGCCAGGGAGCATTGAAATGGAAATCCTGTGTTCTGGCCCAGACCCTCTTAGAAGGAGATTCTTCCCAGAGAAAAGGCCAGAAACCCCGCCCCTCCTCCCCCAGGTCCCCATACGCTGCTGTGGTCAAGGAAGGCGGGACTCAGCGATGTGGGGCGGCTTTGTGGAAAGGCTTTCCTGCCCACAGGCCCCAGCT
This sequence comes from Bos javanicus, assembly GCF_032452875.1. NCBI lineage: Eukaryota > Metazoa > Chordata > Mammalia > Artiodactyla > Bovidae > Bos > Bos javanicus. Next base: position 83,299,958 of record NC_083897.1, on the reverse strand, counting down.
CTGCCTCAGGACACCTCGGTTCAGCCTCCACATGAAAGGCTGCTCCACAGGCCCCCGGCTCCTACTCCCCCCTACCCCAAGGGCACATCCGTTCACCTCCCCCACACAGAAAAGATAATCACCTGCTTTCCCCACTCTCCCCAAAGGCAAAGCAGTGGCCCTGGAACATGGCACCTCCAGAGTAACCTCCTCTGAAGTTACCCAGAGGTCATGAGTACAAGAAGCAGTTCTCAGAACAGAACAGTCCCTCCCGCCTAAACAGTATTTTACAGTTTGCCATATCTTGGAACTCCTGAGGTCCAATTATACCTCATAGCAACACCTTGAGTAGATAATGTCTAATGTTACTGGTTCACGAATGGGGCTGGGGTCATGACTTGCCCAAGCTTTTTTAGTTAGCAGAATAACAGAGCTGAGTCTAAAGCCAGGGTCCGGAGGGTGCCTTCTTCCCCTCCCCACCCCAGGCTGCCTCTTCCACAAGCTGGCTGACACGCAGGCAGGACTGCTCTGGTGCAATCCCTGGGCCTTGTGGTCTGGGATCATTTCCTGTGGCCTGAAGTACTTATTTGCAAGCTGTAAGGACTGCCCGGTTTCTGGAGGCCTCGATGAATGCTTCCAGCTGGGAATTTAACCTTCTCAGACCCAGCTGTGGTTCTTGCGAGCTCTCTAAGTTCTCACCCATTTTCTTAGACCCCCCTGAGGTAAATCAGCCATGTATGGGTGGGGGATAATGTATGGAGTAGCACTGAATTGAGACCCAGAAGACCTGGCCCTACCAACTTGCTCTGTGATCTTGGGCAAGTCCCTTCACCTCTCTAACCTCCAGTCAAGACTTAGAAAGTATGCTTCCCTGCCTGAGTTTCAAAGCCTGGCCTCTTGTTTTCATTGGAATATGAATGGAACTGACCTCCCCTCCCATAGCTCCTCTACATCTCAAGGTCTTGGGAAAACCTGGAATTATTGCATGTGACAGCTGACTATGTAGGCCCTTGAGGCCAATGAAAGTTGTCCCCTGCCACTCCAGAATTGTACAGATGAGCAAACTGAGGTGCAGGAAAGGGGAGTGACTTCCCCAAGGTCATCCAGGGATGCTAGTGCTAAGGTTATGGCATGGGAGATTTTCATCTCTCCCCCCCAGCCCCACTAAGCCATTCCCAATAAAATACTACCACTACTAAATGCATATTTCAAGTCCTATGTAGTGTGACTAAAAGCATCTTCAGAAAGCTTTGCGATTTTTCCTTATCTGTAACACCCATCCTCTAAAGAATCACAGTGTTTGCTGGCCTCCAGAGATGCCCTGCCTTCCACTGCCTTCCTGAAGGCCCTCTTGGTGGGGACACAGCAGCCATGGGCTCCTTGCACTCTCCCCAGAAGTCTCCTCTATGAGTCTGTGAACACGTGCCATCCCTGGATCCCTCCTTTCAGCCCAGGGCTAAGGGCCCTGGGTCTCTCACCCACAGTTCTCCTTAACTAGGGGAGGTTTATTAGACACAGCCCCACTCTCCTCCACTTCTACCCTGACATTGGCTCTAGGAACACAAAAGTGCAAGGAGAGTCGAGATTTACAAGACAGTAAAGAGAGCCGCATTCATATTTCAGAGGTGACTTTGCATGTTGTCCCCTGGTGTCCTCCTTCTGCATCAAGGTAAGAATTTACCTGTCCTAGTGCACAGAACATTGAGGAACTCACACCTCTAAGTTAGAGGTGCAGTAGCCCTTAGAGACCTCTGATTCCACCCTCTCAAGTTACAGATGGAGAAACTGAGGCCCAAAGATGAAGAAGGGACTTAGAAACCCTGCAGTGGAGCCAGGACCAGAAACCTCTTCTGCCCCCGCAGCCAGTGCTTTTTTTCTACCCTAGCTCATACCCTGCTGCTTCTTGCGCCCACGTGCAGGCTCAACCATGTGTGCGCTAATGCAGGCTGATGGCTTCTGGGAGGGTCACACATGGAGCCACACACCGGCCCATTCACTCTGACACATACCCCAGCTGGCTGTCCCCTGATACATATTCCTCCGTCCCCATTCACCGCCACCTACCCACCCCCCATCCCCTCCACCCTGCATCCCCTCCACCACCCCTGCCCAAGCACGCAGCCAGTCCCACATTGAATCACATGCTCCTCCCTGCCGGTGGCCCTGGGTCTGTCTCTCTTTGTCAATATGACTGTCCACGGCTGCGCAGAGAAGAGCTGGGCTCAGAGGTGCACCTGGGGCGGGGAGACGGGGGAGGGGGCAGCACAGGGGCGCTCAGTGCAACAGAGCTGGGATGTGTGTGTGTGCGCATGTGTGTATGTGTGTGCATGTGTTTGTGTGTGCGCGTGCGTGCGTGTGTGTGTGTGTGTGTGTGGTATTTGTATGACTGTAGGCTGGATTCAGAAGTCTCCCCTGGGAGGCTTGGGGCCCAGCCATACCTTAGATAAAGCAGAGCAAGAGAAGGAATCTTTATTGTTTAGAAAAAGAGCAGGAGGGGAAAAGAGACAGGGTTAAACAGCCTGCAAAAGATAAGCCCAGGAGTGGAGGCCTATTCTGGCAGAGACCGGGAGCGTCCTGGGGAAGCAGCCAGGCAGCTTTCCAGAAAGTGTGAGCTCACGGGCCACTAGACATTAGCCTGGGCTGGGGTGGGGTGTGGTGGAAGTGGGGGCAGCCTCTCTAGAGCCTGGAGGAGAACTGCTGAGCTGAGGAGGGGCCAGGCAGAGGCCTCTAACTACAGAGATATGAGGATGATAAGTCTCTTGGGCTGGATGCTGTTGGACTGTGCCTGACACATCATGGGTGCCAATCCTTGATTACTAGATGGATGAATGAATGAGTACGTGAATGAATGAATGAATGGGCTCTGTCTCCCTTTATCACCATGAAGGAGCCCAGCCCAAGCCCACCTCACAGACAGGGCTGGCTGCTTGCAGAGAGGTTAAAGTAAGTGGTGCCTCAGGAAAGAACCTGAGCCTCTTCCTTGTATGTGCAGTAGATGGGGCCCTGGTTCCTCATCTGCATGGGCAGCAGAGCCCCTCATGGCCATGTCATCTAACCTCCCTTCCCTTCTGTTTCGATGGAGAAACCAAGATTCAGATTGGGGCATGAAGTTGCCAAGATCCCATAGCCCACTGGTGGCAGAGCTCAGCCTGGAACTTGCTTTTTTTCACCAGGTGTCAGCATCTGCTATTTCTCCTGGCTGCCACCTGTCTCTGTCACCTCTACAGCAGTGCCCTCAGCCTCAATGGTTTCTGGGCCTGGGAGAGCCATGGGGAAACCAGGAAGGGTGGAGAAAAAATAAGAAAGATGAGAGATGAACTGGGGCAGCAGAGGCAGGGCCCCCTGGCTGTGAATAGGGGCCATGCCCCTTGGAGAGAAAGATCTGCTGCAGCCCCTTCTGCCCATCCTGACACTGGTGAGGCTAAGCCAGGTGCCCCTCACTCCCAAAGGTCCACGGGGCAAGGCGTGTGTTCCCCACACACCACATGATGCACAGGCATGCACACACACAAGCCCAGGGTATGTGTCCCACCATGTGACAGAGGCGATGGTTATGGAGACAGTCTCCATCCCCGCCCCCCCCTCACAGCAGGGCCTGGCATTACAGCTAGAAGGAAGTATTGGGTGGCTTGGGGGACAAAGGCCCTCGGAGTCCACACGCCTGGTGGATATTTTTCTTGTTAACAAACAATACTGCTTGCATAACTGGAACTGGCTAGACAGTGTGAGAAATGTTTAGGGCTTGAGAAAAAGCAGGAGGAATAAATAGCCACAAAGCCACAGGGTCCCATGGGCTGCTTTTCCTAAGGACATTCTGCTCCCCCACCCTCCTACACTCACATGAATGGAAGGGAGGCTGCAAAGATGGGTCAAGCCCTCATCTCAGTGGCCCAGACTGGCCCTATCAGCCCACAGGGCTCTCCTCTGTGGGCAGAACCTGAGGTTCTCTGTAGCCTCTCATCTTCCTGCCCAGTTGGCTAAGCACTCCACTGCCCCCCAGGCCTGACTCCTCATCAATTCTGTCTCTAGGCTATGTCCAGGCTGGAGAACACTGGTCGGACAGCTGTCAGGGCTGGGGCCAAAGGAATGTCTCTACACACCCTGGTTCCATCTACAGAGTGAAGCCAGTTGTTTCAATTCAGCTCTAACCTTGCCCCAATCTTAGCCTGAATTTCAGTGATAAAGCCAGCCCTGAGATGGGAAGCAGTGGCTTAAAGGCCTGGGAAAGATGGGGGTGGGGTGAAAAAGGAAGCTAATTTTAGCAGATTTAAGAGAACTACTTTGCCCCAAAAGTGGCCAACTTCTTTATCTCCTTAGCTAGTCCCCTGGCCCTGAAGAATGTGTAGCTGTTATCTTAAAGCAGAGGGCTAGGATGAAAGCTCAAAGGAAAATGTGCCAGGATGCTTTACCCAGCTGCTCAAGAAGTCACCCATCTGAATGTAAGGGTAGGCGTGCAAAGCAAGAGAGCAAACTGACAGGATACCTGCTCCCCTTGGTGGCCCAGGCCAAACCATCCAGGTCAAGGACCATGTTTTGATAAACACTTGTTCCAGAGCAAGTAGGGTATACAGTAAATGACCCCATGACATCCAAAATTCCGCTATTCTAGGATTTGGGGTGTTGTTGTTCAGTCGCCAAGTCATGTCCGACTGTTTGCTACCCCATGGACTGCAGCACACCAGGCTTCCTTGTCCCTCACCATGTCTCAGAGTTTGCCCAAGTTCATGTCCATTGCATCGGTGATTTGGAGTGGGGAAGCATCAGAAACATTGCCTTCTCTGGCTCCTTCTGCTCACTTATTTTGAAGACACCAAAGTTCCTGTCTCCATTCCCTGTGTCTTTTCTGGATTCAAGACTTCCTAGAATTTCATTTTCTTCACACTCACCTCTGCCTTTCCTATCCTCAGAAAATCCCTACCACCTTTTGGGAGTGGGACTCCTTGAAAAGAGTCCACTCTAGTCACTAAACATCCCCACTCCAGTCCTAGCTCTGCCTGCCCCCGGAAAATGGGTAAATGGAATCTGGTGACTGGCACCCCTGGGTCCCTAAATGAGAAGCATGTTTGTTTATAGCCAGATGAAATCCATCCCTCCTCCCACCCCTTCCCCCAGCCACGTCTGTGTATATGTCTCAGAAGTTCCTGCCATGGCCTCTATACCAAGCTGGCTTCTCCCAACCTTCCAAGCCCTGGATCCCTTAGAGGAGGGGCTGAGGCAGCTGCCACATTCAGCGTGGCAGAGCCGCTAGCTCAGTACAAATCAGAAACACATTGGAGGCAGGCAGGGCGGGAGCAGACAGGCCGGGGCTGGGGCCCATTAAGGCCGGAGCCCGGCCACGCTGTTTGCCGTCTCCACACAGGTTTCAGGTCTGCCTCCTGATTGTTTGTTTGTCTCGGTGATGAGAAAGACCAAGAAGGCAGCTGACAAGGACCATGGGGGGTGGGAGGGGGAGGCCCTGGCTCTCACCATTCTCCCCACCCTGGAACTCATGGAGTGCAGGAGAAGCAAGCTGCCACTGCCTCGTTTCCCTACCCCCACCCCCAAATTCCAAACAGATGTGCAGTCAGATTCTTCCTCTCCTTGGTTGGGAGAAACAAAAGAAATTAAAAATGGGACCCTAGAGACACTACTTTTGGGAGTACCCTAGTATAAAATAGGGATGAAAGGGAGATACAGGAAGGATTTCCAGAGATGCAGGTAGATGGGAGAAGTGGAAGCAGCTCAACCCTCTCCTAAAGACAGGTTTGTGAAGATTCCTATCCGGGGTTGGGCAGTTGTTTGGGGGGAGGGGGTGTGCCTGGAAGGATGATTGCTCTGGGAGGTCCCACTGAGTTTCAGATGGAAAGGATTCAAAGATGTCTGCAGACATGAATAGAATCTCTATATCTTGATTCACTGAGTCCTGACTTAATCAGGGCTGGCGTTTGCCATCATGGAGTCTGGCCCTCTCAGAGATAGAGGCTCTGCGGCCCAGAGTGGGGAAGACATTGTTCAGTGGCACAGCAGACCAGACTCTGGAATGTCTAGATTGGAGGCCTCCTGACTCCCTGTCCAGTTCTCCCTTCATTTTACGCTGCTCCCCTTGCTTGGTGTTCTCTGATTTTCTAGGCAGACACTCCAGCCCTCTCAGTCTGTCTGGCCCCAGCTCCAACCGAGGGTCTGGGCCGACTCTCGTAGGCTCTCTGTGAAGTCTGAAAGTTCTCTCTGGATTTGCTTGGTAGCCATGTTCCTCCATGAGGAAAGTTTTTACTAGTGCCTGCCCTCCACCCACTGCCCAGGCCAGCTTCAAACATCCAGAGCTGGCTGTGGGCAATGTGATCAAATGGTGAGCACCCAGCTCAGGTGACAGGGCCAGTGACCTTGTCTCTGGCAACATCGCTTCCAGACTGCCACTGGCTAGGCCTTCCCCTGAGCAGGAGAGTCTCGTGTCCAGCCCTGTTACTGTCTCTGTCTAGCTCCCCCTCCTCTGAGATCCGCCTGCCTCCTGGCCCGGTCTACCCTAGCCCTCATCTCCATCCACGCCCACCTGAGGCCAGGCTGTTCCTGGATGCCCTCTGTGTTCCTGGCAGGGCTTGGCCATAAATCCCCATGCTGCTACTGCTAAGTTGTTTCAGTCGTGTCCGACTCTGTGCGACCCCATAGACGGCAGCCCACCAGGCTCCCCCATCCCTGGGGTTCTCCAGGCAAGAACACTGGAGTGGGTTGCCATTTCCTTCTCCAATGCATGAAAGTGAAAAGTGAATGTGAAGTCGCTCAGTCGTGTCTGACTCTAGTGACCCCATAGACTGCAGCCTACCAGGCTCCTCCATCCATGGGATTTTCCAGGCGAGAGTACGGAGTGGGGTGCCATCGCCTTCTCCGATAAAAATCCCCATATGTGCCCACTCATGTGCACGTGCGCTTGATGTGTGCACATACATACCCTGTTTCCATAAGTCTGGTGATGGCTGTTCCACTATTTGGGCCTCTGGAGCTGGTTTAGCCTCACCTACCATTAAAACTAGCAGCCCAGCCATCACCCACAATCCACTGTCCACTCAAAGCCCTGGCCCCAAGGGCCTTTTGAAAACTCCTGACTGTGTCAGTGTCCAGGCTGGTGTTGTCAAAGATCAATACTAAGTAACAGGTTTGGGGAGATAATGGCTAAGGAGATCAGATTCTTTTTCCGTGCTCTTGTACTCACACCTCCTTCCCTCTCTCTCTCTCTCACCCTCCTTCCCTCCCTCTCCATCTCTCTTTTTTCTTGCAGTAAATTCCAACCAGATGGGCAAGCCTTCTTTCCCACTTCTGAAGTTTAGGGGGAATATCAGCCATGGGGGAACAAGAAATCACTCCCTTCCTCAGACTGGATCATCCCAGCCCCACCGGGTCTCCTATTCCAGTGCCTCACGCCTCACCGGATTAGACCAGATATTAAAAAGTATTTCTTAAATCCTTTTTGTTCCGAGTCTACTATTGACACTTGTGCTTCTCTCTCAGCAGGGCCTCAAACAGGATGGGGGGGGGATGAGAGGGGAAGGGAGGGGAGCAGGACCCACTTTCAAGGATTCGGCTATCTGCAGGGCCAGACCCAGGCTGCAGCCCCATTATCAGGGGAAAGAAGAGCTCAACTCCTGGGCATGACCGAGAATATCAATGGAGTGTTGTGTCTGCCCGGACGTGCTCTCTAAGCCTAGAGACGAGCACAGACAGAAACGGCAGCTTTTGGAGCAGTCAAGTGCCGCTTCTTGCTTTGCAGCAAGAGCTGGGTCTTGTTATTTGAGCTACAGACAGATGGACTTATATGTCTCTGTGTGATTTTTCCTTTAGAGAGCCAAGGCCCAGAATCCCTATGCATGGCAGAGATGGGACAAAGCTTCTCACATCTAGCGATGGTCCCAGAAAAAGCAGTGGGGACCTCAGTTGGGCTGAGCCGCCTTGTTTTCTGGTCTGCTGCCTCTTATGCACACAGCTGTGGCCATGACCCCAGCCTCAGCTGAAACTTCAGCTGACACTTCCTCAGCTGGACTCCTGGTTTGGGGGTCAGCATCATCCACAGCAGGTCTCACACCAGCGTGTGCCTGTCTTGTACTCCATATCTAACAGCTAGCCCCTTAACCCATCAGACTGGGCCCATCCTAGGACCACAGAAGGACACCATAAGAATACAATCCTGCCTTGCTTCCCTAATGCGTGTGTGCTCAGTTGCTCAGTTGTGTCCTACTCTTTGTGACACCCATGGACTGTGGCACACCAGGCTCCTCTGTCCATGGAATTTTCCAGACAAGAATATTGGAGTGAGTTGCCATTTCCTACTCCAGGGGATCTTCCTGACCCGGGAAGATTGAACCCACATCACTTGTGTCTCCAGCATTAGCAGGTGGATTCTTTGCCACAGCACCACCTGGGAAAGCCCTACTTCTCTGATGAGTAATGATCATAATGTATAGCTACTATGTGCCAGGCACTGTTCCAAGGGCTTTACAGGTATCCTGTGACATAGGAACTCTTAGCATTACTCTCATTTTACAGAAGAGAAACCTGATGCACAGAGAGGTTAAGTTATTTGTCTAAGGTAACAGAACTCGTAATTGGCAGAACTGGGATTCAGCCCAGTGTAGAGATCAGATCCATAAGAATATAATCACTGCCCTCCAGGACTGCTACTCTCACCCCATCCTCCTAGTCTTCCCAGGATTGCAGTCAGACCTCCCAACCTCATGCCCTGTGACTCTGCCTCCATGAGGCAGAGACCTATCAGAGTCTCCTTCTCAGATACCACCCACCTGCCTGACTCTAGCCTAGACTCTGACTCGGGGCTTGCTGACCTTCCTGCCTGCTGGTCTGGACCCTGGCTCCTTGCATCAGTTGGGACATTCCTCCATTACCTATCCTGCCCTATCCAAGCATTTCTTCAGAACTGACAGGATGGTTACTGCTGCTGGAGATTTAGCACATTGCTGTCCAATAGAAATATAATGCAAGCCATGTATGAACTGTTCTAGTAGCTAGGTTTAAAAAGTAAAACAAGAAAGTTAAATGAATTTTAATAATGTCCTATTTCACTCACTATATATAAAATACTATCATTTAAACAAGTAATCAATGTAAGAATTATTAATGAGATCTTTTACTTTCTTTTTTCACAGTCAGTCTTCCAAATCCAGTGTGTCCTTTACATTTCCAGTATATCCAACCTGGGCGCTACCAAGCTGAACAGCATATATCTAGAGGCAGACTGTGGATCTGAGGAACCCCTGGGATGGAGGTAACTGAAGTAACCCGGGGTGGGGGTAGATGGTGCACTGTGAGGGTGGGGCAGAAAGGATGCTGACTTGGGGGTTCAGAGACCCCGGTTCTCCTCTTGGTGCTGATGCCAAGTCACTGGTAAGCTTGAGCAGCCCCCTCACCTTCTCTGGAGACTTCAGTGAGAAGGTTTGCCTAAAGACCCTTCGACTTGGAACATTCTACTCCCACACCCTTCCTGTCCCCTCCACACCCACAGTATCTAGTTATCAGTAAAAACAAAAGCCAGTAAGTGATGAGTTCCCTTTCTTAAGAATATACAACTGTGGCCTCGTCTTCCTTTTCTGGAAATAACCCTGGTTACCTGGAGCTTGGCCCTTTATTCCTCATAACAGTGGACTTGGCCTTGGACTATCACTGACTATCTCCTAAACCTGTGCAAATAGATTGGTCTATTGGTCTAGACTGGTCATGTTTCCAATCACAAGAGCAGTTTGAGCAGAGGCAAGCTCAGTGATGTAGTGTGCGATCAGGCTTTGCCTTTCTAGCTTTCTAGAAAACCTGGCCAGCTCAGTTTTTTTTTTTTTTTTGCTTTTTTTTGCATACATCCCCCTCCATGATCTATGTATCCCACACCAACCAAAAGGGCTTTGATAGAAGCTTTACTGTATGGATCTTAGACCATGGGAGAAAACTAGGCATACGAAATGTACTTTTACCAACTACACACACTCTTGGGAATTCTGTAATCCACAGCCCCCACGCCCCTGCCTTCCCACCCCATTCAGACTCACTGGCTGAAACTGAAACCGTAGAGCCTCCAGAGAAGTTTTTTAGGCATGGTTCTGATCCTGAGAGTTGAGCAGACAAGGACGTTTCCAAATGGTTTGGACTGGTAACAATCCAACTGGAACAGTGTTGGTGCATTAAAAAAAAATTCTTCTAAAGAAAATATAACCTGTCTAAAATTAGTATTGGAGTAAAGTGACCTTCTTATCAGTTCAGTTCAGTTGAGTCACTCACTCATGTCCGACTCTGCAACCCCATGGACTGCAGCATACCAGGCCTCCCTGTCCATCACCAACTCCTGGAGTTTACTCAAACTCATGTCCATTGAATCAGTGATGCCATCCAACCATCTCATCCTCTGTAATCTCCTTCTCTTCCTGCCTTCAATCTTTCCCAGTATAAGGATCTTTTCCAATGAGTCAGTTCTTCACATCAGACGGCCAAAGTATTGGAGTTTCAGCTTCAGCATCAGTCCTTCCAATGAATATTCAGGACTGATTTCCTTCAGGATTGACTGGTTTGATCTCCTTGCAATCCAAAGGACTCTCAAGAGTCTTCTCCAACACCACAGTTCAAAAGCATCAATTCTTTGGTGCTCAGCTTTCTTACAGTCCAGCTCTCACATCCATACATGACTACTGGAAAAACCATAGCTTTGACTAGATGGACCGTTGTCGGCAAAGTAATGTCTCTGCTTTTTAATATGCTGTCTAGGTTGATCATGGCTTTTCTTCCAAAGAGCAAGCATCTTTTAATTTCATGGCTGCAGTCACCATCTGTAGTCATTTTGGAGCCCAAGAAAATAAAGTCTCTCACCATTTCCATTGTTTCCCCATCTATCTGCCATGAAGTGATGGGACCAGATGCCATGATCTTAGTTTTCTGAATGTTGAATTTTAAGCCAACTTTTTCACTCTCCTCTCTCACTTTCACCAAGAGGCTCTTTAGTTCTCCTTTGCTTTCTGCCATAAGGGTGGTGTCATCTGTGTATCTGAGGTTATTGATATTTCTCCTGGAAATCTTGATTCCAGCTTGTGCTTTATCCAGCCCAGCATTTCTCATGATGTACTCTGCATATAAGTTAAACAAGCAGGGTGACAATATACAGCCTTGACGTACTCCTTGCCTGATTTGGAACCAGCCTATTGTTCCATGACCAGTTAGTTCTAACGGCTGCTTCTTGACCTGCATACAGATTTCTCAGAAGGCAGGTAAGGTGGTCTGGTATTCCCATCTGTTGAAGAATTTTCCATAGTTTGTTGTGATCCACACAGTCAAAGGCTTTGGCATAGTCAATAAAGCAGAAGTATTTGTTTTTCTGGAACTCTCTTGCTTTCTCAATGATCCAGCGAATGTTGGTGATTTGATCTCTGGTTCCTCTGCCTTTTCTAAATCCAGCTTGAACATCTGCATGTTCACCATTCACATACTGCTAAAGCCTGGCTTGGAGAATTTTGAGCACTACTTTGCTAGCGTATGAGATGAGTGCAATTGTGCAGTAGTTTGAACGTTCTTTGGCATTGCCTTTCTTTGGGATTGGAATGAAAACTGACCTTTACAGTCCTGTGGCCACTGCTGAGTTTTCCGAATTTGCTGGCATGTTGAGCACAGCATTTTCATAGCTTCATCTTTTAGGATTTGAAATAGCTCAGCTGGAATTCCATCACTTCCACTAGCTTTGTTTGTAGCGATGCTCCCTAAGACCCACTTGACTTTACATTCTAGGATGTCTGGCTCTAGGTGAGTGATCACACCATCATGGTTATCTGGGTCATGAAGATCTTTTTTGTATAGTTCTTCTGTATTCTTGCCACCTCTTCTTAATATCTTCTGCTTCTGTTAGGTCCCTACCATTTCTGTCCTTTATTGTGCCCATCTTTGCATGAAATGTTCCCTTGGTATCTCTGATTTTCTTGAAGAGATCTCTAGTCTTTCCCATTCTATTATTTTCCTCTATTTCTTTGCATTGATCACTGAGGAAGGCTTTCTTATCGCTCCTTGCTATTCTTTGGAACTCTGCGTTCAGATGCTTATATCTTTTCCTTTCCTTTTCTCCTTTGCTGTTAGCTTCTCTTCTTTTCTCTTACCTTGATTCATGGACCTGACATTCCAGGTTCCTATGCAATATTGCTCTTTACAGCATTGGACCTTGCTTCTATCACCAGTCACATCCACAGCTGGGTATTGTTTTTGCTTCGGCTCCATCCCTTCATTCTTTCTGGAGTTATTTCTCCACTAATCTCCAGTAGCATATTGGGTACCTACTGACCTGGGGAGTTCCTCTTTCAGTATCCTATCATTTTGCCTTTTCATACTGTTCATGGGGTTCTCAAGGCAAGAATACTGAAGTGGTTTGCCATTCCCTTCTCCAGTGGACCATGTTTTGTCGGAACTCTCCACCATGACCTGTCCATCTTGGGTGGCCCTACACAGCCTGGCTCATAGTTTAATTGAGTTAGAAAAGGCAGTGGTCCATGTGATCAGACCTTCTTATCACCAAGGTCAAATGTCTGTAGAATTAAAATAGGTATTCTACTTCCAGTTCATGAAATTATTTTTCAGTGATGATGCAAGATTTTGTTTATAGAGGTGAAATAGGCCAGGATAAGTTTTTTTAGAGGAGTAGCATTTTGCAGTGGGTACCAGAATACAAAAAAAGGGTGTTTAGTTTCTGCATTACCCATGAGAGCATTGTTTCAAGACTTGGTCTCAGCTCTTGGCCACGGGAAGTACAGGCAAGTTTCTTCCCCCATCTGCAAGGTGGGACTTAGTGGAGCCTGCCCTGTGCTACTGTGACCCAGAATGGTTGTAAGGGAGGCCCTGGTGCCATAACTAACAGCTGCAAACAGAGTCTATAAACTTCCAAGTGTTGAGCTTACCTAGAAAACAGAAGTGCAAATGTGCAAATTCCTGGTGGCCTCTGGCTATCTTCAGCACATTCAGTGTCCAAGTGGAAGCTCAGAAAATGCTTTGTCTACCATGGTCCTGGAGTAGACCAGACACTAGGAAACAACTGGAGCCTAGGAGGGATAACAGGCATTCTGAGTCAGAGGTGAGGCAAGAAGAGGCAAAGGATTTAAAGATCTTAAATAGGGTCTTGAACAGAATTATTAATAATAATTTTAAAACACAAAATGTATATGACACTCTTCCTTTTGGGAAAATACTTGACAAATCTCAGTCTTAATAACAACTCTGGAAAGTGAGAACCATGGTTATCTCCATTTTATTCCTAAGGCCCAGAGAGGGTAAGTCATTTAGCCAAAGTCGCACAGCTAGTAAATGGCAGAGCCAGGATTTGAACCCTAGGCTATCTGATAATAAAACTATTCTCACTATTCTCTGTTCACTCCATGTTGTTCCAGATTTCAGAATTGTAGACGAGCACATTGTAATGCTACCAGGCTCCTATAGTGATGTCCAGGTACTATTCTATGTACTTTACTCATATTAACTCACTAATATTCACTACGACCTTATGAGGCACGTACCCTTATTATTCTCCTCATCGTATAGAAGAGAACACTGAGGCACAAAGTCACTTATCTAAAACCACCCTGCAGAGCCAGGATCTGAACCTAGCATCTGGCTCCAGAGCATTTAACCACTTCTCTATACTGCGTTTTAAGCCAGGCTGTGTCACCACCTAGGAATCCTAGAGTTAGCGGCAACAGGGAAACCACCCAGGACCTCCCCTGCAGACTGAATCCAGCAACCATCACCCAGGAGCATCAAGCCTCCATACCTACCCTTTAAGAAAGCCCAGCTGAGCAGAAGCAAGCTCATTCTGACAGAGGCAAGGTGGTGTAGTGGAAAGAATGTGGCCTCTGGCATGAGACAAACCTGAGTTGAAATCTTGGCTTTAGAACTTACTTTGTGACCTTGGGCAAATCACCGAACTTCTTGGGATGTCAGTGTCCCACCGCTAAGGGCTGTTGTGAGAAGCAAATGAAATGGCTATATAGAAACGTGAATTATATACTCCAAAGTGCTCTTGAAGGTTAGTTGGAATTGTTGTTCTATAGGGCTAAGTTCCTCTGCCCAAGCTGAGCCAAAGCCGGGACCAGGAGAAGTGGGCTTTAGAAATGCTAATGGCCCAGGTTACTAGCAGGCGGAGACAATAGAGGAGGGCGCCTTGAATGGGGCGGCCAAGCCTGGGAGCGGGGCTCCCCACTTGGGAGCAGAGTGAGGGAAGGGGTGGAGGGGTGGCTGTTCCCAGCGGAGGAGATCGGAGACTGGGCTAATTGGAAGGGGCTGGAGCTGCCAGGGGAGGAAAAGGAAGGGGATTACCTGCAGGTCGGCGGCCCATGGGGGCGGGGCTCTCAGGAGTGGGGAGGGGATGGGGGTACAGGAGCCCGGGGGCCGGGGCCCGGTGTGCAGACCCACTGAGCTGGACCCCCAGAGATACAGGGTGAGGGAGCAGGAGGCTGGGGGTGGAGATGGAGCCAGGAGATTCTGAGTTGTGCAACTCCAGGCCCAAACCTGGGCTGGAGGTAGGGAAGATGGGATAGCTAGTTTCTAAAGCCAGCTTGGATCCTGACCTCCTTGGGTGACTTGGGGATGAGTCTCTCTAGTGCCAGGACTCTATGAGGGAAGAGTGTGTGTGTGTGTGTGTGTGTGTGTGTGTGTGTGTGTGTGTGTTGTGTGATGGGCTCGCTGAGCGGAGGCAGGAGCTGAGTCTGTAACCTCGTTTTTCCCCTCCTCCTCCCCTCCATGTCTTCCCTCTCTTCCTCTCCCGGAGTCCTCTCCCTTTGCCCTCCCCTCCCCCTGCACCATGAAGGCTGTTTTTGTTCCTCCTCCTGGCCTAGCCCCCCGAGGTGTGCAAACAGGAAGGACTTCTCCCCGGGCAGTGAGTAAGGAGGGAAAAATGAGGTGTTGAAAAGATGACAAGTCGCCCTGTCAGAGCTCACCTTGGCAGGGAACAGGCGGCAGGGGCTGGCGGGTGGTGGGAGGGGGGTCCACTCTGGAAGCCAGCCGACATGTGCCCAGAGCCAGGCAAGCTGATCCTCAACAAGCAGGCACTGTGTATGCGTTTGTTTGGCTTAGAAAAGCACCCCCCCACACACGCCATTCCCACCATCAAAGATTCCTTCCTTTCCTTCCCAGTAGGAAGAGTAAAGGCCGCTGGGGAGGTTTAGAGTGTGATTGAAGGGGGTGGGGCAATGGGAGGGGGCTGGGCAAAGGCCCAAATCCCTCTTCTAAGTTTGGAGCTTTGCATCCAACAGCCTCCTGGACACCCCTGGCATGTCTCAAAGGCACCTCAAACTCAACATCCTAAACTGAATTCATCAATGCCATTCTCCCCACCCCTGCATTCTGTCCCTCCTATAGGGCTCTTATCTTAGTCAATGACCTCATCATCCAGTCACCCAAAAGCCTAAATCTTGGGAGTCATCCAAGACTTCCTCATACCCCCCAATTGGATCAGTTTCCTAATCTGGTCAGTTTTCCCTCTTATCTCTTGAATCAATCTGTCTCTACTCTCACTCCCCAAGGCCAGCACTCTCTCATTCATTCATTCATTGAACAATGATTTTGTAAGCATCTATCATGTGCCATGCACTGTGCTATAGCCATTGACTATTCAGCTGTGAACAAATCTGACTGACTCGTGCTCCCATGGAGTTTTGTGCCTGACATGTCTAAGTTCACTGCAGTGGGATGGGGCTCCCTGGATGAACCAATTTCCAAAACTCTTCCCACTGAGCAGAACAGTTAAGAGCAGTGCCTGGGTTTGATTTCTGGCTCTACCACTCGTAGCTGTGAGACCTCAGGCAAATCACTTAATCTGTCTGTGCTTTGGTTTTCTCACATGGAAAATGGGAGTAATGATAGCACCTACCTCGTAGGGCTACTATGAGGATTGATACCCATTTTTTATGTATTTTAATATTTATATATATGTTTAAAGTGCAAGCACAGTGTTCTATTAGCATGCTTAATTTTATTATTTAAAGTATGGAGTGAAGCAGGGCCTGATGATAAACCAAATTATCGGAGCCCAGAAGGAGGCCTGCCTGGGAGGCAGTGGATGCTTGCAAAGGCCCTGCCAAGAAGTCCGCATAAGAAATCTAGCACAGTCCTGATTAGCTAGCAGAGGCCTGGCATAATAAATCCAGGTGAAGAATCCAGAAATCCAAAAGGTAGGAGGCAAAGGGTGGTAGATTTGTTACTATCAGTAAGGTTTGGCACCAGCCCCAGCTCTGCCGTTTCCTAGCTGTGTGACCTTGAGCAGGTCATTTTCCTGATCGAGCCTTAGTTTCCTAAGGATAGCAGTTAACAGGTTTTGAAAGCTTAATATGCATCAGGCACTGTTTTCAGCACTTTCAACTGCCCCTCAAAGGGAGCTACTATTATGGAACTCTCATTTCACTGATGAGAAAACTGAGGCATGGACAGGTTAAGGCACTTGCCCAAGATCACAGGGTAAGTGAAATGCACACCTGGGACCTGAAAGCAGGTATCTTTGAGACTGGTGATCGGTGCACCTCCTTTGCAGAGCTGTTGTGAAAAGTGTGCAATATATTGAATACTTCTGGAAGTATTTGGTAGCAGGTTGGCAGGCTGCCCAGGGAGGACTGTCTCTAAGCTGTGGGCTCCAGCTGCTGGGCTGAGGCAGAAGGAAGCCTGAGCCTTGAAATCTAATAGGACCAAAGCAATACCTGAGTCTAGGGGATGGGCTAGAATCCCCTGCAGAATCAGGGCTCAAGGTTAAACCTGGACTAGAGGCCAAGGGGACTCAAACCGCTGAAACTGTTGAGGGCAGAGATGGTCTTGGTCTCTCTGCACTCCCCAGTGTTCCACAAAAGGAAGTGCTTAGTAAATATGGAAAAGAAATGCCACTTCTAGAGGGTCTCCTATATATGGCCACCACACTAGTCCCTCATGTCCTCTTCACAGTGGTCCCATGACGTTATTGTCCCATTTTACTGGTGAAGAAAACTGAGGCCCAGAGTGGTGAAGTGACTCACTCAAGGACCAGACCTAACAAGTAGTTTTAAACGCAGAGAAGAGAAAAAACAAAAACAGAAAAGACAAAGCCCCAGCCCCCCACCCGTGGCTGTGAAGGAAGGTTCTTTTTAACACTCTAATGATACACTTTGGTGACCACTGGCCTTACCCCTCTACCTGCCTGCAGCCGATGAAAGAAGCTTTACTTCTGTAGAACCCACACAGGATCAGGACTGGGGGTCCATCAGATACGCAGGTATATGGTCTAGGCTTTCACTAAGAGCCCCAACAAAGAAGCTCCCACCCTTGCCAGCCTGAACCTGTCACTCTGGGACCCCTTCACTTAGGGACAAAGAGACCAGTGGGAACTTCCGACTCCCACAGACCCAGAAGAGCTTCACTCTTAGCCGGGAGGACTCTGCAAGCCTCAGGCTTTTCTTTCCCGGTGCCCAGCCTGTGAGGGAGGAGTGAGTGCAGCAACCGTGCCTAATCAGGCAGGGCCCCAGGACACAGAAGCTCCTTCATCCAGGCCTGAGGAGGGGTCAGGCCAGGGCTCAGGGAGGGGCCAGGGCAGACACAGAGCCCATCCAGCTGGGACCAGCCCACATTCCTCAGCGGGCCTGGATGGGGTGGGCACGCTCAACAGGAAGCCAAGCCCTTCACGAGAGGGGCTCAGCCGCCATCTGTGCATACAGACAGTGGTTAGCAAAGGGCCTCGGCCAGCAGAGTCAATTGCACAGAAAAAAAATAGCAAACATTTTGCTTCCTCCTCCTCCCCCATCTCGCCGCACTCTGCTTCCAAAGGGAATGTTGGACTCCTGCTAAGTATTTTTCTCCAGACCAGGGCCAGGCATCCGGAGTCAGCCTTGCTCAGTTGCTGAAGAGAGAATGATGTATGTGGGGGCATTCTTTCTACCCAGGGAGTAGTGGCTTTTCTTCTGAGCCCCAGGCTCCTGCAGCTCCAGCAAAAAAAAAAAAAAAAAGAGCCAGAAGAAATGATAACAACCAATAACAACCATCCCCTTATGCTTATACAGTGTAGTGTATTCTGTCCATCTGTTATTTCCTTTGCTCATTCCAGCCACCCTATAAGATAGGGATTCTTTTGTCCCATTTTACAAATAAGCAAACCAAGGCTGAGAAAGGGTGTGTGCTGTGCTCACCACTCACAGTGAATTAGCATGAAAATTGTTTCTGACGAAAGCCTGATTCCAAATGCCCTGGTCTCTCGCTAGCCTGAACTGCCCGAAGCCTGCCTGGCCTCCATCAGGAAGAGCCAGCTTTGAGAGGCTTGAGTCAGTGTTCTAGGAACATTCCAGTTTCGTTTTTCCCTTTTTTGCTCTGATCACCTGCTTGCTGAAGAGAATTTGAGAAATGCCCTCAAAAGGGAAAGAAAATTACCTGTAATCTTACCACTGTTAGCTAACGTGACGGCTGAGGTAGATTTCCTGATAGTTCCTCTGTTACGCACATATACAATCTGGACATCTCTTTTACATACCTGAGATGTTAGTGGACATGGTTTAGGTGTTGGGCCACCCTCCAGCCCCACACTGTGTCCTCAGCCGAACTTGCGGTTCTTCTCTCGATAAGCTTGCTTACGTTGAAGTTTTTGGTTCCTGAGGGGGCCATGCACACACACCTTGCTATGTCACGCCCCTGACTTTGTTCATTCAGTTGCCTTCACCAGAGGTCTCTGCCCTCCTCCCTCCCTCCCTCTTTTCTCTCTATTGTTCATGTATACAAGGGTTTAAAAATATCAAATTAACAAAAACTCCAAAGGGACAAAGGGTATACAGTAAAGGATGGGGCTCCTCGCCCCTGACCTCAGTGCCTGTTTCTTGTGTATCTTTCCAGAGACAGTCTATGTACAGGAAAGCACTAACGTGCATGTATCCTCTGTGAAACCTGCCTGGTAACTGTGCCCACTTCTATGACTCACTTTTAACTTCTTGGTTTTGGGATACTCACACTGCAATAGCTGTACGTCTGCCTCATGCTGTCTAGCAAAGCATCCGATAGCTGTGCCGTAATTTATTTAACCAGGCCCCTAGTGATGGACATTGACATGCTTTCTGGTTTTTTGCTACTACAAACAATGCAACAATAAATATCCTTGTACAAACAACCTTGTGCTTTTGCTCATGGAGGAGAAATTCTACTAGGGGAGCTGCTGGATCAGAAAGCATGAGGATTTTAAATGTTAATATATTCCACTAAAGTCAAAGTGTTCAGTCGTGTCCTACTCTTTGTGGCCCCATGGACTGTAGCCCCCTGGCTCCTCTGTCCATGGGATTCTCCAGGCAAGAACACTGGCGTGGGTTGCCATTCCCTTTTCCAGAGGATTTTCCCAACCCAGGGATCAAACTCAGGTCTCCTGCATTGCAGACAGATTCTTTACCATCTGAGCCACCAGGAAAGCCCATATTTCACTAAAGAGGCTTTCAAACAAACCGATTGGCACTCCCACCAACAGAAGACACTGGAAAGGGTCTATCCTTCCCTCCTTCCCTCCTTTCTTCACCTGCTTAATGCCTATTCATGCTTTCAGAGTGGTTTCATCCAGGATGCCTACAAGGACCAGCGCCCCCTGCCCAGGACAGCCAGCACAGCTCTTTGCCTCCATGGGATGACTCCTGCCGGTCACCCATGTTTGCCTCCACACAGTGCTTTGCACGGTAGACTGTAAGCCTCTCTTTACATATCTGTTTCCCAGCCTAGACTATGAGCTTTTTGAGGGAAGGGCTAAGCTTTAGCCTTGGGCTTGCTTCCTCTAGGTCCCTGGACATTTGTCTTCATGTGTTTGGTGCTCAGTCCCTACCTTCCTTCAGACTGGCTCCCAGCCCCTGCTTGGGCCATATTCCTCCAACTCTCTGTAAGGGGTTCCTGGCTTCTAGTCCTTAGCTGCTGTGGAAGAACTCCCCTACAATCTGGGTCTTGTTTCTCCTCTTCCTCCCACCGAAAAGCCTAGTGTCCTCCTGTCTGGGCGCCCCCAGGTTTCTCTTGCCTGATCCCTCACTGAGCTGTTGGGAGGCTGACAGCCTGGATTGCCTGTGGCCAGCATCCCTGAATGGGGTCAAACTGGAACCAGGCTGGACTTTTATGCTGAGGCCAAGACCCCTACCTGCTCCTCGCCACATTGAGACCAGGCCAGGCACAGAAAAGACATCCCAGCCATGCACACGTACTCCTACTCTCCCTTCTGAACCTCGGTCTCCTGACGGTTCACCTCCTGGGGTTGACGGGAGGGTCCAGGGACATCACTGAGTGTAAAGAGGTCTGGAGAAATCTTATCCAAATGGCAGGGATTATAAACCCTCACTAACATTCTCCATCCCTCTTTGGGATAGTGAGGTCCAGAGGGCAGAAATAGTATAAGAGGCATGCAGGGGTCAGCAGAAACCTGCAGCAAAGTCTCATTCTGCAGATGTCAATGCCAAGGCAGGCTGAAAGTATTGCTCAAGGGTCCCAGAACCTGGCTTGCTCTATACGAGGACAAACAGAAAATGGGACAAAGGGTGTAAGGAGTGGCCAATGGGGATGAAGGGGAGAAGGAGGGGGCAGGGCCTGAAGAGGCTGTGGGTGGGGATGGGGCTGAAGCCAGGTCACATGCACCTGGGGGTCAGCTCACTGAAACACCTCCCCGGTTCTCTGAGCATAGCCCCTGCTCTGAGCCTACCTTGGTGGGGGGATTCATTCATCCTGTCAGCAAAGGTTTTTGGTACTGAGTGCCAGGACTATGGAAATGAGTCAGACACAGAGAGCTCCTGACCACGAGGACTCACCGGGATAGAACGCAGAGAGGAAAGGAGCTAGAGCTATCAAAAAATAATCTTTTCAGGAACTGGCACGTGAACAGGGCTTGTTAGAGAGTGGATGGAATGGACAGGGCTGGGAAGGACATTTCAGGTCAGAGATCCAGACACAAATGAATTAATAGAAGGATCTAGCTGGAACAGAGGGTGAGAGAAGGTTGTGCCTTAGAGCAAGGAAAACCCTTATGATGGCTCAGCAGTAGCGCCAGTTGTGGGGACCACCTCAGGAAGCTGAGGTGCTCTTTTACAAGATGAAGTGGTTTCTGCTCCAAATTAGTGACCAAAATGGGAGGCTATTTATTTCACATCCAGGAAATCAAGATGTCCAGTGTGATGGGTGGCACATTTGATGAATACACCAAATAATTTACCCTCAAAAATAACTGCTTTGTGTGTAGTGGTCCCCAAAGCCTACTGTTCTAGAACCACAGCAGGAAGTGCCAATAAGGGGTTCACTGACCTGCAAACAAGGGCTTCCCAGGTGGCTCAGTGGTAAAGAATCCACCCGCCAAGCAGGAGATGAGCATTCAGTCTCTGGGTTGGGAAGATCTCCTGGAGAAGGAAATGGCAACCCACTCCAGTATTATTGCCTGGAGAACCCCAAGGACAGAGGAGCCTGGAGGGCTACAGTCCACAGGGTCACAAAGAGTCAGGCATGATTAGTGACTCAAGAACAGCGGCAGCAGCACTGTAAATTGAAATCACCTGACCCTTGGTCATTTGGGGTATCTTGTATGACTAGGAAAACAGGCCCAAAAGTGGGCTATGGTGTTGGTAAGTGTGCCATTTGAGGTTCTTAGTTACAAACAACAGAAACCAACTTTAGTTAATTTAAGCAGAACGGTTTTATTGGAAAGCTATGGGGAAGCTTGGGGAATTGTCAGAGAGGATAGAGGGTTAGAAACTGGCAAGAACAAGGGAAATGGGCAGCCAAGGGCAGGGCCAATCCTGCCCCCTGGGCCACCACCACCCTCAGCACCACAGGAGCAAATGCTCCAAGACCTGGGCTCCTCTGCTTTCGTCCCTCCAAACAGGCATAAGGGTCTTTTGTGCTGAGACTGAGGCATCAGCTCACACTGTGTGGGCCCTGGGCCTGTGTCTCGGGCCTTGTTGGTGTTTCCAGTTGGGAGAGTCTCACCTCTGGCATGACCCTCCACAGTGATAGGCTCCTCACACAGGCCCTGGGGAGAGGTCCCTTTCCATGGATGTACCAAGGCTGACTAAGGAAAACTGGGGCTGCCGCTCCACAAGGAGCAGGGAGGAAGGCAATCAGGACCTAAGGGGGTTCTTAACACATCTTCTTGTGTGGTGCCAGTCAGGACACCACAAAGGTTAATGTTAGGCCAACTACCACAACCCCACCCTATGGGGGCCCCCAGGGTCACAGACTTCTGAGACATCATGACAGCTGAGGTGCTGGCTGAAGGCCAAGGGGGAACACAGAATGACTGGGAGACGAAGTTATAAATAGCAGCTTGACCAGTTACAGGAAAAAAGGACTGTGGCTTCCACCACAGGTTTCTGTGCTTACAGTGAGAGAAAAATCCTTTATTTTTTATCAATTGGAAACTTTTTTGATTTGACTTATTTTGTTAACAGTCATGGAAAAACACTGACACAGAAAAAAATATCAAGCAGAATTAACTTAAAAAAAAAAAAAAAGCCCCATTCCTTACTACTTTCTTCCAAGTCCCTTTTCCTCCCCAGAGGCAACCACTGCCATCAGTTAGGTTTGCAGCCTTCCAGACACTTTTATGCATTTTCATATATAGTTTGGCTTTATAAGGTTTTATTTTATCAATACATCAAGATTATACATATTGCTCCACAATATGCTTTTTTTACTTAACATTATGTCTTGGAGATCTTTCCATATCAGTGCATACCATTTTTAACTGCTGCATAGTATTAACTCCATACAACTAAAATATCTAACTTGCTCTCAGGGACATGCATCACTTTACATTTTGAAACCAAGCTACTCCCCAAACTGCCCTGAAAAGGCTGCTATTGTTACATTCACACCCACAGCACGAGTGCTGCCATTTCTTCTCTTTGTAGTCCAAACTAGATATTATCATAAAGAAAAACTATCACTTTCTGATGGACACAATCAGTTTCATTGTCGCGTTAATTCACACAGCACTGATTGCCAGTGAGGTTGATCGTTAGGGACACAATCAGTTTCATTGTCGAGTTAATTTACACAGCACTGATTGCCAGTGAGGTTGATCGTTAGCAATAGCCAAGCTGTTGATGCTGAAAACAGCTCTCCAACTGTTGGGAGGAGTCTGAATTAGTACAATCACTTAGGACAGCAGTTTGGCAATATCTAGTTAGAATGAAGATGCTCTAACCCTAAGATGCCCAAATTTTACCTCCATGTACTTACCCCTAAAGAAATTCACACATGTGTACAGAGGAACATCTTTTAATTATGTTCACTGTTGCAAAACACTGGGAAGAAACTAAATATCCACCAATGAGAGAATAGATAAATAACTTGTGGTAAGTGTACAATGGAATATTTAGTATACAGCAGTTAAAAGGCATGTATCAAAATGACGAAATCTCAGAAACAATGCTGAGTGAAAAAAATAAAGCTGCAAAATGATACATTTTAGCAATTACGTCCATTTAAAAAACTCTATATTGGTTATGGAGATACATACAGGCATATACATATATATGTACACAAATACACATGCACACACACACTTCAAAAAAGGTAGACGAGAAGTAAACACACCATTTCCTGGATAGTGCTTACCTCTGTGGAAGAAGGTCAAAATAACAGGTGAAGTTCTTCACCTGTACCTGAAAATGTATGTTCACTGGAGAGAGAGAGATCTGAAGCCAATACGGCCAGAGGTTCAAACCTGTTCACTTTGTGTGGGTGGGCACCTCTGTTTTTCATAGTACTTGTCTGGCATATATTTCTCTCTTCCTTTTGTGTCACTGTGTTAATGTATACAATCAGCATACAGTTTGAGTTTTAACCCATTCCCTCTGAGACTTGCTATTTTCTAAAAGAGAATTGTAACTCCTTCACCTCTACAGTCTGTTTGGATGTGTTCCTACCATCATTATTTTTACTAGGCTTTTTCACTGTTTCTTTCCTTCTCAGAGACTGACAGAATATTTTTTACTCAAACTTTTCCCCTTTAGTAGTTCAACAGCCATACACTTTACTCCTACTTTTAGAAATAATTACCCTTACTTTTGTTGTTGTTGGAGTCAGTATTTCCAATGAAACTAATTTTTTTTTCCTAGTGGGAACACCAAAAAACCCTATTTTGGAGGCAAATGCAAGAGATCAATTATAAAGTCACTTAGTACCACGGTTTTAGACGAAACCAAACAATTCCACTATACCATGTAAAACCAAAAGGAGAACTTTAATAAGCTTTTACGGCACTGCAATTACAGGAACATTAACCCATAACATGCAACAGAAATGATGATGCCTCTTGGACAAATTTAACAGATAAACTTGACATTACAATCAACAGCAACATGTTCTACTGAAAAAAAAATGCAACATTTCACTGCTCAGGTTAGAAAATGCATCTTCTTGCTGCAATCTCAAGTAGCACTTAGAAAATTTGGTTTTCCCTTTCTAACCTCTAAAACACAGTATGATTTTTGTAATGCAATCATACACAACCATTTTCACACTGGAAATAATCACAAGGAATCAACAGGTGGAGATTAATCGACTGATTGGTTTCATTGCAATGGTTAATTTGGAGAGGGCTCCTGCAGTATTGTGGATTTCAGATGGGGAAAATCATCAGACCAGGAGTAAAGAGCCTTGGTCTTAAAGTGGGGGAGGGAACATGCAGCGGCACACGGGGCAGGTGCCTGACTTCTGAAGCCAGATGGACACGCAAGGCTTGTGGAAATAGTGGTGGCATGGCAGCTCCGTCGCCACCTCCCCCTTCGCATATTCACTGCAACAGATGGGGCAACACATCTCCTGCCCCACCGCACTGTGATCTTCCGTGATCAGGATCTCAGGAAGAGTGTCGATGCTTTCCTTGCTGGCTGGTGGATTGGCCACCTCCACATCCACCGCCAGAGACTCCAAGTGTGCCAAGGCAGTTTCCATTGCCTGGGCCAGGCGTTCTTCAAGTGCCATGTATGTGAGGAACTGAGGATCCACGTAGGAAATGGCTTCAGCTACCCCCAACCCATCCGCAAACCCATCGAAGAGGCTCCAATCCACTTCGAGGTCTTCACTGACACTAGAGTCATCTTCAAGGTTGTTGTTGCCATCCAGCATGAAGACACCAGGCTGCAGAAACTCCTGACCAGAATCATTATCCCCCTCACTGCTGCTCTCGTTTTCATTGTATTGGAGCCAAGGAACTTCTCCTTCTTCGGGGGATGCCCTTTCCTCTTCCTGGAGAGATGGCCCTCGAACTTCTTCAAGTTCATTGTTGCCACTGGTGCCACCACTGGCACCAGCACTGGCATTCACTCTGGCTTGCTCGGCTTCAAGCTCTTCTTTTCCCGGCAGAGTCTCCCAGCTCTCGCCGCTGGACGACAGATTTTGCTCCCGACCACGATACTTGCGACGCAGAGCCGCAGTCCACTCTTTGTCACTGTCAGAGTCTTCTTCAAAGTATTTGTAGTAGTCATCGCTGTATGTCCAGAAGTCGGGGTCGGCCATGGTTCGTCGCCGTCTAGGCACCTTTTCAGGCTTCACTTGGTCACTCCTGGCTTCCCTCTTGTCTTCGGGGTACTTCGGCTCAGGGTAGCCACTTGAGCCCTCACCTCCGCTCCTTCTTGCCAGGCCATCCAAGTGGCCTTCATCAGCGCTGGCAGTCTCCCTCCACCTGGAAGTGCTATGTGGCATATCATCATCATCATCGGTATCAAAAAAGATTTTTGGTTTCACGCAGTTGGGACTTGCCAGATTTCTGATTTTGGGCCTCACCACCGGTTCCTCTGCACTCTTGGGAGTGTTTTCCCCACCACAAATACTCACAGGAGCCCTGCTGGGACATGCAGGTAAATTCGGCTCCTGTCTCTCCCTCTCCAGGTTGTTGCTGTTTGTGACCACCTTGCCTTCAGCAGAAGACGGCTGAGAGGCCATGCTATTTGACTGCAAGAACTCAGCTCTGCTAGCAGAGGACCGTGCTGCAGGGGCTGGGTCTAACTTGTCAAGCTCCTCTCTCACATCATGGTTAAAACTAGAGAACTGTGAGGCCACCCCAGCCAGAGACCTTGCCCCCTTCTCCGGGTCATACAGCTTATCATCTTTAAACTTGCCAGTTTTCCCTCTCACTGACACTCGCTCAACAGGCCCAGCCCCCTCCTCCTCACTATCATCTGCCCCGAAACAGTCAACATGTCCATAAGCCATTCCTCTTCTGCTCCCCGAAGCCCTGTACTCTCTGGGCGGGTACCTGGAGTAGTCCTCATTATCAGCGTTCAGGCTGGTTCCTGAGCTCTCGCTGTCATCCCAACTACGACGAGTGGTGGAAAACGGTGATCGGCTCCTCTTGGTGGTTTGACTGGGGGCTGATCTGTGCATTGGGACTTCGGATGGCGTCTTTGTCTGCCTGGAAATCCTTTCTTGCTGGCTTGTGGATGGCCTGAAACTGACATAAGCATGCCTTCTTCCATACCTCCTGCCTGTATTGGACTGACACCCTCCTGCTGGCTTGGGCCAGATAGGCTTGCTAGATTCCTGACCCATTTGCTCTATTTAGGAGGGTTTCCAATATGGCTGGGGATTGAGTGGGAAGGCTCCTGCTCCCTGCACACGCTTTGGAGATGGAGAGGTCAAATCAGTTCAGTATAAAGGAGCAGGGAGATTTATTTTCACTTCAGCAGGTAAAGAAAAAAAAAAGAATAAGGGGCCTTTAAAATTAGTTTCACTTTCTTCTAAGGCCTGGAATAGCATTCAAGTGACTGTCAGGTGTAGAACTGGAACACATTTGTAATGTTGGCAAAATGATTACAAAACTGGGTTTGTAGGAAAGCCAGACTTATGGGAGAATCTGATGGAAGATGGAGGGTGACTGGACGTTCAGAAGGTGGGTGAAACACTGGAATTGTGCCAACATGGGAAGAGGAAAGATGGCTGTGGTTTTTTTATGGGGTGCCTGCATTTTTCTGAGCCCTGTAGACATACAGGAGAAATGCAAACTGGAATAGAGTGGAAAATATAGATCACCATCACTATGTATGTGAGAGTGCCTGGTGTCTGTCAGGAGGAGCAGGACAGGTGGAAGGGGGACCAGCAATCATGAAGAGGAAAGACTCCTGTGTTTGTAAAGGGAAAGGGCTGGTGACAGCAGCATGCGAAAAGGCATGACTGTTGGGCAGAATGAGACCCATTGTGGATGTGGGTATGAAATGACAGGCATGGTGTGGCTTCAGAGGAGAGGGGCATGTGAACGTATGATAGAAAGAGAATGTGCATGTGGTTCTGATGTGTGATGGCTGGAGCTCTAGGGAGGGATGCCTATGTTTATGTGTCTGTGGCAGGCCAGGAGAAGTATAGTGGCATTGAATGGAGTGTCCTCCAGTTTGTGTGTGTGTTCATCAAAATGGGAGGCAACAATCGAGAAGTGTCAGTGTGAACAAATGCATCAATGGGGAGACATCACTGGAGAGGGACATGCATGTGGCAGGTGGGTGGGCACCAGCAATCAAAGAACATCTGTATTCATGGATGTGGCGACAGGAAGGGGGGATGTTCCAAGGGATTTACGTGAGTGTGAGTGTGTGCATGGCAGGGACCAGCGAAGGAGGCTGTCTAGACATATGTAGCAGACAGGGAGCACCTGAGAGGGGTATGTGAAAGAGTGCGTGGGTGAGTACGCGTGTAAGTGGTGTAGGAAAAAGGAGCCAGCAATCCAAGGATATCCTTACGTGTGTCAGTGGCAGGCAAGGGGTAAGGCCTCACAGAGGGTGTGGGTGTGTGTGTGTGTTGTGTTGTATGCTCACCAGAGCACGCAGAGGCACAGGGAGGAGGGGAGGTATGTTTGTGGAAGGGGGTGACAGGCAGGAAAGGCACCGGAGGGTGGGAGGCTGTGTGTGTGTCAGTCATTCTGTGTCTCTCTCAGGGGAAGGCACTGGGGAGTGTGACGATGTCTGAGAGGGTGTCTGTACATGTGTGTCCAAGCATGTGGGGGGGAGGGGACACTCAGGAACCTTGAGTATGGGGGCAGCGGTAAGGCAGCTGCATTGGAAGGTTTTGGGCATGCGTGAGTGCGTGTGTGTGTGCGCACGCAAGCACGCGTGCATGTGTGCCCGGGTGCACACACCCATGTATGTGCGGGCATGTGCGTGTGTGTGTCCCTGTGCGTGCACGCGAGACACTAGGATGGGAGGGGGTCCGCAATGTCATAATGAGAGAGGGGAACGTTTATCAGCTCAAATAGTAGATCCAAACCAATGTGGCAGGGAAGGGGGAGAAAAGAAAGGGAGTGTGAGGATACAATTTTCCCTGGGAATGATTTGTTTTTCTGACAGCATTTCTTTTCCTGGAACAATATATTTGCCTAAAAATCTTCATCCTTTACCATTCATTAAAACAACTGCAAAATGGGGAAAGGCCACGGGTCGCTTCACACAGGAGCCAAGAAGGGAGGCAGGAGGAGAGGGGAGGACAGGCATAGAGGGCCGCGACCACCACTCCCCTCTTGAACAGCGACTCAAGCCACCAGAGCGGGGGCCGGGCCATACGGGAGCCAGGGATGGAGAATGAGTCCTAAATCGGGCCAATGGAGGACACAGGCCTCCCTCTTTGGTCAGGTCCCGCGTCCGCCCCACCCCTTCCCGAGGGGTAAGCCCGAAAATCTGTTCGCTAGAGCCCCCCACCCCCACATCCTTACCCCGGTGCCCGGCCACTCGCCCTCACGCTCGGCCACTGGCCCCACCGTCACGTCTGAAGAGGTCGAGGAAATAAAGTCTTTCACTCACCCAGTCGCGACCCCGCACGTTCTCGGGAAGAACAGATCTCCAGGACCTCCAACCGCCACAACCGCCAGAGCCGCTGCTCCCGGGGCTCCAGCTCCTCCCCCTCCAGACAGCAGTGGGGCAGGCGCGGCTGCGGCGGCGGAAGTGATTGTGGCGTCGCGGCGGCCCGCCCCCTTGATGTGGCGGGGGCGGCAGCTGCTCTCAACAAATCAGGGTGGGCCCGAAAGCATTATTTCATTTGAAATGATGAAATCGTCAAGGATACAGAAAAGGACAGCGAAAACTGTAACCAGCAGCCAGCTGTAACAAATGTTAAACATTTAGTCATATACCCTTCTGTTCTGGGGTTTGCATGGCTGCTGTCCTTGCTGTCTGATATAAAGTGAAATCTGCAAATTCCTTCTGATTCATTCCGATATGAAAGTAATCATATTAATATACCCTATCCTATGTTCTATGTTATGATTTGTAGTGGAAGTATCACTGTATTTAGGGTTGTGGTCAGCAGAAAATTTTTTAACCTGGTGGTTGAAGCAAACTGAACTGTTTATCATACAAATTGTTGCTGTTAATCGAGCTTCTCTATCCAGAAGAAATGATCAGTCATTGCAGCACAACATAGCTTCACATTCTTATAATTGCATTGCCCTTTAAAATATTATAGCTATGCCTTTTGGATTTACACAATTTTACCGAACTCCAAAGTCTTTTTTATATATTGTGCTTTACATGTATCTCTAATACTTGAATCAAATGTAAGACTTACCTTTGTTCACGACAATAGCAAAGCTTTGTTCTTTACTGGGAATAAAGTACATAATAGAAGAACAAGGAGTTTTAGGGGTAATAACAGAATAGAAATAGGATGTATAACTTTCAAACCATTGAAGAAATAGCATGTAGAACAAAGAAAAAAATTCGTTCTTACAAAATGCAGAAATGGGATGAGAGGCAACAAGAAAGTATGTTAAAAAGGGAGGGGGGTCAGAAATAAATCCAGATATATCAGTATGTACTATGGGTTAATGTCTCCCATAAAAAATGTAAAAGCAAACTCTCAATTTAAGCGTTTAGTTTTTAGAAATCCAATTATATGCTGTTTATATGTTTCACCTAAGACAGAAAGAAAGGAAAGAAAAAGGTAGAGAAGAAAAGATGGAGGAAGGGGAAAGAAGACATTTTAGAAAGAAAAAAGAGAAGGAAAGAAGGAAGGAAAGAGACATGTAGCAATGTTAATATCAGAAAAATTAAGAACTCAAAGTAAAAAGCATTAAAAAAAATCATGTTGTTTCATTCACCAAGAAGATATACCCACTAAAATTTATACACCAAATAATGTAATTTTAAAATGCATGCATTAAATATTGTTAGAAATATAGAAATCAGAAAGTCTGCAGTTATAGTGGTTTTGGTATAGATAGAGTGAATAGACTGCAAAATAAACAGGAATATAGAGAGATTCCACAACCCAATTAATAAGCTTCATCTAATGTATATGTACTTTTGTACTCAAGAAATAATGTATTTTTGTTAAAATATTTCAAATATAAAGTACAGAGAATAAAATGTACATTTGCCCACATGTACTTGTTACACAGACCAAGCACATTTTATTTTGTTTGGATCCTCAGATTCTTCTGTTTTTTAAACAAAATATTACAGTTGAATCTCTCACTTTATCCTATTCATCTTACCTCTTTTTCCCAAAAAAGAACCATTTGGAAGTCTCTTTCTTGTGCATGCTTTTTCTTTTTTTATATGTATGTATTTATTTCTTACCAATATACATTATTGTTTCATGTATTTTACATTATGTGAATAGCATAATAAATACATCCTCTGGGAACAAATTTTCATTTAATATTTTTTGGAAGTTAGCAATTTGATTCATTGAGATCTAGGTCATACATTTTAA
The DNA here is from genome assembly GCF_032452875.1 of Bos javanicus. NCBI lineage: Eukaryota > Metazoa > Chordata > Mammalia > Artiodactyla > Bovidae > Bos > Bos javanicus. The sequence continues at coordinate 83,269,346 of NC_083897.1, read as the reverse complement.
CTAATGAATATAATTGTATCAATTTTCCAATATGATGTTACTATAATATATCATTGTATGGACTTCTGTTACGTGGATTATCTAATTTCTTTATCTTTTTGCCTGCTGATGGACTTGGATTGTTCCTGTTTTGTGCAATTATAAGTGAAGATTTAATGAACATCTTGGCTATGTGTCCTTGTGCCCGTATTGAAGAGTTTCTCTGAGGCAGTCCTTTGCAACCGAGTAATGGGGGTTCTGATATATTGATTCCCTTAGCCCTCTAGAAAGATGGGCCTGGCTTTACCCAGCTGCTGCCCTGGGGCTGTTCCCTATGGCTAAGAGTAGGCTGTCTCTTCATTCCAGTGAGCTGGTAGACATAGTAGCATTTTTAACATGCTCTGATGTGGAAAGGATTGGAAAAAGCTACTCTAGTGTATGTATTCTGAAGTAGAATTTCTGGGTCAAAAGATATGTAGTAGTTAACTAATGCTGTGTAACAAATTGCCTCAAAACTTAGAAGTTTAAGACAACAGACAATTATTATAGTTTCACAGGTCACGAACCTATACATGCCTTAGCTGGATGCCTCTGGCTCTAAATCTCTCATGAAGTTGCACTCAAGCTGTCATCTGTGCTGCAGTCGCATTCGCAGGCAAAATTGTTGTAGGAGGTTCGACATCCAAGCTCTTTACATGGCTGTTGGAAGGCCTCAGAAGATCCACTGCCAAGGTCACTCATGTGGTTGCTGTGTGGCTTCAATTCCTTGTCATGTGGGCCTAGCCATAGGCTTCCTGAGTCTCCTCACAACCTGGCAGTTGGTGAGAGAGAGCCAGAGAGCAACTAAGATGGAAGACACAGTTCTTTTATGACTTAAAGTCAAAAGTGACATCGCAACACTTTTGCCATATCCTATTTATTAAAAGTAAGCCAGAGAATTTGTCCACCTAAGATATCAAATTTGTAGGCACGTAATTATTCATAATTAATGTCTTTATTATCCTTGTAGTGTCTACAGGATCAGTAGTGATAGCTCCTCTTTCATTTCTTCTGCTGCTGCTGCTAAGTCACTTCAGTCATGTTTCTAATATTAGTAATTTTGTCTTCTCTCCCTTTTTCTTGGTCACCCTGGCTAGAGACTTACCAATATTGTTGATCTTTTCAAAAAATCAGCTTTTGGTTTAATTGATATTCTATATTGCTCTATTTTTTCAATTTCATTTATTTCTGCTACTTTATTATTTCTTTTCTTCTGCTTACTTTGGGTATAATATGCTCTCTTTTTGTAGTTTCTTAACAGTGGAAACTTACACTATCAATTTTAGATCTTTCTCCATTTCTAATGTATTCTTTCAATATTATAAGTTTCTCTCTAAGCACTGCTTTTACTGTATCCCACAAATTTTGGTAAATTCTAGTTTCATTTTTATTTACTTCAAACTTAAAAAAATTTCTCTTGAGACTTCTTCTGAACCCATGTGTTATTTAGAAGTGTGTTGTTTAATCTTCAAATATTTTGAGATTTTCCAGCTATCTTTCTGTTATTGATTTGTAATTTAATTCTGCTGTGGTCTGAGAACACACTGTGTATGATGTCTAATGTTTTAAATTTGTTAAGATGTGTTTTATCACCCAGGATGTGGTCTATCTTGGTGAATGTTCCATGTGAGCTTGAGAAGAATGTGTATTCTGCTGTTGTTGGATGAAGTAGTCTATAAATGTCAATTAGATCCAGGTGATTGATGATGCAATTCAGTTCAACTATGTCCTTACTGATTTTCTGCCTGCTGGTTCTGTCAATTACTGATAGAGGGGTGTTGAAGTCTTCAACTGTAATAGTGGATTCATCTATTTTTCGCTGTGGTCCTACCAGTTTTTGCCTCACATATTTTGATGCTCTGTTGTCAGGTGCATACACATTAAGGATTGTTACATCTCTTTGGTGAATTGACCCCCTTTATCATTATATAATGTCCATATTTATCCCTGATAATTTTTCTTGTCCTGAAATCTGCTCTGTCTGGAATTAACATAGCTACTCCAGTCTTCTTATTAATGTAAGCATGTAAATCTCTCTTTCATTTACTTCTAATTTGTGTTTTTATATTTCAAATTGGTTTCTGACCTTAAAAAAAATAATCTATTCTGTAGTCTCTGCCTTTTAATTGGTATAGTTAGACCACTCACATTTAAAGTAATTGTTGGTGTAGTTGGATTAATATGTACCATATTTGTGACTGTTTCCTATTTATTGCCACTGTTTTTTCTCCCTTTTGTGTGTGTGGGGGTCTTTCATTCTCTCTTTTTTTTTAACTTTTGGTTGTTCTGGGCCTTCATTGCTGTGCAAGGGCTTTCTCTAGTTGCAGCTAGTGGGGGCTACTCTCTAGTAGTGTGTGTGGGCTTCTTACTGCAGTGGCTTCTCTTGTTGTGGAGCACAGGCTCTAGGCACACAGGTTTCAGTAGTTTCAGCTCCTGGGCTCTAGAGCATAGGCTCAGTAGCTGTGGCACATAGGCTTTGTTGGTCCACGGCTTGTGCGTTCTGGACCAGGGATCAAACCTGTGTCCCCTGCATTGGCAGGCAGATTCCTATCCACTGTGCCACCAGGGAAATCCAGTCTCCCGTTCTTTTCATGCCTTTTCTGATTTTAATTGAGAATTTTATATGATTCTCTTTTCTCTCTTCTCTTAGAATTTCAACCATAATTCTTGTTTTTGCATTTTTAGTGGTTAGCCTAGAGTTGCTGCTAAGTCACTTCAGTCGTGTCCGACTCTGTGCGACCCCATAGACAGCAGCCCACCAGGCTCCCCCGTCCCTGGGATTCTCCAGGCAAGAACGCTGGAGTGGGTTGCCATTTCCTTCTCCAGCTTTTCTTCTTCTGCTAGCCTAGAGTTAGCAGTATACATTTACAACTGATCCAAACCCACTTTCAAATGACACTGTACCTCTTCATACGTAGTGCAGGCACCTTGCAACAGAATATTTCCAATTCCTTTCTCCTATCCTTCATTGCTATCATTCATTTCCCTTATCCATAATCATCTAATACCTTGTTATTATTTTTTAATGAAACTGCTATTCATTGGATCAGTTAGAGCAAGGAAAAGATTTTTATTTATACCTTAATTTATTCCTTCTCAAAATTTCTTCCTTTTTTTAAAATGCAAATCCAAATTTCTGACCCATATCATTTTTCTTCTCTCTTAAGAAGTTTGAACATTTCTTCAAGGCAGATCTCAGAAGTGATATCCAACACTTTCACCATATTGTATTGATTAAAAGTGAATTACTAAGTCTAGCCCACACTCGAGGGGAGGGGATTATATAAGGGCAGGAGTTACAGGAGGTGGAGGTCATTGGGGCAGAAGGGTGCAGGAGCATTTCAGCTTCAATAGATGTTGCCAGTCTGTCTTCCAAAGTGGTTTTTTACCAATTTTTTGTCCCACCTGCAGTTTATTCACATCAGTGTTTTCCCACATTCTACCATGCTTGATATCTTCACAATTTAAAATTGTTGTCAATCTTATGAGTATAGAATATTGTTGTTTGACATTGCTTTTTCCTGAAATAGCAGAGAGGTTAAATATCTTTTCCATTTGTTAGCCACTTAGATTTCTTCCTCTCGGAGTTGTTTGTTCATATATTTTGTCCATTTTTCTATTGGGGTTGTTTTTCTTATTATTGATTTCTAGGAATTTATATGTTCTGGATACCGGATATCAGTTATATTTGTACAGTTGCAAATATCTTCTTCTACTGGTGTTTGTTTTTAAATGTAAATATGAAATTATAAAAGTACTTGAAATAAACCACAGGAGAATGTTTTTTATAAGCCTGAAGTAGAGAAGAGCTCTATAAGTTGACAAAATGTATAAGAGAAAGAAAGGAAAAGTTTCAACTTCACAAAAACAAAATGTTCTGGCAGGCAAAAAGAGTATATAAACAATTCTAAGGATATCTAAAAATAAATGAAAACACGGGAGAAATATTTTCTGCTGATTGTGCCCAAATACGTGAAGAGCTCCTATAAATCAATAAAATGACCAACAAACCAATGTTACGATGAACAAAGTGTACAAATAGAAATGTTATTGGAAAGGAAATACAAATGCCATTGCAACACTTAAGAGGATGTTCATTCATAAAAATAAAATGAGATACCATTTCGCCTGTGAGACTGACCAATATAAGAAAGCTTGAAAACACTGTGTGATGGAGAATGTGGAGCCTCTGGCACCTTCAAATATTGCTGGGGTGGGGGTAGGTAAACTGGTAGAGCCCTTGTTGGCAAGTTGGCAATATCTATCAAAATCACTAATGTGTATAGTTTTTGACCCAGGAAATCCACTTCTAGGAATTCAGTTACAAATATACTTGCACATGATTGAAATGAAATATGTACAATTCTATTCATTGCACCATTGCTTTTAATAGTAAAAGAACAGAAAGAACCTAAATCTTTATCAAAAGAGAAATGAATAATTATTCTGATGGAATACTTACTGTAGAGCAACTAAGATGCAGAATCTAAATCTACATGTATCACAATGTATACATCTGATAAACAATACTGAATGAAAAAAAAAAAGATGTCAGAAGATATTCACAGTATAATGCACTGTGTGTGCTAAGTTGTGTCCAACTCCTTGTGACCCAGGGACTGTAACCCACCAGGCTCCTCTGTCCATGGAATTTTCCAGGCAAGAATACTGGAGTGGGTTGCCATTTCCTACTCCAGGGGATCTTCCTGACCCAGGGAGTGAACCTGCATCTCTTGAGTCTCCTGCATTGTCAGGCGGGTTCTTTACCACAAGCACCACCTGGGAAGCATATATAATAGCGTTTACATATGTTTGTAAAACACATAGAGGGCACGTAGGTTAAGAATTGCTCTGTCTTTCAGAGAATTGTTCATTTTATCACTAAGAAATGATCCTCCTTGATTCTAATATTTTTGGTATTACAGTCAATCTTGTCAATGATCCTGCTACCCAGTTTTCTTTTGATAATAATTTTTCAGTATATTTTTACTCATCCTTTCTTTAAAATATTTTAAGGTAATATCTTTATAACTATATATAAATATATATGCAATTTTAGATATAAAGGAAATCCTATGTGCATGTTTCGTAAAATTATACCTTCTTTCTAATTTTACTTCTTTCCCTTCTCTGTCTATATCACCACTCCCCACAACCTATATCAATAACCTATATCAATAATTCATTATTTCACTTTTTCATACCTGTATAATCATATACAGATATATATTACATATATATATATTTATACATGTGCAGTACATGTGTGGGTTTTTATTTGTCCTTTTTTTATTAAAATGAGATTTTATATATATATATATCATCACCTCTTGCTGCTCTCACTCAATAACACTCCCTGAATCAATTGGTATAACTCTAATTACTAACCTTCAATGGCTGCCTGGTATTTCATGATATGGATGTACCATAATCTATTCAGCCATCAACCTATCAATAGGTCATTTTTATTTCCAAGGTTTTTTAATGCTGCAACAAGGCTGGATTAATGCTGCAACAAACGTCTATGGACGTATAGGTCCTTACATGCCAGGGTTTTTATTTCTATAGAATGATGTCCCAGAAGTAGAATTGCTAGGTCAAATTTTATACATACACACACACACACACACACACAAATATATATATATATATATAAGTAGTTGGCACTGGATTGTTTTCCCCAAAGACTATAGCCCTCCCTGTTTCCACCAGCAATGTGTGACCTACTGCATGGCTAACTTGACTGATCGTGAAGCAGAGATTCCTGACCCATGCTGAGCCAACTGAACTTTCTTCCTATGGATATGAAACTCAAAAGAGACACACAGACTGGGAAGATGGAAGTGGAGTCATGTTCACATCAATCAATTCTGAAAACCACCCCAGTATTTCTCAAATACAGTCTTACTTTTTGCCCAAGTTAGCCATAGTGGAGTTCTGTTGCTTACAACCAAAAGAAACTTATAAACCCCTAAACCTGGTCCAAAACTCAGCCCTGATCCCAGATACAGATTCAGTTCTGACCCAGGCCACAGACTCAGTTCTTACCCCAGTCAGAAACAGAGGGCCATTCCTGGCCCCAGACTTCACTGACTCTGCTTGGCCTCTCTCTGAGGGGTGTTCCTCACTGCAAGGGTGAGCTAGTAGGTACATTTCATCTAGAGCCTGGAACCCAAAAGTTAAGGCCTCTCTGTGGCAACGAATATGCTGATCACTTTGGAGACAGAGGGGAATTTCTGGTGAAGAATAATTGTAAAATCTAAGTCAGAGATATTTTGGGGGCCTCTGGGTTGCAGGGAATAAGGGATCAAAAGGGAACTCAGTGGGAGATGGGATCGGGGGTTTGGTTTGTGGAGGCAGAGAATGAGGGCACTGAATTCTGGGCCTAGCTTAAGAAAGTCAGGACAGAGCAGGGATGTAGGGAGGACCAGGCATCTGGAGCTGGATGTGGCTGGACTGAGTTGCTTGCTAGAGCTTGGGGGGAGGGGGTCCCAAGGAGAAATAGATCCTGTGCCCTGGGATGAGCAAAAGGAGTTGCCATCAAAAGACGTCGAAGCAGCCTACAGCCCAGCAGCCTCCTCCTTTGTCTGTCCCAACCATCTGGCACTGCCTAGGCCAGTGGCTGGGCCCCTATGCCACCTGGCCCTCTCCCCCATGTCCTGACTTCCCACAGGCCCCCAAAGCCACCTGCCTCCTCCTTTTTTCCCTCCAACCACCCCCCTCCCCTTCATCTTTTCCCCTGGGTCAGCTTCCCTTTGCATGCCTCCTGCTGAGTTTCAGAGATTAGGGCTGTCTACTATGGGACATGGCTCCCGTCTCTTCTCTCCAGAGCCCAGAAGCTCTTGCCAAGATCTGGTCCCAGCCTTACCCCAAGGATCTCTGGCAGGAAACATGGCAGAGCTTGCTGGGAGTGTGGCTGGAGAGGCAAGCCTGCATCGGGAGAGGACTAACATTTGTCAGGACACCAGGTACTTTACTTATACTCTCTCATTGTATCTTCAGAGCAAGCTGGTAAGGTCACAGTTCTTATGTTCAGATGGGGAAGCTGCAGCTCAGCAATTATAAGGGCTTTTGTCCAAGGCTAAAGGCAGCCCAGCTGGAATGTGAAACTGGCACTGTTGACTCCAAGGCCAGCTACTTCCAGGCCTAAGGTGAGAGGAATGAGGAGGTCTTGCTGCTGCTGCTGCTGCTGCTAAGTCGCTTCAGTTGTGTCCGACTCTGTGCGACCCCATAGACGGCAGCCCACCAGGATCCCCCATCCCTGGGATTCTCCAGGCAAGAACACTGGAGTGGGTCGCCATTTCCTTCTCCAACGCATGAAAGTGAAAAGTGAAAGTGAAGTCTCTCAGTCATGTCCGACTCTTCTCGACCCCATGGACTGCAGCCCACCAGGCTCCTCCATCCATGGGATTTTCCAGGCAAGAGTACTGGAGTGGGGTGCCATTGCCTTCTCCGGAGGAGGTCTTAGTTCCTGACTAAAAGGGAAGCCTACCAGGTAGGGAGTGGAGGCTTAGAGCTGCTTATCGGATCCATGGCTGGGATCCTGGTACTGAGCTGCAGGAAGTGAGTGAAGAAGGCTCAGTGGGCCAGGATGCTGGCCTACCTAGAGAAGCAGAGAACAGGTTCCCCTCATCCCTACTCTACAGCCTTGACTCAGGCAGTGCTGGGCCACCGTCTTTCCATAGCATTTCCCCTCAACTCTGGGTGCCTTTGTGCTTCCATCCACAAGGACAGAAGGGAGCAGCTTGTGATGGTGGGAGATGGCTGAAGTGGGGGGAGAGTTGGAGGGAGGACCGGGCAGACTCAAAAGGCCAGAATACAGTCAGTTCAGGCAAGAACTCCAAATTTCCCCTCCCCTGGCCTCACTCTTTCCATCTTGGCAATGGAGAGATTGTATTAGCTGACGGCTGAAACCCATGGCAACTCTGCCAGTGTGTGTGTGTGGTGGGGTCTGCCTAGACAGGAAAGTGCTGTGGCCATGTCTGCAGGGAGAGCTTGCCCACAGAACATGACTAGGGGAGTGGCAAGGGGGAGTCAGGGGGAGCCTGGAAGATGCATCAGTGGCTGGCACAGGAAGAGCTCCTTTGGGGCCTGCCTGAGATCCTAGCCCTGCCTCTGGCTGCCCTCTTCACAGTAGAGGGGTGGGGGATAAGCAAATTGAGAGCCAAAGTTATGGAAAATGTGTCTTTGAAAATGATACTAGGGGAAGTGCCTAAAAGGGCTGTAAACAATTCTGATTGCCCTGAGAGGGAGAGAAAATGGCACCTCCAAAATACAAGTGAAAAAGCCCACCCTCAGGTTTCCACAGAGGCACAAAGCATAAACTGGTCTCTTAAACCAGGCTCTAATTCCAGGCTTGATAATCCTGCTTGCCACACAACTTTGAACAATCTTATTCCTCTATGAGCCTCTGTGTTTCCATCTACATGATGACAGTTTAGGCCTAAATACTCTCCAAGGGCTCTGACAGCTCTCATATTCCAGAATCTTCTACAAGTCAGCTCTGAGTCAAGCCCCTTGAGCTCAGTTTGCCTGACAGGTGAGTTGATCAACTGTGGGGGTCAGAGTAACACTGGGACTTGGGGGTCATCCTAGGGCTCAATGCAAACTCCTCACCATGGCCTAGAGGCTTGGCTTACCTGGTGTCTTTCCTATTTTCCAGCCTCCCCTCTTCCTATCTGTGTTGTGTCTCCCTACCCCCATGTTCCACTGACCCCCTTTCCTGACCTAGATCATACCAGACTTCCTATTGCTTCCACACCTGCACAGTTGCTATTTACCACACTCAGAATGCAGTTTCCTATCTCTTTGCTGACTAACTCTTCCTTTTGACTTGAGCTGAAATGTCACCTCTTCCAGGAAGCCTTTCTTCCTGGCCACCTATCACAGGCCAGCTCCTACTCTGAACCACCCTTGTAACATGACAATACCTATCACAATAGTTACTTGTGCCACTTTTTTTATAGTTGTCTTTCGTCTCAAATTCCTATGAGCTCTGCAAGCACAGAGGCCTTGTTTATCTTGTTCTGAGTTCTACCTCTAGTGTCTAGTAGCCTAGGAAATTTTCAACCCACAAATATTTCTTAAAAAAATTTCCCAGCAGCTATCTTATTTGTAGACCTACTGGGGGCCAGGCATAGACATACAGGGTCTCATGTGGCCTTGGTATCACACTCCCCCTTCTCATTTCTTAAGTGAGGTGATGGAGGGGCAGAGAGGTGACAGATTTTGTCTTGTCCAATTTTGTCCTGGGCTAGGCAGCTGGGCTGTGCAGAGTTGGGCCTGGCAAGCAGATCTGCCTGCTTCACGCCTCCTTTTTCGCTTGCCACCACTCTTCAGAGAGGAGCAGCAGCTGTGGCCTCTCCTCATGTTCCCATAGCAACCAGTGCTTACCTCCTGCTCACACTGGTTCCTAATTGCCTGATTACGCATCTTCTCCCCCGCCAGCTCTGGAGCTTCTTGAGAGCGGGGTCCATGGCGGGCTTCGCTCACCATTACATGCTCTAGGCTCAGTGAGTATTAGTTAAATGAACAAAAATGAATGCATGGCCATCCATGCCCATGGGTTTTTAAAAGCTGTCATCACAAACAAGATACCTGACAGCCTGTAGTGGCTGGAGGGAGGGGCACTAGAGGACTCCTCAGCTCACCTCTGCTGGCCCCCCTTCTCCTCTCTCCCCTGCTGCCTGGGGAAGCTCTTTAGAAAAAAACAGGCCAGGCAGCCTGTGCAGTTGCGGGCAGGAGGGGTTGCCGCAGCCAGTGCAACACCCTCCCCTAACAATCCCCCATGCACTCGCACACGCGCGCACACATGCTCCCCCACCACCTCCTTCTGAGGGAAGCCATCTCAAGTGGCTTTTGCTGTGAGAATTACCAGCAACAATTGAGCTTCGTATTCACTTCTAATGTTCAGTTCACGGTCTCACCAGTCAGCCTCTTCCTCTCCTTTCACACTGCAAACATCGTAATCTGCTCATCTTCCACCTGAGCGGCTCCAGCCGCCACCTCCCTGCTACTGCCCTGTTTCCCTTCCTTCTCCCTCCCCACCCCCCATGGAACAGCCAGAATGAGGGTCCCAAACAGAAATCAGCCCACGTTATTATCAGCCAGCCTCACAAGGGAGTCATCATTTGTGTGGCAGTGTAAGCACTGAGGCCACTAGATGGAGGGAAGACAGAGCTATCAGTCCATTCCTTTAGTCTTAAAATGTTTGACTCCAGACCAGGTACTGAGCTACACCCCTGAGCTCACAAGGATGGGACCAAAATGAGTTCCTACCCTGGTCGAAGGGACAGAAAAGAAACCCTGGTGTGAGCTGTACTTTGTACAGAATGCCATAGGAACATACAGAAGAGTATGCTTGCACAGGACTAGGGAACGCTCCACTGAGAAAGGAACATTTGATCTGGGCTTTCCATCAGTAATTTTGGTTGCCAACAACAGACATCATCCCTGACTAACTGAAGAGAAAAGTCAATTTGTGGGGTTTTGGGGTAACCTATAGGGAGCTTATAATATCAAGGGAAAGGCTGGAGAACTGGATTTGAAAATAGATGTAAGCAAAAGCAGCTTTGGGGATTGGGAGGGGTTGGGAAGTTGCGGGAAGCAGGAATAGTTTGATCAGGATGCTGCTGCTGAAATGATTGAAGGCTGTTTCCTCTATTCTTATACTCCTGGCTCCAGATTCAAAGAGAGTCTCCAGTGGCCAACCTTAGTACCATTCTTGCTCCTGGCTAGCCTGGGCTGGGGAGAGGAAGACTTGACTTCCATGGCAGGAGGCAGACACATGGATTTACTGTTCCATCAGCCTAACCCCTAAAGAGGTAGGGACAATTCACATTAAAAAAAAAAATAGGAGTCTAAGGAAGGAAGAGGAATGGATGCCAGAAAACCATAAACTAATGAATGGTCACTCCTTCCATGATGATAGAAAAAGAAAAGGAGGGTCCAGCCAGAGAGAAAGAAATGGACAAAGAACCAAAGCCTGCTGTGCTTGAGGCAGGTGGGCGGCACTGTGTGACTGGAGTGTCAGGGGGAAGGTGAAGTCCCCTCAAGAGATGAGACCGGAGTTGGGGGAAGATGGACTACAGCCTGCCCCGTGGAGTTGGCGATTACAGCCAGCCTTCAGAGGAGAAAGGACAGGCTGACCAGATGACATTTTAGGACCTTCACTGTGGAGGTGTCAAGAATGGATCAGAGATGGCAAAACTGGAGATGGGGAGACCAGCAAGGAACTCTTCCAAGCAAGAGATGGTGAGGCCTGAATTCTAGCATTGGTCATGGACAGAGAGGAGAGGATTGACGAGCAATTCAGGACCTAGAATCCACTGAAGTGTGAGGGGTGAGGAGTGGGAGTGAGGAGTAGGAGGTAACTGTGAAGGGGTACAAGAGGGAGGAACAAGGTTGAGAGAAAGAGTTTGTACCTTCCTCTTGGGCTTCAGAATGCCCAGCTAACTCTCCCAATACCCACTCATTCAGTAATGTCAGCTTAGCCTGGTTCATATGTGTCAGGCACTGTGTTATATGAGAGACAGAGAGAGAGAGAAAGAAAGAGATAGAAATACAGACCCAGACCCTTAATGGCCCCTCTCTTGGTCTTCCGGTCAGAGTATTAACTGACTGTTTAGTTGCTAAGTCGTGTCCAATTCTTTTGCCACCTTATGGATAGACTCACCTTTCAGAGACCTGCTCAACATGATGCAGAGGCAGAAGGTGTGGAGTGAAGTGAACCAAGCTGTCCTGGATTACGAGAATCGTGAATCAACACCTAAGCTGGCAAAGTTGCTGAAACTACTCCTTTGGGCTCAGAATGAGCTGGACCAGAAGAAAGTAAAATACCCCAAAATGACAGACCTCAGACTACTTGGGCTCCTCTGTCCATGGCATTCTCCAGGCAAGAATAGTGGAGTGGGTTGCCATTTCCTGGTTCATATAATTGCTATGGGGAACAGTCTGGAAATATGTTATACTCTTTTAAATATGCATACCTTGGCACTTGAATTTTCTAGAAATTTATCCTAAAGACATAAGAAGTATGTACAGCTAGACATAGGTACAAGAGTAAAAAATGGGAAACAACCTCAATGCCCATCAATAAAAAACTGGTTAAAGAAATCATGGTACTCCCTTACAGGGGCTTACCAGTGGGAGGGAGAAGAGAGGACCCCACCCCCTTCACCTGTAGCAGCATTAGTTCTGAGCCTGACAGACCCAGAGGAGGAGAGGGGAAAAGCTTCAACTTCTATTGAAGTTTGGACTTTTGTCTCTAACACTGGACTGGATATGTTAATTCCTGAGAGTAATTGGAGGAGGGTTTTTTGGTGTGTTTTTTTTAATTCTATGAAAATGACAAAAATATATAGATCATCAGGAGATTTCACCCAAGAAGCAGAGGAGAAATAGGTCATAGAGAGAGTTGAGGGAGAAAATGAAGTTGTTTTCTGCTTGTGCAGTTCCAGCTGTGCACTAAAAGTTATAGTAACAATGATTATCTCTGGGGAGTTAAGATAGAGGGAGGAAGCATGGCTTTTACTTAATACTTTAAACACTTGGGCATTGTTGGAATGGTTTACAATGTGCACAAATCACAGAAATCAAAAGTCAGTAGAAACAATGAAGACACTTGCATTTACAGAGGAGAGTGGGAGAGGTGTTGACAAGTTGCCTGGTCCCCTGAACTCCTGAAGTAGGAGGAATGTGTGTCAGCACCATGGCATGCTAGGCCCCGTACTCCTTTGTGCCCTGAAGGACATCTAGCAGCTTCCGGGACTCTAGTAACTAACTGCCAGTAGCAACCTCCCACCCCAGGTTGTGACAACCAAAACGTCTCTGAGACGTTGCCAAATGTTCCCAGGGGTTGAGGGCAAATCGCCCCCTGGGTGAGAACCTCTGCTCTAGAGGGATCTTCAGACTACACAGGTCTGAGCCTCTGGGCCTGATTGCTTCACTAATCCCATCTTTTAAATGGCTCCCTGCCAGGCCCTCCCCATGGTTCCATCAGTCTAGGAGTCAGATGTGGCTTGATTTGGGTTCTGCCACTTACTAGCTGTATGACTGTGAGCTTTCCCCAGCCTCATTTTGTTCAACTCTAAAGTGGGACTTACAGTAGTAACATGGCAGCCAGGACTGCTGTGAAGGCAAGATATCTGGGAAGCAGTGAGTGAAAGTCTTGGACTCAGAAGGCACTTGGTCAATATTAGGGCCCAGTGGACCACTGGGTGGGGGTGATGTGGCTCCCCTTTAGGCCAAAGGCTGAAGCCAGATGGGCTCCTACTAGTATTCTCTCCCTGGCTACTCACCTCTGATTAAAATAGAGGAACTTTCTTTTATGAACACCAAACTTCTATTTGTACTTTGGATCTCCTGTCATTCTACCTCTTCTGGAGAATCTGACCCCACCTGTGATCCCTCTTCAAGATAGCAAAGCTCTCCCTTTCAACTGGACTTTTCCCAATTGCTTTGAAAGGACTCAGGTCTCTTTCACGGAAACAAACTACCACTTTCCTTGATCCTACTTCCTTCTCCAGCTACAGCCCTGGCTCTCTCTTCATCTCACTCCTTAAAGGTACTTCACACTCAGCCTGTTCCAAACTGATCATGCCATTTCCCTCCGTAAACCTGCTGTCTCCTGTCCCTTCTCATACCTAGAAAAGGTCACCCTTTACATCTCATGCACAGTCCTTCAGCCTAGGAGCCACTGTCAATCTTTCCTGAATCACCAACCCATAGCCAACCCTAATCATTTTACTTCCTAAGTCACTTTGACTTGGAAAATTATTTGTTTCTAATAGGAAGTGCATTCAAAAATCAAAATAACAGAAGGGATGGTGTGAGTAGTCTCACTCCACCTCCATCAACCTCAAGCCCCCCACCTACCCCCCAGACACACACAGATGAGCCATATGTATTATTGGTGGGTAGCCTTCTCATGTGAGCTTCCCTGGTGGCTCAGTGGTAAAGAATCCGCCTGCAGTGCAGGAGACACAGGAGACAAGGGTCCAGTCCCTGGGTTGGGAAGATTCCCCTGGAGGAGGGCATGGCAACATACTCCAGCATTCTTGTCTGGGGAATCCCAGGGACAGAGGAGCCTGGCGGGCTACAGTCCATGGGATCACAAAGAGTCAGACACGACTGAAGAGACTGAACACGCAGCACTTCCCATGCGCCTTTATGGAAAAGTGAATATAATGTATATTCTTATTTTCCCCTTTCTTCCACAAATGTACTGAGCTCTACACATTGTTCTATACCCTGCATCTTTCACTTAGCAATGTACCTTGTCACTCTTTCTCTTCAATACTTAGAAATGTTGTTCACTGTTTAACCGTTCTATTCTAAGTGGAGATACCATCATTTATTTCACCAGTCCCTTCTTTATGAGCACCAGTTATATGTAATCTTTTGCTGTTGCAGATAATACCTAAACATATTTTTTAATCCATCCACTTGTTTCAGACTCCTTTGTCTCCATGCTAAGCTACCACTAGCTTTCATTCAACTCTGCTAAATAGCTTCCTAAATGCTTGACCCAAATCATCTCTTGCCCTCTCTTTTCACAGCAGCCAGAGTGCATTTCCAAATCATGACTTTGGCCATGTCATTTCCCTGTTTAAATCCCTCCTGTGCTTTTTGGGTAAAGACAAACCCCTCATGATTGCATGAAGCCTTTTCCAGCCTCCCCTGCCCACCGTCCATCCTCATTTTCACCCACTCTGCCTTCCCCTTTGCCACTCCACCCTTCTGGCTGCCTTCAGAGTTCTTTTTTTGTATATGTTGTTCCCTCGAAGTAAAATATTCTCCCCTCCTCTGTTCACCTCGTTTATTTTTACGTGTCCTTCAGATCTCGGCCTACTGCCCTGCTCTTCTCTACTCCCCTGATCTCCGTGCAGGTCAGAGCTCAGGATTATATGTTCTCACTTAGTACCATATGCCTCTTCTGCATCACCCTTGTCCCAGTTGTGGTTTCATATTTGTTTGATTCTTTGATTCATATATGATTCCTATTCCCCCTTCATGAGATCCATGAAGGCAGAGGTCTTACCTGTCTTTGCTTATCACAAAGCCCCTGCAGCTAGGAAAATTATTGACTGGATTGATGAAAGAATGAGGCATATAGGGGGCCAAGCAGAGGACCTGACATGTAGTAGGTGATCAATAAATGTCACTCTCCTTGCCATCACTGTTTCCTCTGAAATGTTAGACATTTTCTGGTTCCATCTCAAGTCCCTTTGCTTTTTACCCTATACACGCTCTCTTCAGCTGTCTCATCCATGCTCATAGCTTCCACCACCATGTACGTGCAAACAGAGGGTTTCCTGCCCCAGTTTCTGATGTGCCTCAGGCCCCTGTATTAATGCCACCTCTTCCTCCAGAATGTAAATAGAGGCAAAGAGTAGACTGTGTCTGTATTTGCTTACAATGATCTCCCCAGCCCCTAAAGCACACAATACTCACCTAATTAAGTGCACGAATAAAGGGCCCCATGCTAGGATGGAGAGCTGCCTCCTCCAGATGGGGCCTCTTTCTAGGCAGAGAGAAGGGCTGTGTGCCAGGTGCCAGGTCCTATTTGTGCTGGACCCTACCAGATCCCTCATACTCAGAGTAAGAGGGTGAAGATGGAATTCCAGGCAACACTTAAAGCCAGGAACCAGTCGTCCACAAACCAGCCAACCTCTCCTGGGGGTTGGTTCACCCCATCTGCAAACCACAAGGCAGTCTTTGGCCAGAGAGGGCAGCTCGTGAGAACACATGCCAGTATTTAATCGCCATGTCACCCACCCTTAAGGGGATCACACAGCCAACCATGGCCAGTGGTAAAGCATCAGAGGGGATGAAATGAAGAACCCCAGGGTTAGTAGAAGGAAAGAAATCTTAAAAATTAGAGCAGAAATAAATGCAAAAGAAACAAAAGAGAAACAAAAGGAGAAAAATCAAATCAACAAAATTAGAAACGAAAATGGGGATGAAGGCCCAGGCTGAGGCCCCATGAGCCAGGACAGGGAGCTGGAGTTGAAAACTCTCACCACTGAAGGGGGACCAGGCCACCCTGCTCCCAAGCTCAGGGCCTTCCTAACAAAGGTCAGGGATTGGGAGGCTCAGTTGAAGGGTAGAGAGATTCTACTTGCAGCCCTGACACTGCCTGTGGCACAGCCTCCTACAATATGCAAGTCTGAGTGAAGTCCAGGTCCCTGCTCTGTGTGCCATGAAAACTCTCACAGGGCACAGTGTTCTAAGTCAGAGCTGAGCAGGTCCTTTGAGACCATTAGTTCCACCCACCTGGTGCTTCTAATGGGACAATTGAGGCTTAGATTAAGGCAGAGACTGTCCTGTAGCTATTAACCAGGAGGTTGAACTATCTGGCTTATCTCTTGGCCAGTTGCCTTGGGCCTACTTGGCCCCACAGAGCTGATAGTCTCTTCTTGCTTGCATTCAACAGAGGAGAGGCAGTCCATGATTTTTTTTGAATTAAGTAAAATATGTAACATGAAAGATGGAGAAAGAGAAAGTAGCGAAGGAGGAGAGAGAGTGCTAGGGATTTAGGATTTTAGGTGGAGTGGTCAGGGAAGGTCTCCTTGAAAAGGAGTCATTTGAGCCAAGCTCTCTATGCTGTGCTGAGGGCGTGCCTGGGAAGGACCCTCAAACTCAGAATGGTTTCCCCCAGGGCCACAGTGAGAGGGCTTCCTGAGACATTGACACTTAGATTTTGGCCTCGTCACAGGGTCAAGAATTGGCATATCTTCCAAAACTGAACCTGGGCACAAAACCAAAGGCCTGTAACACCTTAGTTCAGGTAATGATAATAACAATAGTAAATACACACTACTACATATAAAATAGATACACAAGGACCTACTGTATAGCATAGGGAACTATGCTCAATATTCTGTGATAACCTATATGGAAAAAGAATATATATACGTAACTGAGTCGGTTCACTGTTCCTTGAAACATTGTAAATCAAGTATACTTCACTAAAAAATAAACTTTAAAAAATAGCAGTGATAATAACAATACCATTGAACTGGCACTGAGCACCTGCCATATGCCAGACACTGTTTCAAGTATGCTATATGTGTTATTTCATCCTCACAATGACCTTATGAGGTAGGTGCTATTCTTATGCCCATTTGATAGATGAGAAAACAGAGGCTTAGGGCAGTTACCGAACTTGTCCAAGGTCAAAAAGCTAATGAACAGCAGAATGAGGCTTGGATCCTAGGCTGTGGGCTTTGTAGACAGCTGCAGATTTTAGCTGCCTGGGCTGGAGTTGTCTGGAGGCAGAAGACAGTTCCATGTTCTCTTGGGCTCTCTGCTGTGCCCCAGAGCCAGGCAACTCAGCAGGAGCTGAAATTCATGTCTAATGTAGCAGCTGACCGGGCGGTAGGACTGTGTTGGGGGCCTCCACTGGGGAAGTGGACTTCTCCTCTACTAAAACATGAAAAAGACAGAAAGTGAAGTCGCTCAGTCGTGTCTGACTCTTTGCGACCCCATGGACTGTACACCTCCAGGCTCCTCTGTCCATGGGATTTTCCGGCCAAGAATACTGGAGCGGGTTGCCATTTCCTTCTCCAGGATATCTTCCTGACCCAGGGATTGAACCCAGGCCTCCAGCATTGTAGGCAGACGCTTTACCGTCTAAGCCACCAGGGAAGTCACTGAAACATGAGCTCTGTGAATTCAGAGTTCTTGTCTCTTTGGCCCACTGTTCCCTTACCAGTGCCTAGAAGAGTGCCTGGCACATAGTAGGTGATCAATTAATATGGGAATCAGTGAGCAAGTAACAGAATGAATGAACACTCCATCCTCCTCTACCAAAGGCTGGCCATTTTTCAAAACAGCCAGGAAATCTGGATTTCTGCCTCCTTAAGAATGTGAGGCAAGAAAAGGCATGGAGGAACAAGGAGCAAGGGAGACTCAGTTGGGGCAGAGCCAAGAGTTAAGGACTGGGAAGGTGATGGGAAGGGGTCCAGAGAGGCCCCTCAATGTGAGCACTGGCCTGTGTGCTGTACATACACCACACAGCTCCAGGAGGCAAGGATTGCTGTAATCCTTAACAGAAAGACTAGGAAACTGAGATGCAGAGAGCTAAATGATTTGCCCTAGATCAGGGGTCCTAAACCTCTGGGATCTAACACCTGATGATACAAGGTGGAAATGATGTCATAATAATAGAAATAAAGTACACAATAAATGTAACAAGCTTGAATCATCCTGAAACCATCCACCACCCCACAACCCTTGGGAAAAATTGTCTCCCTGGTGCCAAAAAGTTAGGGACTGCCCTAGATGGCAGGGGCATTGTAGAGAGGAGATGGGATTGGCAAGGCAGGCCACTTTCTTGCTGTGGTCCCCAGCTGGAGTGCAGTCAGAAGCGCCCCCTACTTTTTGCTGTCTGCCCTCACCCACCTCAACCTCCTGAGTGCCTCTGCTCGCAGTTGTCCCCAAACTCTGCCTGGGAGCTGGCCCTGCCGCTTCAGTCTCCCTGAGAAATAGGGGCTCCAACACACCAGCCCCTCTCTTCCATTGCTAAGTTGCTTCAGTCGTGTCCGACTCTGTGTGACCCCATAGACGGCAGCCCACCAGGCTCCCCGTCCCTGGGATCCTCCAGGCAAGAACACTGGAGTGGGTTGCCATTTCCTTCTCCAATGCATGAAAGTGAAAAGTAAAAGTGAAGTCGCTCAGTCGTGTCCGACTCTTCGCTACCCCATGGACTGCAGCCTACCAGGCTCCTCCGTCCATGGGATTTTCCAGGCAAGAGTACTGGAGTGGGTTGCCATTGCCTTCTCCTTCTCTTCCATTACCCATCTATAAATTCATGCCCAGGCCAGGCCCAGCATGAAAGAACAGGCTGGGAATGAGACATACCCAGGTTCAGGTCCTGGCTCCTCCACTGAGTACTCAGAGAGGCAAATCTTCTACCTCACGGACCCTTAGTTTCCTCCTCTGTAAACAGGGGATACTGTCCCATAAGGCTGTTGTGAGGATTAACTGAAATCACTCCGGGGGAGAAGCTGGGTTCCAGGCAATCTAGGAACTGGGAGAGGTGGTCATAGTAATCCACCACATTACAGCTTACCCACTCATTTTTAGGGTCCCCTTTATTCTATACAACCATCCCACTGGGATGAGTATTATACCCAATTTCACAAATGAGAAAATAATTTGCCCAATCAAAGGCATGTCATCTGGAAGTCACAATGCAGGGATGCAAAGCTGAGTGCATGTGACTCCCAAGTGTATGGGATGCCCTCTTCATCACAGGGCCAGCCCTCTTTTACTGTCACCTGTCAGGTCTGGGGGAGATGGTGGTGGTCTTATATAAGTGCTTCTCTATCCTGATCACCTGCTCCAAAGCAAGGCTCAGTGTACTGTGTGACTCTTTTTGAGGCCAAAGCTTTACGAAGAGTTTTCCTCCCAGCCCTGTCCTCCACCCAACTCCTTGACGGCAGCAACAAATAAAGGAAAATGGCTGTTTGGTCACAAAGACAGGAAAAGGGGAGACAGGTCAGCAGGAATACCATGCTGGGGAGGTGCAGTTCAAAGCCATCAATACTGTGTCTATGGTCATCCTTAGAGGTGGCCTACCAGAGTCCTCAACAACAGCCTATCCCATCATGGAGTCACAATAGCTACTTACCATGCAAGTCTCAGCTTCGTGTCTCTAGCTGTGCAGCACAGGAGGTGGAATGGTTCTCCTGGACAGAACACGTCTCTTTTTTGCTATTGCCTGTAAGGTCTTCTCTTTACCTTTAATGGCCTGTTAATTTTCTATACATGGCCTGTCCATATATAGATTTATTTTTTTTTTTTCTGCTCAGTCCTTAGAGCAAATGCCCCTTCTCCTTGAGAACTCATACCTTCTTTCAATTCTGAAAAATTCTCAGCTACTGTCTCTCAAGTGTTGCCTTTTCCTCATTTGCTCCCCATTATCTGTATGGACTTTCTGTGAGGCTTAGTCTGGAGCCTCTTGGTATGTGCCTTCATACCTTTTAACTGCTTGTTCAAAGGTTGTGTCTATGCTGGTGTGACTCACTCGGTACTAGCCTTCAATTCATTAATTTTCCCATGGCTGGGTCCTGGCTATAGCTACTCCATTTACGGCAGTTTTCTTTTTTATTTTAATGATGACATTTTTTTCAAATGTTTGTAATTGATTTTCTTTTCCTATCTCACTTCTTGCTGTTGTGCAATCATATCTCATCCTTTTAAGGACTATCATGCCTTCATTTATCTCTGCGAACACCCTAGACATGCTTATTTTCAAAATCTGTCAGCTTGCTCTCCAAAACCTCATCTGGAATAAATTTATGTACTGATTGTAAACTTTGTTGGCTCTCTCCAAGCATTAGATTTCTTTATATGTTTTGGAATTTGGGGTTGCAGCCTCATTTGGAGAGGAAGAGATGGTGCTGCTTTTGTTTGTGTTAATGTTCTATTGTCTGTCTCTCTCCCTTAGTGCTACCACACCCTCCCCATCCAGGGCTTTCATGGTTGCCTACACTGGTCCCTCATACCCCCCAGGCCACAGTCAGGTCTTCCCTAGTGGATGTTAGGGGTCTTTGGCTCCAATGAGTACTTATGGCTCACTTCACTCCCTGGTCATGAGTCAGGGTCTGGCCCCTCCAGCTCCGCTTGCCCAACAAGGTCCACACTGGCTTGTAGGCAGAACTCTCAGCAGCAGCAGGCATTTCCAGGTCTTCCTGGGAGGGCCCTCTCCCTCCTCCCTCTGACTTCCATAGTGAGCCTGGTTCCAGCCTCCCACCCTGTGGTGGAGACCTTGTAGCTCCTCAGGAGCTGAATTCTGGGCACCCCACCCCCTGTGCTCCAACCTAGGGGCTGGTAGGCTGCTGCAGCACCTGCTGCTATGTGCTTCTGTGCATACCAGGTGTCTATCAGTTTTTGAGCCAGGCTGCCTTTGGGGTTTTCTCTTTTTACAGTATGTTGGTGATCCATCACTCTGAGTTTGGTGCAAAGAGATCTGCAACTACCTTACCTGGAAGTTCACTGTGATTCTATTGTGTGTGCTGTATGTACCATCGTTATAGATCAGTTAACCAACCCCCTAACATTTTGCTTTTAGGTTGTTTTCCATTTTTGACTAATACAAACATGAAGGCAATAAACTTCCTTCACATACTTGTCTAATTACTAGCGCAAATTTGGGGATGAAGGATGCAGCCATGTTTCAGTTGGATATGTGTTGCATTCATATGTACCACCCCAATCATCACTACCGCCATCACCAATACCCCGTCCCCAACATCTGGTCTGTGGAACAGAACCGATGAGGCCCTAGAAAATGAACAATACTGTGCTTTTGTGATCTCTACCTTGGTGTTCAGGGGTGAGGCATTCTCAGACCACTTCTTCCCTGTTTCTGGCTCGTCTGGAACCCCAGCCCCTCCCAAGGGTTGTTTCAGTTAATCTACATGACATCCCGGCAGGATAGGGTAACATTACCCTCGCTTCACCAAGGACAAAGCCGAGCCTCGGAGAGGCGAGAGGACCACCTAGGCTGTCACTGGTAGGAAGGAGACTACAAGACGCTAAGGAGGAGCACAGATGTTTCCAGTCCACTGAACTGCGGAGAGAAGGCCTCGAGCCAGGTGTTCAGGAACTTGGTGCCCTCCATGGGGCTGTGGCCTTCATGGATTGTGGGCAGCGTCTAGATGTCTGGGTTTAGGAGGCTCCAGGGCAGCCTCTGCCCCATGTGGGACAAGTGCCAGCTTTGCCACTTGAGCTCAGCCACTCACTAGTCAAGCAGACACGGGCTCTGCTTCCTCTGCTTTCTCAACCAGAGGCAGCTAGATACAGGGGAGAGCACACAGACCTGTGATTCAGACAGACCTAGGGTTTCTTCTTTCTTTTTATATCAAATACTTTTTAAAACTTGAAGTAGAGTTGACTTACAATGCTGTGTTAGTTTCTGATGTATAGCAAAGTGATTCAGTTAACATACACATATATTCTTTTTCATATTCTTTTCCATTATATTAACAGTTTATTATAAGGTAATAAATATAGTTCCCTGTGCTACACAGTTGTTTACAGACCTGGATTTCAATACAAGCTCTGCCACTTTTCTGCTGTTTGAGCTTGGGGAAGTCACTTCGCCTTTCTGGGCCTTAGTTGCCACATCTGTAAAATGGCTTAATAAGGCCTCTCTTGGAGAAGCATTGTTAAGATGAAAGGAAGTCCTATATGTTTGGCAAGTAAAAGAGATTCAAAATCTGTTTCTGACAAGAAGGGTGAAAGGTCACTTTTCTAAGCTTGCCCAGCCAATCAGCTGGGGCTCGCTCAGTCCTGACTCCACATCATTTATTCTTCCCAGTGCAAGACCCTGGCCTCCCTCAGTCCTCCATTTCACTGTTCTTCTGTCCCACTGTGTTCGCTCCTGCCAGAGAAGGAATGAACCCAAGGAGCCTGAAGCTCCAACCCCTGCACACCCTTCGTTAGCCCCTGCTTGCCTCTGTGGCGATGCTTTGCAGAGCTGGGCTGCCTGACACAGGCATGGGCAGCCTGTGGATGCCCAAGAGGCTCCACCTGTGTCCCTGGACCCAACCCAGGTGTTAGCGTGATGCCCAGTTTGGCCAGCTGTGGCACATGGGATGGGACTGGGGACTACAAGGCTTTGATCACCAGAGAACATGAAGTTGCAATCACTGAGGCCTGGGCCTCCAGGCTGCTCAGAACCTGGGGCTGGAGCCTGCAAATAGGTCTGTCTGCTGTCTCAGGGGGCATCAGCAGCCTCTTAGAAGCCAGGGGAGGCCTTCCTATTCTAGCAGCACCTGCACTTGCAATGACTCTGAGGGCCAGTTAGGGCTTGGGCAGGCCTTGGGAATTTCTGAGGGTGCACAAAGCATGTCAAAGCCATGAGCTCATCTACTCCGCCTGCCCTGAAGAGAGTGGCAAGGGGGCCAGAGCCCAACCACTCCACAGATGGGCATCTGAGGAGGCCAGTTTCAGGCCCATGGTGGCTCAGGATAGAAGCTGTGCCCATGTGGAGATTGCCTTTGTGCAGGGTTGTGAGCTTCCTTAGTGGCTCAGATGGTAAAGAATCTGCCTGCAATGCAGGAGACCTGGATTCAATGCCTGATTCAAGAAGATCCCCTGGAGAAGGGCATGGCAACTCACTCCAGTATTCTTGCCTGGAGAATCCCATGGACAGAGGAGCCTAGCGGGCTACAGTCCATAGGGTCACAAAGAGTCAGACATGACTGAAGCAACTGAGCATGCACACACGTGGCATATGGAAATATTTGATTCTGAGCTCAGTGTATGGGAATGGGACGCTGTAAGCAGAGGTGAGGCCGGGACCCTGGGAGCCCCAGCTGCCCACAGCTCTCACGGATTGAAACCTGCATCTCAAAACAGGCAGAAAGACTCTGTCTTGGTGCCTAGCAAGATGATAGTTGAAGACCCAGGCCCTCCCAGCCTGGGTCACGGACATACTCTTGAGTTTCTCTGGCCCCATTTCATAGCACACTGCCAAGGCTTGTTCAACTACAACCTAACCCCTGGAGGCTTTCTACCCTTTCATTTTCCTCCCAGCCCAGCACTCAGTGGCCCTGAGGAATCCCCAAGAGAGGAAAGCTCTGGTGGGGAACCCTCTTGCTAGAGAGTATCAGTTTGGTTCATGATATACAGGTTTTGCCCAGTCATAACAAGCAAGGCCTGTGTTGTTGCTTCATGCTTTGCACAGGTGATGGTGGTGGTTCCTGGCTCCACTGGGCACGAGGGCCTCCAGGAGTAGGACAGACGAGCCTGGGAGTTCACCCACAAGCCTCCATACTTCATTGGCTTGGGAGGTCATGGGGGGGTGGTCTTCTCTCCCATGAAAGGGCACTTTGCCTGAGTATCACCAGGCTCTGGGAGCAAGCGAACTCCGGACCCAGAAAACCTGTTCTTAGAGAAGGTCTGCATACATTTTTCCTGGATTTATCAGTCATCAGGCTTCTTGGCTTTGTCCCCTGGGTGACAGGTCCAAGGACAGATGGGGCTTTGGGGGTTCGAACACACAATCTGTTCTTCCCTCTACTATTCTCCTCTCCCAGCCTCAAAGGTTGCCCTGGGACCTGACTTCTCTGTTCCTTTACCACTGGGTTCAGGGGCATGGCCAGGGGCTAGAGTGCTGAGATAAGCCACCCAAGCCCAACAGGACAGAAAACTAGTGACCCTTAGATGTGAATGGGTCTTCATCAGTCACAAATCACATTTCCTGATTCAGAGACTCACCAAGTAGCAAAGTCAAGACAGTTTCAGCTGCCTCAGCCCCCTTGCATTGCAACTAAGTTGCCTGAGGTCCAGAGAGGGCAAGAGATCACATAGCAAGACAGTGACAAACCCCAGGTCTCCAGACTCTCAGTTCAAGGCTCCTTCTGCCATACTCATGACCTTTCCTGAAGAAGTGGTAAGTGGGAGAAGCTGGGGGTGGGGGATTCACAAGACAGGGAGTCAAGAGGAAGAATGTGAGAATGGAAAGTTGCTGGGAAGCAAAGCCCCCAGCGCTGAGTGGCAGCCCACCCTGGAGACATCAGCCTAGCTATCAAGCTGCTTCCATTGCTAAGGATTAGCACAAACATCCCCCAGCTGGGGGCCTCCCTGCTGGCCAGCTGTGCAGGCTTTGGGTGGCGTGCCCCAGATGTGGGAGGCCCCAGGCTGGAGGCTGGACTTTCTCTCTAGTGACGTTGTGTGCTCTCCCGGCATTCAGAGGGCATGGGCCAGCCTCTGGCTCATCTCTGCTGTCAGGCCCGGTGAAGGACAGTCAACACTCCTGGCTGATCAAAGGCACTCCCACCCTCTAGCCCCAGGAGTGCTGGAGGCGAAGGGGAGTGGGGAGAGCCCAGATGCCATCCTGCCATGCTTTGAAGTCCCAGTGAAGCCTGGGAAGTAACTGACTTTGGAGTGGGACCTCTGGAGTACAAACTAAACAAAAATCCCTGCCATGTGTTACAGTGGAGGCAGGAGAGCTGAGTCCTAACACCTTTGGCCAGTATCTTCACCTCTCAGGACAGTGGCCTCCCCAACTGGGTCATTTGGGTTCTACAAGTAAGGGCCAAACCAGTTCTGCCATTTCATGACTCTGATTTTCTCTTCCTTCTCCCTGAGCTCAGGTGGGCACAGAGGCCCAGGGCAGGCTGGTGCTCAGGGGTAGATGGAGTCTGGCACCGAGGGCAGGATGGATGGGATAACTGGAAGTAGAGTCAATTCATTCACTAATTTATTCATTCATCCATCACTGAGTATGTATCATGTACCTTAATCTGACAGCTTCGAAATAGGACACAGTAATGTGTTGCTCCATGACCCAAGAGACCTAGATTCTGAATTGGCCCAACCCCTTATTGTGCATCACATCTGTTCTAGAGCTAGGATGACTATGCCTGTTCTTAACTTTCAGCTGGCAGGGGCCATATCCAGCAGGGGTTTTTGTTGAATCTGTCTCCAGCTAATTTAAACTGGAAAAGAATCTCCTGGAAGACTTTGGGATGGCTCAGAGTCTGCTTTGGGACGGTGGAGAACCAACCTCGGAGAAAGGGCGGGCACCCAGCAATGCAGGGAAGAATGTTACAGGGCCAAGGGACACTCAGGCTAGTTTACTACGTTTGGCACTGCTCTTCCTTCATCCCTTACTAGATGACAATGAAATTGGGAACCATTTCTTAAATGCCTGTGTTTCTTTACATGGGAAGGAAATGATTGGATGTTAGGGACAGGGCTTCCCAGGTGGCACTAGTGGTAAAGAACCTGCCTGCCAATGCAGGAGACATAATGAGACGTGGGTTCAATTCCTGGGTCGGGAAGAGCCCCTGGAGAAGGAAATGGCTACCCATTCCAGTACTCTTGCCTGGGAAACCCAATGGACAGAGGAGCCTGGTGGGCTATAGTCCATGGGGTCACAAAGAGTCGGACACAACTTAGCACACAGGTGAGGGACCTAGGGGAGGGGACTCTTTGAGCTTCTGACCTTCTCCCCTCACAAATTCCTTTCTCTCCTGCCATTTCACCAGCTACTGTAGCTTGGACTCAAACTGACTTTGTTTTGGACCCAAAAACCCTGGACCCAACACCCTCAAGAACCCCCAGGCTTTCTGAACTTGCCATATAGCCAAACAACTTCTTTTCCTCCTCACATGTGTCCTTCAGAGTCACATCTGGAGGGGCCATCCTAGCCATTCCCCTTACTAGTCCGGATCACCTGGCCCAAGGTGAATTCAAAGCCCTGTGATCTAGAACATGATGTCACCTCAGGGTCAACAATGAAAGTGGGGTGCCAAAAGCCTTTGCCACCTGCTGAGGAAGGCATCTGCAGGAGGAACAGGATGGCCCAAACCCGTGATTGCCCTCAGGAGACTCAGTCAGAGCGGAACCAGTTTGCTCAAAGCTCCAGGGGCTGAAAGAGCCTTGTGTCAGCTTGCCAAGGAGCCCGCTATGCGGGGGACCAGGCCAGGCTGAGTATGGGAACCATGCTGCGGAATTACTGATACCAAGCTCCTCTCATAGCTGTTCCAAGAACCCTCCAATCAGAGACAAAGGGCATCTCCTGTCCTCCCTGTAGCCCACTAAGATTCTATCAAGGTAAAGGCCATGGGAGAAAAGTAAAGCTTTTCTTCAGGCTTCCCGCCTCGGGACATTAGGAACATTATGTAGCTTGCTCAAGGTTATGTAGATGATAACAAGCAGACTTGGAACACCTAGGTCCTTGAGGAGGCAACAATGTATTCTAGCAAGGACTGCATCATACCCCAGATAGCTTTCAGGACTCTCTTTTCCCCTGGGCCTCCTGCCTCAGGCCTTAATTCACTTGCTGAGAACCACAGCGTGTCAGGACTTGAGGAGATCTGAGACATTAGTTGTCCACCCCAGCCCACATACCCATGTACACACATACACACACACTCAAACACACACAGAACACCGATGGGAAATGTGAGGCTTAGGGAGGACAAAGAGAATGAATGCCAAAGATGGACAATGATTCAGTAGGCTTAGAAGCCAGATTTCTGGACTTCTCCAGCAGTTTTCTCTGTGTCCAGGCCTGGCTGCATCCTTGTCCTACCAACGTTGCAAGCAAGCCCAAGCAGCTATGACTCCCAGCTTCCCTGTCCACCCTGTCCTAAGCTCTGTGGTCAGGGCCCAGCCTACAATCAGAGAAGACCCCAGCCTCCACAGGAGCACAGAGCACAGCAGGGTCAATGACTGCTCCCAAGCCCCACCCAGTGGAAGAGCCACCCAGTTCTGGCCCACATCCTGTCCTTTCAACAGCAGATACAAAGAAGCCGTTGGTAGCAGAAAGAATCCATGGGAAAAGGTAGGTTCCGGTGAGGCAGCCCAGACTGCTAATGGAAGAGGCAGCTCCTACCCCTTCCATCAAAGCCTTGGAATCCAGAACTGCAAGGGCCCCAGGGAGGAAGTAAAAGGAAACTAAGTTGCTAAGTGGCCTGCCCCCAGCCCCTGCTGCAGATGCCTTGCTGGCTGGAAAGAGGGGAGGCCAGCAAAGGAATGATAATAACCATCCCTCACATCTGGACAGGCTTTTTACACACCACTAGCTGGCTCTCCACCCCTTCTCTTATCTCAGCCACACAAAAGGGTCGTTATCCCCATTGGACAGATGGAGGCTCAGAGAGGACCAGACACCTGCGTCAAGTTGCCCAGCAAGTCAGTGGTGATGGTAGGTGCCATTCTGCACTCCAAGATTCCACATCTTGGGCATATGTCCTTTGCTTTCTGCCTTGCCTATCGGCCCAGGCCCCAGGTACTGAGTGCTGCCCCTGCAAGGGGGCAAAGGGCATGGCTGTCCAGATTGGGAGGGACTGTGAGAGAGGACTAGGGTCTGGGGTGGGGAGGGTGATGAGGACCAACATGACAAAATAAATGTCTACCCCTTTCCCGAGTTTCCCTCACTGCCCTCTCATCTGAAGAACTGTCTTTAGCCCTTCTTTTAGAAGAGATCTGCTGGCCACACATTCTCTTAGTTTTCCTTCATTTGAGAATATCTTTACTCCCACTTCATTCTTGCAGGATATTTTCACTGGAGGTTGAATTTGGGATTGACAGTTCTTCTGGGATTTTAGTAATGTGGTGGCATTTCCTTCTGGCCTATATGGTTTTGGATGACAACTCCACCATCATCTATGCCCAGGTCTCTTCTGACTTCAGGGAGCTGCTTGAAAGGTGATTTTGTAAGCAGAAGAATAATGTCTGGGGACTGGGAGTTGAATCACAGCTCCACCACCTCTGAGCTAAGGGGCAGTGGATGAGTTTCCCTACCACTGTGAACCTCAGCTTTGGC
Source organism: Bos javanicus (assembly GCF_032452875.1). Lineage (NCBI taxonomy): Eukaryota > Metazoa > Chordata > Mammalia > Artiodactyla > Bovidae > Bos > Bos javanicus. The sequence goes on along the minus strand of NC_083897.1, from coordinate 83,241,034 downwards.
CCTGTTGCCATGAGAAAGTGCCAGGAGGACAGATGTCACACTACAGGCCTCTCTTGTGGTCCTGGCATTCTCTGTGTCTCTAAGAATGATCAAATTCCCCAAGAGGGGGAGTTCTTGGTGAAGAGGAAAGAGAGAGACGCTGAAGAGATGCCCTTTGGTCCTGTCTGCCTGTGGGAGAGGTGGCCTGAGTCCTACACCTTTTGTCTCCTACCTGCTGAGGCAAGAAGGGTTCTCAGGATGTTTCTGGCTTACCTGCACAGCTCTCAAATCCTAATCAACTAGGTAGAGTCCCTCATTTCCTCTCACTCAGGACATTGCAAGTCTACCTTCTGTGGGGATGGAGCAACTTCCAGGAGCACCTGCCGTCTATCCCCCTACACCCTACAATACACTCCAACTGCCAGGTCTCCCCACATGCTTCCACGCTCTTTCAGGCCTCCATTTTGTTTCCTCTGCCTGGCAAGTCTTTTTGTCCTTGTCCACTCGAAAAGGCCTTACAAAAGCGATGCTGTCTCTTACTTCCCCTCTCTTTGCCTCGGTTTTCTCATCTGTATGTTGAGGATAATAATACCTACCTCATCAAGTTGTTATGAGGATTAAACAGCTACTCCTTGCAAAAAGCTTTGAACAATGTTTGGCCCATAATAAGTACTCCATAAGCATTAACTCATTCTTATAATTATCAGTGACACGACTATAGTATAGTGATTAAGTACACAGACCCTAGAACTAGACTGCCTGTGTTCAAATCCCAGCTCCAATGCTAGCTGTGTCACTCAATCATGTCATTAAATCTTAATGTGCTTCAGTTTTCTCACCTTTAAAAGTGGGGAGGGGGGGATGATAAGGTTGTCACAAGGATCAAATAAGACAACATATATGAGCACTTTTCATAAAGCCTGGCACATGGTAAGCTCTTAATAAATATTCACTATTAGTTTCATGACAATTATCATCATTTCAGTTTCCTTCTTTCTTAGAGAGGGAGCAGCTACTCCTGGGGTAGGTCCATCCATGAACACATGCAGTTCTTGGCTCCCACGTCAGGCTCCCAGTTCTGGTCAGGAGACACTCTCGTGAGATTTCCCACATCTGTGACTTGGCAGACCTGTTCTCTATGCCTAAACTGCCCTCTGCCCTATCTTTAGGAAGCCTCCCCCAGTTCTTGCATGTCAGTGTGAATGCCAGGGATCCTCCAGGGCACCCCTGATGTGCCCTCTGAAGCTCAAGCAGCAGTTGCCCTGGGCCTGCCTTAGATGGAATTAGTTCTGCTCTAGAGCCCTAGGTTCGAGTCCTAGTTCTGCCCCCTGACTTGCTGCGTGACCTCAAGACAGTCCTTTTTCCTTGATGGACCTCCTTTTTCCATTGTAATATAAGAAGTGTGGCCAAGAGGGTCTCTAAGGCATCTCCCAGATGGGTAAGTCCTAATATGACTCCCCAGGGTCATCCCAGGGCTGAGCTAGCCTCCTGCCTGACACTGAGCATGAGATGAGTTGAATCAGATGGAACTTAAGTGCCGTGATTATAGAAACAAGGACAAATGCCCTGACTTGGTGCCCACCCCTCTGCTGCCTGCCTGCTCTGACCACCCAGCTCCCCGACCTTTGTAACTGTGGGATTGAGGGAAAAGCCTGGCTTCTGCCTGGAGCCTGGAGTGCTGGGGCCCAAGCAGGAATGTTCCAGGGTTTATTTTGGTGCTCTAAATTGGAAGGCTGGAGGCTCTAATTTAGCCTTCCCTGCCTGGAGCAGGAGCCCAGGCTGGGGTGGCCTGCCTTGCTGCCAAACATGAGCCCCCCACCAGACCACAGCCCAACCTCAGAGCTGCCTGTGGCCGGCCCTGCATAGCAACACTCCAGACAACAAAGGCCCCTTAACCCTCCTCCTCTAGCAGCAACCCTGGTGGTGGCTGCCGTTGCTCTGGGGCTAGGCGGGCTGGGGCCCAGAACAGGACGTGGGGTGGCTGACAGAACATCAGAAGGCTCAGACAGTCCCTGTGCCCACTCTGGGCACCCTCCCTCAGGGAACCTTGGCAGGGCCACGTGACCTGCCCGCTCCAAGCTGGGCCAGACTGAGAAGTGTGACCAGTGGAAATTAAGGCTGAGAGACCAGAGGGCCACTGGGCTTTAAGGGAAGGGCCAGCTGTTTTCCATCTTCACTGAGGGCTGAGGGAGAGGAAACAGCTAGGGAAAACAGTGAGGAGGCCTGAGGGTTCAAAAGACTAGCCTTCCATCCTAGGCAACTGTGGAGAGGTGACTAGATCCCCAGCCGTACTGCTACAACCCACCCTCCGTGCTGCCAGGAGAGCCATTTTGCCTGCAAAGACTTGATCAGATTCTTTCTTTAATTAAAACACTTTGATGGCTTCCTACCACCTACAAGAGAAAGTTCAACCCTCCATTAAAAAGCTAAGGCCCTGCATACTGTGGCCCCAGCCTACTTTTCTACATTAGTCCCCACGCCTCTCCCCACCCCACCCCTCTACAATATGGCCACTCCAGCTGCTGGGCTTTCCCCAGTTGCTCCCATGTTCTCTCAGGCCTCCATTTTGTTCCCTTTGCTGGGGAATCCTTTCTCTCTTGTCCACTGGGCAAATTCTGCCTTATCTTGGAAGTTCCAGCTCAAATGTTTCCTACTCTGTTACACAGTTACACTGTTTCCTCTTCTGTGCTTCCACAGCATTACCATCAGACATTCATTCAACCAGGCTTTACTGAGCGTCTGCTGCTGCTGCTGCTGCTAAGTCGCTTCAGTCGTGTCCCACTCTGTGTGACCCCAGAGACGGCAGTCCACCAGGCCCCGCCGTCCCTGGGATTCTCCAGGCAAGAACACTGGAGTGGGTTGCCATTTCCTTTTCCAATGCATGAAAGTGAAAAGTGAAAGTGAAGTCACTCAGTCGTGTCCGACTCTTCGCAACCCCATGGACTGCAGCCCACCGGGCTCCTCCGTCCATGGGATTTTCCAGGCAAGAGTACTGGAGTGGGGTGCCATTGCCTTCTCCGGAGCATCTACTAGATGCCAAACATTATTCTAGGCACCGGGGATACAACAATTAAAAGTGGTAAGTCACAGACCCTACCCTTGTGGAGCTTACATTCCAAAGAGACAGCAAATAAGTAATCAAATGTATAAGATAATTTCAGATATTGAGATTTACAGAGGGTGCTGGTAAATGTTTAACAGCCAGCTCTGGAGAGGGAGAGTCTTGACCTGCAATGTCTACTGATTTCTGTCGTGTAAATTCTCCTATCATGGCTGAGTCCAAGTGACCAATGAGAAGTCACTGAACACTGGGCTGGGAAAAGTCAGTGACAGACAGCTTCAGCACACTGGTGGTGCATGCCAAAAATAAAAGGAAACAAAGTAACAAAAGAGAGAGTAACCGAGGCACAGAGGGCCAGGTGTTAACTAGATTAGATTAGGTGAGGGGGTAAATCCTGGAAGGTCTCTCTGAAGAGGTGACAGTTAGGGGATGACCTGAATGACCAGGAGCCAGCCACACAGAGATCTGGCACATTGGATTTTTAAAAATACTTTTTCTAAATGCCCAATATAGCTCATTATTAGAGAAATGCTAATCAAAACTACAATGAAGTATCACCTCACTCTGGTCAGAATGGCCATTATCAAAAAATCTACAAACAATAAATGCTGGGGAGGATGTGGACAAAAAGGAACGCTCTTGTACTATTGGTAGGAATCTAAATTGATACAGCCACTGTGGAAAACAGTATGGAGAGATTTTTTTTCCTTAAAAAAAAAACTAAGAATAAAACTACCATATGACCCAATAATCCCACTACTGGGCATATACCCTGAAAAAGTCATAATTCAAAAACACACATGTACCCCAATTTTCATAACAGAACTATTTACAATAGCCAGGACATGGAATCAACCTAGATGTCCATTGACAGGTGAATGGATAAAGAAGTTGTGGTACATATACACAATGGAATGTTACTAAGCTATAAAAAGGAATGCATTTGAATCAGTTCTAGTGAGGTGGATAAACCTAGAGCTTGTTATACAGAGTGAAGTCAGAAAGAGAAAAATATCATATATTAATGCATATATATGGAATCTAGAAAAATGGTACTGATGAATCTATTTGCAGGACAGGAATAGAGATGCAGATGTATAGAATGGACTTGTGGGCACAGGGAGGGGAAGAGAGGATGGGACAAATTGAGAGAGTAACATTGACATATATACACTATCATGTGTAAAATAGGTAGGTAGTGGAAAGCAGCTGTACAGCACAGGGAACTCAGCTTGGTGCTCCGTGATTCACATTGTTATACAGCAGAAACCAATACAACATTATAAAGCATTATCCTCCAATTAAAAATAAATAGAAAAAATAAAGATATACAATGAAAAAAATACCTTTTCTATTGAGGCATAATTTACATACAGTCAAATGCACTGATCTTAAGTGTTACAGCTCCATGAATTTATATATATATATATATCAATGTAGATAGCCAACACCTAGATGGAGAGGTAGAACTTTCCAGCACCCCAGAAGGCTCTCTCTGGCCTTCTCCCCATCAGCAATTCCCCCTCCTGCCCCAAGAGTAACTATTATTTTGATGTCTATCCCCATGGATCAGTTCCATCAGTTCTTGAAGTTCGGATACATGGAATATAAATGTGGCATTCTACAGCATGTTCCTTTTTGCATTGGACTTCTTTCACTCAACACAATGTCCAGGAGATTCATCCAGTAGACTGTTCTTTTTTTATTGCTGTGCAATGTTCCATCATATGAATATATCCCAATAATGGGATATCAGTTGTAATGATCTGTGTCCCTGCCAATCTCCTCCTCAAGTGTGAGAGATAGCTATGTAGAATGGCTGAAACGTGCTGGGCTTTAGAGTCTGCATGAAATGGGCTCAGAAATTCTGGAGATGGGGGACTCGCAGTAAGAAAGTCCTATCTAGATACATGTACCCCAATGTTCATTGCAGCACTGTTTATAATACCCAACACGTGGAAGCAACATAAATGTCCATCAACAGATGAATGGATAAAGATGATGTGGTATATTATGTGTGTGTGTGTGTGCACACACACACGTGCTAAGTCGTTTCAGTCATATCTGACTCTTTGCGACCCTATGGACTGTAGCCTGCCAGTCTCCTCTGTCCATGGGATTCTCCAGGCAAGAATACTGGAATGGGTTGCCATGACCTCCTTCAGGGAATCTTTCCAACCCAGGGATCAAACCTGCATCTCTTACATCTCCTGCATTGGCAGGTGGGTTCCTTACCACTAGCATCACCTGGGAAGCCAGGTGGAATACTACTGGAATAGTATGGAATACTACTCAGCAATGAAAAAGAATAAAATAATGCCACTTGCAGCAACATGATTAGACCTATAGATGATAATACTAAATGAAATAAGTCAGAGAAAGATAAATATCATATGCTATCACTTAAATGTGGAAGCTGAAAAAAAATTATGCAAATGATCTTATTTACATAACAGAAATACAGTCTTATAAAAACAAACTTGTGGTTACCAAAGGGGAAAGTAAGGGGAGGGGTAAACTAGGAGTTTGGGATTAACAGATAAAAACTACTATATATAAAGTAGATAAAGAATAAGGACTTACTGTATAGTATGAAAGTGAATTCACTCAGTCGTGTCTGACTCCTTGCGATCCCATGGGCTGTAGCCCACCAGGCTCCTCCATCCATGGAATTTTCTAGGCAAGAGTACTGGAGTGGGTTGCCATTTCTTTCTCCACTGTATAGTATAGGAAACTATATTCAGTATCTTGTAATAACCTATAATGGAAATATTTTGTAAAAGAATATATATATAATACACATAACAATCACTTTGCTGTATACCAGAAACTAACATAACTTTGTAAATCAACTATACTTCAATTTTAAAAAATCCTTTGTTTGTACCTGCTAAATGGAGAGGATAATGGTAACTCCTCCTATGAGTGTGGCTAAGAGTTGAAGAAATGATACATGGAAAGCACTTAGTGAAGGCCCTGCTATTGGCAGCTCTGCTTGAGGACTCTCTGGGTGCCTTCCCTTCCTTAGACTGTGTGTGTGTTTGTGTGTAGAGGGTGAGTGTGTGGCTATGTTTTGTGCTCTGAAAAGGCTTCTGAAATTACTTTTAGGATGGCTGCTTTAAGGGGAGATTTTGAGGGGTCAGAGGTACCTCCACTGCATAGAGGACCTGAGATTTGAGTTGCCTCCCCACCAGGCAGGGCCAGGATGGGTTGGGGAAAAGAAAGAGGTGAGGGACTCCTGACCCCACCAGCACCCATGGACAGACAGGAGCTCAGGGGACTCAGTGTGTGGTTTCAGGTCCTCTCCACTCTGCATGGGGAGGGAGGCCAGCAAGGATCATTTCCTCCACTTCACAGCTGCAGGAACCAAGGCTATGAGAAGTAAGTTAACCAAGGTCACACAGCCTGGCAAGTGTTGGAAGACAGATTCAAACTTGGATGTGTTTGACTCAAAGCCAGTGGATTGAGGGCATCTCATGCATGTCCCGGCCAAGGACCTTGAGGCTGCTGAGTCAGCACCAAGAAGACAGACAAGTTGGGCAAGCTGGTTGGGGCTTTGGCCCAGAGGAGGGCCTTGCGCCTGGAGCCTCGGACTACCCAGGGAGCTCCTGCCAACAAGTCCCGTATGACGGGGCTCACCTACACATCACAGCGTTTATTCTCCCTCTGTGGCTTCCCAGGGGAGAGAGTAGGTGGGAGAGGAGGAGGGCCTAATGGGAAACACGTGTCCTCAACATTCCAGCAGCAGCTTCCTGCCTGTGCTACCCTTGCTTCCCCATCAGCTCATGCCTATGTATGGCCTTGTCCTTGGCACTGCCACCTTGGACCCTCCCTCCACTCCCAATTTGCCCCCCCTAGGGCTCGAGGGCCAGTCTTTCTGTGTGACAAACCTTTTTCTTCCATTCACAAGGTATTCCTTTCTTTCCCTGAGCCATGGGAGTCCCAGTCAGGCAAGTGCAGGGACAGGTGGAGGGCCCTATCCAAAGCACAAGAACCTATGGCTACCTGTTCCAGTCACACAGTGGGTTCCCTGAATTTTGCAGTTCCAGGCCCTTCCCTTTGGCTCTTCTGCTATCTGTACAGTGGGCTCATCTCTGAGAGCCTTGTCAGTTCTGGGATTCTCACTGGAACTGTGGAGTGGGTGCAGAGTGGTGGAGCATCTCCAGGGACCCGTTTCCCTGATGGAGAGCAGCATCACTGACTCCAGCTTGGGGTTGACAGAAGAGCCCTGCAGAGAGAGAGGAGATTGCTTGAATTCTGCTGAGGATGGAGGGATTCTGGGCATGAGGGTGGGGGGTGGGGAGGGTGGGATCTGATCACTCTGGACCCTTTTGCTGAGACTCCTCGCTAAACATTCATTCAACAAGGTATTTTGGAGCAGCAGCTCCAGCCCAGGTGATGGACTGGGTGCTGGGTACACAGCTTTTGGTTCCTGCCCTGGAGAAATTGCAACAGGCTCCTGGGTCCTCAATTACAGATTGGAATCCCATCCATAGCATCACCTTTCATCACTGAAGAAACCTGGGGCCCAACTGTCCAAAGCTATTTGATGTTATTCAGTCACTAAGCCGTGTCTGACTCTTCGTGACCCCATGGACTGCGGCACCCCAAGCTTCCCTGGAGTCCAAGGCTATGTGTGTGCTTAGTCTCTCAGTTGTGTCCAACTCTTTGCAACCCCATGGACTGTAGCCTGCCAGGTTCCTCTGTCCATGGGGATTCTCCAGGCAAGAATACTGGAGTGGGTGGCCATGGCCTCCTCCAAGGGATCTTCCTAACCCAGGGACTGAACCCAGGTCTCCCACATTGCAGGTGGATTCTTTACCAGCTGAGCTACCAGGGAAGCCCTAAAACCTAAGACAGGGGCTCAAATCCAGGGCACCTGACCACCACCACCTCACCCCTCTTGCCAATATTCTTCTCCCTCAAATCTTAGCCTCACTGGCTGATCTGGAAGGCACTGTAATCATGCCTAAGAGCCTGGAGATTAACAAAAGAAGCCTTAACTGGGCACAACCCAACCACTGGAAAGCTGCCTCAGCATAGAAATATCCTGACTGGCTGCAGGCAGAATTCCTGGCTCTTCTCCTCTGTGCCCCCATGGCATTGTGTTTGCCCTTGCTGGCACACCGGGGATCGCAGACAGCCTTCCTTCATCATTTATTTGGATATCTGTCTCCTACAGTGGACTGAGGGGTGACTGGAAGGCAGAGCCTGTGACTTGCCTATCTCTGGATCTCCAGGGCCTGGACCAGGCAGAGAGAGAAGAAATTCAGTGGGTGCGTGTGGTATGGAATCAACTATTTTGCTCACTAAGTATGGATTCTTCTAGGTACTATGCCCTTGATGCGTGAGTTCTAGAGGCAGGGGCCTTGGGTTTGCATTATGATCCCATTAATCACTCCCCACAACTTTGGGCCAATGACTTAACCTTGCCTTGCCTTTGTTCGTTGGTAAAATGGGGATGTTTGTAGAACTGACTTCATGGGGTTGCTGTGATACACCCTAAATATCTGGTACATACATAGCAAGTGTTTAATACATGTTCACTACTGCAACTATTACTATTACTATTTGAAGTTAAGGATGTAAAAGGCTATTTCTTGTACAGGCTGCCAGAAATGCATATTCCTCATATATGACCAGCTAAAGATTGGGCACAAGCCTAGCTCTTCCTAAACTTTCTCCTGCTTAGGAATCACCTTTGGATCTTATGAAAATTCAGATTCCGACTTAGCAGGTCTGGGGTGTGAGGCCAGAGACCACATTTCTAACAAACTCCCAGGTAGTGCTGACTCTGCTGGTCCAGGGACCACACTTTGAGGAGGCCTCGCCAATATTAACTAGCAGGGAGATCTACCATCTACTGGGAAAGTCAGTGTCAGGCCCTGTGCTAAGTGCTACATATGGATTATCTTATTGAATCCTTGCAACAGCCTTGGTAGGTATGTATTGATGTCCCTACTTTACAGATGAGAAAGCTGAAGTTCAGAAAAGTCAAGTGACTTCCCAAAGGTCGCACAGCTTAGAAGTGGCAGAAGCAGGATTTTAACTCAGGCCAGGCTGACATTTCAAGCCCCATTGTTTCTCATTCTGGCAAACAGCTTCCCTGTTGCCTGGAGGATGTCTGTCCCATTGAAAGAGGACTGCAACACAGAACTCAAACCAAGTGACAGCAAAAGCCTGGGCACAACTCACCCTTCTTCATGGTCCAGCTTTCACATCCGTACATGATTACTGGAAAAACCATAGCTTTGACTATACAGACCTTTGTCAGCAAAGTGATGTCTCTGCTTTTTAATATGCTGTCTAATTTTGTCATAGCTTTCTTCCAAGAAGCAAGCGTCTTTTAATTTCATGGCTGCAGTTACCATCCACACTGATTTTGGAGCCCAAAAAAATAAAATTTGCCACTGTTTCCATTATTTCTCCATCTATTTGCCATGAAGTAATGGAACCAAATGTCATGATCTTTCGAGTGTTGAGTTTTAAGCCAGCTATTTCACTCTCCTCTTTCACCCTCATCAAGAAGCTCTTTAGTTCCTCTTCACTTCCTGCCACTAGAGTAGTATTATGTGCATATCTGAGATTGTTAATACTTCTCCAGCTTGTGCTTCCTCCAGCCCAGCATTTTGCATGATGTACTCTGCATATAAGTTAAATAAGCAGGGTGACAATATATAGCCTTGATGTACTCCTTTCCAAATTTGGAACCAGTCCATTCTTCCATGTCTGGTTCTAACTTTGCTTCTTGACCTGCACACAGGTTTCTCAGGAGGCAGGTAAGGTGGTCTAGTATTCCCATCTCTTTAAGAATTTTCCACAGTTTCTTGTGATCCACTCAGTCAAAGGGCTTCTCTGGGGGCTCAGACAGTAAAGAATCCGCTAACAATGTGGGAGACCTGGGTTCAGTCCCTGGGTTGGGAAGATCCCCTGGAGGGCATGGCAACCTACTTCATTGTTCTTGCCTGGAAAATCCCCATGGACAGAGGAACCTGGCAGGCTACAGTCCATGAGGTCGCAAAGAGTAGGACTCGACTGAGCGACTAAGCACAAAGTATTTGCCTGTCCCCCACGAGCCTGATAAGCAGGCAGGGCAGGGACTGGGACTCCAGTTAAGGCTGGTAAGGACTGAGAGAGCTGTCAGAGTGGATGTGAGGGCAGGCAGGAGACTATCGGATAGCCCACTGGCTGCCCAGGCCTAGCTTTCTCTTGGTGAGATCCCATGACCCAGGAGCTGTTCCTCATCCCTGAAGGCTCAGGACTCTATCAAGTTTGCCAGACTGGGGGCAACTGACTGCCACTGGTCCTAAGCCTAAGATTCTGAGGTCTCAAGCAGAGGATCTGTTTATGTGCTTGGGGTAAAGCATCAAACCATCAAGGAGGCACTGTGTTCTGCTTGGCCTTGTATCATAAGGTAAGGCCACAGCTGAGGCAGAGGGAGCCTTGCACTTCTTATAGCTCCATGGCTCAGGGCCACCCTGTCCCAGCCAAGCCTAGAGACATTCTCATACCTTCTGACTCCTTAATCACCCCTGTTCTCATCCCCAAACAGGCCCACAGAAGCCTTTTGTTCACATGGGGCATAATACCGTCTGGGGTCTTTCCTAGGTTTCCTAAACTGTGGTCCTGTAGCATGTCTGAGAGATGGGTTTATAGGGTCTGAGACTGTGCTAGATGTGCTAGAATTGTAGGCCAGAATGTGTGCGGATGTATTTTCTGGGGTGGCTATCTATCCAGCCTTTACCACTCTTTTCCTCATGCAGCAAATATTGATTGAAAACCCTCTCTGTGCAGGGCATTGAGTTAGGTACTAGAGACACAGTGATGAGTGGGACAGATGCCTGCCTCCAGAGAGCTTCCAGTCCAGGGGGAGTCAGTGAATGAGTAAGCAAACCAAAAATATCTCCACATGAGAACAGCTGGGACCTGGCCTCTGCCTAGTCCAATGTCATTCATGCCATAAATTGGCAGTGCTCACAGTTTTGAAGGTATGCCTGAGTGAGGCCCAGAGCAGGAGGCATGGGGGCAGGGAAGGGCTTGTCCAAGGTCATACATAAAGTCAGTGGCACTACCAGAAACAGACTCCTGGGTTTCAGGGCTCTTGGTGCAGGGCACTGACTGCCACGTGCATGTAGTATTTAAGTGGGCACATGGCACATGGAGTTGCTTTGGGCTTGACACATTTTTTACGGCCAATAAAGTCACTCCCACCTCTATCTCCGTTCTTAGTTCATCCATTTCCAAGGCAGATTGCCTATGGAGGAACCTCACCCCGCACCCCTCTCAGCCCACAGGCAGCTGTTCTCCTTCTAGCCTGCTGGGTGGGCTCTGGACCTTCCTGAGGCCTCACTCCCTGAGAAGGTCCAGCTGGCAGGCCCAGCTGGGGGTTTGAGGGAGGATGGGGCCCATCTGGAGGGGCCTTGGAGTGAGCCAGAGGGGCCAGCAGGGAGGGAGAGCCCCTTGGGAACAGAGCCTGCACTGGGAGAACTCTCTCAGAAGGACACAAAGAAAAAAAGAAAATGCCAGGGTATCTGAGTTGGCACTCATGACAGTCTTCTGAGGCCTGAAAGAATATTGAGGGTTCCCGTTCACCCTCCCTGGGATATATTTCCTATATTTGAATCTGTGTGAATCTGTTCAGTTTCCCAAGTCTCTGGGCTGGGAATGGACCATTCTCCTGCCCACCACTCCCTGGCACCATTCTCTTTCTTCTCTGGTGGCCACGGTGGCCCAGGCACTGGGCAATGTCTAGGGAGAAGGGAAGAGTGAACCTGTAGTTGAAGAAATCCCCTCTCTGTGGAAGGCCTTCAGTCTCATGGAGGAGATAAGGCCTAAATGATTTGCTCCAATATGCCATGGTCAGTGCTTTGGGTCTTTTGAGGAGGGAGAGAGTAAGTCTGTGGATGGCAGGGCTGGGAGAGAAAGGACTCCCAAAGGAGACATTGATCAGAGGAGAAAGGGTGTATGGGCAGAAGGCCCTCCCTGGCCTCCAAGGGTTAGTCTGAGCTGCTTAAATCCCCATGTGATGTTCATCCCATTCTACCATATTCCATCCAAATTCTTGACCTGCCTCTGCTTTCCTGGTTCCTGAGGCAGGAAGCTCATTCACTACCAAGAAAGAAATCATCTCAAAATAGCCCTTACTCTAGGAAAGCTCTTTCTTGAGTTGGGCTGAACTTCATCTCTTTATGGCTTCTGTGCAAGGGTCACAGCACTGTTACCTGAGGCCACCTACATTCTGTCTTCTCCCTCTGCCCTTCAGAGGTCTGGAACTCCGGAGTCTTCTCCAAGCCAAACAGCTCTTTCCATTCTCCCTCCTGAGGTCAGAGTTCCAGCTTCCTCCCCAGTCTGCTTTTGCTTCCCTGCCCATGCTCCAGCATGTCTATGGCACCCTAAATATGCGGGTCCACAGCTGACAGCATATTCCAGGGTAGTCTTTCACTTCCTTGTTCTAGAAATGTCTGTGCTCCTTACAGATGCAGCCTACAGCTTCTTGGATTTATTTAGGAACAGATCTCTTTACTCTGTTTCCAGCCCTCTTGCCTATCCCCTCTGGTCAGCCTCATCTGAGGACTGGGTTTTAGGATCCAAGAGTAAAAGATCTGACTTTTCTCCGTGACATAATTACTTTGTACACTTCAGCACCTCCTTCTTGTCTATCAGGACAAGACTGAAGGCTGATGAGTTTAGGTCTCCACCTATAGTTGGACCCATGCTCTTAACCTTACCAATGAGCAGCTCTGACTGTGAATGTCCTGCCAGGCACTCATCTCTGTGAATTCATCCTGAAAGGCCTTGTCAGATGCCTGGAGGTGAGAAGACAGCTCCCCTCACACTGCCCTGTGACCCCAGGAGCCTGAAGGAGTATGTCCAGGAGTTGATGGTAGATCCATGGACAGAAGAGGCAGGATGCCAACTACTCTGCCTGGCCTGCCATCAGCCAGCCAACTTTTCCAGAGGCTTGTTGTAGCCTCTGAGTGTGATGGGGGTGCTACAGAGAATATTCAGAGACACCAGACACTGCCTCCGCCCCCTGGGACCTTCCAGTCTCACAAAAAGAAACCCAGGTGGGCACCTAATGTAGGCTGAATCAGGTCCCCCAAAGGTATCAGGTCCTAATCACTGAACTTGTGAGTGTTCCCTTATTTGGAAAAAGGATTTTTGCAGATGCTGTTAAGGATTTCGAGATAAGGAGATTATCCTGAATCATCTGGGTGGACCCCAAATGCAATTATACCCTGAGAAGGAGGTATCCATATAAGAGGTAAAGTGGAGGGAGATTTGACACAGAAAAAGAAGAGGTCTTTTGACCACAGAGGCAGAGATTAGAGTAGTTCAGCCTCAAGCAACAAATGCTGAGGGCCACAAAAAGCTGGAAGAGACCAGAAACAGTCTCCTCTAGAGCCTCCAGGGGGAGTCTGGCCCTGCTGACACCCTGATACTGAATTTGGACTTTTGGCCTTGAGATTTAGAGAATACATTTGCACTGTTTTAAATTTGTAGTAGTGGGTTAGAGCAGCCACAGGAAACTAAGACAGTCAATGAGGGAGACAAACGAGCAAGTGAGGAGGCCCAGACCAAGATCAGAGAAAGTCGGGAAACTGGTGGCTGCAAATCTCAGGCAAGGCTTCCTGGAAGAGGTGGGCCTGGAGCTGGAACCACAAGAGCAGAGGCGGGAGGAAATGAGTGGAGGAGGGAGACAGGATGGCTCAGACCTGCTAAGACCAGAGACACTGTAGCTGCAGAAGGGAAAGGGGTGTGGGGCGGGGGGAGCGGTGAAAAGGATAAATCCTGCAAAGTTGCTGTTTTACCTTCCTCCTAGGGAGAGATGAACAGTGCCCTGTATCACCATGAGGCTGGCCCCTGCCAGGCTCGCAGAACCCTAGAGTGGGGTTTCAGGCCCAGCAGCACCACAGACCAGTGCCTGCTGCCTCCCTGGGCCTCAGTCTCACCGTTGATATACTGGGAATGTTAATATTGGCGACACAAGGACATTTTCCCCTTTTCCAGTTTCCCTTTGTTGTCTGAATTTTTCTACAAGATGTTAACAGGCAAGAATGGGCTGCTTCTCTTTACACGAAAGGATCCAAGGGGGGTGGGAGTAATACTAAGACCCTCTCCCTGCTTTGGGATGCAGTGAGGTTTGTGTAAGATAGCCACCCTGATTCTGAGCTCCACGAAGGCCAGTGCCCTCCAGGCTTGCTTCCCAGAGCCCCGCAGCCAGAGCAGGTGCCCTCCCTCTCCGGAGGGCCTGTTTTCCCTCTGCAGCTCCTCTCTCCTGACCCCTGCCAGCCCAGCTCCCAGGCAGCCGCCACAGGAAGGCATGGAGGAAAGCCGAGCATGGCTATTTATAACAGGGGATGTGATAAACACTTCGAAGAGATATTTCCCAATAGACCAAATTCAACGGAGATTACATAAGCAATTAGATCTTCTGAGCTCCCTGCCATCTTCTTGCACTGAGGCTGTCCAAAACGTGTGTGAACAAGTCTTTCTTTATAGTCAGACATTTATACTTTACAAGGATGTAAACTGAAATGTTTCAGGTGGGCAAGCCAATCCCGACCCACCCCCATTCCCACCATCCCCCTCCAGCCACCCTGAGTGGTGGTGGAAGAGTCCTCAGGGCCTCTACTTCTTGCAGTCAGGTGATCCTGGGCAAGTTCCGGCATGTCTCTGGCTCCCTCTGTGCCTCAGTTTCCCCTGCTGAACAATGGAACAAAAGTGCCCAGCCCTCAGGCTGCCATGAGAATCCTGTGAGAAACTGTCTGAAAGCTCTCAGGCTGGCCCCGTGGTGGGTACTCAAGCTATCTTGGATCCCAGAGTCCCCTTCTCCTTTCAGGCCTACAGAGGGGAGGGAGTTTGGCTCCTGGTTCATCTGGCCTCCCCTCCCTCCACCACCTCCCTCTCCCCCAAGTGCTAATGCTTTCTTTCTAATTTATTAGGCTGTTAATGGGCCTGAACAGTGGTAATTGTCTCTTGCCAAGGGTGAAAGCTATCTTCCCTCGACAAAGGCTCACGCCTCTCCCTTCTTCCTGGTCCAAGTGCCAAGACCTGCTGATCCCCAGCACTGGCCCTTCCCACCACAGCAGAATCTCTTGTCTGTAAAAATGCCCAGGACCAACTCCCCCCAAAGCCATAGAGTTGGCAGCCCCTGGATCCTGGCCCTCACGCTTCTGGCTGTCATAACCTGGCACACATAGTCCCAGGGGAACTGGGCAGAAAGAATGGCTGGCAGAGCTGGACATAGCTGGGGAGGGGAGGGGAGGCCCGGTCGCAATTGTCCCTCTACCAACTCCAGCGGCTCTCTCCACACACCCAAAGCTCCTGCCGCCCCCAGCCACTCACCCAACTCTTCCCATCTCCAGGCTTCTGCCTGCGCTGTCCCTTCCCCCTCTGGCCCATCTCCTGGTCATAGATCCCTCCTGGTAATAGATTCAGTCCAAGGATTTCCGACTCTGTGAAGGAAACCCTCACTAAGGCCTGCACTCCCAGGGACTCATGGGCCACGCCTTCCTGGTGTAAGAGTGAGCCCTAGGTCTGGGCTTTCTCTGGTCCCCTGTGGCCAGCCTGGAGCCTAGCCCAGAGGAGATGCCCTGGGGCTTTTTGCCCAGTGTGATGGAATGAAACCGTAGCAGCAGAGTGGTCATTACAAGGGATAGTGAGACAGGTGACATCTCCTCCCCAACACCAAGCAGAGACTGACCAGGGGATGGGGGCACCTTCCAGCAGAGGAGACAGGCAGCAAGGAGCAGGAGTCAGATGCTATCAGAGGACGCTTGCAAAAGAGACAGCTAATGGGCAACTCTAAGGGTATTCAGCAAGCACTTAAAGAGTCTTGTCAGGGGCTCCAGGAATACTTCTGCTGTGTATGTGACATGGTATCTGTTCTAGTGTGGGGGATAGAAAAACAAGCCCTGGAATCAGGAAGCTATTGCACAAGAAGCTGTGTGATCTTGGCCAAGTCACCTGTCCTCTCTGAGCCTCGGTTTCTTCATCTGTACAGTCGAGATAGGAATCCCTACCTCACAGGACTGTTGAAAGAAGTAAACCATATGACATGAGGACCAGGTGAGAGCACCTGTGCACAAACGCTTGGCGTTCCTTAGGCACCCTAATAAACTACCATTTTCTTCTCCTACCAGTACCGCTGGGAACTCACAGTCTGTCTGAGGGCTTTATCCAGCAGAACCCCAGCCGTAGTAAGTGTTGAGAGTCTCAGAGTTGAGTGATGAGTTCTTAAAAGGACATCGTATGTGAAGGACAGAGCACAAAGGAACAAGGTAAAATGATATAGCACAGCTGTAGGTTAGACATTAGCAAGAATTCCCAGATGACAAGAACTTAGAACTAAGAAAGCTTTCAAGAAGAAGAATCCTCTAAAAACCTAACATCTGAACTGAGACCTGGAGGGCATGAAGAAATCAGCCTTGAGAAGAACTGGGGGGAAAGTGTTGCAGATAGAGGGAACAGCAAGTGCAAAGACCCTGAGGCAGAAATCAGCTTTGTGGGGTCAAGTTACAGAAGAGGTAAGTTCAATTAGAACAAAGTAGGAAGAAAGTGATCCCAGATGGAACCAGAGGGCCCAGACTATGAAGAGCCTTACAGACCATGGATAAGGACTTTGCCTTTTACTTTGAGTGACATGGGAAGCCCTGGGAGGATTTTGAGCAGCAAAACGACATGAGTGACTTAGGACTAAAACAGATCACTCAGCTTTTGTGTGAAAAACAGTTGGTAAGGGACAAAAATAGAAGTAGGGAAACCACGAGGAGGTTTCTGCAGTGATCTGGGCAAGAGATGATAGTGGCCTGGAGGGGGGCGGTAGCAGTGGAGGCATGAAGAAGTGGTCAGATCTGGGATTTACTTAGAGATGAAGACGGCAGGACTTGCTAATGAATTGGAATAAGAAAGGACACTTATTTGGCATCTATTATTAGTGCAGCCAGCACCTCAATGAATCCTTTTGACTGCCCTGTCAGGTCAAGCTGATTTATCTCCATTAGACTAAGGAGAAAACCTAGGCTCTGAATGGCGTGTGGCTTGCTCAAAGTCACACAGCCATGAAGTGGTAGACAAACTAGGAGCCAGGTCTGGGTGATTCCAAACTTGATGTGCTTTCCCTGCCACCATGATCCAGGCCTGTGCTAGGCCCAGCCTTTGGAGCGTGGGTTCCCAGTTCAGTTCAGTCGCTCAGTCGTGTCCAACTCTTTGCAACCCCATGAATCGCAGCACACCAGGCCTCCCTGTCCATCACCAACTCCCGGAGGTCACTCAGACTCACGTCCATCGAGTCAGTGATGCCATTCAGCCATCTCATCCTCTGTCGTCCCCTTCTCCTCCTGCCCCCAATCCCTCCCAGCATCAGAGTCTTTTCCAATGAGTCAACTCTTCGCATGAGGTGGCCAAAGTACTGGAGTTTCAGCTTTAGCATCATTCCTTCCAAAGAAATCCCAGGGCTGATCTTCAGAATGGACTGGTTGGATCTCCTTGCAGTCCAAGGGACTCTCAAGAGTGTTCCCAGAGAACAGTTGTCTAAAGAGGAGTCTCCTACCACTGCTTTGTTCTAAACCTGCCTTGAGCTCTGCTCTCCCTGCTTCATCCTCCACTCCACCCCACCTCACTCCTCACACCAACCACTTCTGCAGCTGAAGAGGAGCAGCCCTAGCGTGTTCATGAGTGAAATGCAGGAGCAGTCCATTGCCTCTCTGGTGACATGAGGACTAAATGAGACATGAGATGGGGTGGCCAAAGCCCCCCTGCCCAGGGCCTGGCATTCAGCCTTCCCTCTTCCCTCTTGGCCATGGGTGCCACCTGGCCCAGATACCCAGCAGGCTGCCCTGGTGTCCCTCCCCCCAGCAGCCCCCACATAGAAGCCAGCATCTCTAGGCAGAGTCCTGTCAGGCTCTCTCTCTCTGTCACTTTTACTGTCCATTCCTTGGGGCCCAGGCACATGGGATGAGTCCAACCATGCAAAAAGGATGCAGGATAAAGAAGAAAAGTTCACTTCTTCTGGCATGATGCTTTTTATCCCCACCAAAACCAAACATAACTGACCCTCACCATGTGTGGGGCCCTGCAAGCCCCTCTGCGGAGACAGAGAGGCAGCAAAACACTCACCCTTGTCTCTCCTTCCACATCCCAAGCCCCCAGGTCTCCTCCCACAGAAGCTCAGGAACACTCCGCAATGAAAGGAAGTATTGCTGGCTCTGGCATACCACTCTTATAGTACACCTGGGAACTCAGGCACAGAGAGAAGGGACTTGGCCAAGGGCACACAGCAGAAATGAAATCCAGGACTTCAATCCCAGAAGTATGCTTTTGCCTCCAGAGAATGACTGTGCCCAGGCTGGCACACACCTGGCATGTGCACAAGTGTGCCCCCGATAGCTGCCACTATTTTATGCAAGGGCCCAGGCAAGGGGACATGGGAGTGTGTATGTCCAGAATCTCTCATAAGCACCTGCACCCAGGACATGAGGCTCCAGCCTGGGTCACCCCCAAGGAGAGGATTGTTCCCTTGAGCTGGGTGGGCCCACAGCCAAGAAATGCATGCCTGGCTGCCGACCTCTTTCATCAGCCACCCACCTCCCTCCCTGGTGCCTGATGTCTCCCCAGGTCACCTGGCATCCGCATCCTGCCCTCTCCTGGCAGCCCCACGGTTGACCCCAAATGAGGCCCCCTCCCACTGCAGCCAGGAAGAGCAGGAGGGCACACAGAGGCCACGAGGAAACTCGTGCTGAGCCGGCCCTTAGGGACCTCACATCGGCGAGCAAGAAAGGGGCCATGGCCTCTGGGGGCAAGGGAGCCAGTGCGGGATTATGGGCTCCTCGCTCGGAAATGATTGGTCGTGACAAGCTCACTGCAGGAACAAAGCCATGTGAAATTGACCTCATCACCAGTGATCAGATCAGATTGTTTAGTGTGAGGGGAATGCGAGGGGGATGTTCATCTGGGCGATGACCTAGTTAGGGCCTTAAAGAGGCAGAGCAGCTGCCCCACTCTGGGGAGGAGGAGGCACGAGGCCTCTCAGGGGGAGGCCCCTGCTGAGCCACAGGTGGAGGAAGACCCGTTCCCAGGCAGGCTTCGGCCTGGCCACTACAGGCTCCCTGATCCCTCCAGCATCCCCAGGGACCATCTCACGGTAGTAGGGCCTAGCCTTAGGTGCCTGAGGGCTAGTGTACAGAGGTGGACAAGGCAGGAGCCAAGGGCAGAGTTTCCATACCTGTCTGAGGAGAGCAACCAGGTAGATCAGAAACTTGGGAAACCCTGAGGCAGATCTTAGGGAAGAGGAATGGAATTTATTCAACGATTTATTTCCTTGTTTGTTTGCTCTGTCTCAGGCACTATTTGAAAGATGTATATTAACTGAAGTAACCCTCAAAACAACTCTATGAGGTGGATGCTATTATGATGCCCATTCAACAGATGAGCACATTGAGAGTCAGAGGTGACATCACTTGCCCAAGTTTACAAAAGTGTTATGTGACCACCTGATCATGGAGGCTGGGCTTGTTCACAGCAACATTCCACTGCTTCTCCTGTGATGACAGGGTCAGCCAAATAAGATGCAACTAGGAAAAGGTGGCCTGTGCCACACAGCAGAGGCCTTTCTTTCCTGTCAGGCCCTCAGGGTGCCAGGGGGCCCAGGGGCTGGGGTGAGGACGAGGGGGCCTGTCAGGAACTCCAGGAACAGGTGCCTGCTTTCTCCTTGGATCCTGTTTCCTGACACTTGCCTGAGGACCGGAGGGGGAGGGGGAGGGAAGGGACATGTGGCCAGCCGGAGCTGGCCCCTTTCTGCCAAGCACCGCCTTAGGGAATATGACTCCTGCTGCCTGAGGGGTACGGGGCGGGGGGGGGGGGGGATGCCAGAATGGGGGCGGGACTTCTGGTGGGGCACATGGTGTTAACCCTTCATCAGCAATATGTGTGCAAAAGGCAGCATCAGGCCTGGCACACAGGAAGAAGGCACCCACAAATGTGCAGCAAATAGCCAACCCGCTAAGGGTAGGCCAGGGCAACAGCTGCAGTGTGAAGGATCCTGGTCGGTTGCTGGGAAGCATTCCAGGGAGACTGGTAATCTCTTGAGAGCTGGAGGCATAGAAGGAACCCCTGTCATCCTCAAAGGGTTTAGAAGCACCCGAGGCCAGTTACTGAGGAGAACCTTATACTGGGGGCTCCAAGGATGCCAGCTCTGATGGAAACTGAGGGGTCGGTGTGGAACTGGTCTGCCACCCAGGCCCTTGCCGAGTACCATGCAGGCTGACGCATCTAGGCTGGCAGGACCTGGGGGTATGTAGCTTAAAGGAACTCTGCTGTTCCCCAGTGCCTGGGATGAGGGGGCAACTGAATGCTCTGTGCTGACCTTTAGGGCAACCAGCCCTGAATATGCCCCCAGGGCAGGCCTCTCAGTTCTCTGGCTCCCTTCCACCCAATTCTGTTGGTGTCTGGGAACTCTTGTGAAGGCCTCTGGGCCTCAGGCAGGGATGAGCCAGCCTGCCTACAGCCCAGCCTGCTTTCCAGCTCCTTCCTTTCTTCCCTATTTCCTCAGGTCAGGCCAGTTTCCATTCTACATTCCTCCCCCCACCCTGCCTTATCTCACACTGAATTTCTCAGATGCAACCTGGTGTGGCTTCATTTAACTAGTGGCCCCTCTTTCCCTCCCCAATTTGGTTTGTGTGGGGCTTGCTTCTCCCACAATGCAGTGCGACTGCTCTGGGCTACAGGGCATCTCATTCTTTCCTGAGAACCCACACTGAGAGGTTGCAGACCCCCAAGGACTTTACTTCTTTGGGGGAGACTTCTGAAGAACTGTCCAAGGGCAGAGGGATTCTGAGGACCACATTTAAGATCTGTGGGTGGCAGCCATAGCGTTAGAGATTTCTGTTCACTTCAGAGAAGGATTTCCTGTTATGGTGAGCTGTTCTGTAAAACAGCTGTCTCAGGTCCTTAGTGAGACCCTCGTCCCCAGAGGTGTGTAAGTAGAGGCTGGATGGACAACCATGAAAGATGCGATTGAGGGCCAGTAAAAGAAGGGTAGGGCTCTTCCGTCCCTGGGTCTCTCTCTATGTTAATTTTTTTGTTGCTGTGATCACCACAGACCCATGGAGTTGTTTGCCTTCTGGTCAGCTCTCCTCACTGCAACATCTGTGCAAGTTCTTGAGGTTCAAGACAGACACAACAAGGCTAAGAGCAAATCCAAGCCAGAGGCGGGGAGAAAGTTGAGACAGCAAACTGCTCCTGGCTTCATGCTCCCTTGTCTCTCTCATTAGCTCCAGGGGTTCTGGAGAAGCCTTATTCCTCAGCTAACCCTGTAACCCTTCCATGCCTTCAAAGGCAAGGGAGTGCCCCTCCAGCAGCAGCTGTCCTAGCTGCAGGGGTCAGGGCCTCGGA
This sequence comes from Bos javanicus, assembly GCF_032452875.1. Lineage (NCBI taxonomy): Eukaryota > Metazoa > Chordata > Mammalia > Artiodactyla > Bovidae > Bos > Bos javanicus. The sequence goes on along the minus strand of NC_083897.1, from coordinate 83,219,601 downwards.
ACACACCTGAGGTTGGAAGACCCCTGGGTGAGACCTGGCCCAGGCCACCAGGCAGCTCCCTGCCGTGCCTTTGGGCAAAGAGAGGATTCCAGTGGGGCCCCAGTGGCTCCAGGACCCAGACAGCCAGGAAAAGACTCTGGGGTATGCGGTCTCTGCCTTCACAGGTTGGCCACCTGGCAGAAGGAATAGACTGGGGTTCTGGTGGCCCTGGGGAGCATAGCTGAGCCCCCAGGGTGGGAGCTGCCTCTGGGTGCAGCCAGCTCAACTGTGGGAAGAACTTTAGAGCTAGCAGAGCCCTTCACAGGAGCCAGTGTGCAGAGCTGTGCACAGAGGCTAGTTGGCCACCCTTAGTGGGGGTGGTGCTGGGAGCCTTGGCAGTGAGTGAGAACAGAGAAGTTCAAAGAGAGAGAGAGAGAGTGACTGATTCTGTGATTCCCATGTCCTGTGATTCCCATGTAACTATATATCTATAACATCTATGTATTTATGGATTTCTATATCTGTTATCTCTATATTTATCTCTGCATTTCCATATGTCTATCTAAGTAATTGTGTATCTGTGTATTGATCTCTTTGCTATGTATCTACATAGCTCTGTATCCATCTATGTCTCTCCCCTTTTAGAAGAATGGCTGATGGAGATCCCAGAGAGTTTAAGGCCCTCTTCTTCCTGAGCTGCCCCTCTTCATGGTCACTGCCTGCCCTCCCACCCTCTTTCCCACTGGATGGTGGCCATTCTGGGCCTGGGTCAAGGGGTTACCATGAGGAAATAGGCCAAAGTCCGGAAAGCCATCCCCCGAACCCAGTAGCAGCTGCTTTGCTTGCATCTGTTGGGGGTGAGGAAGATGAGAGAGCAGGAAGAGTCATGGGGGAGTGGAGGTGGTGGTGTGGGAGCACAGGGAATGTGACAGTGGCTGAGCAGTCGTGAGTTTTAATTCTGGGAGGCAGGACATCACACTAGTAGCCCGCGCTGGCATTCTCCTGCTGTGTGATCTTGGACAACATTCTGTCCCTCTCAGGCCTTCGATGTGCCCATCTATACCATCAGCCTCTTGAAGGGCCCTTCCAGAGCTGACACCCTTAGCAGGGTAGCAGTCACCACAGATTCCTATCACTAGAGCATTTTGAACACAGCAACTCAAGATATCTATGAAAGTGCTAGCTTCTCAGTCATGTCTGACTCTTTGTGACCCCATGGACATGTTCGCCAGGCTCTTCTGTCTGTGGAATTATCCAGGCAAGAACACTGGAGTGGGTTGCCATTCCCTTCTCCAGGGGATGTTCCTGATCCAGGGATCAAACCTGGGTCTCCTGCATAGCAGGTGGATTCTTTACCATCTGAGCCACCAGGGATTTATTAATACATAATACAAGGATTTATTAATACATGCTGCTGCTGCTGCTGCTAAGTCGCGTCAGTCATGTCTGACTCTGTGCGACCCCATAGACGGCACCCCACCAGGCTCCCCCGTCCCTGGGATTCTCCAGGCAAGAACACTGGAGTGGGTTGCCATTTCCTTCTCCAATGCATGAAAGTGAAAAGTGAAAGTGAAGTCACTCAGTCGTGTCTGACTCTAGCGACCCCAGGGACTACAGCCTACCAGGCTCCTCCATCCATGGGATTTTCCAGGCAAAAGTACTGGAGTGGGGTGCCATTGCCTTCTCCGTCATTAATACATAATGTAGTGGTAAAGAACACAGACTCTGGGGTCAAGTTTGTGAATGTGCATCCTGGTTCTTCTACTGGGTGAGTGGCTTGATGTCTCTGGGCCTTAGTGGTCCCTGTAGAAAGAGGAGACAGGAGCTCTACTCACTGCCATCAAGTGATTGTGGGGGTCTGGGACAGAAAGAATGCATAGATGCTGTTTTTACTATACATGTATTACTTTACTAATTGATGGTGTAAGTCACAAATTGCATGTCCAATGTCAAAACTGTTAAAGGATGAGGGAAAAAGAAATAAAATACTCTCTATATTGCAATATTTTCTTCTCACTCCCCAGTGGGTTACTTAGGGCACTTGGCATTGTAACTCTTCCAGAGTTTGCTTCCGATCCCTTCTCTGCTTTTCCACCAGAGAAGTTTGAGTCTGGGCCTCCTAAGGCGACAAGCATGCCAGTCTGGACTTGGGCCTGCCTGGCACCATGCAACCACTCCTGGATACACTGCGTTCTTCCAGGAGTCCTCTCCCTCAGAGGGGCTAAAGGCCCGGAGGCGCCCCATTTCCCCAGACCTGGAGGACCAGCATGGTCTGGGGGCCTTACTTGTGGCCCACAGGCTCTGCTGCCCACACCCCAGGGTGTCTGCTGTCCCTGTTCTCCTCAGCCCAGGGCCTGGGGTCAAGATGTAGCCCCTTCCTCTCTCCCTCACCACAGCCAACCTCTCCGTCACAGAGCAAGCAAGCCAAGTCCGGGGCTCACAGCCCGCCCTGAATCTCTATTTCTCGGATGGATAATGACAGTGCGCCATTACTGAGCACTCTTGCACTTTCTTAAGTACTTTACCTGCATCTTCTCTTTGAATCTTCCCAGGGATCCTATGAAACAAATACTCTTCTTCCACTTTGACATATGCGAGCATCACCAATCAGTGACAGAGCAGGGAAACCAATGGCCAGCAGCCTGACTGGAGAGCAGCCTCTTCATCACCTTGTGAGGGTGAATGAACAAGGGACGGAATAGTTTCCCTGTTCCTCTTCACTCTTCCCCAAGGCCCCTGCTGTGCCCTTCCTGAATTCTGGGTTTGCTCTGACCCCCAGGCCCCGGCTCCCCCAACCCTGTATCTCTGGGGGTCCAGCTCAGTGGGTCTGCACACCCGGCCCCAGGCCCCGGGCTCCTGTACCCCCATCCCCTCTCCCCTCCTGACAGCCCGGCCCTGGTGGACCGCGGACCTGCAGGTAATCCCCTCCCCCTTCCTCCCCCCGCAGCTCCAGCGCCTTCCGATTAGCCCAGTCTCAGATCTCTTCGGCTGGGAACAGCCACCCCCACCCCTTCCCCCACTCTGCTCCCTCGTGGGGAGCCCCGCTCCCAGGCCGGGCCGTCCCATTCAAGGCGCCTTCCTCCATTGTCCCCGCCTGCCACTAACGCGGGCCATTAGCATTTCTAAAGCCCACTTCTCCTGGTCTCCACTTTGGTCTCAGCCAAAAAGGGTATCACTTTGAAACAGGATTTTGGGAAAAGGGTACTCCCTAGGTTGCTAAAACAGCTTCCCTTTATGTCCTCAACGCTCCAGGCCTCAGTCTGTTTGCCTATAAAATGGGGAGAATTGCAATCCCACATTTCAGGCTTAGGACACCTGGAATTTCTCAGCTCGACAGTGTTTGAGAAATGAAGCAGCCTCCTGGGACCGCAGTACAACTGCCTGTTCCCCTGGGTTTTTCTGGCCCTACCAGTCTGGACCCTCCATTTCCCAGCCACGTCCCAGGGGAGATACAGAGTTTTGTTAAAACTGGTTTTCCCTGCCCTAACCCAAGCGGCCTTTGTTAAGGCCCTGGCAGGATGGGGCATGAATGAGGGTGACTTCGTTTGCCCTGGCATCTGAAACCTGCCTAAGTAACTTGGGTGGAGAGACAGCGCCACCCAGTGGCTCCATGGGCTCTAAGCTAGTCTTCTTGGGAGTGGGTCCTCATATACCTGGCTTCACGGACCCCAGGAGGCATCTCACCAGAGAAACCCTCTCTACTTGTAAGATTTCATTTGCATTGGTTTAGCTGCTTCAGATCCAAGGCTAAATAAAGAACCAGAGGTTAGAGTCCCAACCTGCTCAGCTCAGCTGCGGCCCCTCCCCCATCATTCCCCTGGGCTGGCAATGGCCCTTACTCTAGACTCTCTGGCCGACGACCAGTACTTTCCCCTGCCTGGTCCTCACTTTTCTCTATCTGGAAAATGGCAGAATATTCCCTAGCCACCTTCTGCTTTTCCTGGTTGGCTGGGGAAATTTGTGGGATAGGGGAGGCTGTGGGTCTGACAGCCAGTCCTCCAAGACAGTTGGCCACTTGGACCCCAAGAATAGGCTCTGGCCCCATCCATATTTCCCTGACCAAATCCCTAGCCTCAGTGTCTTCCTGGAGATCCAGAACTGCTGACCAACCCCCTAATAATACCAGAAAAATGGGACCCACTCCTCCCCAAAGCCTACCTTCTTTGGTTCTTACTTGCTGTTTCTACCCTCTTCCTGCTTCCTCTCTTCTCCCCCTGCTTGTTCCCCTGTGGCTACAGGATGCCTGTGTTTCTCTTCAAGCTTGGTAGGGAGCAAAATGAGGCAAGAGTAACCCCTGTCTCCAATTAAAGCCCACCACCCATCCCATTCCCCTCTAGGGTCCCTTCTGAAGCTGGTCTGGCTGAAGCAGGCGATGAAGGCAGAGGGGACCAACAATCAGCCCCAGAGACCTGGGGTGCTCTGTCTCCATCCTTCCTCCTGGCCTCCTCCCATGAGCCCTCCCTCTGTGCAGATAAGGCAATGGGCTCCAAAGTCCCTCTGATTTGGGGAGAGAGAGTAGGTGGATTGGGCCCCTAGTGTGTTGTGTCTGGAGTCGCTAAAGCTTCTGGAAGAACCAGACTGATGGAGAGAGCAGGAGATAGGAGGAAGCTTGGTCAAGAATGACGGAGCAAAGGGTGATCAGCTCCAGTATACAGTGTGGCTTCTAAGCATGGTTTAACCTGGACTTTCTCCCAGTCAGGAGGAGATGGAAAGAGCTGAGAGTAGTCCCAGACACATGGATCAGCAATACAGACGGCAGGGTTCTTCTGGTTTGGGCCTCTTTAGCTCTTCTCTGAGGAATTGTAGGGGTTTCTAGGACCAGTGGCTAGTGTGCTGTGCTGTGTTCAAGGGGCAAGGGCAACCCTCATCCCAAAACAGTTCTACTTGATCTGTTATTTTTTGTTATAGTTCCAGATGAGATTTTGTTCAGAAAAATTATTCTGCCACTGGAAATAAAAAGTTTAAAAAACCCTGACTTGATGCAGCTTTACAATTTACAAAGGGGGAAATTGAGGCCCAGAAGGGTAAACTGAGCATAGGACCCTATACCCAGAAAGTCTCCAATAAATATTTTAGAAAGAGCTATTGAATATCATGACATTTTCAAATAATTTTAAAGCATAACCAAGTTCACTTTCATGCTCCAAGACCTGCCACCTTTTCAAACGATCTAAAAAAGTTGTTGCATGAGCAGAAACAAAGTTGGGAATTTCTCAAATGTTAAGAATTACTTAAAAGCATAGCAAACTCGCATAATTTAAGTGTAAGCAAAGGGGAATTCATACAATTGTCCTTACCTGCTGTCTAAGCCAGGAAGTATGCATGTTCTTGAGTAAATTTTAGTTAATTTCTGTCATGGGTTTAACATTAGCTGCTGATGTTTGACATGAAGAAAAAGTGAAAAAGGAAAAACTTCTTCTTGCTTTGAGGTTGAAATGTGAAAGGTGCTGTCATGAACACAAAGGTACATTCACACCTCCAGGGGTGGTTTGGTTCTGGGGGGGAGCCCTTATTGTCTCTGAGCCATGACTGGGGTATTTGAGGCCCTCGCTCAGCCTTCTGTGGACCATTATGCACCACAGAGCAAAGCCTGCTATGCACAGTGGCACAGATTCTGGGTCGTCCTCTAGATGATCCTCAGGCATGTTGTAAACCCAAGCCACTTTCTCTCTCTAAGTGTGGATGGGCTGGCTATCAGGAAAGTAATGAAATGTTAGGAGCTGGTTGACCAGGACGTAATGATCAGGAGACACCATCTACCAAAACTGGGATTGTGTGTTCCAGAGGCAAATAGAAACAATTGGTAGGCTAGGTCTGGGTTTGAATTATCCATATCACTGCTTTGGCCCACCCTCCCAGCCTACCTCCCTACATGCTCAGTCAGTATGGATAAATAAAAAGAGCTTTCTGCTATTGACTCATTGAATGTGACTTCAGGTAACCTCTTTCCTCTCTGACACCCAGTCTCTTCATTTCTCTTGTAAAAAGAAGTTTCAGAGTAAACCATCTATTGAGAAAGTTAAAAGACTGCCCAAAGAATGGGAGAAAATATTTTCTAATCATATATTTGATAAGAGTCTGTGCTATGCTCAGTCTTGTCTGACTCTTTGCAACCCTATGGAGTATAGCCTGCCAGGCTCCTCTGTCCATGGGATTTTCCCGGCAAGATCACTGGAGTGCCATTTCTGCCTCCAAGGGATCTTTCTGACCCAGGTATCGAAACTGTGTCTCCTATGTCTCCTGTACTGCAGGCAAATTCTTTACCACTGAGCCACTGGGGAAGCCCAATAAGAGTCTAGCATCCAGAATGTATAAAGAAGTCTTAAAAACTCAAGAAATAAAGAGATAAATCACCCAGTCAAAAAATGGACAAGTTGGAAGAAGTAGATATTTTTCCAAAAAAAGATATACAAATGACCATTAACCCTTGAAGAGATGTGTGCATGCTGTCGCTTCAGTTGTGTCCAACTGTTAGCGACCCAATGGACTGTAGCCCCCCAGGCTCCTCTGTCCGTGGGATTCTCCAGGCAAGAATACTGGAGTGGGTTGCTATGCCCTTTTCCAGAGGATCTTCCTGACCCAGAGATCGAACCCATGGCTCTTACATCTCCTGCATTGGCAAGAGGGTTCTTTACCACCAGCACCACCTGGGAAGCCCCTGTAGTCATGAAGGGAATACAAATCAAAACTACAAGATGTCACTTCATATCAACTAAGATGGCTAGAATTAAAAATAAAATAACTGGGGAAATAACAAGTGTTGGTGAGGATGTATGAAAATTGGAATGTTTGTTCTTTGCTGGTGGGAATGTGAAATGGTACACTCACTATAGAAAACAGTCTATCAGCTCCTGAAAAAGTTAGACATAGAGTTACCATGTGACCAAGCAATTCCACTCCTAGGTACATACCCAAGAGAAATGAAAATACATGTCCACCCAAAAACTTGTACATGAAGGTTAATAGCAAAGGTATTCACAATACCCCAAAATGTGGAAGTGACCCAAAAGTCTATCAGCTGGTGAATAGCTTGACAAAATGCTATATATCCAGACAATGGAATACCATTTGGGAATAGAAAGGAATGAAGCATGATACATAGGCTGCAACATCGATGAACATTGAAAACCTAAGTAAAAGGCCAAATACAAAAGGGCACATTTTGTATGATTCCATTTATTTGAAGTGTCCAAAATAGGCCTATCGACTGAGACAGAAGACAGGTTAGTGACTGATGGGGGCTGAGGGTAAGGCATGTTGGGGAGTGACTGCTAGTGGGTACAAGGTTTCTTTGGGGGTGATGAAAATGCTCTGGAATTAGTGGTGATGGTGGCACATACTAAAAACCACTGAACTGTACATTTTAAAAGGGTGAATTTTATGGTATGTGAATTATATCTCAATTTTTTAAAAAAAGAATGAACTATAGCAGTAGTTTACAAATTTGGCTAAATCACAACTACTCCAGAAGCAACCCACCTTCTGGTGATTCCAGGCCTGAAAGTCTGTATGTTTTATATGCTCCTGGGATGGTTCAGATGTAGTCAGGTTTGGGAACCACTCTCCTAGCTCTAACATTCTGGGTCCCTGCCTGTGTCTCTAATGCGAGGTACCTGTAAACAGTTGCACACAGCCCCTTTCTCTGTGGGAGCTGGCCCCTTCTCGGGTTCTGCACACCCTGAGACAGCCAGACCTCACACCCCAAGAAGGACCTGTTGCATTAGCCCCAGAAACAGACCCTTCTTGTGCTCCTGGGGCTGCAGGGTGGTTTCTGACCTCCGAGTCAGGGCTGCTGGTGTTGGCCTTCCCAGGTGTGGGAGCCTCCTTGCCCCTCCTCCGCCTCTCCCTCCAGGGCCTCCTTCAGCAAGGCCTTAGAGCCATTGCTCTCTGCTCCAGTGGCGCCAACACCAGGCCTGCCTGACTGGCCATGTGGTAAAAGAACTCAAACCCCACTGGGGAGTCTGGTAGGGGAGGCAGCCACAGGGATGACCCTCAGGTGCCTGGGAAACCACATGCCTAGGGCATTTTGGCTCTGGTGCCTGGACCAGATTCTGAGGAGAGGGCTCTTAGAGAGGCAGTCCAGGCCCAGTCTTCAGCAGATGAGTGGTTCTGGTCCCCTTCAGGGTGTGTAAAGACCAGAGGGTATATGAAGACAGGAGCATGTGCACAGGCCTAGTAAGGCGCTAGGCTCAGCTGTGAGCCAAGATACTAGGGTCTTGCTCATAGTTTCTCCTTGCCTACCTTTTCTCCTCCAAGCTCATATTCTCTCCTCACAGTATCTGTAACAAAATAATGTTCCTCCCCACCCCACCAATTGAGGGCCGACCTTATGTTGGGCCCAATGCAAAATGCTTTGAGAAACTTGCCTTCATTCCATCCTCACAACAACCTTTTACAGTAGGAAGTACTCTTCTCACTTTACATGAGGAACAAGGAATTCAAAGTTAGTTATTCACTTGATTAGAATTTTGGGGGCACTTGTTATATGCCAGGCACTATGCCAAGTGCTGGGTCTACAGAAAAGAATGAGGTCCAGCCCCTCCTGGAGACTACACTCTATCTCCAAGCAGGAAAGGAGATTTCTAGAAAGAAGTCAAGCTGGGATAGCAAACCAGGTCCACTTGAGTCTATAAGCCCTCCTCTTGCAGGTTGCCCAGCCTTGGCCAGATGTTCCCTCCATGCATTGCAAGACTTCCCAGGGCTGCCCTGTGGCTGCATCTTTCCAGGCATGTGATAAGGGAGCATACAAAATTTAACAAATATTAGTTGTTCACATGCGACCATCATGACTTTTGCTATCATCCCACCCCACCTGTTTCATTACTTACTTGCTATTTTTCCTTAAGTGGACTCACTTCTGAAACAGGAACTTTAGTATTTTCCTCAGTGTCATACTAAGCAATGCTATGTATGAAATCATTTGTGGTATGCTAGTTACATATTCTCCTGCTGCTGCTGCTGCTGCTAAGTCGCCTCAGTCGTGTCCGACTCAGTGCAACCCCATAGACGGCAGCCCACCAGGCTCCCCGTCCCTGGGATTCTCCAGGCAAGAACACTGGAGTGGGTTGCCATTTCCTTCTCCAATGCATGAAAGTGGAAAGTGAAAGTGAAGTCACTCAGTTGTGTCCAATCCTAGGAACCCCATGGACTGCAGCCCACCAGGCTCCTCCATCCATGGGATTTTCTAGGCAAGAGTACTGGAGTGGGTTGCCATTGCCTTCTCTGACATATTCTCCTAAAAAACGTTAAAATTAAATATCACTTCAGTTCAGTCACTCAGTTGTGTCTGACTGTTTGTGACCCCATGGACTGCAGCACGCCAGGCCTCCCTGTGCATCACCAACTCCCAGAGTTTACTCAAACTCATATCCGTTGAGTTGGTTATGCCATCCAACCATCTCATCCTCTGTCATCCCCTTCTCCTCCTGCCTTCAATCTTTCCCAGCATCATGGTCTCTTCAAATGAGTCAGCTCTTTGCATCAGGTGGCCAAAATATTGGAGTTTCAGCTTCAACATCAGTCCTTCCAATGAACACCCAGGACTGATCTCCTTTACGATGGACTGGTTGGATCTCCTTGCAGTCCAAGGGATTCTCAAGAGTCTTCTCCAACACCACAGTTCAAAAGCATCAATTCTTCTGCACTCAGCTTTCTATATAGTCCAACTCTCACATCCATACATGACCACTGGAAAAACCATAGCCTTGACTAGATGGACCTTTGTTAGCAAAGTAACGCCTCTGCTTTTGAATATGCTGTCTAGGTTGGTCATAACTTTCCTGCCAAGGAGTAAGCGTCTTTTAATTTCATGACTGAAGTCACCATCTGCGGTGATTTTGGAGCCCCCCAAAATAAAGTCTGCTGCTGTTTCTACTGTTTCCCCATCTATTTGCCATGAAGTGATGGGACTGGATGGCGTGATCTTAATTGAATGTTGAGCTTTAAGCCAACTTTTTCACTCTCTTCTTTCACTTTCATCAAAAGGCTCTTCAGTTCTTCTTCACTTTCTGCCATAAGGGTGGTGTCATCTGCATATCTGAGGTTATTGATATTTCTCCCGGCAATCTTGATTCCAGCTTGTACTTCTTCCAGCCCAGCATTTCTCATGATGTACTCTGCATAGAAGTTAAATAACCAGGGTGACAATATACAGCCTTGATGTATTCCTTTTCCTATTTGGAAAAAGTCTGTTGTACCATGTTCAGTTCTAACTGTTGCTTCCTGACCTGCATACAGGTTTCTCAAGAGGCAGGTCAGGTGGTATGGTATTTCATCTCTTAAGAATTTTCCATAGTTTATTGTGATCCACATAGTCAAAGGCTTTGGCATAGTCAATAAAGCAGAAATAGATGTTTTTCTGGAACTCTCTTGCTTTTTTGATGATCCAGAAAATGTTGGCAATTTGATCTCTGGTTCCTCTGCCTTTTCTAAAACCAACTTGAACATCTGGAAGTTCACAGTTCACATACTGCTGAAGCCTGGCTTGGAGAATTTTGAGCATTACTTTACTAGCGTGTGAGATGAGTGCAATTGTTCAGTAGTTTGAGCATCCTTTGGCATTGCCTTTCTTAAGGATTGGAACGAAAACTGACCTTTTCCAGTCCTGTGGCCACTGCTGAGTTTTCCAAATTTGCTGGCATATTGAGCGCAGCACTTTCACAGCATCATCTTTTAGGATTTGAAATAGCTCAGCTGGAATTCCATCACCTCCACTAGCTTTGTTCATAGTGATGCTTCCTAAGGCCCACTTCACATTCCAGGATGTCTGGCTCTAGGTAAGCGATCACACCATCATAATCATCTGGGTTGTGAAGATCCCTTTTGTATAGTTCCTCTGTGTATTCTTGCCACCTCTTCTTAATAGCTTCTGTTAGGTCCATACCATTTCTGTCCTTTATTGAGCCCACATTTTCATGAAATATTCCCTTGGTATCTCTAATTTTCTTGAAAAGATCTCTAGTCTTTCCCATTCTATTGTTTTCCTCTATTTATTTGCACTGATCACTGAGGAAGGCTTTCTTATCTCTCTTTGCTATTCTTTGGAACTCTGCATTCAAATGGGTATATTTTTCCTTTTCTCATTTGCTTTTCACTTCTCTTCTTTTCACAGCTATTTGTAAGGCCTCCTCAGACAGCCATTTGCTTTTTTGCATTTCTTTTTCTTAGGGATGGTCTTGATCCCTGTCTCCTGTACAGTGTCACGGACCTCCATGTATAGTTCATCAGGCACTCTATCTATCAGATCTAGTCCTTTAAATCTATTTCTCACTTCCACTGTATAATCGTAAGGGATTTGATTTAGGTCATACCTGAATGGTCTAGTGGTTTTCCCTACTTTCTTCAATTTAAGTCTGAATTTGGCAATAATGAGTTCATGATCTGAGCCACAGTCAGCTCCCGGACTTGTTTTTGCTGATCACTATTGACATATACATCTTTGTTTAAGGCCACTTAAAATCCTCTCAACAACCTGCAAGATAAGTAACATACTTTGGAGAAACACATGAAGAAAAAGAAAATATAACACCTCTGGAGATGCTTGGAGATGTACTTGCATGGAGACTGCCTTCATTGCAAAGTTGCTTGGTTACCCTGAGTCTTTAGGGCCCAGAAATGGATCCAGTTGAAGGCTTTGTCTATTATTCCAAAAGAGCAAGGAGGAAGTGCAGTTGACAAGATGGCGGAATGTCCCACACTCTGCCAGGTGACTCCTCAAGACATCCACTCCCCGTAATCTCCAGCCAAGTCATTCCCCTCACAGAATGTTGGAGACAAAGTGTGAAGGATATGGGTCTCCAGGCTAACTAAAGTAGTCAGAATTTGGGCAGTAAAGCTTCTGGGTGTTACAGAAATCCTGGGGAGGTCTTTGGGTTCTCTCAGGGTTCAGGTCAAGGCTCACTATATCTAGAAAAGGCAAGGATCCTGGATCCCAATGGCTGAATGATCCTGGGTAAGTAACTTTATCATGTCTGAAATGGGAAATGAGAGCCTTCTTCACAGACTGGTTGTGAGGGTTAAGTGAGACAAGAATGTATGAGTGGGCTTTGATAATGGCCCATCCAAACGTTTTCATTTTGTGATCATAACTTTTCAACAAATTCAGTAAACATGCTTTGGCCACTTTGGTGCACAAAGCATCATTCCACACCCTGTTGGGGAGGGGCAACAATAAGCATGGAGGGGTGTGAATGAGTACAATGAAGTCCCTACAGTCTAGGAGCGCAAGCAAGCAAACAGCTGGATTTAACCTATGAAATGGCCAATCATTTTGGACCCCAAACCCAATACTACCTCTGATATCAGGCAAAGTGAAATAAATACAAATGGAAATGGAGGAGGGAGTGATTTTCTCTCACTGGAAAAATTAGGGAGGGTTTCCGTGAGGAAATGACTTTTGACTGAGCCTTGAAGGATGCATTGGATTGTAATCAGCTGCAATCCAAGGAGAAAGGACTTGCAGGCTAAGAGCAGGGAGAGTGGCAACAATGCCACAACAGTGGGGTCGGGAGCAGCCTGTTTGGGGATGAGGTGGCCTGGGTACCTGGGCAAATGCTCTGCTGGGACAGCTTGGTAGGACCATTATGGAGGGTCTGAGATGCTGGCCTCACCTTCCCCAGGGAGTTGGCAACTGCTTATTAGCAAACAAGGGACATGGTCATTTCTTTCTGCTTAGTGGGGCAGGTGGCATGAAGTGGGGCAGCAGCCTTCTCACCTTGCAACTAAAGGCTTCTCCTGGCAGCAGGAGAAATTGTAATCAGCCAAAAGAAAGAACTTTCTGCAAGTGAGCTATGGGAACATATTCCAGAATGTCCAAGGAAAGCTGAGGAATCTTTTCCCCTGGAGACCTTGAAAAGCAGGAGAGGTTCTCATCTGTCTGGTTTTAGAAGAATTCTGCCCAGAGGCAGGGGGCCGGACTAGATAACCCATTTGGGTTCTTTCCAGTCTGCAGCCTGGGTGATCTCATTGTTCCCTCTTCCTCTGGATGGGGTTGCCTCGCCCCACCTCGGTCTCATTGGGATTATTCCTGTTGTTAGAGATCTCCCAGGCCCCCAAAGCCACAGCTTTTCCGGTTGGTGACTAATGACCTTGTCAGCACGATCATGCCAGTGTCTAGCCTCCATCCTCCTTGCTGTTAGCTTGAGTAAGCTTAGCCTTTCTCTTTGTAGCTTCCTTTGACGGTGAGGAAACATAGGTTATTATCCTTATATAGCCAAGACTTTCCATGGTCAGCCCTAATGCCAACGTTCCTCTCACCTCTGAAGAGAGTCAGGGCCTCACATATAGAATAGGTTTTAGAGTTGAAGGGCCTAGGTTTGAGTTTTGATTAGTTGTATGACCTCAGGCAAGTCATTTAAGGGCAGAGATTAAGTCAACTAACACTTGTGGAGCACTTGCTATATGCTCAAATACTGCTGAATGAATCAAATGTAGGTATCTTCCCTATTTTATGGGTAGGAAAACTGAGGCTCTAAGAGGTAAAGTTTCTTGCTCACTGTTACACAACTAAAGTAATAAAGCTGGAAATGGAACTCAGACCTCACAGATTCCCAAAGCTGTGCCTTTTCCACACTCTGTGGTGTTACTTCTTGTTTCATCACTCAACCTATTCTGTCATCCGTAAAATGGGGCTTATCCTCTCTGCCCCACAGAGATATTGGGGGGATTAAAAATATACATACTGTATGTGAAAGTGATGTGAAAGACAAAAAGTGCTCAGCAGACACTAGGTAATTATGTCTCAATCCCTGATCAATTCTCTGTGCTTCTGCCAACATCTTTGGGAAGCTGTTTCTGAGAGCAGCAGGCAGAGTTGGCCTCTCCTTTCCACTATCGCTGGAGGATGGAAGAGACGTCTCTTCTTCCTGAAGTAGAGAACTAGAGAACTCTAGCTCTTATTGCACTGGGTCGAATTCTTTCTTTAGCATGTTTGCCTCCCTAATTCAACTGTAAGCTTCTCCAGCGCACAATGCTGACACACAATAGTACTCAGCAAGTGTTAGTGTTGTTCGCTCAGTCGTGTCCAAATGATGCGGCGACTTGCCCTCACAAACCTGTTCCTTCTCTGGTCCAGTCTCCATCCTCCCTACCCAGAGCCCAGCTTCCTAACTGGGCCACCCACCGCTGGCCTCCCAATCCCATGGTCACATGTTTACCTTGGCTGGCTGGCATCCAGCCCTTAGCATGTGACACTCAGCATCGTTCTACCAGGAATGCCCTTCCCTATAATATCCTCTTGTCAAAGTGCATATTGTCTTGTTCGTGCAACTTTCCCTGACCACCCACCTTGTCCAAAACTAAAGGTGATCTCATTTTCCCATGAGCTCCCCTTGCATAGAGTGGGTGCCATTTATAGGACTCCTTAATATCTTCTACCTTCTCAGACAGTTATGTGCATCCCACTATGTGACCTTGGGTAAGTCCTTACCCCTGATATGGGCCTCAGCCTCCAATCTGTGCATATGTGTCCCACGACTCTTCCAACTCTGCCATTCTGACCTGGCTTCTTTGGGTTCTGGGAAAACAAGACACAAAAGAGCCCTAGTTGAGGCCTTCAACTCTTGACAGCACGTGCCCAGATCCCAGGCCTGAAAATCAGCTGCTCAGATATTTCAAGCTAATTGACTTGGTTAATAAAGGGATAAATAAATATCTGCTTAACATGATTACTGTCAGAGGCCTGAGCTACAGAACTTTCCATGCTGGGGTTTTATTGCAGGAGAAGCTAATTAGTTCTAATTAGTTAACTCCCAGGTGCTTAAGGCAGAGGCAGGGGAGAGGAGGGTGTGAGGGAGTGGAAGGCAGGTGGGGAAAGGGAGGAGAAGGTGTTCTCTACTCCCCTCTCTCAGCTGCTTAACTGCCACAGCCAGGCTCAGGACTCATTAGGAAGCCCAGGCTTAGTGATACCTCAGGCACCTCACGCATCTGGGATGAAGGAATGAAGCTCCTTGAGAACCTACTATGGGCTGGGCTCCGAAACAAGCCTGTTCTCTGCATGATCTTGTCTGATCCTTGCAATGACCGGCAGAGGCAAGAACTCTTCATTGTCCTGTTTTCTAGGTGGGGAAACTGAGATGCACAGAAGTTAAGCCCCTTGTCTGAGCTCACACCACAGGGAAGCAGAGGAGCCAGGACTGGATCTGACTGCAAGGCCAGGGTTGCTGTCTTTGGCCTCTGTTATGCCTCCAGGTGACAGCCCCAGAGGGCTCGTGCTGCTCAGAAAGGGATTTGGATAGGCAGTGACCTCCCTTCACTGTGGTATTCAGCCAAGAGGTCTTCCTGGATAGGCCAAACCAGACACAGCCAGAGCTGGCAGGGTAGTGAAGAGCTAGTCATCGTTTGATTCAAGAACTCCTCCTCCTTTGATTCTGGTCAAAGCTCTGGGCTGGAAATCCTGCATGACTCAGATCCCCGCCCACAAGGAACTCACATTCAAGGGAAGTGTATGAACATTTGGATAGCAAGTTACTTAACTGTTAAAAATGTACATGAGGAGATACAGCTCTCTTCTATTGCATAATTTCTCTGCTTAGAGAAAAATTTTCCCAGGCTTTGAGGGCCTAAGTCAGAGAATCAGGGTCTCCTTCTGGGATACCACTTGCAGTGTAGGAAGGAGCATGGACTCTGGCATTTGGATTTGAATCGAGGAGCTGCCACTTATTAATTGTATGATCTTGGTCATATCCCTCTGCCTCTCTTTGTCTGGCCCGCCCTCTCCTGCACCTCACTTCACAACGCTTACCTGCACACACCATCTCCTAACTGGCTTCCCTGCTTCTCTGGAACCCATTCCTCACACTGCAGCCAGAATGAGCTGCTGCCTCATGTGATAACCCCACTGTAAGTCCTTCAAAGTCTTCACCATGGCCTGCGAAGCTTCCATGATCTCTGGCTTCATTTCAGGCCACACTCTCTCACTCACCAAACTCTGCCACACTGGTCTTCTTAATGTTTTAGAAATCTGATCTCTTTTCTACCTCTGGACTTTTGTACCCGTTGTTCTGGCCACCTCAGTGTTCTGACCCCAACCACTTGCATTGCTGGCCTCTTCTCATTCTTAAACATCACCTCCTCAGGGACATTTTCCCTTTAACCCTATCTCAAACAGCAGTAGCCCCTTTGTTCTCAATTTCAGTACCTTTTGTTTCCATCCAAATACCACATTTGTAATTTTCTAAATTCACTCAAACATGTGTTCTTTATCTATTTCCTCCCACTCAGATAATAAGCATCATTAGGTCAATGACTTTGTCACTGCCACTGTGTCTTGAACAGCGTTTGACACATAGTAGGTGCTCAATATAGACTTGGTACAGATGGAGGGGTGGATGGTTGGAGCAGTGAATGAATGGCCACTTCTTAAAGCTGTTGTGAGGATTAAATGAGCTGATGCATGTTAAATGTCTGGCACAGAGCCCAGCAAAGAGCCCAGCTCAATAGCTAAGTTGAATCTGCACGTGGCTGGCACCCAGCTATTTCCTGAGCCATCCCCACCTTAGTCAGCTAGTACTCCATCCCACCACCCTGCAAGGCCCAGCTCCTACTGCCCTGGAAACAAACCCGTTCTTACCCACAGGCAGTGTGCTAGAGTTGAGTGCCACTTGTTAACGATTCAGGAATTTTACAAGCAGATTGTTAAACTATCAGTAGCTTCAGAGTGGCCACGGAGGGAGTATTTGCACCACAGAAATTGACAAATAGTACAAATCACACCCCCACCACGCAAAGAGCCAGTTTACCAGTACACCATCACTAGGCTTCTTTCCTGCTGCTCACCCTGTCAGAGTGCCCTGCCTGAGTTCAGTCTGCCAGCCTTCAAGGCTCAGATCAAGCACTGACTCCCCCCGAAAGCCATGAAGCCTCCCTTATCTCACTCCTGCTGACAGCCTCAGTGCCACAGGTGAGGGTATCTAAGTCAGTGTTTCTGTATATTGATTTTTGTCTTCTTCTTCTCCAAGTAACACAGAAATCTTACCCTCGAAGCTGACTTTTAAAACTGCAAAAGCAAGGGCATGGTTAATACACTTATTTCTTCTAGTCCCTCAGGGTGCCTAGCACAAGACGGGGACTGGAGAGGTTTTGGTAAAGTGTTCACAGCAGCAAGTGTTCAGTGACAGATGAGTTTGGATAAAGAAGATGTGGTAGGGACTTCTCTTGTGGCCCAGTGGCTGTGACTCCATGCTCTCAGTGCGGGGGGCTTATGTTTGATCCTTTGTCAGGGAACTGGATCCCACATGCTGCAACTAAGACCTGGTGCAGTCAGACAAATAAATAAAATAATAGGTTTTTTTTTTTTTTTTTAAAGAAGAAGATGCGGTACATATATACAGTGTAACATTAGCCGTAAGAAAGAATGATAAAACGCCATTTACAGCAACATGAATGGACCTAGAGATTATCATACTGAGTACAGTAAGTCAGACAAAGACAAATATCATATGATACCACTTATATGTGGAATCTGAAAAATAAAATGATCAAATGAGCTTATTTACAAAACAGAAAAAGACTCACAGACATAGAAAACAAACTTATGGTTACCAAAGGGGAAAGGGGAGAAGGATAAATTAGGAGTTTGGGATTAACACATACACACCACTACATATAAAATAAGTAAACAACAAGAACCTACTGTATAGCACAGGGAAATATACTCAGTGTCTTGTAAAAACTTATAATGTAAAAGAATCTGAAAAAGAAAATATTTTGTGTGTAATACATATATATTGTGTATAATACATATATATGTGTGTGTAATACATATATGTACACATATATATGACTGAATCAACTTGCTGTACACCTGGAACTAACACAACATTGTAAATCAACTATGTTTCAATAAAAATTAAAAAAGAAAAGGCGACTCAGCAGCAAGCTGATAGAGTGGCTGCTGCTGCTGCTGCTGCTAAGTCGCTTCAGTCGTGTCCGACTCTGTGCGACCCCATAGACGGCAGCCCACCAGGCTCCACCGCCCCTGGGATTCTCCAGGCAAGAACACTGGAGTGGGTTGCCATTTCCTTCTCCAATGCAGGAAAGTTAAAAGTGAAAGTGAAGTCGATCAGTCGTGTCTGACTCTTAGCGACCCCATGGACTGCAGCCCACCAGGTTCCTCCGTCCATGGGATTTTCCAGGCAAGAGCACTGGAGTGGGGTGCCATTGCCTTCTCTGGATAGAGTGGCAGGAGTCTAGAAAAGAGAAACAGGAGCCCTGCATTTGGCACAGCTCAGCCACTGCCTTGCAGTGTGACCTCAGTCCAGTCCCTTTACCTTTCCAGGCCTCAGTTTATCTATCAAAAATGATGTTGATGATTTTTGAAGCTTCCTTCAGACTTCAAGATTTCAAGGACTTGTTCATTGACTGATATGCAAATAAGTGTTCATTATTTGGTGCAAAAGCTATTAGGTATTTTCAAAGAAACAATTACTGGCATACCTTCCACCACGTTCACCACAAGAGAAGACTTAGGAGGGCCTTTAGGACCACTGAACGCAAGGCATTATTATCCATTCTGCAGATAATGATAGCTAGGATTTACCAAGCTCTTGTGATATGCCAGGTAGTATTCTAAAAACTTGACATTGATTAACCATTTTAACCATCACAACAACATTAAAATGGTAGATACTATTATCAGTGTCCATTTTACAGATGGGGAAGTTAAGGTTCCGACAAGTAAAATAACTTTCCCAAGTCACACAGTTAGGAATAGAATCGAGGCTTGAACTAGGCAGTCTGATTCTAAATCCCATACACCTGACTACTGTGCTGTGCTCCTTTATACAATTTCTCAGAGGAAGTAGCTGCCCTTCAAAGGCCCTGGAGCCCCCAGACAGACAGCTAGCTTTCCCACCTACACCCCAATGGGTCCCATCGTAGTGTAAGCTTTACCAATAGGCAGAATGCCTTAGAGGAAATGTCACATCTGGTTTCCTCCACCTCCCAGCTGTGTGACTCTGGGCAGGTCCCTCTGCCTCTCTGAGCCTCAGTTGTCTCATCTATGTCACACAAGGCTGTTGTGAGAATTAAGAGGGAGGAAATTAGTAGGTAATGATTGTTTCTGTGTATTAATATTTAAATTTGCATTGAATTACCTCTTCTCTTTCTTCTAGAGAGAATTTTTTTTCCCATTTTACAGAGTGAAAATATCCTCAGAAAGGGTAATAATTTCCTCAAAGCCTTGCTGTTAGATGGGGCAGAAAACAGGATTAAAAAGACTCCAAGTTATTTTTGTTTAAATAAGTTTTTTAAAAAAAATTTAGAACAGTTTAAGATTTACAGAAAACATTTAGAAGACTGTATGGAGTTCCCATATATCTGTACCCAATTTCCCCATCTTATATTAGTGTAGTCCATTTGTTACAATTAATGAATTAGTATTAAAGTCAGATTTCCTTAGTTTTAACCTAATGTCCTTTATTCATTCCAGAATTCCATTCAGGACACTGCATTATATCTAATCATCATGTCTCCTTAACTCTTCTGGCCTATGGTTGTTTCTTAGACTTTTCCTTGTTTTTAATGACCTTCACAGTTTATAGGAGTGTTGGTAAGCTACTTTGTAGACTGTCCCTCAATCAGGATTTCTCTGATGTTTTTCTCACGGTTAGACTGCAGTTAAGGGTTTAGGGGAGGAAGTGCTCTTCTTATCCCATCATAGCAACAGTATATGCTCTTAGCATGATTTGTCATTGTTGATGTGTACGGTGATCACCTGGCTGAGGTATGTTTGTCAGGTCTCTCCACTGGAAAGTTACTCCGTGTTTTCAGCCCTTTCCATACTGTACTCTTTGGAAGGAAGTTGCTATGCACAGCCCACACTTAAGGTGTGTAGAATGGGGAGATAAGCCTTGCCTCCTTGTGGGAAGAGAATCAACATAAATTATTTGCAATTCTTCTACACGGGAGATTTGCCTCTTCTCCTGTATTTATTTATTTATATTTTCATTCATTCATTTAACCACTTATTTCTATCACTATAAACTCATGGATGGTCTTCCCAGGTGGTTCTAGTGGTAAAGAACCCACCTGCCAATGCAGGAGACATAAGAGACACAGGTTTAATCGTTGGGTCAGGAAGATCCCCTGAAGGAGGGTATGGCAACCCAGTCGGGTATTCTGGCCTGGAAAATCCCATAGACAGAGGAGTCTGGAGGGCTACAGTCCATAGGGTCACAAAGAGTTGGACATGACTGAAGGGACTTAGCATGCACACACATAGACTCATGGATATTGGTTATTATACTTTGGGTTATAATCTGATACTACATTATTTATCCTGTTGCTCAAATTGATTCAGCTTTAGCCTTTGGGAGCTCTTTAAGTTGGCTCCTGTGTCCCTCTGACCTATCATTGTGGGTTTTATCTTTTCGGCATTTCCTTCCTCTCTGTATCTTTATCTACAAGATACTCCAGGCTCGTCTCATTTGTTTCCTGTGCCAGCCCTAGAATCAACTGCTACTGTGAAGAACTCTGGTTCCTTCATTGGAAAATGGTATTACAAACCAAGATCCAGGCACTGGATGTGTTCATTGCTCCTGGGCCCACTCAACTAACAGAGTAAGAAGATGTACGTGTGTGTGCTAACTAGTGTGTACACACATATCAGCAAGTGCTCTGTGTAACTATTTGTACCCATATTGAGCTAAACAAGAGTTTACACTCATGTCCCCCCTTCTGATCCATTACCACATGGATTACTCTAGCCTTTTCCTTGCTTATTTGTATACTTGGACTCCAACAGTGAGCAACCTGGCTCCTGCCATTCACTATCTGACTTCATGCTCTTTTATAGCCTTCCTCCCTTACTCCTTCCAGGTTCCCAAGGTCTACCTGGCAGCTGCCTTGGGAAGTAGCTGTGTTCAGCTCTCCTGGGCTATGGGTGGTCCTAGGTGGTGGTGGTGCTTTTACAGCTTGGGAAACTCTTGCTATCAGTCTCTCCCTGGTTTGATTTCCATAGGCAGCCCTCAGAGTAGCCTCCTCCGGTCATTCTGAGGGCCTGGGAGGGTTTCCCCAAGTACCTTTCTGTGGGTGACTGAGCCTTTAGACCTGCAGGAATTCATTGCTGATGTGACAGCAGCCCCTCCTCCAACTGCCTGATATGCTAACCTCACTGTCTCATCCCCTACCATTCTTCCCCTTAGCCAGCCACTGGGTTTTCTTGCTAAGCCCTGCTCAGCCTCACAGTTCCTGGCCAGTGGTCTGGAATGACATGTGGTCGAGGATGCAGAGAAAATCGGAATTCCAGGCATGAGCAACATACCGCATGGAGAGGCTAAGGCTCTTTTGGCCAGAGTTCAGATTAGTCCAGCTCAGTGGCTGTCACCTTGGAGCAGTACGCTCTATGACCCCACACAAGCAGGGCCCTTACCCCAGCCCCACGCCTCAGGAGACCCTGTGCTTTGGAGGACATTCCTCTAAATGTGCTAATGTCCGCTCTGGTGCCGAGTTCCAGCCAGAGCCAGCACTGCCTTCCAGGTAGAGTGCTCTGAGCCCAAACATGAATCCAAGTAGGCCCAGTCCCTGTTTCTCCTCTTTGGGAAACTCTGGCTATACCACATGTGGGGTCAACCAGGTGCCCTGATCTCCTAGATTCATATCTATGGTGTCTTTCTGGGACACTGGAGCTGAGTTGGCACAGTAATTTCTTTCACAAGACCCTGGGAGAGACCAGGTTGCCAGAATGTTTCTAACATGCTGATTTGGGGTAAGTTGAATTGTTTATGTAACAGGGGCCTTACACTCATATACACACATACAAATATATGTCTATTAATTATATAAACATATATATCCCCTCCTCTCCCCCAGGCTTATATACTCTAGGGCAGCCCTTCCTTAGAGTTTATGGAGTTAAAAGTACAGAATGTCCAAGACAGAAGAGTTTTGAAGCCATTTAGCCCAAGGCATTCCTGGTGTATATGCGTCACCCCCTCCCCCACCTCCACTTGCCCCAGAATCTGCTCTGGGTCTGTCTGAACCTGGAGTTGCTGGGGAGGAGAGAGGAATAAGTCTCTCAATGTCTTCTAGGGTCTCCCAGTCTAATAGGAGATACAGGTACAGAAACTGTCACTTTGAGTACAATTAAAAGAATAACCACAGTAATAATAAGAGCTGCCACTTATTTAGCCCTTACTGTGGGCCAGGCACTGCCCTCCATGCTTTGCACACATCGGCTTGTTACGTGTTCTCAATGAGCTCATGAAGCAGGTACTTCCCTATATTCCTACCTGTAGAAGAGGCTACTGAGGTTCAGAGATGTAAAGCAGTATATGTGTGAGAGCCCAGAGTGCCCTTCAGCTCTGTCTGGCTCCCCAGCCTGAGTCCTTTCATACTCTCAGGCCTCAAGCCTGAAGAAATGGAGGCCAAGTGGACTAAGGTTACTTGCCCAGAAAGAAAGGAGTTGAATCCAGTGCTGTCTGCCCTCAGCCCTGTGGGGAAGCCGCTGCGTTTTGACAGAAAGTCAGTGGCATGTGTCCACAGTCCTGGCTCTCCTCTCCTGTCATGGTCTCATCTCCTGGCACAGCCCCAGCCCCGGCCTGAGCCGGGCCAGCCATGTGGCTAGCACATCTCCCTTTCAACTCTGCCAGGCCTGCAGCTGGCCCACCCCTTGTGTGCCCCTCCAGGGCCCAGCCCTCTCTCCTCGGTCAACGAGGCAGCCCTCCTTCCGTTCAGCATTCCTGCCAGCTGGTGTGTGAGCCCTGTGCAAGGAGGCTGGGTTGCCATGGCAGCCAGGGAGGGCTGGTGGGAGGGGGGGGGGCACTGTGGTGCAGAGCTCCTGACCTCCCTAGGAAGGGAGGCTGTGGCCCTGGGCCTGGTAAGTGCTTTGGCAGGTCACCTTAGAAGGCCTGCCCCCACCCCACCCTGGCTCTCTGCCCCCACTGGGTGTGCTTTAAGAGCTTTCACCACACAGAGAAAGGGATGAGCTGAGGAGAAAAAATGCCCAGGCCCTTCAGAGCTCAAGCCCAATATAGCAGAACTAATTTGAAATGTCACTTAGGGCAGTCTCATTCCCAGCCAGCGAAAAGCTGGTTTATTTACATAGTCGGCAGTGGCAGGAGGCCAAGAAACCTGCCATGCCAGGGTGTAGGGGATGGGCGGCTGAGAGCCCTGGCTGTGGCCCCTTGGCCTGGCCCTTGCTCAGAACCACCATCTGGAAACCCCTGTGGCAGAAGGGCCAGATCCCATGGACCCCACGCATGCCTCCCTCACTCCAGCCAGTATCCCCCCACCCCTCAGGGCCCCAGATCAGAGCAGGAACTTCTAGTGACTGCCTTGGCACCAGTTCTGTGCCAGGCACTCTGCTGCACATTCGACATGGTTTTCTCCTTGAACCATTGCCAAGCTCTGAGAGGAGGAGTGATTAGTCCCCCGTCACAAATGAGGAAACTGAGGTGGGGAAGGATGTATGAGTTTCTAGGGGTTAGATAGCCAGGAAGTGGCAGTTGGGATTTAAATCAAGGTCTGTCTGGCTCCTGAGTGCATGCTTCTCCTCTCCCACCCCTGTACCCCCCATATCCATACCCTGCATCTTCATTCCTTGGCTTCTGCCAGCCACTACCCAAGACATGGCCTGTGTGAGCCACTGGGCCTGTCAGTTGATTGCCAATGGCCTTTTTCAGCTCAGCCCCTATGGGCCCTACCAGTGAGCCACTGGTCTGGGGACTGACAGGCCTGGGGCCGGTCAGGGTGTGTTTGGGCCCCCAGCAAGAGAATGGAGTCTGTTCCTGGTGCCCACCTGTGTGCTTCAGTTAGGAAGACACAGTTTTGTGGCTGAGAGGGGGCACAGAGAACTGGTAGTCCTGTCTGTACTTCATTCTATTATGTACTAAACGTGTTCTGGTTGTTTGTTGTTGGCTTTTCAGTAGGCCAGTCATGCCCAACTCTTTGCAACCCCATGGACTGCAGCACACCAGGTTTCCCTGTCCATCTCCAACTCCCAGAGCTTCTCAAACTCATGTCCATAGAGTCGGTCATGCCATACAACCATCTTACCTTCTGTCACCCCCTTCTCCTCCCGCCTTCAATCTTTGCCGGCATCAGGGTACTGAACATCTATTATGTACCTGGAACTGTGCTGGGTGGGAGGGGGTACAAGGGCAAGAAAGATGTAGTCTCTGTCCTCACAGAACATCTAGTCACATTCCACAATAATAACACAACAAGGGTTAACATCAAGTGGTCTATGCCAGGCACTATTTTAAGCAGTGGATTCATCTATATAACCCCTTTTGTGAGGCTATGAGGTAGTACTGTTATTATTCCCCATTTTCCAGATGAGGAAACAGAGCCATTGAGAGGGAAAATATCTTGTCCAAAGTCATACAACTAGAAAGTAACAAAGGTGGGGTTTGAAACCAGGCAGACCACCTTCAGAACCCACAGTCTCAACCTAGCATTATCTAGAATAAAAGGAAGAGGACCAAACACTGCAAGGAGAAGAGTCAGGAGTAGACAAAGAACAGGTCTGCCAAGGGCACTTTGGTGGGCAAGCATGGAAAGATTTTGCCAACTAGAGACCCTCCCCATGCATTTCTCTAGAGGGAAGGAGCTCAAGGGTGGCCCAAGCTACCCTCAGAGAAGTCAGCCCACTCTATCAGATTTTGTCTCTGTTTTTCTTAGGTTTCCTATTCTGGTTGATTGCTAGAACCCAGAGGCTCAGTCAGCCAGGGGTTAATGCTCTGAGGGGCCCCCTGGAGAAGGGCCTGCTCTCCGTGCCAGGGCCCTGGGGAGAGGATGTGACTGGAATCAGCTGGGAATCATTAAGAACGCTGGCGAGGCAGACTGAGGTGGGGAGGGGTGTGGAGAAGGCCCAGAACCCAAGGCCAGAGTGTGGTAGGTGGCCAGCTAGCAGGCTCTGAGCTGAGGGGGCAAACACAGGTCCAGACAAGGAGTGGGAGCTGCTTAGCCCAAAGTGGAGACCCTGGTGTCTAAGTGATCCTCCCTGAGGCTGCAGATGAAGGGAGCAAACATCTGGAGAGAAGGCTCAGACTGGAAATGGAGACTTGAGCTGGTGGGTGGAGGAGGGGGTTGGTTGTCTTTTAAGACCCAGGCTCCTTGGAGAGTTGGTAAACCCTCATCCACACTCTACTTTGCTGTGTGCCCTTCTAGGATTTTCCAAAGCAGCCCAGAGGGCAAGAGAGACCTCAGTGGCACTAAGGGCTAACCTGTTCCCTCCCCCTGACCCCAGTCCTATCCCAGCACCCACCAGCTGTACATTCCCCTCAACAGAAAGGAGCACATAGGACCTGCCTTTGCAAATGCCATGAGCTCTGGAGAGTTTTATCCGCTAAGTGCTTCTTGACCTAGAAACCCAAGGAGGAGTGTGCAGGGGAGTGGCTGCTGTGTGGGTAGGAGGCCCAGCCAAGCTTCCCAGGCTGTTGGCTCAGAGCTGGCACTGAGGCTGCCTTGAGGAAAGGGGGCAGAGAAGCTGGCATGTTGGTAGCAAAGCTGCTGACTTTGGGGGCCCAGTTTGGGGAGGAGGGGGAAGCTCAGATCCTGCTTGAGCTGAACTAGAGCTTCAGTAAGCTCCACAGAGCCGGGGGGACGGTGGGACATGTCACCAGAGGCTGCTGATAACTGGGAGAGGCTCCACAGAAGATTGGGCTTCCCTGGTACCTCAGCTGGTAAAGAATCTGCCTGCAACACGGGAGCCCTGGGTTTGATCCCTGGGTTGGGAAGATCCCCTGGAGAAAGGAAAGGCTACCTACTCCAGTATTCTGGCCTGTAGAATTCCATGGACTATTCCATGGGATCACAAAGAGTCAGACACAACTGAATGACTTTCACAAAAGATTGATCCCGAGCTAGGGTTCCTCTAACTTACTTGGCTAGGGGTCCCCAGGACCTCTGAGCACCTGTGGGACAGGCACTTTTCAGTCCATGCTGAGACCCCCATGACATCTCAGCTGGCCTTGAAAAAACAGTTGGTCAGCAGAAGGAAAAAAACACTTTGGAGAGCCAAAGCCTGAGTGAGCTGGGAGTGAGCTGGGAGAAAGTGACTGGAGCTACCTTGAAGTTTCTCAGAAATGTCATCTAGTTGCCTCCTAGCCTGATAGAGGGATTCTCCAGGTTCCGTCTCCTTGAACTCCATTCCCCTACCCCAGGTCTCTCCTTACAGTCCTCCAGTGACTCTCCATTCTCCCCAATGCTCTCCACTTGCCCATTCTCTCCTGCTACCTCCTTGCGCATGAAGTCTTCCAACATCGATGTTCAGATGCAACATCAAAGTACAAAGTACAAGTTCCCATCTCTGGCCTATCATCCCCAGAGTAGGTGGCCAGGATCTGGTGGGGTCCCTGTGAGCCCTGTGTGGGCAGGGCAGATACATCCTTATGGGTTTCTCTTCCTCAGCAGAGGACTGCCAACTTGGGCTACTGCAGGGGAGACAAGTGCGGGGAAGAAGAGGGGCCAGCTGGACAGGGTGGAGCTGCTCAGCTGTACCCCAGCTCCCAACAGCCTCGGCAGCGAGGGCCATCTGGCCCACTGAGGCACTTACAGAAAAACACATGGGCATGGAGCAGGGTGCCACTGAGCACAGGCTGCAGCAGAAAGCAGATGGGCTCAGGTTCCCCTTCTTTTGCATTCTTCTCCTTCAGCTTCTCACAGAACAACTCTTGCTGGCCCTGATCCTAAGTTCCAGGTAAGCACTGGGCACCAGCAGTAATTGCCAGAACTCTCCAGTTTTCTCCATCCTTGTGTCTGTCCTTTGGAATCCCCACTGGCTGCCCATCTGGGAGTCAGGACGGGCTCTGTACTCCCCCTTCCCTACATCCACATCAATCAACCATTAGGTCACCAACCCTTGCCCATTTCAACTCCTAAACCTCTCTCCTATTTTTCTTGTTTGTGTCTTTCACTAACACTTTCCTAGTCATCAAAAAACCAACAACACTACCTACCTTTTACTAAAAGCCTCAGATATGCCAGATTCTGAACTCAATATTTACATGTATTTGCCTCCGTTAATCCTCCCACCAACAACTCTCTGGCAGCTGTCCTCTTATCGACTCCATTTTATAGATGAGAGAAACTGAATCCCAGAGCCGTGAAGTCCCTTGCTCGATGACATACACTTAGTACAGGGCACAGCCGGGAGTCCAACTTGGGCAGTCTGCTTCCAGAACACAGGCACACCCAGACTCACTGCGCTCTGCTGCCCTCTTTCTTTCCTCCCAGCAGCCCCACCTCTCTCTCACCAGCTGCCAGAGTGGTTTCTCCAAAGCCCAGCACCAACCACGCCTATTTGTCCCCTGGTGCAGTGCCCTATTCTGGCTTTTATTAAAGCATCAACCCATCCCTCCTCACTGCCATTGTGCTAGCCCAGGCTGCTGGCATCTCTGGCCTCCCAACTTCTCCATTCAGCTATCAGCTGCTTGAGAGCAGGGGCTGGTGTGTCTTGCTCACCAGCAAAGTGCCCCCTGAACACAGATGGCACCAGGAAAACACTCACTGTGTCAACGGATGGAAGAATGGCCTCCTGCCTCCTGTCTGATCCCTGCCAGTGCATTCTCCATGCTACTGTCAGAGGAATCTTTCCCAGAACAACCCCGAGCATGTCACTGCTGTGCTCTGAACCCATCCCTGAAAATTTGATCCCCAGATTCTACTTCTAGGAATTTATCCTATCACTACACACACACACACACACAGACACACACACACACACAAGGAATGACAGCCACACAGATTATTCATCGCAGCCTTGTTTCTAATTGCAAATGATTGGAAATAACCTAAATGTCCATCAGTTAGAGCCTCCGTAATTCTTGTGAGATGAGGAAGCACTTTATCGGCTGACATGAAACAGCCTCCAAGGCGTAATTGGTGGAAAAGGAAAGTACAGAAGGGGGGCTATGATAACATTTATACAAAACAAAAAAGGGAAAATACATAAATATATTTGCTATATATGTTAATCTATTTGCCTTTAAAATTTTGGACTGTATGAATATATTGTCTACCCCCAAAATGTAAACCTTAGTATTTAAAATATAATCATGTAAACCACAAATAATACAAATTATAAGCAAACAAAACAGTCTCCCATCAGTTATACACCCAAATTTGCCCATACTGTTTCCTCAACCTAAATTGTGCTTCCTCTGCTTTCTAGCTTCCAAATGTCTGCATCTGGGCTGTCCACTATGGTGGCCATAAGCTGCATGTGGGTCTTAAGCACTTGCAATGTGACTAATCCAAATTGAGATGTGCTGTAAGTATTCAAATACACACCAGAATTTGAAGATTCAATGTGAAAAAAGAGTGTTAAATATCTATATAATTTTCTCTATTGATTACATGTTGATATAATATTTTATTTTTTATTGAAGTATAGTTGATTTACAATGCTTCAGATATATAGCAAAGTGATTCAGCTTTAAATATATGCCATATATATATATATATATATATATATAATCCTTTTAAGATTCTTTACCATTATAGGTTATCACAAGATATTGAATATAGCTTTCTGTACTATACAGTAGGTCTTTTTTGTTTATTTATTTTATATATAGTTGTGTGTATCTACTACCCCACAATTGCACTCATCTCACACGCTAGTAAAGTAATGCTCAAAATTCTCCAAGCCAGGCTTCAGCAATACGTGAACCATGAACTTCCAGATGTTCAAGTTGGATTTAGAAAAGGCAGAGGAACTAGAGATCAAATTGCCAACATCCACTGGATCATCAAAAAAGCAAGAGAGTTCCAGAAAAACATCTATTTCTGCTTTATTGACTATGCCAAAGCCTTTGACTGCGTGGATCACAGTAAACTGTGGAAAATTCTGAAAGAGATGGGAATACCAGACCACCTGATCTGCCTCTTGAGAAACCTGTATGCAGGTCAGGACGCAACAGTTAGAACTGGACATGGAACAACAGATTGGTTCCAAATAGGAAAAGGAGTACGTCAAGGCTGTATATTGTCACCCTGCTTATTTAACTTCTATGCAGAGTAAATCATGAGAAACTCTGGGCTGGAGGAAGCACAAGGTGGAATCACGATTACAGGGAGAAATATCAATAACCTCAGATATGCAGATGACACTACCCTTATGGCAGAAAGTGAAGAACTAAAGAGCCTCTTGATGGAAGTGAAAGAGGAGAGTGAAAAACTTGGCTTAAATCTCAACATTCAGAAAACTAAGATCATGGCAACCAGTCCCATCACTTCATGGCAAATAGATGGGGAAATAGTGGAAACAGTGGCAGACTTTATTTTTGGTGGCCTCCAGAATCACTGCAGATGGTGACTGCAGGCATGAAATTAAAAGACGCTTACTCCTTGGAAGGAAAGTTATGACCAACCTAGACAGCATATTTTAAAAAGCAGAGACATTGCTTTGTCAACAAAGGTCCATCTAGTCAAGGCTATGGTTTTGCCAGTAGTCATGTATGGATGTGAGATTTGGACTACAAAGAAAGCTGAGCACAGAAGAATTGATGCTTTTGAACTGTGGTGTTGGAGAAGACTCTTGAGAGTCCCTTGGACTGCAAGGAGATCCAACCAGTCCATTGTAAAGGAGATCAGTCCTTAGTGTTCATTGGAAGGACTGATGTTGAAGCTGAAACTCCAGTACTTTGGCCACCTGATGCGAAGAGCTGACTCATTTGAAAAGACCCTGATGCTGGGAAAGATTGAGGGCAGAAGGAGAAGGAGACGACAGAGGATGGGATGGTTGGATGGCATCACCAACTCAATGGACATGAGTTTCAGTAAACTCTGGGAGTTGGTGATGGACAGGGAGGCCTGACGTGCTACTGTTCATGGGGTCGCAAAGAGTCGGACATGACTGAGCGACTGA
This sequence comes from Bos javanicus, assembly GCF_032452875.1. Lineage (NCBI taxonomy): Eukaryota > Metazoa > Chordata > Mammalia > Artiodactyla > Bovidae > Bos > Bos javanicus. Next base: position 83,189,813 of record NC_083897.1, on the reverse strand, counting down.
ACTGAACTGAGTGTGTATCTGTTAATCCCCAGTTTATCCCCTCCCTACTTTCCCCTTTGGTAAACATAGGTTTGTTTTATAAGTCTGTGATTCTGTTCCTGTTATGTAAACATTTGTATCACTTTTTTTAGATTCTGCATATAAGTGATATGATATTAGTCTTTGTATGACTTATTTCACTTTTAGGATGATAGTCTCTAGGTTCATCCAAGTTGCTGCAAATGGCATTATTTCATTCTTTTGATATGTATATACATATCACGTCTTCTTTATCCATTCCTCTGTCGATGGACATCTAGGTTGCTTCCATGTTTGACTATTATAAATAGCGCTGCTACTGGGGTGCATGTATCTTTTTAAATTAGAGATTTTCCTGATATATGCCCAGGAATGGGATTACCGGGTCATATGGTAGCTCTATTTTTAGTGTTTTAAGGAACTTCCATGGTGTTCTCCATAGTGGTTCCACCCATTTACATTCCCATCAATAGTGTAAGAGCAATACACTATTTTAGATATATTGGTTTAGAGAAATACATTATTAAAATGAACTTCACCAGCTTCTTTTTTCCTTTTTTAATGCAGTTACCAAACAATTCAAAATCACATATGTGGCTCACCTTTGTGGCTTGCATGATATTTCTATTGAACAGCACTAGTCTAAATTCCATCAGCTCTTCCAGGGTACTTTGAAGGCCACCTTTTCTGTGAAGTTCTCCTTGATTCCCTTCTTGGAATCCCTTTTTCTGCTACCTGCCTCACAGTATCAGTGAGCACAGGCTAGCAGGCGTCTGTGTGTGCCTCACCCATTCAACGGTATGTAAGCCCTCAGGGGAACAGGCCCAGTTGCCTTCCTCTTTGCAGCCTTCAGAATGTTTCCTGGCCAAGCCCAGAGCTGGGCACAAGCAACAGCTCAGCTGGTTCAGCTTAGATGAACTGAAGTGCAACCAGGGTAGGCATGGAGAAGCTGGCAAGGCAGCCCCAGAGGTCCACCCAGGACCAAAAGCCCCACAAGCGCAAGCAGCAGAGGCCACTTCTTAACGTCATCTCTTCTACCCCACTGCCTCAGGGCCCAGCTGTTCAGCCCCCAGCTCCTAGAGAGGCAGAAAGAAAGGGCAGGGACTGTTGCAGAGGAAGCCTGGGGTTTCAGTTGAAGGTGCAGAGGCCTAGGGAAAGGGTGCTTATTTGCCTAAGTTATGAGTATTAGCCTGTATAGTGGGGATGTTACATAAGCAGGATCTGGAGTCAGAGAGCTGAGTTCAAATTCTAGATCTGCCTTGTGAAAACACCAAAACCATTGAATTGTAGACTTTAAATGAGTGAATTGTGATGTGTGAATTACACGTCTATAAAGTGGTTATATCCATTTATAAGCTGTAGAACCAAGAACAAATAGCTTCACCTCTCTGTGCCTTAAGTTTTACATTGACAGGAGAAGGTGATAATTATAGTACCTATCTCACAGAGCTCCTGTTAGAATTAAATGAGCAAATGCGTGTGAAGTATTTCATGGTATGCACATAGTAAGTGCTTATTAAATTTCAGCTTCTATTATTCCTGTGTACCAAGCCCTGTGCTAATCTTGTCACATACAGTATTTCATTTGGCTCTCACAACAAGCTCAAATTGGCATGCATGTATTACCAGCTGCATGCAGACATTTAGTCAAGAGGAGCTCTGTGTTGATCGAGGTGTCTATTGGCAGAGCTAGAATTGGACCCCTGGGTTCCTGCCCCTTCCCTCTTTGACATGGCTCTCTGCTCACAGGAATTTGGCCACCTGTGGGCAGAAATCTCAAGCAGGCCTCTCCTGAATACCAGCGAGGTCTGAGGAGATGTGAGAGGCCTTCCTCTAGGATATGTGTCTTTGTACCTGCGACCAACCCAGCAGGGGACCTCCAGACAGCCCTTAGGACTGCCAGGCTCTGTCTTGGGCAACTGGGTAGATGAGGTTCCAAGGCCCTGAGGCAGGAACAGAGGAAACAAACATGGGGCAGGTTGCATTGAAGGTTATTTAGTTCTAGAAAGGCTGCATTTGGGGCCCAGCTGTGAGGTCTGGGCTGGAGAGATTTGAGAGCTGTCAGCTGATTTCTAGATTCTTAGTCTAGTACTTCTCTTTCTACTCCACTCAGCCTGACTCAAATATCTTCTGCAAATGGAAGTTCCCCATGATGCAGGCCATCCTGAGCAGCAGATAAGCCCCCATTGGATCTGGACTCCAAGTGCAATTCAGCTAGGAGGCAGGGAGGTTTCTATAGGGTTCATACAAATGCAGCAAGACTCAGAGTGGACAGACAGGGGGCTGGACAGAAAGCTAAGAGATTACCTTAGACGGCCTTGTTCCAGGCAGAATTCCCCCTAAACCCAGATTTCCCTGAGTACCCTCCCCCATCCTACTTAGTCAGGGAAGAGCTGAAAGAACTCTGGGTAAGGCAAGGACCAACCGGAGTGTGATTTGCATATAATTTGCATAAGACAATCTGTTCTTTGGTAATTTTAAAGTGAAAATGTTATCATCACTCCCTGGAGGGTCATTGCATGATTTTTCGCTCCTTTGTTCTTCCATATACACAAACTGCCCCAGGTCTGCCCTCTAGGAGGGCCTTTTGGGGAGGAGGGGCCAGAGGGGGCTTGGAGAGGAGGACCCCGACCCCCAGTGTCCTCCGGCCTCAGCTCAGGTCTGGGGCGTCCTCCTCAGGAAACCATGCAGACCCAAGCTTCTGTTGACCCTCGCTTAGGCCTTTTCAGAGGCTCCCCCCCCTGCCCAGGCCTAGGTTGCTGCCTACCTCCCCCTAACCCCCAGTTGCTGCCCTGCTCTGTGGCTTCCCTTGGGGCCCAAGCAGCTCACAGCACAGGCCTGGCTCAGGGGACGTTTTCTAATAGGCGGATAATTGCCTCTGTTAATTGCAATTTGATTTCAGCAATCTTTCTGTGAGAGCCTGGAGGCCTCAGCCCCAGATAGGGAGAGAGGGTGCAGGGGCAGAGCCTACAAGCTAGGGTCTCACCTTGAAACTTACCACCTGCTGGGGGTCCCCTAGACTCTGTTGCTGTGAGGTAGGGGACGGGGGTCTGAGCTGCATCTCACCCCGATGGCCTCATCTCTTCAAGAAGGACACATAGGGGATGGCTTCAAACACCACTAGCCCCCAAGGAGCAGTTTGATAGCGCTTCTGGAAGGAGTGAGCTGGCAGGTACCCCAGGGTCAGAGCAGGGACCCCATAGCAGAGTCTGGACGGTTTCCTGCTAGAGCTAAGAGGCTGCTGGAGTTGTTTTATGACCATCCCCATCCCTTAAGGGGCTTCCCTGGTGGCTCAGCTGGTAAAGAATCTGCCTGCAATGCAGGAGACCTGAGTTTGATCCTGGGTTGGGAAGATCCCCTGGAGAAAGGAATGACTACCCTCTCCAGTATTCATGCCTGGAGAATCCCATGGACAGAGGAGCCTGGCAAGCTACAGTTCATGGGGTTGCAAAGGGTCAGACACAATTAAGCAACGAACACTGTCACTTTCCATCCCTCAAAGTTGTTCCTGGGGCTGCCACCATCTCTTCCTCCTTTCCAGCCAACCCTGTCCTCCTCAGAGCATGGCTTTTGGAGTCCCACTGCCTAATGCTCCTAGAACAAGTTCCTTTATTTCTCTATGCTTCAGTTCCTCGCTTACAAAGTGGGGGAAATAATCGTACATCTGTTGTGTTGTCATGAGGATCAAACAGTCGACATATGCCAAGTTCTGCACCCAGTGCCTGGCATGTTTGAGCTTCTCTATAAAGACAGCTGGATTCTGGTTTTCACTATTATCCACACCTTCAGGCACCATGTTGCTGGTCCTAAGACCTGCAGCCTAAGGCCAGAGGGTCCCTGAGGGCCAACATAGAATCAAGTGGGAGGAAGCACCCTAAGGTGAGAGTCCCTGGATGAAGCAGGCCCTGAGGTAGGGTTGGGGCTGGGAGAGGGAGTCTTTCAGCCTGAAGTCTCCTGGTCTTTTTAGACACCAGGTGGATGTTGGCTTCCCTGGTGGCCCAGACGGTAAAGAATCCTCCTGCAATGCGGGAGACCCGGGTTCGATCCCAAAGTTGGGAAGATCCCCTGGATAAGAAAATGACAACCCATTCCAGTATTCTTGCCTGGAGAATTCCATGGACAGAGGAGCCTGGCAGGCTATAGTTCATGGGGTCAAAAAGAGTAGGACACGACTGAGCAACTAACACACACTAGGGATGTTGGTTGTAATGTGCTCACTTAAAGTAAAGTAGTAGTTGGGTTACTTCATCCACTCTTTTCCACCTTTGTCTACCCATCTGAACTAGCCACTCTTCCACCAGAGAAGAGGACTCTTTGGAAGAAGACGTCTCCAGGGAAGGGGGAGGTTTGTGAGTCAGGTTGAGTCCTTGGAAACATACCTGGAGACAGGTGGAATTGGGCTCAGGTTCCTTTTCCCACATGCTTTGTGGACCTTCCCCCTCCCCCGCCCCCGACTCCACCTCTCCCAGCCTCAGTTTGCCCCTCTGCACCAAGGGAGCTGTTCCATCTCCCACATGGGGTGGCCATGGGGATTAGCCAGAATAACACGTGGCAGCATGTAGGTAGGTGCCTAGTGAATAGCTGTTTCCTCCCTGCCCCCTCCCCTCTTTTCACATGTGAGGGGAGCAATTATCTTCCCATGTTTATGCATGTGCTGCATACCTCTCCCCACCCAATTCCTCAGCGCAGAGGTGGAGGTGTCAGGCCCCTGCCTTCCTTCCCACAGCACACAGGCCTTCTCTGTTGCTGGTGAGGGCATGGCGGGAGGAGAGAGAGGCAGGCAGTGGTTTGGGGCCCAGGGGGAATGTCTCGGCGCCTGCCCACCACTTCTGACCTGCTGTTCTAGGCAGCATGCTAATTAAGCCAGGAGGACCCACAGAACAGAATTACAGGCCCCCTGCCTCAGTCCAGCCCCAAGTGGCCTGGTGTGGAAATGGGCTGCACAGACAGGCCCTTTGCTTGGGGTTTGGGGGTGGGGTAGAGCTGGGCTGAGGCAGCAGCCCAGAAAGGAAACAGAGGAGGGGGTGGCAGAGGTCTAGGAGAGCCTGGCCTGTGAGCAGGGCAGGAACCAGGAGCTGTGAGGAGAAGGCCATGATCTCTGCTTGATCCTGGCCTGTGCTGGGCCTGTTCTGGCCTGGCCCTGCCTGTAAAGGAGGTGTTGACAGAATGATAGGGTGGGAGGTCCTGAGATGGGGGCACTGAAGGGCCAGCATGCTGGGAGGTGACTGCTTGGTACATTGTCCTGGGGCTCCTGGTCTGTACCACTTACTGTTGATTTGTGTGACTGGGGCAAGTCCCTTCACTTCCCTGAACCTCAATTTCTTCCTCTCTAAAATGAGGCTGGTGACGATATGTAGTGAAAGCACGCAGGGGAAGGAGGCATACTAGATTCAGGAGAGTAATTACCTCTGGGAAGGGCAGGAGGAGGAGCCTGGGACAGGAGAGTACTTAAGGGCCCTAAACTCTATCTGGGTTGTTTTATTCCTAAAACAAGATATGGAATGACGTTAAGATTTGACAAAGCTGGGTGGTGGGTACAGAGGTGTTTGTTAACATTTTTTTCCTTGCGTCTTGCCTGCATGTCTGAAATATTTAATAATAAAACAAATGTCCAGTGACAGCATTATACACAGGATTCAAAATGTACCGAACTCCAGGCATCTCTCACAGGAATGGAACTGATGTGTTAGAAGCCCCACTGCTGATGGCGACCATGAGTCAGAGGAATATGCAAATCCATGCTTTTTAAGTTGTACTCAAAAAAACATTCTTCAAATTTACATACACCATTTGTGATATTAATAGGCATGTATAACTGAGGAATAAGGGCTTCCCAGGTGGCACTTCCCAGTGGTAAAGAACCCGCCTGCCAATGCAGGTCTTGAGATATAATGAGATGTGGGTTCGATCCCTGGGTCAGGAAGATCCCCTGGCGGAGGGCATGGCAACCCACTCCAGTAGTCTGCCCTGGAGAATCCCATGGACAGAGGAACCTGGCGGGCTATAGTCCATAGGGCCGCAAAGTGTTGGGCATGACTGAGGTGACTTAGCACACAGTATGTCCATGTGATGAGCTGTCTCATTGGAAAAGACACTGATTCTGGGAAAGATTGAGGGCAGGAGGAGAAGGGGGCAACAGAAGGTGAGATGGTTGAATGGCATCACTGACTCAATGGACGTGAGTTTGAGCAACCTCTGGGAAATGGTGAAGGACAGGGAAGCCTGGTATGCTGCAGTCCATGAAGTCACAAAGAGTTGGACATGACTGAGTGAGCAAACAACATCAGCAATATAATATCATATCATATATCATATATATATTCCTTTCAGATTCTTTCAGATTCTTTTCCCTTATATTTTATTACAAAATATTGAATTTAGTTCCCTGTGCTACACAGTAGGTTGGTGTTTATTATCTTTTTTATATATAGTGGTGTGTGTGTGTACGGGCTAAGTCACTCTGGTCATGTCCAATTTTTTGCGACCCCATGAACTGTAGCCCACCAGGCTCCTCAGTGCATGGGATTCTCCAGGCAAGAATACTATAGTGGGTTGCCATGCCCTCCTCCAGGGGATCTTCCTGACCCAGGGATAGAACCTGAGTCTCTTATGTCTACTGCATTGGCAGGCAGATTCTTTACCACTAGCACCACCTGGCGGAGAAGGCAATGGCACCCCACTCCAGTACTCTTGCCTGGAAAAATCCCATGGATGGAGGAGCCCGGTGGGCTGCAGTCCATGGGG